>NC_058080.1:316823824-318023824 GCF_014858855.1 Bufo gargarizans
ATTTTAATCCCTTTTTTCCAGTAACAAAGTAAGGGTTAACAGACAAACAAAATGCTATATTTATTGCCCCAATTCTGTAGTTTGCAGAAACACCCCATATGTGGCTGTAAACTACTGTACAGGCACATAGTAGGGCATAGAGGGAAAGGTGCACCGTGTGGTCCTTGGAAGGCAGGTTTGGCTGGACTGGTTTATTTACACAATGTCCCATTTGAAGCCCCCCTGATGCACCTCTAGAGTAGAAACTCCCTAAAAGTGATCCCTTGGAAACATAAGGGATAAGGTGGCAGTTTTGTTGGGACTATTTTCAGGGTACATATGATTTTTGGTTGCTCTATATTCCATTTTTGTGAGGCAAGGTTACCAAAAATAAAAATTCTGAAATTTCATCTCCATTTGCCATAAACTGTTTAGGAACACCTAAAGGGTTAATAAAGTTTGTAAAATCAGTTTTGAATACCTTGAGGGGGTGTAGTTTCTTAAATGGGGTTGCATTTATGGAGTTTCTACTGTAGCGGTGCATCAAGGGGGGCTTCAAATGGGACATGGTGCCCAAAAAAAGGCCATTAAAATCTGCCTTGCAGAAACCAAACGGCATTCCTTTCCTTCGCGCCCTGCCGTTTGGTCATACAGCAATTTACAACCACATATGGGGTGTTTATGTAAACTGCAGAATTGGGGTAATAAATATTAAGTTTTGTCTCGCTGTTAACCCTTGCTTTGTTACTGGAAAAAAAAAATGATTAAAATGGAAAATTTGCCCAAAAAATTGCTGTTTTGGCACAGTTTTTATTTCATTTTTTTGCCAGTGTTCATCTGAGGGGTTAGGTCATGGGGTATTTTTATAGAGCAGATTCTTACGGACGCGGCGATACCCAATATGTCTACTTTTTATTTATGTTTTTACACTATATTATCTTATATTAGTTTTTAGCCGATTTATCTCATTTTTGGCGGGATGAGAGGACCGTTTTATTGGCACAATTTTTTTGAGGCATATGACTTTTTGATCGCTTGCTATTACAATTTTTGTGATGTAAGGTGACAAAAAAAACGTTATTTTAATTTTTTTGCACCGTTTTTATTTTTAAAAAATTTTACCGTGTCCATCTGACGGGTTGAAAGGGGATATTTTTATAGAGCAGATTCTTGCGGACACGGCAATACCTAATATGTCCTTCTTTTTTTTTTTTTTTTCCTGGGGCACGTGTCACACGGAGTAGTGGTGCCCTTCCGTATCCCCCTCCTGTGACACACTCTGCACTTTTTTGGGGACCGTCCCTTCTTTCCAGTATGGTGGACCACACCTGGAAAGTGTTGGCTAGGGACGATCCGGGCGCCTCCAGTTCCCGAGGTACTCCGGCCTGCTCTTTCCCGGTCAGAAAAGATCAGGTCCTTGAGGACTGCCTCATAGAACTGAAGGAATGTCCCTGTGTTGCCAGCGCTCTGGGACAGCACAAAAGATTTGTACACGGCAACCTGTACCAAGTAGACCGCAACTTTTTTGTATCATGCCTGGGTGTTGCGCATGGCATTATATGGCTTGAGGACTTGATCAGAGAGATCAACTCCTCCCATATACCGATTCTAGTCGACGATACAATCAGGCTTGAGGACCGTTGCCGCGGTACCTCGCACAGGGACAGGGGTGATGCCGTTACCATGAATTGTGGACAGCATAAGGACATCCCTCTTGGTAGGGAGGCTGCGTTGATTTTTCCACACGGTCCCACAAGCTGACGTGAATCTGGCGGCGAGGGACTGGAACAAGGGGATACTAGTATAAAAGTTATCCACGTACACGTGGTTACCCTTATCTAGCAGTGGGTGCATAAGGTCCCACATAAGTTTCCCGCTAACACCCAGAGTGGGGGGACATTCTGGGGGTTGACTACGGGAATCTCGCCCCTCGTACACACGAAACTTGTAAGTGTACCCTGAGGTACTCTAACAAAGTTTGTACAGCTTCATGCCTTACCTCACCCGCTTAGAGGGAACATGCTGGCGGAAAAGGAGTCTCCCCTTGAAAGCAATAAGAGACTCGTCAACCACGACCTTCTTTCCAGGTACATAGGCCTGTACAAATTTGGCCCCAAAGTGATCGATGACCGGCCTGATTTTGTACAAGTGGTCAGAGGCAGGATCACCTTGGGGGGGGGGGGGGGGGGGACATGCTGCATTATCTGAATAATGCAGGCATTTCCGGATGGCCTCAAATCAGGAGCGTGTCATGGCCGTACTGTAAAGTGGGGTCTGGTAGAGGACGTCCCCACTCCAGTAATGCCTGACACTAGGTTTCTTGACTAGGCCCATGTGCAGCACGAGGCCCCAAAACGTCCTCATCTCGGCTGCACTGACCGGAGTCTAGCCACCGGGCCTAGGCAAAATGGAGCCCGGGTGTTGAGCAACAAACTGTAGGGCGTACAGGTTTGTTTGCGCCACCATTAGATTTACAAAGTGGTCACTGAAAGACTAAAGTAGTCGTATTAAGTGAAGCCCACTGTGGAAATCTGGATTCCTGGTTGGCCTACAAAATCAGGAATCGCTGGCTCAAAACGCTCTGGGGTATAGCAGACAAGTTCACTGGCAGGGGGCTGCGGTGGATTTAACTGGTGGGCCAGAAAACTAGTACGAGCCCCAGAGCTGCTCGTACTATTGTGAGCCACAGGGTCCCTAGCATGGTGGTCCCCTTGCTCCGCCTGGCGGTGTCTTCGCCGCCTTGGGGGCTCATCATCATCGCTAGATGATGAGGAGGACGCGGATGACAAAAAGAAAAGTGGGGTCATCCTTGTCCTCACTGGGGCTCTCGGACTCTGAGGCAAGCTGGGCGTATGCCTCCTCGGCCGAGAACTTCTGGCGGGCCATAGGGGAGTGTGTGTGTGTGTCTGTGTGCGCGTGCGTGATAAACTTTGTGTGTGTGTGGGGGGGGGCACAGGTGTTTGCGAACTTAGCCTAAACCTAACAGACAAAAAAAATAACCAAAAAGAAGGGCAAAAAAATATATAAAAAAATCGCTGATCAACCATCCGAAGTTGATCAGCGGTGGGGTGTGCGATGCGCTAACAGTGTCCGGACGCTAAGCGTGCTTGCCCCAAAAAAAGTTGTGAAGGGGGGCAAGCTGCAGCACCCCTGGGGGGTCTAGGGTCACACAGCTGTGCTGTGTACCCCAGACACCCGATTTCAGGTGATGCAACAAAAATGTATTTATTTTT
Source organism: Bufo gargarizans (assembly GCF_014858855.1). NCBI lineage: Eukaryota > Metazoa > Chordata > Amphibia > Anura > Bufonidae > Bufo > Bufo gargarizans. The sequence continues at coordinate 316,827,037 of NC_058080.1, forward strand.
TCTTTTCTCACTAACTTTCCCTGAATATCCCTGCCTAACCCTAACCTTTCCCTGAATTCCTGGGGGGTGCTGGGGCACAGATAGGGTGCTGGGGCACAGATAGGGTGCTGGGGCACAGATGGGGTGCTGGATTATGATCTCTGAACAGATGGGGGTGCTGGCTCTGAGATCCGACGTGCAGCGCTCCTCTCTCTTTGGATCCTGGACTGAAAAGGAGGAAGAGAGGAGTGCTGCAGTAATTTGAACTGCCCGCCACTGCAGCCGACCAATGATAGGCGATCCTGAGCGGTGATGTCATATCACCTCTCAGGATAGCAGGATGGTGATTGGTGGTGTATTATCACACCACCGATCACCATCCTGTTCCGGAAACGCAGCAATTGACCTGCGGTTTGCTGCGGATGCCGACGGGTGGGGGGGGGGGTGGGGGTGCATTGACCCAAGGTGCCTGCTCCACGCGGCGGTGAAACACAGGGCACACATGACGTACTGGTACATCATTTGTCCGGAACAGGTTAAGGGGGCATACAGACACTACTACATGCAGCTGCCAAGGCAACCATAAAATGTCCGGAGTGTTTCATGCATGGGTAGTCTTATAGGATGGTATTTATATAGTTGCCTTGACAACTATACCACCGCTTTTTGCAGGAACATCTCTCCACACTCAATGTCAGATTGGGCGGTAGAGCATTAACAGGTATTCCGGCTGTTTCAAGTTATCCCCTATCCACTATTAGATTAGTGAGGGTCCTACCACTGGGCCTTGTACCCCCTGCAGCCTCCCTAAAATGAACAATGGGGGATAATTTTAAACAACCGAAATTCCCATTTAAGTGCAGAGGAGGTACACTTCAACCCCTTGTGTGTGTATATAGTCAGAAGGTAATGTATGGAGCTAGGACAGACTCTGAGGCCTCTCCATACTTAACAAATGGCACCCGCCTGCTCCTTCTGTCCACTGATTTGCCCCCCCCCCCCCCTTCCCCATGGACACAATCACAGGGAGACCATTAAGCCAGGGACCTACTGAGAGCCCCTAGGCCTGCCATCTTATCACTTCTATTACACCCTACCGGTAAAATCAAAGGATGCCCTTGCGGAACTAATTAAAGTTGCAAAAAATATTAAAAACAAAAATACTCAAAAGTAAATAAAAATGTTGTTCTTCATTTCTCACATAAAAGAAAAATCCAAAATGTTAAATTATCACGCACTATGAACAAAGTAAAAATTCCAATGCCAGAATTGTCGTTTTTTTGGTCATCTCTGACAAATGTGCCGGCCCCCACCCTTTTCGGGCAGTGGCGTGCATTTTTTTTTAAGTGGCAGAAAAATATCTGCAAACACCAGAAGGGGAGGAATAGCAAATTCCCCTCATAGTGTCTACTGGATAATCTTTCTCATATAGCTTTAAGGAGTAGTGTACTACTGAAATATTGATGAACTATTCACAGGATAGGTCATCGATATCTGTTTGGTGGGGGTCAGACAGTCCTTCTATGTTTCCTCAGTATCGTTACACCACACTGCAATAAGCATACATGTTGGAACTTAGTGATTGCTTTACAATTTGTCATCTTATGATTTACAATAATGATATTAGCAAGCTTACCCTACTTTCTGATGTTTTTACTGATTTAGACTAAGGTCTTGGACATCTTCTGGGTCTTCCCATCACTCCTGGCTAAGCGAGCGCAGTGCAAGCCCATGTGTGCTAACCAGTACATGTAGCCTGGACACCATGCCCAAATTTGCATTTTCTTCTGAAGATGAGACCTCTGATCACAAGTCTGACAACCCCATATTCACTTTAGGTGATAAAAAAGAGACCTCATCAAGACCATCATCACTTTGCGGTAAGTAAATGCTTAACCATTGTTATCTTCTTCCTTCAAGACAGAGCTATAGAGAAATTAAAGGGGTTCTGCACTTTGTTTAAACTGATGATCTATCCTCTGGATAGATCATCAGCATCTGATCGACTAGTATCAATGGCCTAGGCACGGTTAAGCTCTGTTCACTTGAAGGGAGCTTAGCCCCGCCCAGGCCAGTTGCTGCAAGTCGTGACGTCACTGGGCCTGCGGTAAACAGTGAGAAGATCATCAGTTTAAACAAAGTGCAGAACCCATTTAATAGAGAGAGCAATACGTATCGGGGGTGGTGAGATTTATCAACTTGCTCTGCCAGCCACTGATGCAATGTTGTCTTGCATTGTGGCCTTGTCTTTCAAGTGTTTTTAGGACAATTGCTGGCTATATTTCATATTTAGAATATATATATCTATATCTATAAATAAGAGTACGAGGCACATTCATAAAGTGACATGTGCTTTATTCACAAAAATGCAATGTTTCAGTTCACTCCATGGAACCTTTTTCACTGCTTGAAAAAGGTTCCATGGAGTGAACCGAAACATCACATTTTTGTGAATAAAGCACATTTCACTTTATGGATGTGCCGCGGTACTCTTATTTTTATTGATGTCTGGGCGGTAGGATCACCCCCCCCCCCCAACTCCGTTTATACGTTGGGTTAAAGTCTCCAGTAGCAGTTATGTTCGGGGCTGTTCACATCTAGTTTTTGCTGTACGTCAAGTGGCTACATTTAGACATACAGTAAAATACGTATACAAAGGTATGAAATTTTGTGGTCATCTTTTTTTTTTTTTTTTTTTTTTTTACGTATAGGTTTGATGGATGTGCATACGTTTCAATAAATTTGTGTCCGTTGTTTTTTTTTAACAAAAAAGTATACCTGTACTTTTTAGTGAAACCTTTTCTTTTTAAAATAAAGATTTGAAGGCATCATCTGAAAAAAAAAACGGATACGTGTAATGGATAAAAACGTTTTGTGTTGCGTTTCAATTTGTCTCGCATTCACTGCTATGTAAAACCGTGTACGTTCGAACTATGAACTGTGTTTGCCCAATTTATATGCTATGGGAAAGTCACGCCATATATTTATATACATTTTTTTCTGTTTACAAACGTATCTACTTAATGTAAGCTAAAACGAGATGTGAACAGCCCCTTAGGTAAGCAATAAAGTAATGTATATAATGCATATAACATGATTATATTACAATAAGTTGGTTAATGTGCTAATTCTTGAGCAGATATAGTGAGCTTAAGCCGAACTCGTCTGCGCAGTAACAGCACTGGAGCCAAAAACTCTACTCCTCGCACTCTGGATCCCGGAATGAGTAGGCGACTACGGGGTCAGAGAGTGACACCTGAAAAACAGAGCTCTACTCCAGGAAATCGTTTTCCCAAATCTGCATCTGTTTCTGCACTCTCATTGATCATTACCTCAGGTGAGATGTTTGAGGGGTGCTCTGTGGCTGTCATTTTAAGAAAGGTACTGCTCAAATAGCTTTCCTAAAGCTATTCCTACAGAGATTGATCTGAAGATCTTAGCTGTATTCAGTATCATAATCCCTGACAAGTAGATCAGAGAGGAAGCTGAGGCAGCTCTTTATCTCAGTGTTGTTAAGTAACTTGTCCTGCTGTATGATTAGGACAGGTTTTGTGTGTACTAATAGCATGGCGGCCATTTTATTTCTCCTAATGATTGCTCCCCAGACAAAACGAGCCATTATAACTAATGAAAGGTATTTAAATATTATTTAAATATTACAAATATTTTCTTAAGTATTTAAATTTTATTAATTCCTGGAGAATCCCTTTAAGTACTTGTGCCTATGAGATACTAACAATGGCTTTATTTTGTTTCAACAGATGAATTTGCCACTGGATCCCTTATGAGTCCCATATCCCCACATTCTCTGTCATCTAATCCCTCATCCAGGGACTCTTCTCCCAGCCGAGAAACAGCAGTGGCAGTGACAAGTCTGCGCCCCCCAATAATTATACATAGTTCTGGCAAGAAATATGGCTTCACCTTGCGTGCCATCCGTGTTTACATGGGAGAAAGCGATGTGTATACTGTCCACCACATGGTTTGGGTGAGTGAACTTTTCTGTCTGGTTGGGTAAAGAGTTCTGTTTGGAAGGTTATTAAACCCTTTATTGTATTCCTCCAGAGTGTAGAAGATGGAAGCCCGGCTCATGAAGCAGGGTTAAGGGCTGGGGATTTGATTACACATGTGAATGGAGAATCTGTTCTTGGTCTGGTACACATGGACGTTGTGGAGCTTCTTTTAAAGGTACGATTCACATTTAACAATGCATTGCAAGAAAACTACCCCCTTGTTAAAGAAATTAAAATATTTCTACTGTATTTTGAACACTATTAAGATTTGTTTCACACTGTTTAAAACTCCTTCAGTTGCTCCTTAGCATCAGAGTGGCAGAAACCATACATAATGATAGAACAGCGATCGAAAAGTGGCTCTCTGAAGATAAAATTGGCAGTATTTTTAATGAACTCTGTCAGTGGCTGACATTAATCAGTGAATATATGCCAGGTTTGAATTGCAAATTTGCATTTTTTTTTTTTTTGTTCACACTTGTTAAATTTGAAAAGTGTCCACAAAAGTGAGTACGTTTTCCCAGGCAATTTATTTCAGGCCAGCTTCATTAATTGGAATAAATCTGCTTACAGCCCAAGTAGAAAGTTTATTTTTTCTGCCTGTCAGAGGCGCAGTGTGTGCCCGGTCTATTACTTGTCTTTTTAATCAACCACCCTTTCCAATGTGACTGCTGTGAAATAATAAACTAGTAGTAAGCATTGCTAATGCAAAGCAAAAGGTTTGCTCTGTTGTGTAGCTGATTTTGAAATCCAGCTGCTTGCTTTTGGAACTGTGACCTATCCACCAAGTTCTAATTGTGTAATTGTCTTAGGTCTGTACTGCTCTCTGGTAATGTAGCTTCATCTATTCGTGATGAATAAAGCCAGATTTGCCATTTCTAATTGGCACACACTGTGGAACACACATGATAAAACAATAAAAAGTATTGTTCATTAACTTCATTACACTTTATTTTTTCCCCCCTGGCAGAGCGGCACGAAAGTGTCACTGAGGACCACTCCCCTAGAAAACACTTCTATAAAGATTGGACCAGCCAGAAAGAACAGCTGTAAAGGTCGTATGGCCAGAAGGACCAAGAAAAGCAGGAAAAGAGAGAATCAGGACAGGTAAACATGGGAGTTTTTAGAGAAATAGATCGTGAACTGGGTTGTGGGTATAGTCCAGTAACTGACATACATAGTCATTTTGCCACAAGTAGCTAGCTGGGCATGGTTCTACCGACACACTCCATGTGGTGACTGAAACGATTGCAGATGCAACCAAAATATGACTTAGCGTCTACATTTTTAGACTTAGGAGCCAGAGGTGCCCAAGAGATTTTTGTTAGCCTGGAGTTATGCTGCATAGGTGTAAAACATAATATTCTGTCTGCCAGTCACGAGATCATAGGAGCTTATTGCATGCTGTATTATAATTGAATTCAGTGTATAATAGTGTGCAGTGAACATCTCTAGTAGTGGCTGCTGGTAGACAAGGTGTACCTAAACCTTTGCGAGAAGGCGCGCTTGTGCAGTAGCTCTTCTCAGAGCGCTCTGCACTGTCTGCTTTCATTGGCTCTGTTTGGCATGCAGAGCATGGAACCACATAAAGTATATGGGATCTGTACTCCACGGGCTGGAAACGTCAAACAGAGCTGACGGAAGCCGACAGTGCAGAATGCTTGCGATCATGCTTTCTTCCAAAGGTTTAGGTACCCTTTAAAGGGAATCTGTCACCATGAAAATGTATTGCACTCTTGCAGCAGCATGTTATAGAGCAGGAGAGGATGAGCAGGTTGATGTATGATTTGGGAAAGGATTCAGTATAACTTGTGTTTTATACTTTTAAATTCCTGTTCATTTTGGACTTTGTAGTTATGGAGGTGATCCTATCAGTCACTGACGGCCATCTCTGTCCACACAGTCATAGAGGGAAGGTTGTCAATCACTGATAGTCGTCTTGTTGAGTTCAAAGCTCAGAATGAGCAGGAAATTAAATTAATGAAATATAAGTTAGAATGAATCTTTTCCCACAAAACTATATATCAATCTGCCCAGCTTCTGCCACTCTCTAGCATGTTGTCAGTGTGACCGGTTCCCTTTAAACACCTCTGTCAGTCCACAATCCAGTGTATACACTGCTGCTGATCAGTCCACAGTCTAGTGTAGGTGTGACTTGCTGTAGCTGACATGTGGCTGTGGCAATCACTGGCTGCACTGGTGATGTGCCAGTGTTGCCACATCTGTAGGCAGTAATGCTGTTGAGTACAGCACATCATTTCTGCAGCCTAGAAATCAACAGCCAGCAGGGGACTAAGGATCCATTGGCAAAGGTTTGGCAGAGGTTTTAGTTTTTTGTTAGTTTTTTTAAATTCAGATAGAACATAATGTGCAGCACATATTAGGACTGTATAAGGACTGTACTACAATAAACTAATGGTATCTGTAGTGCAGTAATAATACTAATTAGACTTTTGCAGACCTGTACAAGAGTGTAGTGTATTTCTATATGATAAATGTATGAATAAGTGTGGTAGACACAGAGCATTGGGAAGACTGGGAGGATTTCAAACTTCCAGGACTAGGGGTAACTGTAGTAATAGACATAGTAGAGGTAGACTGATACCTTAGGGTCATGACCCTATTTCTCAGGTGTACCACTATGCATATACCGTAAATCAACCTTCTGTAATGCAATCTGTCCATTAGGCTAAAGTGAGGACACAGTTCTTCCACTTCCTGGAAAAAAAAAAGCTAATTCTAACGCAGATGTAAAACTCCTTATAGGGGAACAATCATCACAGTTCATATAAATCTGGGTGGAGCAGGTAAAATAAAATATCACAGTTCTGGAATAACGGCATTAAATAAGTGGTTTGAACATGCTACACAGTCCAATCTCGGGTAATCCAAGATTCAGAGGAACCACAAATAGGCAGAATGTGAAGCACCAAGAATCCTAGAGCTCGCAGTCCTAAATCCTTCCAGTAGTGCAGAAGTGATTAGTGCTTTCTCTGAAGAATCCCTCCATTATCCAGACTCTAGTTAAACACTGATGGGTGTAAAATGATTTCCAAATATTGTATTATACTCACATATATTTAGTAGAGCAACTATGCATCCTAAAATCCACAGAAACAATATGCAGCACACCAAGTCTCTTTTCTTGACCCAGAGATGCTGCAGAGAACGTGCTTATCATTTCTGTGCTACTGGAAGGTGTAGGACTGCAAGTCCTAGGATTCTTGGTGCTTCACTGGAATGTGGCTGTGGATTCTGCCTATGGTGTGATGTAAGGGAGGAAAGGTTCCTTTGAATCTTGGATTACTGGACTTTGCAGAGTGGTAAAACAAATTATCATGCGTTCTGGGCTCTAGCTATGTAAATATGCGATGTCTACTGAGGTTTTGAAACAATTTCAAGTGTTTTCTGACATTTAATTCTGAACATTTCATTATTTGTGTCTCTTTATAGAAAGCGTTCTCTCTTCAGGAAAATTTCTAAGCAATCTACAGTATTACAAACCAGTAAGAGCTTTTCCTCAGGACTACATCAGTCATTGTCTTCCAGTGAGAGCCTTCCAGCTTCTCCAACCCACAGCCTGTCTCCTGGCCCCACAACCCCTAGTCGAAGTCCTGCTCCTGATATGCCCACTGGTAAATCTTACATTGTTTTCTTACTGCCTTTAGGCATTAGATGGATAGAATATAGGCACATTGCCAGCAGTGTATTAGTAATAACTAGATTTATTTTTACTTATCTTAAAATCTGTTTCTCTTCCGTTCATTGGGGGACACAATCTTAACCTTAGGTATTGCCACTAGGAGCCAACACTAAGCAAAAGAAAAGTGTTAGCTACTCCTCTCAGCTATATCCCTCCTGCAGACACTGAGCTTTGTACAAAAGCAGTAGGAGCAGTCCGGAGAAGCCAACAGCATATAATAAAAAGGAAAAAAAACGGAGATGGGTCATCCTGAAGAACCAGAAGGACCCATCTAGGAGAACCAGTAATGTACATACAGGGTGGGAGCTGTGTCCCCCAATGAACGGAAGAGAAACAGTAAGTACACAAATCTAGTTTTCTCATCCGTATCATTGGGGGACACAGTCTTGACCTTGGGACGTTCCATAGAAGTCCCTGGGGTGGGTCATAAATGAAGAAGCCATCCTGCCAATCTGAGGACCGCTTTCTTCAAAACTCTATACCAAAGAAAAGTGTAAGAAGATGCAAAGATGTGCACTCTGTAAAACTTGGAAAAGTGTGCCCAGACGACCAGGCAGCCACCCTGCACCCCTGAAGGGCCGAAGCCCCATGATGTACTGCCTAACCATTGCCCGAGCAAAATGAGCAGTAACCCAGAATGGTGAAGCCCATCCACTGATGCGGTACGCTTCCACAATAGCCAAACGAATCCATTGGGAAATGAAAACTTTGGAGACAGCCAGCCCTCGTCTCGGTCCCTCCAGAATGACTAATAATTAAAATCGTCCGTCAGAAAGAGGACATCTGAAACCGATAGATGTGAATCCAAACCAGATGCCCGCTGATGATGAAGGGAGACTGACAGGCAAGAGCCGCTAGATCTGACACCCTACGGATGGAGAAGACTGTCACCAAAAAGGCCCTTGCAGGACAGGAAGCGAAGGGACACCTGCTGCAAAGGCTCAAACTGAGAGGACTGGAGAGCTCTGAGCACCAGATTAGGGTCCCAAGGATTCAACGGAAGCTGGTAAGGGGACGCCGCCCCCCTTCTTCCCCCTCTTGCGGAAAGGTCCAAACCGCAGAAGGGACACCTGCTGAAACTGAGGCCTCAGGTGGAGGCAAGTAAGCCTCCATGGGGGATATTCACATGAAAAAAACCTGAGGAGGGGGAGAATACTCAACAGTCTGGTGTTTTCTGGCTCCAGCCGGGTCACCAGCTTCAGTGTCTTACCCCTTTAGTGAGGGTAGCTACACAGGTAACAGAGGGCACTTTGGCGGAGACTGGACCTGATGACCCGAAACTGGCGGGATACAGAGGTCTTTATAGGAACCTCTGGTCCTCCTTGCCTTCTGGAGACCGGGAACGTGCAGCGGGCTTGGGGACCCCCTGGACTCCCGTCTCCTGGGTCGGAACACAGGCAGCTTGGAGACTGCCCTCAGCCGAGCTAAAGGAAAGAAAAAGAGAAAAATGTTAAAGAATGAAAAGAAAAAAAATCAGCAGACCTGCAAAGCAGGGAGGTCTGCTTCCTACGGACACTAAGCTAAAATTGATTAGCTGAGTGTCTGTAGGAGGGATATAGCTGAGAGGAGGTGCTAACACTCTTTTTGCTTATTCTTCAAAGATTATAAAGAAGACAGCACTACTCACTGCATCATTCCAGTTTTTCCATTTCGTGGCGGTGCCCACAGCATTGAGTTCTGGCCTCCCGAACTCCTTGATGGCTTGCAATATTATGGAAAACTGCGGCACTCCAATATCATAGAAAATTTCACCTTTATTTCACAGAGAACAGCACTCTCTTTTTGCTTAGTGTCGCCTCCTAGTGGCAATAGCTATACCTAAGGTTAAGACTGTGTCCCCCAATGATACCGATGAGAAATACAATTACAGGAAACCTGACACTGGAATCAGTTGTTTAAGATGCTTCTTTACCAGGGAACTAGTAGGCATGATTAAAGGGTTTTCCATGCTCCTGATATTGATGACCTATCCTCGAAATTATTCATCAATATCCAATCATTGTGGGTCAGCACCCCTTGATTAGCTGATCCATGCAGCCTCTGGAGCTGTTACTAGCACTTTGAATGGTGCAGAAAGTATAGCTCTAGTCAAAGTGTAGTGGTCGTGCTGGGTTACTGCAGCTCAGTGCCCATTCAATTCAATGGAAGATGAACTGCAGTAACACAGCACAGTCACTACACTTTGAATGGAGCTGTACTCCCTGCTCCATTCAAGAGTTTGTTCTGCTCCTGGAGGCTACAGGGATCAGCTAATTGGCGAGGGTTCAGGGTGTTAGACACTTGCTGATCGGATAGTGATGACTTATTGATGACCTATCCTCAGAATATCAGGAGCCTGGAAGACACCTTTTTTAGGCTCCAGTCACACGTCCGCAAGTTCGTTCCGCATTTTGCGGAACGGAATTGCGGACCCATTCATTCCTATGGGACACTGAATTGCGGACCTGCACTTCCGGGTCCGCAATTCCGTTCCCGAAAAAAAAATAGAACATGTTCTATTCTTGTCCGCAATTGCGGACAAGTATAGGCATATTTTATAGTGCCGGCAATGTGCGGTCCGCAAAATGAATGGGCGGCATCCAATCAGCAAAAAATGTGGATCGGATGCAGATAAAAAATACAGTTGTGTGCATGAGATCTTTCTAGTGAAACAGCTATTCACTATAAAAGATAAGTAAGGTGATCATTTTACTGTATGGGTCATTATGCGCGTGGTGATGTAAATTATGTATATTTTTTTAATGTTTTTGTTTATGTACATTTAGTTTTCTTTAGTTGATTTTTTTTTTTTCTCCCTATAGGATTTTTTTTTTTTAACTTTCATTTTTGAATTTATTATTATTATTATTTTCCCGCTTCTCACTACATCTCATGCAACCATAAATTGTGCCATTAGAAAGTACAACAAAAAACAAGCTCTCATAAGGCTATGTGAATGGAAAAACGAAAAAGTTATGGCTTTAGGGAGCCTGGGAGTAAAAAACGAAAATGAAAAAATGGAAAATCGTCTGGTCCCGATGGAGCGGAACTGCAAACTAGTCAATATTGATCATGTTTAAAAAAAAAAAGATCTGCTCAAACACCCCTCCCCCTTCTCCCCAGATCAGCATTGATTAGAAGCTTTCATATCTAGTGAATAATGGTGGGGTGGTTTTTATTTGTCTGTGTCTATATGTAGTCCGTTTTAGCCTAGTGTGCTGCTAGAACAATATACAAACAAATAAAAAGTGTTACTTAGAATTAACATTGAAGGAGAATTCATGTGTCGGTGCCACTTACTGTACACTAACTGTAAAAACCTTCTGTTTCCTAGATAATGTGTCGCCTCAAAGTACATCTCCATGCTCTAGTACACCAAGCTCACCTGCTGGTCACATTCGGCCCAGTTCACTGCAGTGTTTAACACCCAAACTCAGTGGACAACGTTACAAGGTGGGACGAAGGAAGTCTACAAGCAGCATTCCACCATCTCCACTGGCTTGCACTCCATCACCTGCTCATCAGGCACCATCTTCCCCACAACGTTCCCCTTCTCCTTTGTTGCCTGGACATTCTAGAGCCAGTCATGGTGTTTTCCAGGGCAAAACATTGTCACCTCCTGCCATTGTACGACAAGGAGCACGTAGCAGGGTAACAGAAGCTCCTCGTTCACCTCTTTTAAAAAGAGTACAGTCAGTAGAAAAGATGGCCAGCCACTTTAACTGTGGTCGCAAGACAACACCTCCAGAAATTCAGCCATGGGAGGAACCGCCTGATGGCACAGATGGTACATCTGATACTGGTAGTCGGAATAAAGAATGGGGATCAGAAAAACATGAGCGTGATTCAGAAGTAGTAGTTATGAGGAGGCTTAACCTGTCAGAGAGAAGGGATTCCTTTAAAAAGCAGGAAGCTGTGCAAGAAGTTAGTTTTGACGAGCAGGAGACAGTGGGGAGTGATTGTGTTTCTGAAGGGCAGAAAACAGAGGGCAACTCTGTGCTATGGGAAAGACTGCCCCACCAAACCTCATGGATCCAGGCAAGACCAGCAAGTATATCATCAGTAATTACAGCCCATGAACATCACTGCCGCTTAGTGCCACAAATTGCTGTTCAGACCTCTGAAAGTGAAGAGCAAGACAAGGCCTCTGGACTCTGGGAGTGTCAAGCATTTTATCCCCTACAGCCTACAAGTAGAGACAAATGCCATCTTGTTTCTTGGCTGTCAGAGCCTTCAGCTGCCAGTCCAGAAAGACTGGATGAGGGTCATCTTACTCCTTTGCAGCTGTTTTCTGTAGGCGCAGATGTGCACTTGGAAACTAACAAAGGGGGTAAGAGCAAAGAACGTGAACAGACAGAACAATCTGTGAAGAAAACAAGCTGAGCTGTTTGGCTGGTTATGACTTTACGGTTGCACTAAGTGTTTTGTAAAAGCTTTCACACAAGAAATGTCTACAGGACGCAAAGCTTTTTATAGGACTTAAAGTGTGAGCCAGGGAAAAGAGATTTTTTTTTTTTTTTTTATCTTTTACTTTTTTATGTAATTTAACTTTCATTGTATGGTTTTGATACTTTGTACTTGTATTTATATATGATATCAGTGGCATGCCTTGTTTTTATTTTATGGTTCAACCTTGAGTAGGAAATACGTCATCTATGTTACACTCCTATGCTTGCATTTCAGTATTCTAGATTTACGATGTTGGTACTACTGCTCATGCAGAAGGACGCCTGCAGCACCCCCCATGTTGTCTTCTAAATTACCCTTTTAAGTAGTTTTTTTGGCAGTAAAACTAGTAACTACAATATTTAAATTAAAACAGCTGTAAAAACTGAAACATTGACTCTGCCTTAAGTTGAGGCGCACTAATTACCTATTTGATGGAGGTCCGAGATCTCCAGTTATCTTGTTTCACGTTAGCTGAAGACCAACTTGTTGTCCTAGGTGGCATAATAGCTGTTATTTGGGACATCAAAACACAGAGTAACATAGGAATGAAATTCCCTAGTTAGGTTAGCTTATGACAAGAGAGCAGGCTCCTACAGAGTAATGCAAAAAGACTGAGGGATATTGAATGTGAATAAAGTAAATAAATTTTGCGAGGGTAGGGTCCCTGAACTGTGGGCTGAAGTAAAAAATCTACTTTTCTCTATTCAAGAGGAAAACAATGAATACCACAGTCCACTGTGTCTATTAATTTGTCTGCAAATATTTCCATAATTTTTTATTTGAAGGATAAAATGTTTCTTTAGAACCTTGTGTGATATATGACAATACCTTATATTGCATACATATGTGAGTCTATAGATTTGTTGCCGTCAAATGCTGTCGAACATATATACATATCTGGAAGAATCAATATACACACGTCACCTGTGTATAAATTTTTTTTTTTTTTTTTACTTTTTTCCCTTTATAAATAACCTGTAATAAAGGTGAAAAAAAAAATGGGTGGGCAGCAGTTTATGTAGTTATGGAAATTAATATGAGAGAAGGCATGTGACAAGCTGTGTAAGTAACATATTTCAGAAAATGGATGCGTATGAAAAGTACCTCTTTATTTGCTCTACTTAAAAGGGTTGTCTCATCACTGACAATCGGGGCATATTGCTAGGATATGCCCCCATTGTCTTATAGGTGCGGGTTCCACGACTGGGACCTGCACCTATATCGAGAACGGAGCCCCGCAAATGAAGGAGGGCGCACAGTGCATGCGCCCTCCATTAGTTTTCTATGGGGCTGTCAAAAATAGCCGATCGCTGGCTTGGGAAAGATGGAAAATGGAAGTTGCATTTCAACATGCCCAACCCTTTATTTGCCACAGGAGATAAACCTTTGCCAGCTACAGCTCATTCCATTTTCCTCATTAAAATAAACATGAACGCTGGATTCAGATTCAGTTGTGGAATTTGATAAGAGCTGTGGACAAAAGAGGGATGACTGCTAACTCATGTATAAGCTGGCCTCTGGCAGTTTTGGCTGCACAGCATATTTTCAGTAATATTCTATACTGTATTCAAGGACTGTGTGAAGACCTTTTCAAAAAAATTAAATATTTTTCATTATGTTTTGGGCCATGACTTTGTTACAAGTTTTAACATTTATTTTACTTTTATTGGTACTTAGTAGAATCCATTCTTTTATATGTCGGTACAGCATTCCAGTGCCACTGACTTCCACATAGACCCCAAAAGTAACAGTACCATCACCTTGCATTCACAGCTGCATTCTAGACCTGCTGCTTATAATGAGGGTCCTTTGTACTTTAGTTTGCATTGGAGTGCATTGTCCAAAATTTATCAGATGTTAAATTTGGCACATCTTTAAACCTAATGCTTTTGTCTAAAAATGGTACTCCAGGTTTTTTTTTTCTATTTTTTTTTTTTTTTTTTTTTTTTTTTTTTTTTTACGCTAACCCTCCTACTGGAGTGAATTTGTGACTTAAAAGTTGCGATAATACATATGGAGTGAGACTAAGTAGCATAGCTAACTTTCTCAAAAAGTGGTGTAAAAATCCCCCCTAAAAAAATCACAAGATTTTTGACCAAGTAAGCACAAAAAGTTGCTTAAGTTTTGCTACTTTTTTTATGAAGTCAGAATTCTGGAATGGAGGGAGTCATAAATTCCCCCAATGACTTTTCATTTCGAACCATGACTTCTTTCTTAAGATGCTTAAATGCCAGCTACTTTTGTGTAGGCAACACTGGACCAGTGAACAACCGTATCAATGATGAGAACAAAACCTCCTTCAAGTGTTATGATGTCTGCTGATCTGCCAGCACTTCTCTCTGGGATTTTCTTGGTCTTCCAGACCTTGCTTTGAGTTTAACATTTGGGCATTATTCACACACAGCAGATTTGATCAGTGTTTTGAATGAGTTGACGCAAATAAGAGCATTATAAGTCTTTCCACTATATTTGCTTTGTTTAAGATCCAGTCCTAGTTTTGGCTTTAAAATTCTAATACCAAATAATCAATGTATGAATAACTCCTATTTTAGCAATTTTACAAATAACTTTTTTTTTTTTTTTATTCAATGCTAGGACGAAACCATTCAAAAATTGTATTAAAATGTTCCCCATTATAAGCCCTACAACTCTCACTAACTCTGTTGCATCTCCCACAGCTAAATGGCTTTAGGCATCAAAGTTTCTACTTCTCGCTGCCAGATGTAAATAAGAGACTGTCTGCACCTTAAATCAGTCTAAAAAGTGGTACATATTGGTGTAGTTTTGTTGCAGGTAGCATTTCTACACTCTTTTCAAACTTTTTTGAAAAGGGGTAAGGCTTACTGGATGGGTGGGATTTCACAAAACACAGTGACTGTGGACTATAAGACGCAGGCACTTTTTAGTGCGATTCCGTGTTAGTGAGGAAATCTGTGGTAAATACTTTTGTGTTCTAAAAATACGGTACTTTTATTGGCTATCCAGAAATAATGTATCACTGCTATAATAGTTTTTTTTTTTTTAAACTGAAAAGTATTTCAAAGAGGAAGAATTCATGCGCTTACTCTTTGACTGCACCTAAGTACCAGTGACTAGAGGTGGGGTTCTACCTAGATCAGTGAGGGTCTGACTGCCGGGGACCCCCATCGATCATGAGAATGGGGTCCACATACCCAGCAAGGACCCCCAAAATGTCCCATAGAGATGAATGAAACGGCAATGCACATACCCGATCCGCCGTTGGCTCATTTTAGGAATAGACCTACACCAAATTCTGGGTGGTGCAAACTTAAACTAGACAATATTTTAGGTGCACTGGCGCAGGATTTACGATACCCCAATACTTTCATAAAGGTCTATGCACCAGAATACATTTGTCTAATATTAACCCCTTAAGGACCGGGCTCATTTTCACCTTAAGGATCAGGCCATTTTTTGCAAATCTGACCAGTGTCACTTTGTGTTAATAATAACTTTAAAATGCTTTTACTTATCCATGCCATTTTTCGTCACATATTGTACTTCATGACACTGGTAAAATGGAGTCAAAAAAATTATTTTTTATTTATAAAAAAAAAAGCGTTTTAATTTCTCTACTTCTATAATACATAGTAATACCTCCAAAAATTATTATTAATTTAAATTCCCCATATGTCTACTTCATGTTTGGATCATTTTGGGAATGACATATTATTTTTGGGGACATTGCAAGGCTTAGAAGTTTAGAAGCAACTATTAAAATTTTTCAAAACCCACTTTTTAAGGACCAGTTCAGGTCTGAAGTCACTGTGTGAGGCTTACATAATAGAAACCACCCAAAAATGACCCCATTTTAGAAACTACACCCGTCAAGGTATTCAAAACTGATTTTACAAACATTGTTAACCGTTTAGGTGTTCCACAAGAGTTAATGGCAAATGGAGATAAAATGTCAGAATTGAAATTTCTGGCAAATTTTCAATTTTGATCCATTTTTTCCAGTAACAAAGCAAGGGTTAATAGCCAAACAAAACTATTTATTGCCCTGATTCTGTAGTTTGCAGAAACACCCCATATGTGGTCGTTAAACTGCTGTACGGGCACACGGCAGGGCACAGAAGGAAGGGAACGCCATATGGTTTTTGGAAGGCAGATTTTTTACTGGACTGGTTTATTTACACCATGTTCCATTTGAAGCCCCCCTGATGCATCCTTACAGTAGGGGGGGGGGGGTGGGTTAAAATGAAAAGATCTGTCATTCTAAAGTTTCTGATCAGAAACTTCTGAAAGCGCTGCAAACCGCAGGTCTGAATTGACCTGCGGTTTGCAGCGATTGCCAATACGGGGGGTCACAGGACCCCCCTCAGCATTGTCACAGAGTGCCTGCTGAATGATTTCAGCAGGCACTCTGTTCCGATCACTGCCCGCCGCGCAGCGGTGATCGGAAATACACAGGATGTACCTGTACCCCCTGTGTCCTTAAGTACCGGGACATCAGGGCGTACCTGTACGCCCAGTGTCCCCAAGAGGTTAAGACTGTGATTCGTATTCTTAGTGCAAAGTAAACTGCCCAAGTATTCTTAGTGAAATAACACCCTTATCTTAAGAAGAAATGTGTTTTGTCACTTTTTTTTTTTAGCGATTAGGAAAATTGCTGCAACAAAAAAAGTTACAAAAGCTATAAAAAAGGCTCTTGTACTGAAGCAACATTCAAAATCTATACCATGCACAGGCAGAGTTAAAACCTTTAATCTACATTTACCATTAAAACCAAGAGTAGCAGGTCCCCAAGTCTCTAAAAGGGGTCTACTACTCAGCTCACTTCTATGGGACTGATTCAGTGCTCAGTCAGTCCCATGTAAATAAATGGAGCGGTGGACTGATGTGTACTACACTCACTTCAGAGAGTGGACTCAGGAGCCTCCTGTTCCCAGGATCAGTGGAGGGCTCATGGTTGGACACCCAGCAATCTGAAATGTATCACTTGGGGTGCATTCACATGACCATATGTATTTTGCGATCTGCAAAATATACGGGTGATATCCATGTTTTTTTTTTTTTTTTTGCTTACCCATTGTAACAATGCCTATTCGTGTCTGCCAAACAAACAATAGGATATGTTCAATCTTTGTGGGACAGAGGAACGGTGTGCTGTCCCACAGCGATCAGCTAGTTATGACTTATAAACTTGGTACAACCCCGATGAGTCCAATTTCATGCAAGAATTATCTGTACATAGATTCCAATAATGCTGTTAGTCTGGGTCATTAGACCTGTGCTTGGCCCCGAGCTCGAGACAGTAATAAGGGCACTGAAAGGAGCCATATCATGCTCGTGTGACATCCTTTTCACATATTAGAATTTATGTTTGAATTGTTTTATGTGCTCTTTTAGGTATGTTCATTTCTGTTGCACCCCAAAAAAATGTAAGTGCCTGTGTGTGCATTTTTTTGTTTTTTTTTTAAAGAAAAATCTGCTTCACGTTCTTAATGTATTTTACATTTAACTTCATTATATAAGTAATGTCCAATCCTGTCAACAGGTCATAAAATATTGTTGTGGGAAGAGAATACCTTAATATTTTACACCAGTTTCCTGCATTTTTCTTATTTCTTATCTTTTTTTTTTTTTTTTGCTCCAAGACTGTTTAGCCATACTGGGTAGCACAGTGGCTCAGTGGTTAGCAGCGCTGGAGTCCTAGGTTCGAATCCAATCAGGGACAACATCTGCATGGCATTTGTATGTTCTCCCCGTGTTTATGTGGGTTTCCTCCCATACTCCAAAAATATACAAAAAGGCAAATTGGCTTCCTACGAAATTGACCCTAGAGTGTGTTGTGTGTGTGAACACATATGGCAGCCCCTGACTTCCCAGGGAGTTGTCCCAGCCACACAACTATCTCTACGCTTTGGGAATTCCTGTGAAAAAAAAGTGCATTATAAATATTCATTTGTATCTACTGTCCCTTATTCGTCTCATAGCTACTGAGCTCTAAAGTTATTTAGCCAAACTAAAGCTTGACAATTGCAGTTTAGCTTCAAAAGTGAACTTGAGACCAAATACTGCAAGTTGACTTCTTGAATAAACTGGTTTACGACAGAGCCCAGTTCTGCTATATAGACTGTCACTAGGAACCAGTTCTTATCTTGATCAGTCCTGCAATATCAAGTCAAGAACCAGTTACATTTTCCCTCCCTGTTTTTGTTCTTGCTTTGTTATATCTACAGGGTAGCATGAAACATTCCTTTCCGTGATCTGACCTCATTGTTTCATAGCATAGCTTAATGCTGTTTACTGTTGAAACTTTAATACATATCGCTATATATACAGTACGAAATGTATGCACACCAGTTAAACTGCTGGTGCTCTAGCTGTGCACAAGAGTGGTCTTTTCCTGTTCAACATGTTGCAGTATCTCCATTTGAAACAAACCCCGGTCATCTTAAAAAAAATATATGGTGTGTTTTTAAAGGGGTTGTCCTTTATTTATTTTTATATATATATATATATATATATATATATATATATATATATATATTGATGATCTATACTCAGGATAGGTAATCAGTATCAGATCAGCGGGGGTCCAACTGGGAGCCCCCCCCCCCCCCTTTGCCAATCAGATGTTTGAAGAGAACACAGTGCTCATACTGAGCACTGCCTTCATTTCATTGCTTACCTACGCAGTCCCATTCACTTGTCTGGCCTTAAGTGAATAGGAAGGAGCAGTCCCATTGAAGAGAATGGGACAGTGTAGTTGTAATTACACCTGTTCACCCCTGCTGTTGCAACGGCGAGCAGGTAAACAGTGAAGAGAAGGCAGCGTTCGTACAAACATTGAACAATGTGTCTGATCTGCCAGAGGCTTGTTAAAGACCAAGTGGAACAGATGGATCTATAGTTTAGAGTCAGCAAAACGTATGATTTATTCATAAAAATCTCTGCACTTTCTATGCTTAGGACTCCAGTAGGCGGTCTCTGTATGCACCCTTATACAGGGAATGCTGTCATTCACTTATACGACTGCCCACTGGACTCCCAAGCATAGAAAGCTGAGATTTAAATTAGAAAAAATGCAATCTTTCCCCATAAAACGAACTGCTAGTTCTGGTCTCTATTGATATTAAATACACAATTAGTAGCAGCCATAACTGCTAATCGTCATTCATACGTCTGTATATACTGCTCATTTGGACTGTTCATACAGAACAGTGATTGACACATACTGTATTCTACGTACAAGTTTATGACTGATCACAGAATTTTGCCATGTAAAAGAGCGAGGCTTCTTTTCATCTTTTTAATTAATGGTATATTGTATTAGAGATTATGACTTTATAAAGGTAGTTGGTTACGGACATTGGCAGCAACTTCAGTTTTTGGAATAATGTTGGCATAAGCCCCCATTCATTCACATCTGCATGTGTATAAACCTCATTTCTCATCTTATTGCATTCGGGATGTCCCATCATATTCACACCGTGAGGTAGCGTAGAATTGCCAAGGAATATTGATGTGTTATTTGTCTATTATACACGATACAACCTTTTGTATGACATTTTTGTGCCGATTTACACACATAAAAATGTACTATTAGTTTATCTAGAAAGATGTTTTTTCATATGGATGTTTTGTAACTTTTTCTCTCTGATTACTATGCTGCAAGCACTACAAACCAAAAGCGCATGTTGCAAGTGGCCAAAAGTGCAGTTTATCTGATGTTGTGATCTGGTCTCCTAACGCAAAGATCCTTATTTTCTTATGCTAAACCTTGAACACGGTAATGCATACTTAGGCTGCTTTCACACTAGCGTTCGGGTGTCCGCTCGTGAGCTCCGTTTGAAGGGGCTCACGAGCGGACCCGAACGCAGCCGTCCAGCCCTGATGCAGTCTGAATGGAGCGGATCCGCTCAGACTGCATCAGTCTGGCGGCGTTCAGCCTCCGCTCCGCTCGCCTCCGCACGGACAGGCGGACAGCTGAACGCTGCTTGCAGCGTTCGGGTGTCCGCCTGGCCGTGCGGAGGCGTGCGGATCCGTCCAGACTTACAATGTAAGTCAATGGGGACGGATCCGTTTGAAGATGCCACAATATGGCTCAATCTTCAAGCGGATCCGTCCCCCATTGACTTTACATTAAAAGTCTGGATGGATCCGTCCGAGGCTATTTTCACACTTAGCTTTTTTTTGCTAATATAATGCAGACGGATCCGTTCTGAACGGAGCCTCCGTCTGCATTATTACGATCGGATCCGTTCAGAACGGATCCGATCGAACGCTAGTGTGAAAGTAGCCTTAAAGAGGACCGATCACCATGAAATGCAGTGCAATCGGCTGCCAGCAGATTATAAGGAGGAGGAGCTGAGCAGATTGATACATAGTTTTATGGGAAAAGATTTAGTAACACTTCAAACTTATAAATTTATCTCTCTGCTATTTCGTCAGTTGGATGCAGGGGAGGTGTTATCAAAAATGGCATTCTCTGTGTAAGTGTGTATACATCGATAGCTGTCAGTCACTGATAGTTGTACATGGGGAGGTATCAGAAATGGCATTCTCTGTGTAAGTGTGTATACATAAATAGCTGTCAGTTACTTATAGTTGTATATGGGGGAGGTGTTATCAGTGATTGATAGCATTCTCTGTGTAAGTGTGTATACATACATAGCTGTCAGTCATTGATAGTTGTACAGGGAGGTGTTTACCAGTGATTGATAGCATTCTCTGTGTTAGGCCTCATGCAAACGACCGTATGTGTTTTGCGGATCCACCAAAAAAAATAAAAAAATTATGTCCGTATGGCATCCAGTTTTTTTTGAGGATCCATTGTAATAATGCCTATCATTGTCCGCAAACTTAAGACATGCACAATTTTTTTTTTTTGCGGGGCTACGGAACGGACATACTGCATGAATGGGTCCGCATCCTATCAGCAAAAAAAAAAAAAACGGAACGGACAAGGAAACAAAATACAGTCGTGTGCATGAGGCCTAAGTGTGTGTACATGGATAGCTGTCAGTCACTGATAGTTGTACACGGGGAAGGTGTTATCAGTGGGCAGCTTAGTGGTTAGCACTAGTACCTTGCACCGCTGGGGTCCTAGGTTTGAATCCGACCAAGGATAACATCTGCATGTAGTTTGTATGTTCTTCCAGTGTTTGTGTGGGTTTCCTCCAGGTACTCTGGTTTCCTCCCACACTACAAAGACCTACTGATGGGGACCTTAGATTGTGAGCCCCATTGGGGATAGTTAGATGCTAATGTCTGTAAAGCGCTGCAGAATATAGTAGCGCTATAAGTGCATAAAATTAATAAATGGATAGCATTCTCTGTGTTAGTTTATATACATAGACAGATGTCGGTCACTGATAGCTGTACATGGGGGAGGTGTTAACAGTGATTGATAGCATTCTTTGTGTAAGTGTGTATACAGAGATAGCTGTCAGTCACTGATAGTTGTAAATGGGGGAAGTGTTAAACGTATAAAATTGCAAGTTTTGTTGAATTTCTTTTCCCATAAAACTATCAATCAGCTCAGCTCCTCCTGCCCTAAAACATGATGACTACAGATTGTACTTAATTTCACAGTGACAGGTTATCTTTAAAGACATGCTTTCCCCTGCCTGAAGTTGCAATAGTTGAGATCTAAGAAAATACCCTTGACATCTCCAATATTAATGTAAAGATATGATGGAACAAAATGAGGTTATGATATTAAAGGGAAATTGGCCAAAAAGCTGCACATTTTGGCTCCGCTTTTTCTCACAGAAAATATTTGACTTTTTGCTTCCCTTGGCACTTTTAAAAAGTGGCAGGGAAGGTGGTGAGTGAGGCCTCCCACAGTCCAATAGGTTTATTATTTACACAAGAAATTGGTGCAAATCTACCCCAGCTCATAATTGGCATATGTACGCTAGCTCATTGAGGCACATGAACAACCAGTGATGCCACCAAATATATTAAGAAGCATTTTCCTCAAATACATTTTAGAGCATTTTACGCCTGCGCACTTTAATGTATTAAATGGCCCCTATGTGTATGGTGCCCCCCTACTCTCTCCAGTGACAGATGTTGAGAATTTGCAGCTGCTATCTGCAGGCTTTTAATATTGATCACTCAGGATAGGTCGTCATTATTAGATTGGCGAGGGTCACTGATGATCAGCTGTATAAAGGAAAGGTGCGTGCGAATTGGATACAGATTGACAACTTTGTTGGCTGTAGTAATGTTAGACACATTGCGAAGGGAGACAGGATTGTTTTTCTTTGCACGTTTAGATTTTGCACCATAAATGTTTACAAGGGCATGTGTGTTGTCTTTTTGTTCTGTTCTTGATATGGACATGTTAGCCCCTTTGGCCAGGATGGTTTTACCCTGTATTTCTATTTGACAATGCTGCGTTTTGTAATAACTTTTGAATGTGCCAGTGATGTGGGATTGCTGCTTGTCAGTTTATAAATATGATCTACAAATCTGAGCAGTTTTCTGTTTCTTTTTGCATGTGCATGTATATTGTTTCTGAAGAAGTCACATATGCATATGAAGGGCTTTCATTCTAGTGGTTGACTACGAAGAAACTGAAGAAGATACTGCAACTTGCCTGGAGACTATGTGCATTATTATGAACCTTGTGTAGAACCACCCCGTCTGTATCAGAAGGCTTCCTTCACACTTCTTTTGTTTGCGTTTTTTCAGTGGTAGATAAAAATACAATGTATTTTTTACAGTTTTTTTTATTTTAGTTTTTCTGTATGGAACAGGCATTTTATAGAGCATTTTTCAACTCCCGTAATGCCAATGTTATCTAAAGGTCTGTGTAAATCTGAAATGCAGGACACATAGTTTTTTTTTTAAGAATCCTGTACCCCATGGTGTTCTTCCAGGTGTTTTCACATCTCCTAATGCCAAATTTATGGACCCTTAAGGGGTATTCTGGTTTGCACATGTTATCTCCTATCCTGGACCTGTGTTTCCCTGTTTGAATGCATTCATCTCAGTGAGTACAGCACTCAGCTATCTCTAGTAATCCCATAGACTTTAAATGGAGTGGTGGTGCTCCATTCAAATGGGAAGACTGTTGTCCTGTACTCATGAATGGTGGGGGCTCTAGCAGTCACCCCATCCCCCAATAATCTAACATCCTCTATCCAGTGAACAGGGGATAATCTGTTCTGATACTCTTTTAAAGGGGTTCTCCAGGCTTTTAATATTGATCACCTATCTTTAGGATAGGTCATCGTGATTAGATTGGCGGGGTCAGACACCCAGCACCTCCGCCGATGATCAGTTGTATGAAGGGAAGGTGCATGCGCCGCCTCCCTTCTCTCTTCCTGCTCTTTGCTGCTAGGTCTATGGCGAGCAGCAAGAGAGACAGCACATGCCCACTTTGCGCTTTCCCTTCATACATCTGATCCGCGGGGGTGTTGGACCCCTGCCCATCTGATATTGATGACCTATCCTGAGGATAGATCATCAATATTAAAAGCCTGGAGAACCCCTTTAAGGTTGATCTATCAACACTAGCTTCTATAATGCAGAGATCTTAGGATTTGCTGCAGCAATCTTGTCAACCTATGCGGCCACTGCAGCCCGCATTTGGCTGCAGTGCAGCAGTCACATATTGATACAGCACATCACTGGTTGCTGAGCAAAGGGCACTGATAGCAACTGCAGACTTTGTTGCTGATACGCAGGTAATCCACAGCAAAATCCGCACCCCTAAAAACGGATTTTTCCTTTCTATTGAAATCAATGGGAAAAAATACTCAACACATTCTGAGCTCTATCCATCTCAGAATTTGACATGCTGCTATAGTCCACTGCCAATTTTCTGTGTGCAATTCTCTGCATAAAATACACGCTATAGCTGTGCGCTGGCCAAGCCATAGCAGCCAGTGGCCGTACGATTTTTCAGTAAAATAGTGTGGTTATTGGGTGTGGCTTGGACAAACGCAGGTGGCCGTACCCTTAAAGGAGTTGTCCACTACATAAGTACTTTGACTATGTAGTGGGAGGTAGGGTAAAAAAGAGTTTCCTAATATACTTTATTTAAAAAATCCAAATGGTAATGGTTTTATAATGAGCCGAGCCCCACTCTGGACGACCTGGCTGCATGTAACATGGACGAGCTTTAGAGAAGGCTCGTCCATGGCTTTATTCTAACTGCCCAGGCGCTGCTTTTCCTAATAAGAGCAGCGCATGCCCAGTCTGTCCCTGCCCCGACTCAGTCTCTACAACCGGCTTAATCCTGTGGGGATCAGACGTGCTCTTACTTTTTTCCTCCCGCTCCGAACTCTGACAGGAATAAGCCGGTTATAGAGACAGTCTAAGCAGGGAGCGCACCAGTGGTAGGGGCAGACTGGGCACGCGCTGCTCTTATTAGAAAAAGTAGCGCATGTGCATTTAGAATAAAGCCATGGACGAGCTTTCTCTAAAGCTCCTCCATGTTGAGTGCAGCCATGGACGAACTGGCTGCATGCTGAGGGGGCGGGGCTCATTATAAAACCATTACCATTTGGATTTTTTTTTATAAAGTATACTAGGAAACTCTCTTTTTTTATCCTAACTCCCACTAAATAGTGGAAACTACTTATATATTGGTTAACACTTTTATACTCTTTTTAGATGATGGTGTCCACTGCAGAAAACACGCTGCTCTTTTCACAGGACCGCACAGCATTGATTTATAATGCAGTGTCTCTGCCTAACTTTGCATCTACTAAATTATACTGACGGCATGATGTCGGTACAATGAGATTGTAGTGTGCCGATGTCTTAGCAAAGCAGCCAGGGGCCTATTAAAGGCCTCAGACCTGCCTGTGGTGTATGCCCATCGGACTGTGCCACTCTGGAGCAACCTGATGGTGCCTGTCAGTACGGCACTGGCGATATAATACACTGTACTGCTTAAGTAGTACATTGTATTACAGAAGTGATCAAAAGATCCCCTTTCAATGTCCCCTTGTAAGACTAGTAAATGGCTAAAAAAAAGTTTTTTTTTTTTTTTTCTGGGATTTTGATGACCTATTCTCAGGCTAGGTCATCAGTATCTGATCGGTGAAGTGAATGGGGCTGAGTGCGATACCAAGCACAGCCGCTATACAATTGTACAGTGCTGTGCTTGGTAAGCTGCAAGAAGGCAATGGTGCTCACAGGAGTGCTGGTGCCTTCTCTGAAATACAAGCTAAAAATACTTCAAGAATTTTCTGGGTTTAAAAAAACAAAATTTTTGGACCAAAAAGAAAATTTGCAGCCTTTGCTGCATCTGTCAGTGTGAGATACAAGCTTGAAATACTGCAATAATCTGGGTTTAAAAAAAAAACACATTTTTGGTAATCCCCTACATCTGGGGCCTATGCTTCATCTGTCAGTGTGAGATACACGCATTAGATACTGGTGTTCTATTTTGTTATTTAAAAAACACCCATTTTGGGCAAGATCCTAAATTTGAGGAGAGCGTCGAATAAGGGACGTGGCCCCGTTGTGGAGCTCCTGTTGTAGGGAGAGGACGTGGTCGATCTGTGGCAGCTACACGCACAAGTGAAACACCTTTCTCAGGTTCGAGTAGGCGACAGAACCTTCAGCTGTATTTGGTCGGGTCTAATGCAGCTCTACGAATGGTGAGGCCAGAACAAGTACAGTTCCTTTACATTGTCTCCCACCCAGTCTCCTGCTGAAAGATCAGAGTTGGCACCTGCAGCCGATGCCCATCAGTCTTTTAACTCACCCCCTTGCAAATCAGCCAAGCAGTCTGAGCCCCAAGTCATGCAGCAGTCTCTTCTGCTTTTTGATGACTCTGGCAGGGTTTCCCAGGGTCATCAACATAGCCCTGCCCCAGAAGTGCACCAATGCCCAACCACTTATGTTTAAAGATGAGTACACGAGAGGACCACCGCAGCACGTCTCTGATGATGACTAAACACAGGTGCCAACTGCTGAGGCTTTCGAAAGTTTGCAGACTGACAAGGAGGGCGAATGGGTGGAAGGTGATGTGGAGGATGAGGAGTTCTTCGAACAGAGCCACCAGCACAGCAGAAGAGGAAGCAGGGTGCATAAGCGGAGTGGCCGTCCCCTTGACAGTACTCCTGCTACTGCCCACCGAAGCAAGGGACCGAGCACACCAAAGCCAGCTCCAAGGAGTTCCCTAGCGTGGCAGTTCTTCAGACAATGTGCTGACGACAAGACACGAGTGGTTTGCACGCTGTGCAATCAGAGCCTGAAGCGAGGCATAAACGTTCTCAACCTGAGCACAACCTGCATGACCAGGCATTTAAGTACAAAGCATGAGCTGCAGTGGAGTAGACACCTCAAAAACAAAGAAAGGTCTCTGGCTTCTCCTGCTTCCTCTTTTGCTGCAGTCTCTGCCTTTTCATCCACCTCTGGAGTTAGTGCCACCTGCCACCCCGCAAACAGAGGATCTGCCAGCAACACCACCACCTGGGCCACCAAGCATCTCCACAATGTCCCACGGAAGTGTTGAGCTCTCCATATCCCAAACACTGGAGCGGAAGAGGAAGTACTCCCCTACCCACCCGCGATCTTTGGCCCTGAATGCCAGCATTTCAAAATGACTGGCCTTTGAAATACTGTCATTCCGTCTCGTGGAGACAGAGACTTTTAAAAGCCTTATGGCGGTGGCTGTCCCACAGTACGTTGTGCCCAGTCGCCACTATTTTTCCAGGCGTGCCATCCCTTTCCTGCACAATGGGGGACAAAATCAGGTGTGCACTGCGCAATGCCATCTGTGGCAAGGTCCACCTAAGTACGGATACGTGGACCGGTAAGCACGGTCAGGGATGTTATATCTCCCTAACAGCACACTGGGTAAAGGTTTGCCTCCTGTTGCTTCCTCATCCTCTACCGGCTCCTCATCCGGTCAGCGTAACACCTTCACCACCAACTTCAGCACAGCCAGGGGTAAACAGCAGGCAGTACCCTAATAAAAAAATATATATATATATATACACCGTATTTTTCGCCGTATAAGACGCACCGGCCCATAAGACGCACCTAGGTTTTTGGGGAGGAAAATAAGAAAAAAAAAATGTTTTAACCAAAAGGTGTGCTGTGTGTTTGGTGGGTTTGGAACTAATGGTGGTCTGTGGATGGCACTATTACTGGGGATCTGTGGATGGCGGACACTGTTATGGGGGGGATCTGTGCATGACGGACACTGTTATGGGGGGATCTGTGGATGACTGACACTGTTATGGGGGGATCTGTGGATGACGGACACTGTTATGGGGGGGATCTGTGGATGACGGACACTATTATGGGGGGGATCTGTGGATGACGGACACTGTTATGGGGGGATCTGTGATGGACACTGTTATGGGGGGGGATCTGAGGCTGGCACTGTTACAGGGGGGATCTGTGGATGGCACTGTTATATATGTGTCATCCACAGACCCTCCCAGCCCATAACTGTGCCATCCACAGATCCCCCGCCGCTCCAGTATACAAATAAAAGATGTCTTATTCAATTAATAGTTATTAAACATGCCCCCCAACTCCTAATAGTACCTTACATCCTAACCTCTTCAGTACAATGGAGGCAGGCAGGCCGGGCGGCCGGCGCGTCACTCACTGACGTCACTTGCCTGCGCCGCCTGCTTCATTCATAAAGTAGGCAGCGCAGGCACGTGACATCAGGGAGTTACGCTGCCGCCCACCCGGCCTGCCTGCCGGCATTCTACTAAAGCGCTTAGGATTTAAGGTAGTATTAGGAATAAAGGGGCTATAGTACAGTGACTGCACTGCCCCGCCGCTATTGCCGGCCCCCAGCTCCTCCTCCCAGTCCCTCCCCGAGTCCCCGCTCGCTTTACATTGCAGCTTGCGATGTAAAAACTGACTGCATTCGCCGTATAAGACGCAGGGGCATTTTTCCCCCATTTTGGGGGGAGAAAAAGTACGTCTTATATGGCGAAAAATACGGTATTTAAAACCAAAAACTACCACCTACACCGCCACATCCACGCCTCCTCAACCTCCTACTCCATATGGACCTCGTCCTCCTAGGTCAAGATGATTATATATATTTTTTTTTAATGTTATTTGAAGTAATTTCCCTATCCACATTTGTTTGCAGAGCACTTGCCATGCTCTTAACCACATTTTGCTGGCATTTGCAGCCCTCTAGCCCTTCCCATTACATTTTTACAGCCATCTTAGTGCTCCAAAGTGACTTCAATTGGGTTCTGGGTCAAGTTCGGGTCCCGAACTCGAGCTTTTTTGTGAAGTTCGGCAGAACCCGAACATCCAGGTGTCTGCTCAACTCTATTCTTTACCAAACAAAACAATAAAGGTAATCAAAAAGTGTTTTGTACCTCAGAACCTCAGTACCTCAGAAATCTACCTCACAGCTATGTAGAAAGAAAAATAAAGTTATGAGTATTGGGATGTGGTAGTGCAAAAACATTTTCATTGTGCAAAAATAGTAAAACAGACCTATATATTTGATATCTCTGTAATCATACTGACCCATACAATGACAAAAACCAGTGGTGATATTCCTTTTTATTTCCCACCCACCTCCAGAGTTAATCAGTAACTTATGTGGATTCCAGAATGGTGTCATTAAAAACTAGAACTTGTCCTGCAAAAAACAAGCCCTCATATGACAGAAAGGTAAAAATGTAACGGCTCTTGTAATGAAAAATAATTGTGTGGTCACAAAGGATTTAAGTTGCTTAAAAGGGTTGTCTCACCTCAGCAAGTGGCATTTATCATGCAGAGAAAGTTACTAATGTATTGTGATTGTCCATATTGTCTCCTTTGCTGGCTGGATTCGGTTCTCCGTCATATTATACACAGCTCATTTCCATGGTTACGACCACCCTGCAATCCAGCAGAGATGGTCGTGCTTGCACACTATAGGAAAAAGTGTCGGTCTCTCTGGTGGCCGGGACAGTGGGAGCCCACATAGGCTGTTAATTTTTCCTATAGTGTGCAAGCACGACCACCACTGCTGGGTTACAAGGGGTTTGTAACCATGGAAACGAGCGGTGTATAATATAATGAAAAAATGATTCAAACCAGGAAAGGAGGCAATATGGACAATAACAATATATTAGTAATATAATACATCTACATAATAAATGCCATTTACTGAAGTGAGACATCTCCTTTAGGCCTTGCAGACGAGCGTGTGTCCCGCTGCGAGTCTGCATCACAGCTCCCGGCCTGACCTCCCAGCACTGACGGGGTCACAGCATTATATTGATTTATGATGCTACGTATCCCATAGAGGGCTGGGATGTATTAGATGGCACTGACATAATGCTGCCAGTGTTATCCAATACATTCCAGAACTGTAAGGGTTACATAGCATCATAAATCAATGTAATGCTATGTGACCCCGGCAGTGCTGGGAGGTCGGGCCGGGAGCTGCACTTCGGACTTGCAATGTGACACACCCTCGTCTGCAAGGCCTAAAGGAGTTTTCTAGTTTGCATTAATATTTGTTAATATAATCATTCATGAAGGTGGCGGTCATTTTGTAGTGCATTTCTTTTAACTTTATTTTTCCTATATTCCATTCTGGGGTGTGGTCACATGACCATGTTCATACAGGTCTTTCTAATTTCCTGTGATGTTATGTCTATGGATGTGTCAAAGTAGTAACAGGGGGTGGGAGGAGTTATAAACTAGCTGGTAGGAGGAGTTATAAACTAGCTGGGTGTTAGGGGCAGTGATAGGGGGTGTCTATGTAACTAGCTGGTGGGGGGAGCTATAAACTAGCTGGGTGTTAGGGGCAGTGATAGGGGGTGTCTATGTAACTAGCTGGTGGGGGGAGCTATAAACTAGCTGGGTGTTAGGGGCAGTGATAGGGGAGTGTCTATGTAACTAGCTAGTGGGAGGAGCTATAAACTAGCTGGGTGTTAGGGGCAGTGATAGGGAGTGTCTATGTAACTAGCTGGTGGGAGGAGCTATAAACTAGCTGGGTGTTGTTAGGGGCAGTGATAGGGGGTGTCTATGTAACTAGCTGGTGGGAGGAGCTATAAACTAGCTGGGTGTTAGGGGCAGTTATATGGGATGTCTATGTAACTAGCTGGTGGGAGGAGCTATAAACTAGCTGGGTGTTAGGGGCAGTGATAGGGGGTGTCTATGTAACTAGCTGGTGGGGGGAGCTATAAACTAGCTGGGTGTTAGGGGCAGTGATAGGGGAGTGTCTATGTAACTAGCTAGTGGGAGGAGCTATAAACTAGCTGGGTGTTAGGGGCAGTGATAGGGAGTGTCTATGTAACTAGCTGGTGGGAGGAGTTATAAACTAGCTGGGTGTTGTTAGGGGCAGTGATAGGGGGTGTCTATGTAACTAGCTGGTGGGAGGAGCTATAAACTAGCTGGGTGTTAGGGGCAGTGATAGGGGATGTCTATGTAACTAGCTGGTGGGGGGAGCTATAAACTAGCTGGGTGTTAGGGGCAGTGATAGGGGAGTGTCTATGTAACTAGCTGGTGGGAGGAGCTATAAACTAGCTAGGTGTTAGGGGCAGTGATAGGGGAGTGTCTGTGTAACTAGCTGGTGGGAGGAGCTATAAACTAGCTGGGTGTTGTTAGGGGCAGTGATAGGGGGTGTCTATGTAACTAGCTGGTGGGGGGAGCTATAAACTAGCTGGGTGTTAGGGGCAGTGATAGGGGGTGTCTATGTAACTAGCTGGTGGGGGGAGCTATAAACTAGCTGGGTGTTAGGGGCAGTGATAGGGGAGTGTCTATGTAACTAGCTAGTGGGAGGAGCTATAAACTAGCTGGGTGTTAGGGGCAGTGATAGGGAGTGTCTATGTAACTAGCTGGTGGGAGGAGTTATAAACTAGCTGGGTGTTGTTAGGGGCAGTGATAAGGGGGGTGTCTATGTAACTAGCTGGTGGGAGGAGCTATAAACTAGCTGGGTGTTAGGGGCAGTGATAGGGGGTGTCTATGTAACTAGCTGGTGGGGGGAGCTATAAACTAGCTGGGTGTTAGGGGCAGTGATAGGGGAGTGTCTATGTAACTAGCTGGTGGGAGGAGCTATAAACTAGCTGGGTGTTGTTAGGGGCAGTGATAGGGGAGTGTCTATGTAACTAGCTGGTGGGAGGAGCTATAAACTAGCTGGGTGTTGTTAGGGGCAGTGATAGGGGAGTGTCTATGTAACTAGCTGGTGGGAGGAGCTATAAACTAGCTGGGTGTTAGGGGCAGTGATAGGGGAGTGTCTATGTAACTAGCTGGTGGGAGGAGCTATAAACTAGCTGGGTGTTAGGGGCAGTGATAGGGGAGTGTCTATGTAACTAGCTGGTGGGAGGAGCTATAAACTAGCTGGGTGTTAGGGGCAGTGATAGGGGAGTGTCTATGTAACTAGCTGGTGGGGGGAGCTATAAACTAGCTGGGTGTTAGGGGCAGTGATAGGGGGTGTCTATGTAACTAGCTGGTGGGGGAGCTATAAACTAGCTGGGTGTTAGGGGCAGTGATAGGGGGTGTCTATGTAACTAGCTGGTGGGGGGAGCTATAAACTAGCTGGGTGTTAGGGGCCGTGATAGGGGATTGTCTATGTAACTAGCTGGTGGGAGGAGCTATAAACTAGCTGGGTGTTAGGGGCAGTGATAGGGGAGTGTCTATGTAACTAGCTGGTGGGGGGAGCTATAAAGTAGCTGGGTGTTAGGGGCAGTGATAGGGGGTGTCTATGTAACTAGCTGGTGGGGGGAGCTATAAACTAGCTGGGTGTTGTTAGGGGCAGTGATAGGGGGTGTCTATGTAACTAGCTGGTAGGAGAAGCTATAAACTAGCTGGGTGTTATGGGCAGTGATAGCGGAGTGTCTATGTAACCAGCTGGTGGGGGGGAGCTATAAACTAGCTGGGTGTTAGGGGCAGTTATATGGGATGTCTATGTAACTAGCTGGTAGGAGGAGCTATAAAGTAGCTGGGTGTTACAGGCAGTGATAGGGGGTGTCTATGTAACTAGCTGGTGGGAGGAGCTATAAACTAGCTGGGTGTTAGGGGCAGTGATAGGGGAGTGTCTATGTAACTAGCTGGTGGGGGGAGCTATAAACTAGCTGGGTGTTAGGGGCAGTGATAGGGGGTGTCTATGTAACTAGCTGGTGGGAGGAGCTATAAACTAGCTGGGTGTTAGGGGCAGTGATAGGGGGTGTCTATGTAACTAGCTGGTGGGAGGAGCTATAAACTAGCTGGGTGTTAGGGGCAGTGATAGGGGAGTGTCTATGTAACTAGCTGGTGGGAGGAGCTATAAACTAGCTGGGTGTTAGGGGCAGTGATAGGGGGTGTCTATGTAACTAGCTGGTGGGAGGAGCTATAAACTAGCTGGGTGTTAGGGGCAGTGATAGGGGAGTGTCTATGTAACTAGCTGGTGGGAGGAGCTATAAACTAGCTGGGTGTTAGGGGCAGTGATAGGGGAGTGTCTATGTAACTAGCTGGTGGGAGGAGCTATAAACTAGCTGGGTGTTAGGGGCAGTGATAGGGGGTGTCTATGTAACTAGCTGGTAGGAGAAGCTATAAACTAGCTGGGTGTTAGGGGCAGTGATAGGGGAGTGTCTATGTAACTAGCTGGTGGGGGAGCTATAAACTAGCTGGGTGTTAGGGGCAGTTATATGGGATGTCTATGTAACTAGCTGGTAGGAGGAGCTATAAACTAGCTGGGTGTTACGGGCAGTGATAGGGGGTGTCTATGTAACTAGCTGGGTGTTAGGGGCAGTGATATGGGGTGTCTATGTAACTAGCTGGTGGGAGGAGCTATAAACTAGCTGGGTGTTAGGGGCAGTGATAGGGGGTGTCTATGTAACTAGCTGGTGGGGGGAGCTATAAACTAGCTGGGTGTTAGGGGCAGTGATAGGGGATGTCTATGTAACTAGCTGGGTGGGAGGAGCTATAAACTAGCTGGGTGTTAGGGGCAGTGATAGGGGGTGTCTATGTAACTAGCTGGTGGGGGGGCGCTATAAACTAGCTGGGTGTTAGGGGCAGTGATAGGGGGTGTCTATGTAACTAGCTGGTGGGAGGAGCTATAAACTAGCTGGGTGTTAGGGGCCGTGATAGGGGATTGTCTATGTAACTAGCTGGTGGGAGGAGCTATAAACTAGCTGGGTGTTAGGGGCAGTGATAGGGGAGTGTCTATGTAACTAGCTGGTGGGGGGAGCTATAAACTAGCTGGGTGTTGTTAGGGGCAGTGATAGGGGGTGTCTATGTAACTAGCTGGTAGGAGAAGCTATAAACTAGCTGGGTGTTATGGGCAGTGATAGCGGAGTGTCTATGTAACCAGCTGGTGGGGGGGAGCTATAAACTAGCTGGGTGTTAGGGGCAGTTATATGGGATGTCTATGTAACTAGCTGGTAGGAGGAGCTATAAAGTAGCTGGGTGTTACAGGCAGTGATAGGGGGTGTCTATGTAACTAGCTGGTGGGAGGAGCTATAAACTAGCTGGGTGTTAGGGGCAGTGATAAGGGGTGTCTATGTAACTAGCTGGTGGGAGGAGCTATAAACTAGCTGGGTGTTAGGGGCAGTGATAGGGGAGTGTCTATGTAACTAGCTGGTGGGAGGAGCTATAAACTAGCTGGGTGTTAGGGGCAGTGATAGGGGAGTGTCTATGTAACTAGCTGGTGGGAGGAGCTATAAACTAGCTGGGTGTTAGGGGCAGTGATAGGGGGTGTCTATGTAACTAGCTGGTAGGAGAAGCTATAAACTAGCTGGGTGTTAGGGGCAGTGATAGGGGGTGTCTATGTAACTAGCTGGTGGGGGGAGCTATAAACTAGCTGGGTGTTAGGGGCAGTTATATGGGATGTCTATGTAACTAGCTGGTAGGAGGAGCTATAAAGTAGCTGGGTGTTACGGGCAGTGATAGGGGGTGTCTATGTAACTAGCTGGTGGGAGGAGTTATAAACTAGCTGGGTGTTAGGGGCAGTGATAGGGAGTGTCTATGTAATTAGCTGGTGGGAGGAGCTATAAACTAGCTGGGTGTTAGGGGCAGTTATATGGGGTGTCTATGTAACTAGCTGGTAGGAGGAGCTATAAAGTAGCTGAGTGTTAGGGGCAGTGATAGGGGGTGTCTATGTAATTAGCTGGTAGGAGGAGCTATAAACTAGCTGGGTGTTAGGTGCAGTGATAGGGGAGTGTCTAAGTAACTAGCTAGTGGGAGGAGCTATAAACTCTCTGGGTGTTAGGGGCAGTGATAGGGAGTGTCTATGTAAGTAGCTGGGTGGGAGGAGCTATAAACTAGCTGGGTGCTGTTAGGGGCAGTGATAGAGGAGTTTCGATGTGAGTAGCTGAGTGGGAGGAGCTATAAACTAGCTGGGTGTTGTTAGGGGCAGTGATAGGGGAATGTCTATGTAACTAGCTGGGTGGGAGGAGCTATAAACTAGCTGGGTGTTGGGGGCAGTGATAGGGGAATGTCTATGTAACTAGCTGGGTGGGAGGAGCTATAAACTAGCTGGGTGTTAGGGGCAGTGATATGGGGTGTCTATGTAACTAGCTGGGTGTTAGGGGCAGTGATATGGGGTGTCTATGTAACTAGCTGGTGGGGGGAGCTATAAACTAGCTGGGTGTTAGGGGCAGTTATATGGGATGTCTATGTAACTAGCTGGTGGGGGAGCTATAAACTAGCTGGGTGTTGTTAGGGGCAGTGATAGGGGGTGTCTATGTAACTAGCTGGTGGGAGGAGCTATAAACTAGCTGGGTGTTAGGGGCAGTGATAGGGGGTGTCTATGTAACTAGCTGGTGGGGGGAGCTATAAACTAGCTGGGTGTTAGGGGCAGTGATAGGGGAGTGTCTATGTAACTAGCTGGTGGGAGGAACTATAAACTAGCTGGGTGTTAGGGGCAGTGATAGGGGGTGTCTATGTAACTAGCTGGTGGGAGGAGCTATAAACTAGCTGGGTGTTAGGGGCAGTGATAGGGGGTGTCTATGTAACTAGCTGGTGGGAGGAGCTATAAACTAGCTGGGTGTTGTTAGGGGCAGTGATAGGGGGGTGTCTATGTAACTAGCTGGTGGGAGGAGCTGTAAACTAGCTTGTTGTTAGGGGCAGTGATAGGGGATTGTCTATGTAACTAGCTGGTGGGGGGAGCTATAAACTAGCTGGGTGTTAGGGGCAGTGATAGGGGGTGTCTATGTAACTAGCTGGTGGGAGGAGCTATAAACTAGCTGGGTGTTAGGGGCAGTGATAGGGGGTGTCTATGTAACTAGCTGGTGGGAGGAGCTATAAACTAGCTGGGTGTTGTTAGGGGCAGTGATAGGGGGTGTCTATGTAACTAGCTGGTGGGAGGAGCTATAAACTAGCTGGGTGTTAGGGGCAGTGATAGGGGATTGTCTATGTAACTAGCTGGTGGGGGGAGCTATAAACTAGCTGGGTGTTAGGGGCAGTGATAGGGGGTGTCTATGTAACTAGCTGGTGGGGGAGCTATAAACTAGCTGGGTGTTGTTAGGGGCAGTGATAGGGGGTGTCTATGTAACTAGCTGGTGGGAGGAGCTATAAACTAGCTGGGTGTTAGGGGCAGTGATAGGGGATTGTCTATGTAACTAGCTGGTGGGGGGAGCTATAAACTAGCTGGGTGTTAGGGGCAGTGATAGGGGAGTGTCTATGTAACTAGCTGGTGGGAGGAGCTATAAACTAGCTGGGTGTTAGGGGCAGTGATAGGGGGTGTCTATGTAACTAGCTGGTGGGAGGAGCTATAAACTAGCTGGGTGTTAGGGGCAGTGATAGGGGGTGTCTATGTAACTAGCTGGTGGGAGGAGCTATAAACTAGCTGGGTGTTGTTAGGGGCAGTGATAGGGGGTGTCTATGTAACTAGCTGGTGGGAGGAGCTATAAACTAGCTGGGTGTTAGGGGCAGTGATAGGGGGTGTCTATGTAACTAGCTGGTGGGAGGAGCTATAAACTAGCTGGGTGTTAGGGGCAGTGATAGGGGATTGTCTATGTAACTAGCTGGTGGGGGGAGCTATAAACTAGCTGGGTGTTAGGGGCAGTGATAGGGGAGTGTCTATGTAACTAGCTGGTGGGAGGAGCTATAAACTAGCTGGGTGTTAGGGGCAGTGATAGGGGGTGTCTATGTAACTAGCTGGTGGGAGGAGCTATAAACTAGCTGGGTGTTAGGGGCAGTGATAGGGGGTGTCTATGTAACTAGCTGGTGGGAGGAGCTATAAACTAGCTGGGTGTTGTTAGGGGCAGTGATAGGGGGTGTCTATGTAACTAGCTGGTGGGAGGAGCTATAAACTAGCTGGGTGTTAGGGGCAGTGATAGGGGATTGTCTATGTAACTAGCTGGTGGGGGGAGCTATAAACTAGCTGGGTGTTAGGGGCAGTGATAGGGGGTGTCTATGTAACTAGCTGGTGGGAGGAGCTATAAACTAGCTGGGTGTTGTTAGGGGCAGTGATAGGGGGTGTCTATGTAACTAGCTGGTGGGAGGAGCTATAAACTAGCTGGGTGTTAGGGGCAGTGATAGGGGATTGTCTATGTAACTAGCTGGTGGGGGGAGCTATAAACTAGCTGGGTGTTAGGGGCAGTGATAGGGGGTGTCTATGTAACTAGCTGGTGGGAGGAGCTATAAACTAGCTGGGTGTTGTTAGGGGCAGTGATAGGGGGTGTCTATGTAACTAGCTGGTGGGAGGAGCTATAAACTAGCTGGGTGTTAGGGGCAGTGATAGGGGAATGTCTATGTAACTAGCTAGGTGCTGTTAGGGGCAGTGGTAGAGGTGTCTATGTAACCAGCTGGGTGTTGTTATCACTGTAATCGTACTGACCCAGTGAATAAAGTTATCATGTTATTTATGCTTAAAAATGAACGCCACAAAAAATTATATTGTAAAAATTCATTTTTTCCCAACTCCCTCCCAGTAAGAGTTAAAAAAAGTTAATCAGAAAGTTATGTGTA
This sequence comes from Bufo gargarizans, assembly GCF_014858855.1. Lineage (NCBI taxonomy): Eukaryota > Metazoa > Chordata > Amphibia > Anura > Bufonidae > Bufo > Bufo gargarizans. Next base: position 316,863,973 of record NC_058080.1, read on the forward strand.
CCCCAAAACGGCACCGTCCGAACAGATGTCCGCATCTGTTCCACAATTTTACTGAACGGATGCGGACTCGTTCATTTCGCCACAAAAAATTGGCATGTCTATCATAAGGCTGTCCGTGTGCGTTGCGCAAAATGCAGAACTCACTCCGTCGGTATACATGTTTTGCAGGTTGTCTGAATGAGCCCTTATGCAAACTAGGTGCTTCAGAGACTTAATTTGCACATGTGCAGTTGATCTAGGGAGGTTCTCCACGCTAAGATCTGCATTGCACAACAAATGGCCTGATCCGGAAGAGAAGATGCTTGGCTTTGCTGATCTAAAAACAAAGGCAAGGGTTTTCTCATCTGAGAGGAGACTGATATCATTGGTGCTTGAGCCGTGCAGATTTCAGCAGGGAGAGCTCTCCCTGCTCTGAGATCTGCACTGCGCAAACACTAGGGATGTCCGTTCCCTCAGACTGATGTCATCAGCGCTTGTGCAGTGCAGATTTCAGCAAGGAGAGTGTCAAATCAACTGAGCATGCACTGATGAAGCCTTGCGAGCGACAGATTTCAGGGCTAGGCATCTGGACAGTGAGGATGTCTGTCCCTGTCAATCAGGTCATGTGGGTGGCCATGGGGTAAAAGAGGTGAATCGGTGTTCCAAGGGCCTAGGCCAGCGCATCGGTGCTCTGATCACTTCATTTACATGAGAATACAAGTAATTTTTTTTTCTGCAACAGTGCATCAGATTGCAGCAATTGAAGGCTTATTTAATTCACCATGGTCAACCCTACCAGGTGGTATGCTTGGTTTAATAGGGTTGATTATAGTGCCAGACACTCTTTAAAGAGGACCTTTCACCTGGATATCCTTAATCTAATTATTATCCTACCTTATAGGGGTTCTTTTTTCCAAAGAACCCCCTCGTTCGTCAGCTGTGGTCCCTGTATATTTTGGCGCCTCATACGCTAATGAAGTGACTCGGTTATACTAGGCGTCAGTGTCGGACTGGGGTACCTAGAGCCCACCAGTAAAATGTATTTTAGGGGCCCACCATACGGATACATTCAAATATAATAAATAATCTAACAAGTTTGTTATATGACTATAAGCTGGTTGAGGTGCTGTAACTGAATACAGGTCCTTCTCCAAAGATTAGCATATTGTGATAAAGTTCATTATTTCTGTAATGTACTGATAAACATTAGACTTTCATATATTTTAGATTCATTACACACAACTGAAGTAGTTCAAGCCTTTTATTGTTTTAATATTGATGATTTTGGCATACAGCTCATGAAAACCCAAAATTCCTATCTAAAAAAGTTAGCATATTTCATCCGACCAATAAAAGAAAAGTGTTTTTAATACAAAAAAAGTCAACCTTCAAATAATTATGTTCAGTTATGCACTCAATACTTGGTCGGGAATCCTTTTGCAGAAATCACTGCTTCAATGCAGCGTGGCATGGAGGCAATCAGCCTGTGGCACTGCTGAGGTGTTATGGAGGCCCAGGATGCTTCGATAGCGGCCTTAGGCTCATCCAGAGTGTTGGGTCTTGCATCTCTCAACTTTCTCTTCCCAATATCCCACAGATTCTCTATGGGGTTCAGGTCAGGAGAGTTGGCAGGCCAATTGAGCACAGTAATACCATGGTCAGTAAACCATTTACCAGTGGTTTTGGCACTGTGAGCAGGTGCCAGGTCGTGCTGAAAAATGACATCTTCATCTCCATAAATCTTTTCAGCAGATGGAAGCATGAAGTGCTCCAAAATCTCCTGATAGCTAGCTGCATTGACCCTGCCCTTGATAAAACACAGTGGACCAACACCAGCAGCTGACATGGCACCCCAGACCATCACTGACTGTGGGTACTTGACACTGGACTTCAGGCATTTTGGCATTTCCCTCTCCCCAGTCTTCCTGCAGACTCTGGCACCTTGATTTCCGAATGACATGCAACAGTCCAGTGCTGCTTCTCTGTAGCCCAGGTCAGGCGCTTCTGCCGCTGTTTCTGGTTCAAAAGTGGCTTGACCTGGGGAATGCGGCACCTGTAGCCCATTTCCTGCACACGCCTGTACACGGTGGCTCTGGATGTTTCTATTCCAGACTCAGTCCACTGCTTCCGCAGGTCCCCCAAGGTCTGGAATCGGTCCTTCTCCACAATCTTCCTCAGGGTCCGGTCACCTCTTCTCGTTGTGCAGCGTTTCCTGCCACACTTTTTCCTTCCCACAGACTTCCCACTGAGGTGCCTTGATACAGCACTCTGGGAACAGCCTATTCGTTCAGAAATGTATTTCTGTGTCTTACCCTCTTGCTTGAGGGTGTCAATGATGGCCTTCTGGACAGCAGTCAGGTCGGCAGTCTTACCCATGATTGCGGTTTTGAGTAATGAACCAGGCTGGGAGTTTTTAAAAGCCTCAGGAATCTTTTGCAGGTGTTTAGAGTTAATTAGTTGATACAGATGATTAGGTTAATAGCTCGTTTAGAGAACCTTTTCAGGATATGCTAATTTTTTTAGATAGGAAATTTGGGTTTTCATGAGCTGTATGCCAAAATCATCAATATTAAAACAATAAAAGGCTTGAACTACTTCAGTTGTGTGTAATGAATCTAAAATATATGAAAAGTCTAATGTTTATCAGTACATTACAGAAAATAATGAACTTTATCGAGAAATGCTAATGTTTTTAGAAGGACCTGTATATGTATGTAGTGCAGTAAGTTTAATGTGTTATGTGCCACTTGTGCAGGGGGTGGGAGACTAGGGGCCCACCTTGCTCAGGGGCCCACCGGGGGTTTCCCCTGTACCCCCTGTGGGCCAGTCCGAGCCTGCTAGGCGTGGACTTGTATTTCTCCTGGGCGCGGTTATCTTCTCTCTGGCTGCGAGCGCATCCAATCAGAGCGCCCTGCTATTAGCCAGGGAGAAGGAGCTCAAGTTCTCGCGGGAGAAGGAGCTGCGATTCTCGTGAGAACTTGAGCTCCTTCTCCCTGGCTAATAGCGGGGCGCTCTGATTGGATGCGCTCGCAGCCAGAGAGAAGATAACCGCGCCCAGGAGAAATACAAGTCCACGCCTAGTATAACAGAGTCGCTTCATTAGCGTATGAGGCGCCAAAAGATACGGGGACCACAGCGGACGAACGGGGGGGGGGGGGGGGGGGGTTCTGTAGAAGGAAAAAAAAAGTGCGGGCCGCGTTATAAGGTAGGATATAGATTAAGGATATCCAGGTGAAAGGTCCTCTTTAAGTGACTCTTTATATTTTAGATGAGAGAAAGAAATACAATATTGTCCCGTACACGTGGGCTGTAGAAGGCTAGGGTCACATCTGTATTTCCGGTTTCCTGCTCTGTCTTGGGGTACGGCCACACGGTCAGGTTTCTTGATGCTGTTTTGGAAGCCAAAATCAGAAGTGGATCATAAAATTAGAGAAAGTATTGAGGACAGATATGACTTCTCCTCTTTTATGATTCACTTTTTGGCCTTCAAAACCGGACTGTGTGGTTGTGCCCTTAGGACTGCAGTGCTGGATCAGCGCCTGCCAGCCCCATTCCTGGGGTTCATCATTTCAGTAGGGGACACCAATGCTGCCCTCTGTGGTACTTTCTCCAGTGTGGAATGCCTAGTGGTGCCTGCCAGGCAGATATAAAGCCCTGCTAGTGTGCTGAAGCGGGGGAAATAAAGCGTTCCCCTCTCACAGTGGATGCGGTTCAGTCTCGGTGGTTTCCGTCAGCGCTCGGCTTCGCCATCATGCGTCACTTCGGGAGTTTCCGGGATCGCTCGGCTCTCGCTCTCGGCTAGCTGCATAATGGCAGCTCCTGGGAGCCTCGGCGTGTGAAGGCAGGACAAGAACAGAGGAGCAGGGGAAAGGCCATGCACCAGGACTGGCGAGAGTGGCACAGAGCGGTAAGACGGGGCGAAGCTGGCACTGGGCTGCACAGCTCCGTATGCGGGCAGGGCATTAGGGGTTATGGTTACTATGCTCAAAGTTCCAGGGGAGAGTAGAAGGCGAGAGACGGCAACTAGTGGAGGAGCTCCGTGCCAGCTCAGCCCGGGCCTGCACACACGTGCGGGCACTGGAGCCGAGCTTTGTCTCTGGGCGCCCGATGTGCAGGGCGACATGTTCCGAGGAGGCCAGGAATGTGGGCGCAGTACGTCACATGTACGTATTCACAAGGCGCAGGTAATTGTGCGGCATCTGAGCCGCCTGGGCCTTGCTGGGCTCCTCAGTAAGCCTTGTGCCACACAAAAAGGGCTTGCCAACCCCTTGAAATCGCCTTGTGCCCTTAATTGTTTCAGACACAGGGGCACCTGAACGTGTCATTGTGTTCCACAGTCTGTTCACACATTAGTGTGTGTGTGTATATATATATATATATATATATATATATATATATATTTTTTTTTTTTAAATTTTTACTGACCAAAGTAGTGACATGCAATGCTACTTTGCCCATTTAAGTCTATGGGTCGGTGAAAAGTCACTAATACAGCGCAGACATCCCAACCTGCAAAAACTCATTTCCGGGAGGTTTTCTTATTTTTTTTTTCTTTCACAAACAAAAACAGGTTTTACTAACCTGTCAATCATTAAGGTGCCCAAGCAGGGGAGGTCTATGGATGCATGGTGCCCGGCCGCACGCATCGCCATTCGTGCCCAGCGTCGCCTTCTACTCCTCAGTGCCGCCTCTCCCTCCCTCCCCCTTTTGAGATCCTGCGCGTGTGCACATGCTCAGCCTGATGCGCCGTTGTGGACTGCTGGCATCGGCTTCTTCCTGCACTGTGCGCACGCGCCGAGAAGGGGACACAGGTTTACTGCGAGTAAACCTTTCTGGGATATATTGTTTCACATGCGGGCGTCAGGGAGCCGCTATCTAATAGCGGGAGACTCCCTGAACGTCCGGGAGACTTGAGATCCCTGACAGCGCATAGGGCATCCGCGTTTGGTCTATTTTTCGCTCGTAGGAGATGCTGTGGGAAATTAACTTTCAGCTTAGCATTGTCCGTGGAATACGATGACATGCGCACCAAACACGATCCTTCCCAGACGTGCGCAGACGACTTTTCTTTTCTTCTCCTGGCCGGCCGCGCGCTTAAAGGGGTTTTCTCAACAGGCTATTTGATACTTACCTGGTCCCGGCGCGCCATCCACTTCCTGGTTTCGGCACTCTGCAGGGGGCAGGCTCCATCTTCATTGATGTCTTCTCCCGGCCGGGCCGTGCGCTGTACTGAACGCGCACGCCACTGGCCAGGAAGAAGTCACCAGGGCGCATGCGCGGACTCGGCGTGCGCGTTCAGTACAGCGCGCGGCCCGGCCGGGAGAAGACATCAATGAAGATGGAGCCTGCCCCCTGCCGAGTGCCGAAACCAGGAAGTGGACGGCGCGCCGGGACCGCTACTTTCACACTAGTGTTCGATCGGATCCGTTCTGAACGGATCCGATCGTAATAATGCAGACGGAGGCTCCGTTCAGAACGGATCCGTCTGCATTATATTAGCTAAAAAAAGCTAAGTGTGAAAATAGCCTCGGACGGATCCGTCCAGACTTTCAATGTAAAGTCAATGGGGGACGGATCCGCTTGAAGATTGAGCCATATTGTGGCATCTTCAAACGGATCCGTCCCCATTGACTTACATTGTAAGTCTGGACGGATCCGCACGCCTCCGCACGGCCAGGCGGACACCCGAACGCTGCAAGCAGCGTTCAGCTGTCCGCCTGTCCGTGCGGAGGCGAGCGGAGCGGAGGCTGAACGCCGCCAGACTGATGCAGTCTGAGCGGATCCGCTCCATTCAGACTGCATCAGGGCTGGACGGCTGCGTTCGGGTCCGCTCGTGAGCTCCTTCAAACGGAGCTCACGAGCGGACCAGCGAACGCTAGTGTGAAAGGAGCCTTAGGCTCCTTTCACACTAGCGTTCGCTGGTCCGCTCGTGAGCTAAGTATCAAATAGCCTGTTGAGAAAACCCCTTTAATCCCTTCCAGACGAAGGCATTTTTCCCCTTCCTGACCAGACCTAATTTTCTAATCTGCCCAGTGTCACTTTACTGGAACACTGTTACTTATCCAGGGCATTCTGAGACTGTTTTCTCGTGACACATTGTACTTCATTAGTAACAAAAATCCAGGGCAAAAATGATACTTCAAGTCAAGAGTCTTTTTGTATTGATTTCCTCTTATAAATGAAAGCTTTTTATATTAAATAAATCCATATGTAATATTTGAGTGTGCCCCGGATTTGTTACTATTGGTGTGGCACCTCACTATTACATGTCGAGAAGTGCTGGTAATTTCTTCCGCTACATCAAGCTTCATGTCAATGTACTATTTTTCAAATTTTAATTTCTCTACTTTTAAGCCACAGTGTTGCCGCAAAAAATAGTTATTAACATTCACCATTCACAATTAATTATTTTGGGACATTAAAAGACTTGGGCCCCTTTCACACGGGCAAGAATTGTGCGTGCGATGCGTGAGGTGAACGCATGCACTCGCACTGAATCCAGACCTATTCACTTCAATGGGGCTGTGCAGATGAGCGGTGATTTTCACGCATCGCTTGTGCGTTGCATGAAAATCGCAGCATTTTCTATATTCTGCGTTTTTCACGCAACACAGGAAAATCGCAAGCATCCGCAAGCAAGTGCGGATGCAGTACAATTTTAACGGATGTTTGCTTGGAGATGATAGGGATGAGCAACCCCAGACCCCATTAATTTGTATTCACTGTATTATTTTCCCTTTATAACGTGGTTAGACGGGAAAATAATAGCATTCTTAATACAGAATGCTTAGTAAAATGTGGCTTGAGGGGTTAAAAAATGAACTCGCCTTATCCACTTGATCGTGCAGCCGGCATCGTCTTCTTTCTTCTTCTTTCAGGACCTGAAAAAGGACCTTTGATGTAATCACGCTCACCACGTAGTGAGCGCGGTGAGGTCAGCGCAGGTCCTGCTGAATGAAGATAGAAGATTCAAAAACCAACTTTTTTTTAGGACCAGTTCAATTTTTAAGTAACTTTGAGGGGCTTAAATAATAGAAACGACCAATAAATGACCCCCTCAAATTATTAAAAATTGATTTTAGAAACTTTGTTGACCCTTTAAGTCAGGGATATCCAACATGCCGCCCTCCAGCCATTGCAAAACTACAACTTTCATCATGCCCGGACAGTCTACAGCTATCAGGGCATGCTGGGAGTTGTAGTTTTGCAGCAGTTGGAGGCATGCAGGTTGGACATCCCTGTTTTAGGTGCTCCACAGGAATTACCTGTTACATGTGCACTTGACAGCTGAAGACATCTTTGTTGGTCCCATGTTCCTATGTGCCCACATTACTGACAATGCCTGGCCCTGTCAATCAAAGCAGAGAGAATGCAGCAGTTGCAGAGAGAGCAGAGACTCGCGTATGAACACAGGACCAGCACAGATGCCTTCAGCTGCCAAGCGAACATACAACCGGTCAGCCAGTGTCATAAGTACAAATCTGCTGACAGATGCCCTTTTAAAGCAAAAAGGAGGATGACATTTAATTTAACTTTTTGCAGATTTTCCATTTTAATTTTTTTTTCCTGTAAGGCTACTTTCACTCTCACGTTTTGTGCGGATCCGTCATGGACGTATGCGTTCAGATAATACAACCGTCTGCATCCGTTCAGAATGGATCCGTTTGTATTATCTTTAACATGGCCAAGACGGATCCGTCTTGAAGACCATTGAAAGTCAATGGAGGACGGATCCGTTTTCTATTGTGTCATAGAAAACGGATCCGTCCCCATTGACTTACATTGTGTGCCAGGGCGGATCCGTCTCCAGAATGGAGACTGAACTGATGCATTTTGAGCAGATCCTTTTCCATTCAGAATGCAAACTGATCTGTTTTGGACCGCTTGTGAGAGCCCTGAACGGATGTCACAAACTGCAAGCCAAAACGCCAGTGTGAAAGTAGCCTAACACAAGGATTAAAAAGCCAAACAATGTTCGACAGAGGGTAAGGGGTTAGCTGAAAGTGAAGCTTTGTGGGAAAAGTTGAGGGTCTAAGTTGTGTCATTTTGCCCCAAAATCTCTCTAAGGCCTCTTTCACACTTGCGTTGTCCGGATCCGGCGTGTACTCCACTTGCCGGAATTACACGCCGGATCCGGAAAAACGCAAGTGAACTGAAAGCATTTGAAGACGGATCCGTCTTCAAAATGCGTTCAGTGTTACTATGGCAGCCAGGACGCTATTAAAGTCCTGGTTGCCATAGTAGGAGCGGGGGAGCAGTATACTTACAGTCCGCGTGGCTCCCGGGGCGCTCCAGAGTGACGTCGGAGCGCCCCATGCGCATGGATGACGTACCATGCGATCACGTCATCCATGCGCCTGGGGCGCCCTGACGTCACTCTGGAGCACCCCGGGAGCCGCACAGATGGTAAGTATGCTGCTCCCCCGCTCGCCGCTACACTTTACCATGGCTGCCAGGACTTTAGCGTCCCGGCAGCCATGGTAACCATTCAGAAAAAGCTAAACGTCGGATCCGGCAATGCGCCGAAACGACGTTTAGCTTAAGGCCGGATCCGGATCAATGCCTTTCAATGGGCATTAATTCCGGATCCGGCCTTGCGGCAAGTGTTCAGGATTTTTGACCGGAGAAAAAAGCGCAGCATGCTGCGGTATTTTCTCCGGCCAAAAAACGTTCCGTTCCTGAACTGAAGACATCCTGATGCATCCTGAACGGATTTCACTCCATTCAGAATGCATTAGGATAATCCTGATCAGGATTCTTCCGGCATAGAGCCCCGACGACGGAACTCTATGCCGGAAGAAAAGAACGCAGGTGTGAAAGAGCCCTAAGCCAACCAATAGTTGATACAGAGTCAGAGAAAGGTGTCTATCCCTGCACCAAATTTATTGTCCAGCCTGAGCCCCTGGGATAAATCTGGTGCAGGTCTATGAAGTCCACGGGATTAGTAAATCTGGTTTGTAGAACTTGTTAGAGAAACCAATGGGGAGATTTATTAAACTGGTGTAAAGTAGAACTGGCTTAGTTGCCCATAGCAACCAATCCAATTCCACCTTTCATTTTCCAAAGGAGCTGTTAAAAATGAAAGGTGGAATCTGATAACTAAGCCAGTTCTACTTTACACCAGTTTGATAAATCGCCCCCAAAAGGGCTGCGATCAGGTCACTGGAAAATGGCGTTTAGCCGTGTGGCAGAGATGAACAATCCTTTTTATTGTATTCTAGACCGGGCAGAGGGGGGATGCTCCTGCTGCTGCCCAACTCGGGACAGTAAGGAGGGTGGACATGTCTGATGAAGGCCTAGGGGTGGGTGATATGGCCTAAAATCTATATTGTGATATAATTTTAAGCATATGCGATATATATCGCAATATATTTTATACTTCGGGAGGTGGGGGTTAAATTATTATTATTATTTTTTTATTAGCCTCCTTAGGGGCTAGAACCCTTGTCCTATGCACCCTAATAGAGCTCTATTATGGTGACTAGGACCTCACACTCTCCCTGCTGCCCTGTGCATAGTACACACAGCAGCAGGGAGCTTACCATGGCAGCCAGAACTTGAGTAGCGTCCTGGCTGCCATTGTTAACCGATCGGAGCCCCGCGACTGCTGGGGCTCCGATCAGAAGCTGCCACCCTGGGGCCACTGCCACCAATGCTTTAATCGTGTGGAGGGGGGGGGGGGGGGGGGCGCAATTAATATAATACTTAGAAGAGGGGGGAGTAGAAGGGTGAGGCTGTGGCCACTGTGCCACTAATGAATATAGTTAATATGCCTGAATACAAACACAGCCTGCATGTGCCGGCCATATCCCATACTTGGCCTCTATTACTGTGCGCCGTGATCCGCTGCAATTAACCCCTCAGGACCTCTCTGTTCTCATTGGTGGTGCAGTGGCTATAGTCCCACCCCTTCCTCCTGCTCTGTTCCCCTTGGTGATCAGCAGCAGCCGCACACAGTGGGGACTCCCTCCTTCTCCACTGTGTCGGCTCAGGAGAATATGGTGTGTGCCGAGAGTGGCACATGCCATGTTCTACCACGATATAAACAAAATCTCTATCGTTGGCCCCTAGACTTCTTATACATCTCATACACTCCCATAAGTTAAGACCTTATTGTCATTGTAATTATACAACAAGATTTGTTTCGGGGCTCACAGTTATCAGCATTTTCCCGGAGCAGTATAAAAAGACTTAAGTTTCATATACAGAACCGTATCCATAAAGTGCATAATGTGCAAAAGTTATAACCGCAACCTCTCAATCATTATAACCCCCCACTCATAACCAATCCCAGATTTAGTACATCCATACCTCCCCTTAACATCACTCTTATGTGTTTGTGTATTCATGCAAAAAAGAACATGAAGAAACAGTAGTATTAACTGACACCACCGCCCTAAGGCCCCTTTCACACGAGCGAGTTTTCCGCGCGGGTGCAATGCGTGACATGAACGCATTGCACCCGCACTGAATCCTGACCCATTCATTTCATGGGTCTGTGTACATGAGCGCTGTTTTTCACGCATCAGTTCTGCGCTGCGTGAAAATCGCAGCATGTTCTATATTCATGCGTTTTTCACGCAGCTCTGGCCCCATAGTAGTGAATGGGGCTGCATGAAAAACGCATTGCATCCGCAAGCAAGTGCAGATGTGATGCGTTTTTCACTGATGGTTACTAAGAGATGTTGTTTGTAAACCTTCAGTTTTTTATCATGCGCATGAAAAACGCATTGCAAATCGCAGACAAAACTGATTTGAACTTGCTTGCAAAATAGTGCGAGTTTCACTGAACGCATCCAGACCTAATCCGACATGCTTTTGTGAAAGAGGCCTTAGGGGGGGGGGGATGGAACCTGTTCCTCAATCTATTCTTTATTATTATTATTTTTTTTTTTTTTAACCCCTTCCAGACCTAGCTCTGCTGAAAGTGATTTCCTGACCAGTACATGTTTGAGCGGGCCCGATCATCAGTAAGGGCAGTGCTGTTTCTGGCAGCCAGGCCTCCCTTAATAGCACTGCGACCTCTCAGCTGTGTTGACATGGTGCTCCTGGGAGCATACACACATGTGGTATTGCCATAATCGTACTGACCTGGAGAATTAGGCTCCAGTCACACGTCCACAATTTCATTCCGCATATTGCGGAACGGAATTGCAGACCCATTCATTCCTATGGGGCGGACCGCACATTGCCGCTTTCCGTGTTTTGCGGATCCGTGGATCCGCAAAACACATTCCGGACGTGTGAATGGAGCCTTAAAGTAACAGGTCACTTTTACTGTATAGGGAACGCCATAAAAATAAAACTAGGGCTGAAACGATTACTCGATTGAATCTAGTAATTAAACCCAAAAAAATCCTTGATGGAATTTTTTTGCATCGTGGATTAGTTTGTGCCATGTTACCACTGAGCGGGAGTGAAGCACTTGCTATTACTCACCTGCTCTGTGGTCACCCGCTGGACCGTACTGCCCTGCACTGTATCCTGAAACATCGTCAGGTCATAGTGCGTGCTTACGTGCACTATGACCCAACGCTGTGTAACGTCAGGACGACAGTGTAGCGAGCAGAGAATAAGATAGAGGAACTGGGGAGCGGCACCCCTACAGGAAAGGTATGTACTGGCGCTGGGGACATGGCTAGGAGGGGGAGATGGTGGCACTAGGGGGGGGGGAACCTAATGGCATGTGAGGGGGCAGCTGGTGGCACGGGGAGGGGGGGTCTGATGAGTTTTTATAAAGAATGCACACGGCTGTGTTCTGCGGCCGTGAACGGTCTGTGGTATGCCGGCCTGGATTCCTGTTGACAGTAGGAGCGCACAGCGCCATTGGTTGCTATGACGCCGTGCACTTCATGCTGCCGCTGCACTACAGTGATGCACTCGTATGATCTATACGAGTGTATTACTATAGTGCAGTGGTGGCATGAAGCGCACGGCTGGATGCATTTAGCACCCCAACCTGTCCTTGGGATGAGGCTGCAGGCTGGACAATGGTATCATAGAAGGTTCCATCGTGAGGCTTTCCTTTCAGGGGACTCGCTTGATCCTATAGCAGGGTGCTAGAGTAGGATTTAGTAGGGCAAATATCAGGCTCAGTACCATGTTACCCACACCATGGTTCTGTCTGTGTATTTAACGATACGTGTTTTTTTTTTTCACATGACATATTGAAGGGGTTATCCAGGAATTTGATATTGATGACTTATCCTCAGGATAGGTCATCAGTGTCAAATTGGTGAGAATTCCCACACCCAGAACCCCCGCCAGTCAGCTGTACAAAGAGGCCACCACCCTCTCCAGACACTCGCTTCACAGCTTACCAAGCACATTCACTTGAATGGGACTGAGCTGTGCCTAGGTCATGTGACTGATGTAGAAAGAGGTCTAAGCACTCATGGAGTTCTGCGACCTCTCCAAACGAGTCAGATCCCTGCTAATCTCATATTGATAACCTGTCCTGAGGATAGGCTGGAGTTGGCCGCCATCTTCTATATTTCCTTATAGTTGTCCACTTAAACTAATTTTTTATGACTTATGTTATTTACAGTCACATTTTTAGACATCTGTGAACTTTGAAGATACTGGCATGATCCATCCTTGTTAGAGATGTGGATGGGAAACACAATGGAGAAAGATTAGACACATGGAGATTACGATCCCTCCCTTATTATTGCATGGAGACCACCAGGGCTGCAGTAAACGAATATTTTAGTAATCGAGTATTCTATCGATTATTTTTTACGGTTAATCGAGTAATCTAATAAGAAAAACCTTCTTAAAATAACTTTATAAAAACAATATTTTTATTTCTTACAGTGGTATAGCAAATAATTGCACACACCTAAGGCTAGTTTCACACTAGCGTTCGTTGGTCCGCTCGTGAGCTCCGTTTGAAGGGGCTCACGAGCGGAGCAGAACGCTTCCGTCCAGCCCTGATGCAGTCTGAATGGATGCGGATCCGCTCAGACTGCATCAGTCTGGCGGCGTTCAGCCTCCGCTCCGCTCGCCTCCGCACGGACAGGCGGACAGCTGAACGCTGCTTGCAGCGTTCAGCTGTCCGCCTGGCCGTGCGGAGGCGTGCGGATCCGTCCAGACTTACAATGTAAGTCAATGGGAACGGATCCGCTTGAAGATGACACCATATGGCTCAATCTTCAAACGGATCCGTCCCCCATTGACTTTACATTGAAAGTCTGAACGGATCCGCTCAGGCTACTTTCGGACTTAGAAATTTTTCTAAGTTATTAATGCAGACGGATCCGTACTGAACGGAGCCTCCGTCTGCATTAATATGATCGGATCCGTTCAGAACGGATCCGATCAAGCGCTAGTGTGAAAGTAGCCTAAGGCTTATTTCACAGCTGCCATATACATTGTCAGAAAAACAGCCAGAATGTACCATATCGGGTATGTCTGGATACTGCTGGCTGCTGCAGCAATTGACTGTAATGGGGTCCGCTTTGGATGATACCCAGCATGTATGCCGAAACATGGCATTGGACCACATATTATAGTCAATGAGAGCATATAGCTGGCTGTATCCAGCTATACCCAATACTGTACAGTCCAGCAGGCTGTTCTTCTGCCAGAATGTGTATCTAAGGCTATGTTGTGAACTCTGTCAGTCTGTTCCGGTGGAGGAACAGACTGCCGGAGTTCACTGGCTGCCATGATGTCCCCCTTCCCCAATGCCTCTATGCCAGTAATGGCGAACCTTTTAGAGACCGAGTGCCCAAACTGCAACCCAAAACCCACTTATTTATCGCAAAGTGTCAACACAGCAATTTAATAAATCTTGCATGTAATTTATCATTTAGCTATAATATCCTGCCTACATTCAATGTACTGCCTATAGTGCTCCCTGCGCTGACGAATGGCAGGGAAAGTCTAAGGCCTATTAATACACCATAGACTTTTTCCGGGGTGCAGGTGCCGTCTCTGGCACCCGTGCCATAGGTTTGCCACCACTGCTCTATGCCATCCACTATGTCCCCCACTCCCCGAGATCAACCCCTCCATGCCAAATCACAGGTGCCCCCATTAACCCCTCTCCCACCCCGCCAATAACTTTATATATGCAAAATCACAGGTTCCCCTCTCCTCGCCCGCCAGCCAGCTAATAACTTTATACACGCCATTGCCAAATCACACGTGCCCCCATTTCCTCCCCCCGCCACTAGTGCTGTTAACTTTATACTTGCATTTCCTGGCAGTGCAGCGGACACATGGAGTCTGCAGGAGATGTGTTTTCATCCCAGCATGCACTGGGCCAGCGCGCTGACAATGTGTGAACGCACTGCCGAGTCGGGAAGCCACACGCTCCGTGGTAATGTGATTTTTTTGCCTCGATTTCATTGATTTAAATTGATGGATCATTTCAGCCCTAGTGACCTTCCCTATAATAAAATGATGGCTCATAAAGAGTGTCTTTCCGTTCTGGCCCACTGAAGGCGGCTCGAACGAGGGCCTAATGGGGCATATGGAGAGGAGTTGCCTTATTCGGTGGGCTGTATACTGTATAAGCATATGTGAGGTTACAGGACACCATCTGCTTGTCTGTGCTGCAGCATTTCTGTAGGTATAATATATCAGCATGTCTTGTGAAGTAGGTCATCTGTGGGTGTAGAAGTCTGGAATGTGCGCTAATGTATGGGTGCATCTCCCTTCTATACAAAGATTGCTAGGCTGGAGCTGGCGCAACCAAACTGTCAATTACTATTTTCTGGTAATCTCTCCAATCTTTCAAAGAGACCAGTTTCTCTAGGAGAATGATGCCCATGCCCTCACCTCCAACTAATCTTATGCAGGAGAACTCTAATTTGATATGCAGGGCATCCATTGCTGGAGGGTTTCCATATTGTGACTATTGTTTCCCAGCAGTAGAAGTATTCACATCAGCTAGGCATCCAGTACTTGTGCAGTATACGCTGTATTATGATTGGCTATATTTATATGGAGTGTCACCCCCCCCCCCGGATAAGGACTTTATATACTGTATAGTAAACTTGCCATAGATTTCTGTCTGTGAATGTGTGTGCTTCCTTGTCCTTGGCTGAAGGTGGTACGAGATGACTAGCTAGGGGAAAAAAGTAGTGTAAGGCCTCTTCCAAACTTTGTGTTTGATTGGTGTTTCCCATCAGTGATTGTGACCCAGAAGAAGAGCCTACAGAAGTAGAAAGATGAAGGGGTATAAAAGCCACTCGCCTTGGGGCGCTGGGACAGGCGCACAGCAACCCAAAGTGCCAAATCAGGGTCCTTGGCGCTGCTGTTTTACCAGACAAAAATCAGTTTGAAGAGGATCAAAAAAAAACAAAACTGAGGGGAGATCTAATAACTATGTATACATATATCCGGGGTCAGTACAGAGATCTCTCCCATCATCTATTTATCCCCAGGACTGTGACGAGGGGACATCCTCTGCGTCTGGAGGAAAGAAGGTTTGTACACAAACATAGAAGAGGATTCTTTACGGTAAGAGCAGTGAGACTATGGAGCTCTCTGCCTGAGGAGGTGGTGATGGTGAGTACAATAAAGGAATTCAAGAGGGGACTTGACGTATTTATGGAGTGTAATAATATTACAGGCTATAGCTACTAGAGAGGGGTCGTTGATCCAGGGAGGTTCTGATTGGAGTCGGGAAGTAATTTTTTTTCCCCCCTTAACCTCTTCAGGACACATGACGTACCGGTACGTCATGATGCCCTGGTACTTAAGGACACATGACGTACCGGTACGTCATGTGTTGTTTCGATCACTGCCGCCCGGCTGGCAGTGATCGGAACAAGGTGCCTGCACAAATCATTGAGCAGGCACCTAGGCTAAATGCGCGGGGGGGTCCCGTGACCCCCCCCATGTCGGCGATCGCAACAAACCGAAGGTCAATTCAGACCTGCGGTTTGATGCGCTTTTTGCCGTTTCTGATCCCTGCGGTCCCTGACCGCGGGGATCAGAAACTTTACAATGCCCAGAATATATATGTTATTCCTCCCCCTGCACCCCTGAATGATATTATGTGGGCGGGTGGTGCAGGGGGAGGGTTGCGGGCGGTGCGGGAGGCGGGCGGTGCGGCAGGCGGGATCGCGATCCCCCGCCCGCCTCCCATTGCGTAATCGTTGGTGTAGAGTGGGTATACCAGGGTGCCAGCACATTGCTGGCACCCTGGTATAAACGGCTGACATCGTTGATGCAATGTCAGCCGTTTAACCCTTTCCATACAGAGGTCCGTACGGACCGCTGTATGGAAAAGGTTAACAGCGCAGGGAGCTCCCTCCCTCTCCGATCGGGGGGCTGCTGTGCCTTTGCAGCCCCCCGATGGGAGAGGGAGAGAGCTCCCAGACAGCCCCCCGACACCCCAGTCCTTACCCTTCCCCGTCTGCGAAGTTGTGGCAGACGGGGAAGGTTCCCATGGCAACAGGACGCCTGCTCAGGCGTCCTGCTGTCCATGGTGCTGAACAGATCTGTGCTGAAAGCATAGATCTGTTCAGTGTAAGTAAAATACAGTGCAGTACCCTATATAGAGTACAGTACTGTATTATATAGACATCAGACCCACTGGATCTTCAAGAACCAAGTGGGTCTGGGTAAAAAAAAAAGTTAAAAAAAGTGAAAAAAAAGTAAAAATCAAAAAACACATTTATCACTGATTAAAAATGAAAAAAATTAAATTCCCTACACATGTTTGGTATCGCCGCGTCCATAACGACCTGATCTATAAAACGGTAATGTTACTTTACCCGAACGGTGAACGCCATAAAAATAAAAAATTAAAAACTATGATAAAATAGAAATTTTGCCCACCTTACTTCCCAAAAAAAGGTAATAAAAGTGATCAAAAAAGTTGCATGTACGCCAAAATTGTAACAATCAAACCGTCATCTCATCCCGCAAAAAATGAGACCCTACTTAAGATAATCGCCCAAAAACTGAAAAAACTATGGCTCTTAGACTATGAAAACACTAAAACATCATTTTTTTTGTTTCAAAAATGAAATCATTGTGTAAAACTTACATAAATAAAAAAAAGTATACATATTGGGTATTGCCGCGTCCGTATGGACCGGCTCTATAAAAATATCACATGACCTAACCCCTCAGGTGACCATCGTAAAAAAATAAAAATAAAAACGGTGTAAAAAAAGCAATTTTTGGTCATCTTACATCACAAAAAGTGCAATAGCAAGCGATCAAAAAATCATATGCACCCCAAAATAGTGCCAATCAAACCGTCATCTCATCCCGCAAAAAATGAGACCCTACTCAAGATAATCGCCCAAAAACTGAAACAACTATGGCTCTTAGACTATGTAGACACTAAAACTTTTTTTGTTTTAAAAATGAAATCATTGTGTAAAACTTACATAAATAAAAAAAATTGTATACATATTAGGTATCGCCGCGTCCGTGACAACCTGCTCTATAAAATTACCACATGATCTACCCTGTCAGATAAATGTTGTAAATAACAAAAAAAAAAACTGTGCCAAAAAGGTATTTCTTGTTACCTTGCCGCACAAAAAGTGTAATATAGAGCAACCAAAAATCATATGTACCCTAAACTAGTACCAACAAAACTGCCACCCTATCCCGTAGTTTCTAAAATGGGGTCACTTTTTTTGAGTTTCTACTCTAGGGGTGCATCAGGGGGGCTTCAAATGGGACATGGTGTCAAAAAACCAGTCCAGCAAAATCTGCCTTCCAAAAACCGTATGGCATTCCTTTCCTTCTGCGCCCCGCCGTGTGCCCGTACAGTGGTTTACGACCACATATGGGGTGTTTCTGTAAACTACAGAATTAGGGCCATGAATAATGAGTTTTGTTTGGCTGTTAACCCTTTCTTTGTAACTGGAAAAAAAATATTAAAATGGAAAATCTGCCAAAAAAGTGAAATTTGGAAATTGTATCTCTATTTTCCATTAAATCTTGTGCAACACCTAAAGGGTTAAAAATGTATGTAAAATCAGTTTTGAATACCTTGAGGGGTGTAGTTTCTTAGATGGGGTCACTTTTATGGAGTTTCTACTCTAGGGGTGCATCAGGGGGCTTCAAATGGGACATGGTGTCAAAAAACCAGTCCAGCAAAATCTGACTTCCAAAAACCAAACGGCGCACCTTTCACTCTACGCCCCGCTGTGTGGCCGTACAGTAGTTTACGGCCACACATGGGGTGATTATGTAAACGGCAGAGTCAGGGCAATAAAGATACAGTCTTGTTTGGCTGTTAACCCTTGCTTTGTTAGTGGAAAAAATGGGTTAAAATGGAAAATAAGGCAAAAAAATGAAATTTTCAAATTTTATCCCCATTTGCCAATAACTCTTGTGCAACACCTAAAGGGTTAACGACGTATGTAAAATCAGTTTTGAATACCTTGAGGGGTGTAGTTTCTTAGATGGGGTCACTTTTATGGAGTTTCTACTCTAGGGGTGCATCAGGGGGCTTCAAATGGGACATGGTGTAAATAAACCAGTCCATAAAAATCAGCCTTTCAAAAACCAAACGGCGCACCTTTCACTGTATGCCCCGCTGTGTGGCCGTACAGTAGTTTACGGCCACATATTGGGTGTTTCTGTAAACGGCAGAGTCAGGGCAATAAAGATACAGTCTTGTTTGGCTGTTAACCCTTGCTTTGTTAGTGGAAAACATGGGTGAAAATGGAAAAATAAACAAAAAAATGAAATTCTCAAATTTCATCCCCATTTGCCAATAACTCTTGTGCAACACCTAAAGGGTTAACGACGTATGTAAAATCAGTTTTGAATACCTTGAGGGGTGTAGTTTCTTAGATGGGGTCATTTTTGGGAGTTTTCTATTATCTAAGCCTCACAATATGACTTCAAACCTGAACTGGTCCATAAAAAGTGGGATTTTGAAGATTTCTGAAAATTTTCAAAATTTGCTTCTAAACTTCTAAGCCTTGTAACATCCCCAAAAAATAAAATATCATTCCCAAAATGCTACAAACATGAAGTAGACATATGGGGAATGTCAAATCATCACAATTTTTGGGGGTATTACTATGTATTACAGAAGTAGAGAAACTGAAACTTTGAAATTTGCAAATTTTTGAGATTTTTTGGTAAATTAGGTATTATTTTGTGCAAAAAAAATAATTTTTTTGACTTCATTTTACCAGTGTCATGAAGTACAATATGTGACGAAAAAACAATCTCAGAACGGCCTGGATAAGTCAAAGCGTTTTAAAGTTATCAGCACTTAAAGTGACACTGGTCAGATTTGCAAAAAATGGCCTGGTCCTAAGGTGTAAAAAGGCTGTGTCCCTAAGGGGTTAAGTGGGGATTTTTTTTTTTTGCCTTCCTCTGGATCAACTTGCAGGATAACAGGCCGAACCAGATGGACAAATGTCTTTTTTCGCCCTTATATACCATGTTACTACAAGCCACTTATTAATGTATTGTTATTATACATATTGATTCATTTTACTATCACATTATACACCGCTCGTTTCCATGGTTACAACCATCCTGTAATCCAGCAGCAGTGGCCGTATTTGCACACTATAGGAAAAAGGGCCAGCCTGTCTAATGGGTAAGGATTGTGTGGATGGCTCTGAATAGACAATGCTATTGACTGCACAGATAGTTATATTTTTAAGGATACACACATTTCCTCCACTTAAATTGGTATTTCTGTTTAGATGACCATTTTGACAACCGATTAGTGCATTGTGGCTATTACCGTGATGTGAAGGTGGTTCCAGTAGCCTCATAGATGGCAGCCCTTGTTTAAAGGGAGTCTGTCACCACATTTGAGCATATTAGACTGATCAAATAGCGTTATATGTGCCACGAGAACTTAAAAACGGTACCTTTGTTGTATCTAATGAAGTTTTCTTTCAGCCAAAAATGAACTTTTAAGATTCTGTCAATGCGCCCTCTCAAGTGCCCAGGGCGGCGTCTCAATCATCCGAGCCCCAGGCAGCACCTCCTCAACGGCTCATAACCCCGCCCTCCGTGTGCCTCTGCCCGCCCGTTTACTCTCCTCCTCTTTCCTTTTCCACTGCGCCTGCTACGAATTTGACCACGCAGCCGCAGTGGAAAAGGAAAGAGGAGGAGAGTAAACAGGCGGGCAGAGGCACACGGAGGGCGGGATTATGAGCCGTTGAGGTGCTGCCTGGGGCTCGGACGATTGAGACGCCGCCCTGGGCACTTGAGAGGGCGCATTTACAGAATCTTAAAAGTTCATTTTTGGCTGAAAGAAAACTTCATTAGATACAACAAAGGTACCGTTTTTAAGTTCTCGTGGCACATATAACGCTATTTGATCAGTCTAATATGCTCAAATGTGGTGACAGACTCCCTTTAATGAATAGGCAAGTGGACAGTGTCTTATTTGTGCTTCAGGCCTTGTAGAGGTTAAATAGATGTGGTAATTTAGTGGTGTCTCAGAGCGCAGACATCTGGAATGTATTATGCTAGGACCCTCCCCCACCATCGTACCGCACAATGGATGTCTACAGCATCCATGCTCTGTTCCTTCAGATCCACTTTCCTCTCATTGAATGACTAGTGTAGTTATCTGTGCGCCATTCATTTTGTCCTATCCCATCAGAAGTAGGTCATGCGTAGGATGTGGTTGACCACTTACCGCACTCCATCCTGGTAGAAGGGTATTTAGTAAATGTGCCAGCCCCTGCTATAAATTAGTAAGATGTCCCAATCAGCTCTGTTTTTGTGGCCATGTGACACCTTTAGTAAAACAGTTGGGTCATAGGTCACATCTGTCAAGAAACGGAGCGCTGTGTTCCATGGGAACATTGGACTTGAAAGACTTGTCAGTTCATAGGGTGAAATAAATGATTCCAGTAACATTAACCGTTTTGGCGCAGTGTTGGCAGAGGCCTCCATTTGTTTGAGTTCTCACACAAACTCCACTTCGTGCTTTATAGAATCGGATAATTCCCCCGAGCCTTCACATTTCTTTCAGATGTCTTCATGGTTTATACAGCAGAAGGCAGCATGATGTCTCAGTGGTTAGCACTCGGTCTTGTGTTTGAAACTGACATGAGGCAACATCTACATTCAGTTTGTATGTTCTCGCAATGTTTGCAACTGCAGACTTAAGTTAAAGGGGCTATCTGGGAAATGATAATGATGACTTCTCCTCAGAATAGGTCATCATTATCAAATCAATGGGGGTCTAAGTCCCGGCATCCCCGCTGATCAGCTGCGTTCACTGGAGCTCGGGTGAGAGGTGAAGACTCCCGCAGCTTTCAAAGGACAGCGCTGTGCATCATATAATTGCATTGTTTGGTATTGCAACTCTGTCGCTTTGACTTGATTGGGGCTGAGCTGCAACTAGGATATGTGACCAATGTACAGGGATGTCACTAGCCTAGGAACGGGCTGCAGTTCTTAAGGCATCTTCTAACAGCTGAGCAGTGTGATGATGACCTATCTTGAGGATGTCGAGAATATCTTTTCCTGGATACTTCCTGACCCTTACAGGAACCTGCGTTTTTCTGTTTTTGCCTTTTTGTTTTTCACTCTCTGCCTTCCCGGTGCCATAACTTTTGTTCACATAGCCTTATGAGGACTGTGGCACTATTTAATCTTGCATATGAAGTGGTAGGAAGCTGGGAAAAAAATCCAAATGGGGTAAAATTGGAAAAAAAAAAACCACTGTTCTGGCACAGTTTTATATTTGTTTTGAGTTTACGGCGTCTCCTATGCGGTAAAATTGACTTGTTACCTTCATTCTCAGTACGATTACAATGATACCACACTTGTTTAGTTTTTCTTGTGTTTTAATTCTGTAAAAAATAAAATAAAAATTTAAGTAAATAGATTTTTTTTTTTTCACCTCCATATTCTGACACCTAGAATATTTTTGTAGATGTGTACGGAGCTGTGTGAGGGCTAATTTTTTGTAGGGCAAATATTATGTTTTAATGGGGTTGTCCGAGATATATATATATATATATATATATATATATATATATATATATATATATATATATATATATATATATATATATATATATATATTATTTTTTTTTTGTATGTTTCTAACTAATCAAATGTAGCTGCTTTACCATGCACTTACTGCATCTGTAGTTGCTCCTTTCTCAGATTTCACTGAGGGTCACATGATCTGTGATGTCAGCTTCTCTCCCTACTCTGATGTTTGGTGCACAAGCCTGAGAGAGCAAATATGTGTCTGTACACTACAGGTCACTGTACTGGTCACGCCCCCCTGCACTGGAAGCTGCTTCTGCTGTCTGCCCTGTGTCTCCCTCCCACTGGATACTTCAGGAAACATTAACCCCTTCAGGAGCACAGCCACAGGGCTGAAGGCTTTACTGAGTAGCTGCAAGCAGACAGAGGAGACAAATGCTGGGCACAGAAGCTGACAAAGGAGTTCTGCAGAGTATTGCACAACAGGTAGGGAGAAGATCCTGTGTGTATCAGCAGTGTCATTGTACAGCTAGGACCTGTAGTCCTACATAGAACATACTGCTGAGTCTCCCAGCAGGCAGACATGTCACTCAGGGAAGACTCTCTCCCTTTGCAGACTAGGGGGAGGGGAAGAGATTGTTGTTGTTATTGCAGGTAAACAAAGGGCCAGAAGAGAACCAGGGAAATGAGAAAATATCTATTTTTTTTTATTTTATTATTTTTTTATAACCTAAAACTTGCTTAGCTCAGTTATACATTGCTGCCCTTCAGATTTTACAGTGAGATATATATTTAAAAAAAATTTCACAACTCAGACAGCCCCTTTTAATAGTACGGGTGTTTTTGCACGCGATGATGCCCCTGATGTGTATTGTTTTTATTGGTTATGTATTAAAATTTTGGGAAAATGGGGTCATATGAACTTTTATATTTTAAAAACTTTTTTTTTTTTTTAAGTCACCCTGGGTGACTATAACTGGCAATCGTTAGATTGCCCATTGTGTTTTTGATTGCTACATAGCCATCATAGAACACTTCACTTCATTTACCATATACCAATACAGTTCTGCCACCTGCTGGTATGTATTAGTATATTCTAGTAATAGCTACCAAAACCTGCTTAAAGGCATTGGGTTATTACTATACCATAACAGGTTCCCCTATGTCGGCTGAGGAACGCTGTTACGGGCATTGGAGTGCACGGCTACTGCTTCCGGACCGCTCAGATGCCGTGGTAACATTTGACCACGGCATCAGGGGTTTAATGTATGCGATCAGCAATAGGACTGATCGCATACATTCGCTACAGGTCTCTGCTGTTTGAAACGGCAGAAACCTGGTAGCTATGGTGCCCACTGCACGTGTGAGCGGATGTCATCATTAACGTGGCGACTTCCGCAGTACATGTATGGAGGAGGTCGTTAAAGGGGTTTTCCGGGTAGTTAATATTAATAACTAATCCTCGGGATACATCGTCTCATCAGTATCTGATTGGTGAAGGGCTGACTCTATGCAAGGGGTCAGCTCTCAGGCAAACGCTGCAGCCTCCTCATAGTATCCTAAGTACAGTATTGTCGTTCCTTCTAGAAATGTATTAATAAATTGACAACTGTCTCTTACCATTACCCTTGTCAGTACATAGTCCGACCCTGTCAACACTGACTTGACACCTATTTGTAGGTGGAATAACAGAGGAAAAGCACAAGGCAGAGGTCTAAGAAAAGATGCTCCACAGAGTTCTAGGCTCTGACTACACTGTCTTTTCCTTGGCATTTCTGGCATATTACATTTACAATCTGGCATTTTTAATTAGCTTTTTTGGGGGTGGCATTTTTTAAGCTTGTTTTTCCTGTTGAGAAGTCTTTGGAAAAATGTCTGGGAAAAAACACCACACCCAGAGCATGCTGCGAATAAAAAAAAAAAAAATGCCAAGGGAGCAAAAAGTTATTTTAAAACTCCACTACAAAAGGCAATCAGAGTTTGTAAAGAGGGAGAGCATCATAAAATGCTTATATCAGAGGGGCTGCCTGGGTGAAAATGGGGAGTCCAGGTTCAGCTTTGAACCCAGACAACCCCCTCTAACTAGACTGAGGTGCATGGTCATAGTACTGCCTGTGTAGTTTATTCCTATGAAGTCTACTGTATTGTCGTTTGTCAGAATCTGATATTGGCCTATCCTTCAGCTCAAGTTTCATAATTTTTACAAAAAAAAAAAAAAACTATTCCACTGCATAGTACAGGAATTCTGCTGTCTAACTGTGCAGTGCCTTTCCTGTCAGACCACAGCCGGGAGTGGATTTCATTGAGAGCTAAATTGCTGTAAATTCTCAGTTTCTCTTTCTCCAGAGGCAGTATAGGGATTTTCAGCTAGCAGATGTGACCTACAAACCGCATTCTTCTTGTACATGTACCTTTTTATTTATTGTACTGCATCCTACTCTATGTTCTCTATATATAATCCACTTTATACCAGTATACATGTATGTCAAGCCCACTAACACCCAAAAAAGTTGCACAAACCAGTATTGTATCTGAATAATAAATCTTTCACACTACTGAGCAATTACTGGGCATTTTCTCAACAAGGCATCTTCCTTGTCTTTCAGATTTGCAACCTTCAACACGTTGAGCATTGATCAAGGAAGTACCGGCAACCAGAAGAACATTCCTTCCTCAGCTCCTCCAATTTGTTGTTCTTCTTCCAGTTGCCGCATGGTCCCTGAAAAATCCTGGATTATGTTTGTCGCACTTTTCCTGTGCTCTATCATCTGGCTGAATAGAGGGTTCAAGCTCAGAATAAGAGGCAGCTAGCTGGTATAGTGGTCTTGGTCACACTACCTTCTATGTTCTCTCGGGACTTTTTAGTAGCTGAATGTGAACTTCACTTCAGAAGAGGGTTCTCTGTATCCTCTGTAGAACAATGTTCATGGAAGACCCCTCTGCTTTTGTAGTGTAAGTTCTATCCCCCAATATTTCTTTGGTGCTGTAATGCACTAAGGACATTATTGAGCACCTGCGACTTCTAGGACATTTGGAAGCCATTACAGGAAACCTCCTGTACCAATGTCAACCGAAGGGTTCCAGTATCGAGCTCTGTATCCATATGAAAGAGAACGAGAGGAAGACATAGACCTTTTGCCTGGAGATGTC
Source organism: Bufo gargarizans (assembly GCF_014858855.1). Taxonomy (NCBI): domain Eukaryota; kingdom Metazoa; phylum Chordata; class Amphibia; order Anura; family Bufonidae; genus Bufo; species Bufo gargarizans. The sequence goes on from NC_058080.1 coordinate 316,889,014, forward strand.
CTAACGGTCAGTCGAGCATCTTTGTTAGCATTAGGGTGTAAAGATGGAGAAGAGCTGGACCCACATCATATTGGTTGGATTTTGGGAGTCAATGAAAGAACCAAGCATAAGGGAGACTTTCCAGGAACTTATGTTGAATTTATCGGACCTGTACGAATGTCGTTGCCAGCCCATCGTCCACGTGGGCAGCGGCCCCTGCCTGCGACTCCCACTACATCTAGGATAGACCAATCCAGCCTCTCAGGTAGGTTACTTTTGCACTTATTTGACAGTGGTGGGTTTTATGTGGTCACTAAAGAGAGATGATTTCTCAGTAAATGTGGTCACCAAGCATGAATTTTATTTTGCTTAAAAATGTTGTCTGGCCGGGAAGCGACCTACCCATTCCTCAGAATCTGGGCCCAAATAAATAAAAAAATATATAATCTCTCATATCTGCAATCCTGAGGTGCCAATGAAATGACAGGATAGCAGTCAGGTGATTTATTTATTTTATTTTTATTTGTGCAGTTGGCTGTTAGGCCGGACAACCACTTTATACCCCTTTGTAAGAAGTATGCACAGATTTTGCTTCTATATAACATCACAGACTGGTTGGGATCTGTGCTGCGCGCTGCTCATAACTGTGCAAGACTTATGCGATCCCGGCCACACTGCAGGCTGTCAATCTAACAAAAGAGGGGACGTTAGGAGGCATGCTTACCTAGACTCGAAGCAAGGAAGCTCACGTGGGATTTTATCTGTAGGGGTGTTTCTTAGGCGGAGCTGAGGAGCTTGACTCAGAGAAAATATGACTTTTCTCTGGTCAAGCAAGGAAGATATGACTCTTTCTGTTAATAAGCATAAAAGGCGGGAAAGTGTTATAGGGCGATAAAATAGGACAGGTTAGTCCTGAGAAGATTATGGGAAATATCAGGATAAACAAGCATTAAGGTACATTTGGTTTTATATGTCAGAACATGGCGACAGGTTCCCTTTAAGTAAGGCTAGGTTCACATGACATTTTATGATGTATGTTTAGCGTGTTCGGTAGGAAAGCTAACTAAGTATATGCTAGACTTGTCCATAAAGGTACATTGTCCAAAAGAGTGTCCTTTTTAGGCTCCTTCTGGCCAGTATTCATTAGTATGGTCATAGCGATAAAAGATGGGATCATGCCTTGTCACTCGTAATGTTCAGAGTGAGATATGGCAGGCGTAGGACCTCTACATCAGGTTCCCTTGTGATGTAAAAAATGATTTGTTCATGCATGTATTTTTACAGTAAGACGCTATAGGTGAGATATGCTACTGTAAGGTCAGATTCACATCTGCTTCAGATTCTGCTGCATGAAGTGTTATTTTGTCTGGCAGAATGAGGGAAACCATAATGGAAACCCAACAGATGTTATTACTGACAGTGGGGCGCCGTAGGTGTTCATCACATGCCAGCCGTAAAAAATAAAATAAAAAAAATGGGAAGTGAACATGCCTCAAGCACCCGTTTAGCCTTTACATCCCAAAGTATATGTAGAGGTCATAAGCGTGATGTGAACAAAACCCAAAGCTACTGTAGACATTATACGAATGTCAGCAAATTGAGATAGCGGTCCAATATATATATATAAGGGTGGCTCGACCACCCCGGCGCTTACTTGCAAGCAGAAAAAAATGAAGCAATGTGCTTGTTGGAATTTCACCTGTGGATCCTTTGTCTGGAAGATAATCGCTGATGGCTGGCTCTCTCCATAGCAATATACTGCTTCCATTCCTGGTGACCAGGAGTCGGAGAGCTAGCAGCAGTACATGGCCAGCTTCCAGCAAAGGGCATGGAGGGGATTCCGCACACCGTCTGCTACATGTGAATGAGGTTTCAGATGTCACCATACTTTTGTATTCACTGTATTCATGGTGCAGAATCCTCGTAACCATCTGCAGTGATTACGCTGCATCCTGAGAGGGATTTTCCACCCACTTGTTTCTTAACCTGGGCATGAACATAGCACTCACCATCCAGTGAGGGTTCTGGTATTTTTGCTTAGAGACCTACATTAATAGAATTGAATGTTTTGGTATCTTATATAAACATTGCCAATGACCATTAAATGTTCCTTTTAGACATGGCAGGAGTTGCCCCATTAACATACTGGGCAGGTAGGTCTGAGTACCGAGGTGGACCCCCTTTAACCATTTGATGGGCCCTTTGCTTGTGTACGTTACGTAAGCATGGAAAACCTCCATTTATTTGAGTTCAAGGCTTAGATTTCCAAGCAGCCATACTGCTGAAGCACACACAACCTTTCCGCTCCTTGTCAGTGTGCTGGTACACCATAGTGTGCCCTATCCATGAAGTTTGTTCTTTGGCTCTGGACCACAAGCTGTCGGCATCAAAGAAAGGCCAGGGAGAGCCAGCCAAGTGCATAATTCCTCTTTTGTTCCTCTTCTATCCTCAAGCCAGCTCCGATATCTTCCCTTGTCACAGACTTTTTCTATAGAGGACACATGTACGCCTGCCAAATTCCTTTTAACCCTCATGTTGCTTCATGCTCCAGCTATAGTGCAGAACTGAAAAATGGAAAGGAATTGCGTGCCCTGTGGAAATTAGGCCCCGGTATGATCATCTGCCATTTCTATGGACTCAGACTGTGCATATAATATGTTGGTGTTGTCCAGCAAGTACCAGTAAAAAAAAAAAAAGGTCAGAGTGGCTTAAAAAGATATTAAAAAAGGTGATATTCGTCAATCCCTGGCTGCTCTTGTTACAATATGTCCGACTCCCTACTTTCCGGTCTCTCTCAACACCGGAAATGTACCACCCAGCCAATCACTAGCCCCAGAGGTGACTGGCCTCAGGCTGTGATTGGCTTAAGTCACATATTAATGGCTTGAATGATGATGAATGAACATAAAAACGGAAATGATTAGCAAAGTTGTGAACCTAGTCTTAATTGGGAATGCTATCCTAGAATAACTTGACATATATGGAAATCAGTTTAATATAGTGGAGATGTCCTCAAGCCTGGTACGTATATTGCATATACCATCATCATTTATGGGGATCCATGCATATGAACTGATCATTACTGGTAGGAAACCCTCTTAGATTTCGGTGCATGTGGTCTTCTGGTGGGCTGTTGCCAGACCTTAGAGCTATTTTCTCGATGGGCCGATTCCCATAAGACTGTGCGAGCCCTCTTGACTGCCACTGGCCGGGTACATACAACTGGGTGCACAATAGGGGTCCTTATTAGAGAAAGTCAAGGCAGCATACTGAAGGAAGGGCTGGCTTCGTGTTGTGGCCCACATCTCCCCTCCTAAGCCCCCTGCTCCATATCCATGTTAGAGGAGGACAGAATGTGGTACCATAGAGGAGGGATCAGCAACCTCCGGCACTCCAGGTGTTATGAAACTGCATCTCCCATTATGCACACTTGCTTGGCTGTTCTCTGAACTCCCACAGAAGTGAAAGGAGCATGCTGGGAATTGTAGTTTCACAACAGCTGGTGTGCCAAAGGTTGCTAATTCCCTGGCATAGAGGGACCACTTAATGGGAGGCACTGTGGTATTTGGGAAGGTATTCTGTGCTACACTATGGTATTTTTTATTTTTTTTTGTTACGCTCTTATATAGTGCTGCTGTACTCCGCAGCGCTTTACAGACATTAGCATGACTTTCTGTTCTCTATCAGAATGTCTTTGGAGCGTGGGAGGAAACCCACGCAAACACGGTGAGAACATACATCTCCATGCACTATGGTATTACTGACCCTGCCACCTTGTATTGACCCCATCCGCTTTTGTTGCCCCATCTCCCGTCAGTTGGGACCCACCTACAACATTGGGGCCACTTTAAGTTTGCAGTCCTCCCCTGGCACCAGGCCTGTATAGAAGTAGTAAAGTAATCATGTAGAATTGCACCATTTAATACAATTCCACAAATGGCTTTGATCTCAGCCCTTGCATTTATCCAGCGTCGTTGCCAGCTTAAGGTTATGTGGCAGGTGCACCCTATTTACAAGCCCTAACACTTTTGGAACAGAGTTGTTTCCCTTCAAGTAGGCCATTGATTGGCATCAGCATATGTGGCTGGCATCCATGGTTTATGTAGTGAAATAACGGCGCTGGCTCTACTGTTGGCTCATTGCAATGGATCCACTATGGGGTCAGTTTCTTAAGACTGGTGTGAAGTATGGCAGTCCTAACCAGATGCTCTCCTGGTGAAGCGGGAATTGCAGCTGCCCCTAAAGGGGTTGTACTGATAGGAGATGCCATGAATGTCAGATAGGTGCAGGTCCCACCCCAAAGTGAAGGAGAGTACACTGTGCGTGCAATGGTAATTCCAAAAATTGCTGAGCGAGTGCACTTTGCTCATAGCATCGAATGGAGAGCGTGCCTGGCCGCCCCTCCATTCATTTCTGTGGGACTGCCATCGCTCGGCTACTTTCAGAACTCCCATAATGGTAAAGAGAGGGTGGTGGTGCTTACGTTGTGTGCTCCCCTTCACTTTGGGAGGCCCATTCTGAAGATAGGTGAGGCTCCCACGGAGTGATATGCCATAAATGTCCGATATGAGACAGCCCCTTTTTAATCCAAATTTCTGAGCTTGCCACATGTGTTTAGTATGTGGTAAGCGTTGCCACTTCTGTTCCATTTCTATACTCCTGCCATTGACCTCCGCAGACTTTATGGCTTCTAAACGTTACACAATCCTTTCTTCTAAATTAATGTATAGACCCCAGCACTGCACTAAAGATTTAAAGGGGGTGTCCATTTTTCTGATATTGGATAGGTCATCAGTATCTGGCACATCCGCTGTCTGAAGAGACCGCAGTGCTTGTTTCTCCTCACCTACCTGCTCCCCGTATACACTGCGGTGTAATTACAGCTGCTCCGTCCAATTCACTTGAATGGAGCCACTGTAATTACACTGCATGTCCGCTGTGTTGTCGATGGCATGCAGATAAACAGGGAAGAAAATGCAGCATTTTTTTTTTTTTAAACCACATGGGTATTAATGATCTTGTCAAGACTACGCCAATTTTCATTAAACTGCATATTGGCGTTGTTTTCACCCGCACGTCCGTAGTCTATTGCAGATCCGCAATACACCCGGCCGGCACCCCCATAGAACTGCCTCTAGAATAAGACATGTTCTATTTTATTTTATTTATTTTTTGCGCTCCAGAAATGCGGAATGCGGACAGCACACTTTGTGCTGTCCACATCCATTACTTCCCCATAGAGAATGAATAGGTCTACACTCGTTCCAGATAATTGCTGAATGGGTGTGGACACATTCTATGGACGTCTGAATGGACCCTTAGGCTCCATTCACAAGTCTGTAGCGTGTTTTGCGGATCTGCAAAACACAGACACCGGCAATGTGCGTTCCGTATTTTGCGGACCGCACATCACCGGCATTATTAGAATATGACTATTCTTGTCCGCAATTGTGGACAAGAATAGGACATGTTCTATTTTATCTTTTTCGGAAAGGGAATTGCGGACCCGGAAGGGCGGGTCCACAATTCCGTATCCGGGCAGCACATCGTGCGACCCCATAGAAATGAATGGGTCCGCAATTCCGTTCCGCAAAATGCGGGACGAAATTGCAGACGTGTGAATGGGGCCTTAATGGTATGAAAGTCTGAAATAAAACTGGATGTACTGCACAAGGCACTTAAAGCACAAAACGGTATTGAGAAGAATTAGAAATCTACGGTATAGTTTATTAAAACTGACCACACATCCAAGTCTTTATCTGTTGTCATACACCGTTCTCACTGCTCTGTGCTCCAACTAAATGGTGGAGGTCCTGAATGGGGGGGCACCCTTGGTGACTCACAAATGTACTAATAGAATGTTTGGCAATGTCTTTTCTAAACCAGACTGCGCCTTTAAGACCAGACTTGCTACAAGCTTCTGTTAGTGTATGAGATTTCATATCGATGGATTAGATGTGTGTGTGATGTTTCCCTGACTTGCAGACATTGATCTTGCTGAAACCAGTTTGAGGAAGATTTTTTTTTTTGCCTTTTGAGACACGTGGTAAAAATTCAATTGGTTGTATGGGAAGCAGCGGAGTGAGAGAGAGAGAGAGAGAGAGAGAGAAACCCTCTTGGAACATAGGAGGAGGGGGAGGGAGCTTTCCCTGTCTCTGGCAATTATTCCCTCCTTGTAGCTTGAGTATTCTTCTCAAATAGTTTCCATTAATGAAGAGAAAGCAGAGAATTTATTGCTGTGCCTACATGATCTGTGTGCCTGGATGAGTTCCCTGCTTGTCAAACTTGTACATCTATAGAAGGTTACTCAAATCAACAAGCAGATTTAGGCCTTATACACAGGAGCCATGATACAACTCCTATAGAAGTCTGGGGGGCTCTACTGTACCCCCATAAAGAGTTTCCGTTATGCATTCCTCTACCTCCGACCATAACTAACCATGGACCATAACTGAATTCTTAGATCACCCGAACTTGAGACATCTCTTTGAGAAGACCATATTTTCTGTAACGTACAAAAACAGGAGATTTATCCATACTGGTGAAAAGGGGAAAGAAAATTTTTTAAGTTAAGTTGTCTAAAAGTTCACATTATTGGGTAAAAGTATGACGCAAACAAAGTTATACACAGCAAAGCGCAAAAATAAAAGTTCATTGTGTGCATGTTCATACATACCACTAAATTTACATGCACATATCTTCATAAAATCATCACAACTAGAAAGAACAAAAAAAAAACTGGTTTTAAAGGGGTTCCACCTGACTTCTCCACAACGCAACTGATGGTCCCAACCCCATTTATAAGGCAAGAAATCCCACTTAATAAACCTGACAGGGCACACCTGTGAAGTGAAAACCATTTCAGGTGACTACCTCTTGAAGCTCATCAAGAGAATGCCAAGAGTGTGCAAAGCAGTAATCAAAGCAAAAGGTGGCTACTTTGAAGAACCTAGAATATTACATATTTTCAGTTGTTTCACACTTTTTTGTTATGTATATAATTCCACATGTGTTAATTCATATTTTGATGCCGTCAGTGTGACTCTACAATTTTCATAGTCATGAAAATAAAGAAAACTCTTTGAATGAGGTGGTGTGTCCAAACTTTTGGTCTGTACGTATATATTATTAATAATAATAATAATAATAATATTTATTTATTTATTTTACAAAGTTAGCTGCTTCAGTTTTTATAGTGGCAATTTGAATTAGAAGAGCTTTAAAAGAGGGATGGTACTTGTAATCATTGTCTTCTTCTGTTAACCATGGTTACCTGGAAGGAAACATGTGCAGCTATCATTGCTTTGCATCAAAATGGCTTCAGATTATACTTAAATCGACCATTGATCAGATCATCAAGAACTTTAAGGAGAGAGTTTGAATTGCTGTGAAGGCTTGAGGGTCCCTAAGAAAGTTCCAGGACCATCTCTTAAGGAGGATTTAGCTATGAGATCAGGTCACCACCAGTGCAGAGCTTGCTCTGAAATGGCAACAGAGTGCATCTGTAAGCACAGTGAGGCAAAGGCTTTTGGATGATGGCCTGCTGTCAAGAAGGGCAGCCGACAAGCCATTTCTCTCCAAGAAAAACATCAAGGACAGAAGACTGTTATTGTCTCTGTTAGTTATTGTCTTGAGAAGAAAAGGTGAGCGCAACCATGAGTCCTGTGTCATGTCAACAGTAAAGCATCATGAGACCATTTAAAGTGTGTGCTTGCGTCTCGTGGGAGTGGGCTCACTCATATTTATATCATTATTATTATTATTATTTTTTTTAGGGCCCGTTCACACAAGCATATATTTTTGTATGCATCCGTTCTGCAACTTTGTGGATCAGATGTATACCCATTCATTTCAATGGGGCCACAAAAGCTGTAGACAGCACACCATGTGTTGTCTGCATTTGTTCCGTGGCCCTGCAAAAAAGATAGAATATGTCCTATGCTTGGTCGTATTTGCGGACAAGAATAAGCGTCTCTATCATGGAGAACGATATTCCGTTCTGAAAAATGCTGCAGGCACATGGCCGGTATCCATGTTTTCTGGATCTGCAATTTGTAGGCAGCAAAAAAACTGATCAGTTGTTTGAGAAGGCAGCGGCGCTCCAGGAGAGCCGCAGCCTTCTCACTGTTTACCCTGGCCCAGTGACGTCATGACTAGTATCACTTGCCTGGCCGCGGCTAAGCTCCATTCCCTTGAATGGAGCTTAGCCCCGCCCAGGCCAGGCAAGTTGTGATGTCACTTGGCCAGCAGTAAACGGTGAGAAGGCCGTGGCGCTGCTGGAGCGCCGCTGCCTTCTCAAACGGCTGATCGGCGGGGGTCCAGAGGATAGATCATCAGTTTAAACAAAGTGTCGAACCCCTTTAAAACCATTTTTTTGGTTCTTTCTAGTTGTGATTATTTTATGAAGATATGTGCATGTAACTTTAGTGGTATGTATTAACATGCACACAATGAACTTTTATTTTTGCACTTTGCTGTGTATAACTTTGTTTGTGTCATACTTTTACCCAATAATGTGAACTTTTATACAACTTAAAAATATACATTTTGACTTAACAAAATTGCAAGACGGCGTCTGTGTATAAAGTGCAGAGTGGCATTTTGACAGTATTTGGGTGTCTACTTTCAGAAAATGTGTTTTAGGGGGTTAGTATGATTTTATATATTTTTTTTGTTGTTGGAACTTAGGTTTTATGGGTACATGTCAAAACTAAAAATTTCTGGCTACCAGAGGTGCAAATCAGACTCTCCTGTCAGGGTTTGTCCAGCGAGGTAAAATTTATTTGGAAAGGGCTGTTTATTCAAATAATGGAAAAAAGGATACCTCCTGGGTCTCTCCTGCCGCTCCTGTTCTGATGCTGGTCTCTACTTCCTGATCCCATTTCGAGGTACAGAAGATACCTGTTCAGCCAATTACCAGTATTTCTTGTGTGTCAAGACGGACACGTATCCATTGATTTTAATGTGTTTACTCACACTTGCTTGGAGATGTACACTACTTTTGTCTATTATGTGTACCAAACAGTCTATGGGTCAGTATGAATGGCATCGTTGTTTTGTCAGTGGTTTTCATTGACCATTGGTAGGAGATGCTCTGGAAATCCCTTTTCAGCCTAGCAGTGCATGTGAGAAATGGGTGACACCCAAAGAACAATAAAATGCGCATACAGACTGGACCTGGTTGAAACATAGATCGTTTTGTCATGGACATAGACACAGGCACGTGAATGAGGCCTTATTGTGAGGACTGTTGTAATTGTAACATTCTGAACCTGCTATGCCACATAAAGTATGAAAGAAAAACAATGAAAATGGCCGCCGAGTACAGCTCTTCACTGTTTCCAGCAGGTGAATGAAGACGCAGTGCATGTGCTCGACATGTCGCTCTGTGCATTTTAGGGGGAGCCCTGCAGTGGATTTTTCTGTAGTCAGGGTAGCCTAAATCGTAAGGTATCTGCACACTATATAAGCATAAGACATTTGGGATATACCATTATTTCGCTTCTGTGCGGTATTCATTTGGATACATTTAGAAACCTAAGTTCAGATGGTTTGCTTCCTCCCAGTATGGCCGTTCCATTCTGTAAAGAGTTAATGTGCTTGGAGAGCTTGGAATTTGCTGACAAGGCTAAATAAGCCTGGCTGAGGATTAAGCTGAGAGCCAGGATGTGAGGAGGAGGAGGAGGGGTGCAGGGAAAGCATCAAAGTCTTGCACTGTGTCTTTCCTTTATTTCACATGTCTCCAAAGCACTGCCCAAGTAGTAGATGAAAGATGAAAAGTGTATTGACGTTTGGGGTCTGTTTACTTAGAGAAATTTCCTGCCCACAAACTGCCGCCCATTGATTTCAATGGGAAATCCACATTGCTGTTCAAGCCCTGCAGAGTTTTTCAGATTTAAACTGACTTGTTACTTTTTAAGGTGGATTCTAAGTGTGGTAATCCTTCAGCTTCTACAAACACATTAGCCGCATTGCATCTGTAGGTGGATCTGCAGCAGAAAATGCCTTGTGAGCATAGAATTACAGGCCTAGTGCTAGTTCATATGGCAGATGTTGCCATTGTCAAAATCCACCATGGATTCTGGGACCGAAACATTCTGCTGCATTTTTTGAATGTGGCAGACATTCTTGCCATTTAGCCCCAGTGACTGTGCGGACAGTATGCCAAGAAAGGACACGACCGGCAGCGCGACTGAAAGTGCTGGAAGGCGGTTCCCACACGGCTGTTTTGGCACGGAGTCCACACAGATTTCCGTGGAGAGAAGTCCCTTTACATACGAGATCTAATAGTTTTTGAGTGTTTGTACATATGTGGACATTTATATGGATTGGGATTTGTGTCCCCATTAAAGGCTATGGACACCTTTTTATTATTGAAAAAGAGGTTTTGTCCAGCTTGTAGTTGTGGTAATCCAAAAAGGCTTTATTCGATATTCAATAAAATCCAGGTACAAAAATGCAGAGTCTACATGTTTCGGGCGCAATTCAATCTGAGCCCTTACTCATAAGGGCTGAGTTATGAGTATGGCTGAGATTGAATTGCGCCCAAAACATGTAGACTCTGCATTTTTGTACCTGGATTTTATTGAATATCGAATAAAGCCTTTTTGGATTACCACAACTACAAGCTGGACAAAACCTCTTTTTCCATATTTTCGTCATTGCTCCTGATTCGGGTGAAGGAGTTGTTCCGTGCTATAACAGTGGAATCCTTGGCAGGTGAGAGCTGCTCAAATCTTTTATTTATTTTTTTCACAACCTTTTTAAGCATTGTACTTTTTTTTTTTTTTTTTTAAGCAAATTTTTTTTTCAATTGGTCTTTATGAAACATTTTAAACACTGTCTGTGCAACCTTGATTTTCTCTAGTAGCAGGATCTGAATTTTTACTCTGTTCTGTCAGGCAGCTCAGCTGACGGCTCCTTTTCTCTGATCTCTGACCTCCTAAACACTCGCTGTGGCTTAAATAAGTGTTTATGACCTTTTAGTAATTTAGAGAGAAGGGTTATTAAATGATCAGCACAAAGTGAAAGTACCATTCACACAGCTAGAAAAACACTTAATTTTTTCTGACAGAACGGCTCAATAATTTTAATAAAAAACTATTGAAAAAAATATTTTTAGCCCAAAATGAGTAAAACAAATCTACAGCATTATATTACCAGAATAGTAACACTTATCGGGTGCTAACGTGTAAATGAGGATATCGGGCCTGTTACATCCGAGCCTTGGTAAGGCTATTTTCACAGTACCGTTTTGCTGGATCCGGCAGGGCTCTGCAAAAACACCTGTTACTGATAATACAACCATCTGCATCCATTATGAACTGATCCAGTTGTATTATCTGTAATATTGCCAAGGCGGATCCGTCATGAACTCCATTGAAAGTAAATGGGGGGGCGGATCCGTTTTCTATTGTGTTAGAGAAAACGGATCTGTCCCCATTGACTTGCATTGTGGGTCATGACGGATCAATTTTGCTCCGCATCCCAGGACTGAAAGCCAACCGTAGCATGCTGGGGTTTGCTCTCAGCTATGAGAACGGAACGGAATGCATTTTGGAGCACTCCATTCTGTTCAGTTACATTTTGTCCCCACTAACAATGAATGGGGACAAAACGGAAGCGTTTTTTCCGGTATTGAGACCTATGATGAATCTCCATACCGGAAAATATTAACGCTAGTGTGAAAGTAGCCTAATATGGAGAAATTCTTTTAAAAACTGTTCTTAAATGGTTTATGTGCAGTCATGGGCAAATACACTAGACTTTCAGGGGTCAGTTGCGAGATCTGTGTATTAGTTCCCTGGCTTATTTAGTCCTGCTCATATACATCAAGATCCTAAAAATGAGTAGTCGTTCTCCCTTTAATAGCAATTCTTTACTAAAATATTATTTCAATCGTAGGAGCAGGGCTGAACCCTCAGCTCTAGGACGTAGCTGTGGGGAACAGGTTTGTACCTCTTTTATTTTAGGTACCGCACTGTCCTGGGTATAGATAATATTGTGGCAGAATAAAAGTATGTTTTCACACTATATGTACTGCTCTCCTTAGCCCCTACCTAGCTCTGCCAGCAGTTTAGCCTGGTCCAAACTTATGGCAGCTTCCCTTTAGTCAGTAAATTAGCATAGCAGTTCACAATAGTAGAATGTTATTTTTTTGTGAATTATGAACATGCCATGTAACTCGCTTCATTTTGCTTTAGGCTCCATCCTACTTGAACTTGTCGAACAGTTTTCTCCTCCTGAAGAAGCACCTCCTCTCCTTGTAAAATTACTCAAAACAGTTGAAAAAAGAGGTGAGATCTTTTTGGCTTAAATACAAGTGTGCATTATTGTGTTCAGCCTTCACCACTAGCTGCACTAATTGATTTTGGGATGCAGTTATGAATTAAATTGTATAAACCAAGAGGAAGATTTATCGTCTCCGTTGCACCAGAAAAGTGGCTTTAAAAAGTCATAAGCTATGTGTTTTGTGTCTATTGAAATGCAAGTTTTTGTGAACAAAAAGTCGCAAGTGCCTCTTTTTACGCCGCCTTCAGCACGTTTCCAAATGGGGATGGGAAAAGTGCGTGATCAACCGCAGAGACAAATTGTATCTTCATTTACACCAGTTTTCTGCTACAAATGAAGTCAGAAATCTATGGCGGCTCTGCTAGAGGTTGCCTCTAATTTATGACCAGGCCCGCGCCTCATCATAACATAAATTAGGCATATCCTCACACACAGTGCAGGGGATATCAAGACCAGCACAGAAACCACCCATTTCCTCATTGTTAATGGAAATGTCATTTTTATTCAAAATCGGTGACCTGCTGCTTAATGCCACGGCCCAGTGGAAATGGTTTTACAAACATCCTGTGGGGCCACCGTATTGGAGATACACTTTTCCTCTCCATTATCTGTATGGACCGTATAGCATGGTGTGAGTGCTTGATGGCTCCTGCAAAGTGTGGAAGTTAGAGGTTTCCAGGACTTTGGTACTGAGGCCTACCCTTCACCAGGCACGGTATTGTGTATTTGGTTGCGGCTGTGCCCGTTAGAGCTCACTCGTATGAATGAGACTGGGCTGCAGAGAGTTGCACTACAAGGGTCAGCTGCTATAAGACATACAGATCTGTGCCTGGTAAAGAATTAGGAAAGAGCCTGCAGTTCATTCAGTGAGTTTTAATAGAAGTAGACCCCCCCCCCCCCCACCTATCCTAATTATAAGCAATCCATATCAAAGTCCCAGAAAACCCATTTTATTGAGACAGAAATGTAATAATTATTCCAATCTCTGTGCATATAGATCCTCATATCTCTCCTTCACTAATTAGTCCTTCAGCACTGGACAGGATCATAGCTTATGTTCTAACTCCCATCTTCAATAACAGTTGTGGTATCCTGTATACTCAATGGGATCTATGTGCGTGCAGTAATATCCCCCGTTCATCAGAGACATTACCTACAGCTAATATCCCTGTATGGGATCCTTGAAACTCCTGGGTACCAGAAAAGTATCTGGAAAAGAGATCAAGTTGCAAGAACTAGAGGCTTTAAATATGCGATCAAAAACTTCCATGGGGCATATAGTTGTGGAAATTGTACCCCCTGGTACTGGAGAGCGTGCTGGAGTTATAGATATTGAGAAAAAACTGTATGCTCAGGCCAAGTTCACACTGGAGTGACTGAAAAGATTTGGACCATTATCATATAGCTGGTACATATAAATAAATTAAATAAATAAATATATACACACACACAGTGGGATGCGAAAGTTTGGGCAACCTTGTTAATCGCCATGATTTTCCTGTATAAATCGTTGGTTGTTACGATAAAAAATGTCAGGTAAATATATCATATAGGAGACACACACAGTGATATTTGAGAAGTGAAATGAAGTTTATTGGATTTACAGAAAGTGTGCTATAATTGTTTAATCAAAATTAGGCAGGTGCATAAATTTGGGCACGGTTGTCATTTTATTGATTCCAAAACCTTTAGAACTAATTATTGGAACTCAAATTGGCTTGGTAAGCTCAGTGACCCCTGACCTACATACACCGGAGAATCCAATTATGAGAGAGAGTATTTAAGGGGGTCAATTGTAAGTTTCCTTCCTTTTTTAATTTTCTCTGAAGAGTAGCAACATGGGGGTCTCAAAACAACTCTCAAATGACCTGAAGACAAAGCGTGTTCACCATCATGGTTTAGGGGAAGGATACAGAAAGCTGTCTCAGAGATGTCAGCTGTCTGTTTCCATAGTTAGGAACATATTGAGGAAATGGAAGACCACAGGCTCAGTTCAAATTAAGGCTCGAAGTGGCAGACCAAGAAAAATCTCGGATAGACAGAAGCGACTAATGGTGAGAACAGCCCACAGACCAGCACCAAAGACCTACAACATCCTCTTGCTGCAGATGGAGTCACTGTGCATCGTTCAACCATTCGGCGCACTTTACACAAGGCAATGCTGTATGCGAGAGTGATGCAGAGGAAGCCTTTTCTCCGCCCACAGCACAAAAAGTGCCGCTTGAGGTGGGCTAAAGCACATTTGGACAAGCCAGCTTCATTTTGGAATAAGGTGCTGTGGACTGATGAAACTAAAATTGAGTTATTTGGCCATAACAAGGGGCGTTATGCATGGAGGAAAAAGAACACAGCATTCCAAGAAAAACACCTGCTACCTACAGTAAAATATGGTGGTGGTTCCATCATGCTGTGGGGCTGTGTGGCCAGTGCAGGGACTGGGAATCTTGTCAAAGTTGAGGGACGCATGGATTCCACTCAGTATCAGCAGATTCTGGAGACCAATGTCCAGGAATCGGTGACAAAGCTGAAGCTGCGCCGAGGCTGGATCTTTCAACAAGACAACGACCCTAAACACTGCTCAAAATCCACTAAGGCATTTATGCAGAGGAACAAGTACAACGTTCTGGAATGGCCATCTCAGTCCCCAGACCTGAATATAATTGAAAATCTGTGGTGTGACTTAAAGAGAGCTGTCCATGCTCGGAAGCCATCAAACCTGAATGAGCTAAAGATGTTTTGTAAAGAGAAATGGTCCAAAATACCTTCAACCAGAATCCAGACTCTCATTGGAACCTACAGGAAGCTTTTAGAGGCTGTAATTTCTGCAAAAGGAGGATCTACTAACTATTGATTTAATTTCTTTTTTGTGGTGCCCAAATTTATGCACCTGCCGAATTTTGTTTAAACAATTATAGCACACTTTCTGTAAATCCAATAAACTTCATTTCACTTCTCAAATATCACTGTGTGTGTCTCCTATATGATATATTTAACTGACATTTTTTAATCGTAACAACGATTTATACAGGAAAATCATGACTATTAACAAGGTTGCCCAAACTTTCGCATCCCACTGTGTGTGTATGTATGTATGTGTGTGTGTGTGTGTGTGTGTGTGTATGTATATGTGTATATATATATATATATATATATATATATATATATATATATATATATATATATATATATATATATATATATAATATATGAGATCCCTTTTGTTCCCAATGTTCAAATCCCTCCAAACTATATAGTTCCCACAAAAAGTGTATTTCAGAGAGGCATGTGTTTAGTACATCCAGAAAGCTCTTACAGCTCCCTGGCTTTTTATCAGATCTTCATAAGTGTCAAGGTATGCATATTAGATGAGACCAGGTCGAATATATGAACTTCTAGAGAGCACAACACATGCCTTCCCTTTAAAACATATTGCAACACACACTGCCTGGAGTCCACAACTGGTTCCAATCCCCAGCGCAGCATATGTTGTATCTGCGAGGCTAGAAAATAAGCCCACAGTAAGTCTTGAAAAACTATTGACAAATAGGATGGAAGCATTGCGAAGAACATATCATAACCGTGGCTTTAATCTAATTTTGAAGTTAGCCCGACCCATCACAGACACAATTTTAATCCATGCTTCCACCTCATGTTTCATCTTATCAAGCAATGGCAGCATATTTTACATAATGTAATCATTAAGATGATGGTCATAAAAATAGGAAGTAGGTAGTGTCAAGGTTATCTACAAAAAGCAGAAGATCATCCGCATACAGCGAGACACATTCCTCTGTTGTCCCATACGTACACCCTAAAATACTATGTGGTGATCTGATCACAAGCTGTTCAATTGCAAACAGCAACAGCAAAAGGGGAAACCATTGGAGAGTTTCCCTTTCCATTAATCTGGGCTATTGGGGCCACATAAAGTTGTATTTGTTTAAATGGGACCTGTCACCTGTACTGTACTGCCATCTCTGAGGGCAGCATGATATAGTGACAGACTTGCCGATTTCAGCGGTCTGTCACTTTTGAGCTGGCAGTCAGTAATTTCATAGTACTGCTATGCCGAACCTCATAGCGCCCGCCAGCACTACGAGGGAGATGAGCCCGTTAAGACTCGCTGGCCCTGCCTCCTGACAATGACTGGCAAGTTCCTTTCCTATGAGTAACTGGAAAGGAACCTCCCAGGCATGGTCAAGAGGCGGGGGATGACGGGCCTAGTTAGTCTTATCGGACTTATCTCCTTGAAGCACTGGTGTGCACTGAAAGGTTTGGCATTTCCGTACTATAAAAGTACTGACTGCCAGTTCAAAAGTGACAGACCGCTGAAATCGGCAAGTTTTGTACTATACTATGCTACCATCAGTGAGGGCAGCATAGTACCAGCGACAGGTTCCCACTTTCTCTAGTACGGGCTACAGGTAGCACCACTTAACACTGTCCAATGCTTTGGCAGCATCTAACCATACAGCCTTGTTGACCCGCCTGGAAGTTAAGAAAAAGGGTTTGTAAAATGAACACCTGTCAATTTAGACAACATGAAACCTGACTGGTCAGGGTGTACTGCTGAAGTAACTACATTTGCTAGTCTTTTTGCAAGAATGTTTGCCAGGATTTTTACATCCATTATAAGTAAAGAGATCAGGCTGTAGGAATCGGGGAGGTCCATATTCTTTACCAGTTTTGGCATGTCCACAAAGATGGCCTCCTAAAAGGTAAATGTCCTCTAGAATAGACATTGTTGTAGATGTCTAAGATTTAAGAAGATCTTCCCTTAACAGTGTATATAACTCAACTGGTGACCCATGGGACATTATACTAACCGCGTCCTGCAGTTACACCAGCATAAGAGCAGCTTCCAGCCATTTTTTCTCCTGGGAGTAGATTTATTTTTGAGGGCTCTGTGTGGCAATAATTATTGAAGGGGGCACTATTTTTAGGGGAACTGTTCCTGCAGTATAGTACTGGGGAGCACAGCGGACACAGTATTGTGGGTGGCATAATGGGATAGTTGAGTAGATGAGGAGGAGGATGGAAATGTAGGTACCTAAGATGTCTGTGTGGCAAACTCAGTGGCAGAGATGAGACATGGCTGAAAGAACATTTCTATCAGAGGCAATGTCCTGGATGTAACAGGTATGGAGTGCTGTATTCTCCAGTATATTTGGTAGAGTGGAATGTAATTTAAAAAGCAATGGTTATCTCTCGTGGGTCCTTATGTGGTGTCTTCCTTTTCGACAGGATGACTAGTGCTGCATGCTGAGCTATTTTTTCTGTCTAATCTGAAGGAACTGCTGACAGAGGCTTAGAACAGCGCCTGTGACAGTGGTGTGACAATAACCTTGTTTAGTTAACTTCCTTAGGGACCCTTAGGCCTATATTAGACACGCAGATCTTCAAGGTGATTGTCGGGAAGGAAGCATTCCTTTACAGCAATCGCCTGCTTGCTAGCAGAGGAGACCATTGCAATTACATGTAACAATCTTCTCCTCAGTATGGGGTGGAGCGATCGCTAATGCCATCGCTCATCCCCATACTAAATCACTGCTGAACCTGCTGAAAGATTTCAATTACCTGATGAATTAGCTAATGATTGCTCACTCATCAGGTAATCTGTGGCATTATTAAGCCTCATTCACACATCAGTGTTTGGTCAGTGATTGGAGCCTCCACAATCATAAGGTATAAGGGAAAGATCTGCACCTCTTCTGTGTTTAGAGCCGCGCCTGGTTTGGGCTCAAAATCACTGACCGAACACTGACATGTGAATAAGGCATTACAGTGCCGGATCAATGAGTGTTCATGTGAACTTTTGTTAGTGATGATCTGCACGATTATCTGCCCTTATAATATAAGTTTTAGTCTAAACCTATATGGGGTCACTTATCAAACTGGTGTAAAGTAGAACTGGCTTAGTTGCCCATAGCAACCAATCAGATTCCACCTTTCATTTTCCAAGGGGCTGTGGGATCTGATTGGTTGCTATGGGCAACAAAGTCAGTTCTACTTTACACCAGTTTGATAAATGACCCCAATAGTGACTAGGGTGTACTTGGCATAAAAAGGTTGAGAACCTGTAGATTACAGTATAAGATGGTCGGAGACGTGTGTATATGCTATAAATGTTGAGATGGGAATACCCAGCATTCAATACAAAGAATTTCAGTTTGTTTTTCTTTCTTTTACTTACTGGTGTTGTGAGATATTGTTTATTGATCATGTGCAGAATGAATGTATGGCTGGTGGTGAAGGCATATGGTGTGGGGGCTGGGTGACTTGGCTGCTGTGTAAACTCACTTGGTATGCTTTCCCCCCCCTCTGTAGGACTGGACAGTGATATGCTTTACAGGTCCGCTGGCTCAGAGTTTAGACACACACTAAAAACCGGTAAGAACCAGTTCTCACAAGGGTCTGTATAGCAACCGGTGGGCAGGCCGGATCCTTCTGTGTAGCTGATATAGCAGGGATATCACAAGTTAGTAGTTTACTTTGCATTTGACACTTTGTATGTTGGTTTTATTGGTGTCTTTCGGTACCTGAAAAGCTGTGCCCGGAGGATGCATGGAAGTGAATAGGCATTCTGGCCGCACCAGTCCATGTACCGACTGACTGAAATACCTTCCATTATGTACTCTAGAAAAATCAGCCACAGGTTAACATTGATGGAAAATGGAGCATTATTTTATTCCATTAATGTTCTATTGTTTCCAGGCAATCAGAGCGATCACTGGTCAGTGTAATGTAGAAGAGCAGTCTAGTAGCATTCATGCTGCCCACCTGAAGAATTTTTTTAGGGGGATGAAAATCACTTTAGATCACCTATTATCTATCAACATAAACCTGAAAAGGCGATCATATGGAATATGTTATGTCTAAAACGTAACTTTTAATACACATGAATAATATAAATGTCCCTAAAAATAAACGGTAAACATTACATAAAGGTTGCCGCTGTGCATCATTTTTTCATTCCTACTGCACCTGTGATAAACCAATTGTCCTACCACAACCCAAGATTCCAGGTCTCCACGGTCCCAGGAAGGAAGCTGGATACAATATAAGCTATCCCCGAGTAACAAACGTGGTAGTAATGTGTGTGCATAATTTTTTCATGCCCACCTGAAGGCCAAGAGTTTCCGCCATGCATCGCTGCCTGGAAATGCCATCTTCTAAGAAAGTGTTGTGTTTTTTTGTTTTGTTTTTTAAACCACCAATATCAGTGATCCAGAAATGTTTCTGTGAAGGCTCGTTCACACAAATGTGTGATGCCCATTGCTGTTTTGCAGACCGCATTTGTGGATCCGCAATACACGGGCAGTGTTCAGTTGCCATTCATTTCAATGGGTCCGCAAATCTGGAGTTCCGTTCCATGCTTCCGCACCGCAAAAACATAGAACTTGCTCTATCTTTTTGCGGAAAAGAAGGATCGCGGACCCATTCAAGTGATGCCTGCATCAGCATCTAATTTTACAGTAGAGAACCATTTAAATACCTACCATTCATGCAGAACCTGGACCGCCTATTGAGCTGCATTTGACACCACTTTACACAAGTATCTGTTTCTGCATTTAGTTTTTTTGGCCTTAAATGATGTGTTCTTGGACACCTGTTTCCCAAAAAATGACCTACTATTTAATTCCAGGTTTAATTAAACGGAATGTATTATAAGGAAATGGTCTATTTTGTTGTTTTTCGTGTAAAAAAAAAACAAAAAAACATTCTGATGTGGGCAATTTTCCCTCTGGTCACCAAACTTTATAATAAGATTTCGCTTCCTGCTCTGTAGAGCTCAGTTTTCAGCAGTCACATTGTTGTCTCCACAGTCAGATTGCAGTGACAAATAACACCTCTGTATATAGATAACAATAGGAGCTCACCTCCTTCCCTCTCCCTGCAGGGGTAACAGAGCATGTCATGACAGCTTTCTCATAATTGCTGTAAAGCAAATCTCAGTCATTGTTGTTCATGGCTCAGAGCAGTCTCAAGCCTGATGGCTATCCCATTGCCTTTAAAGGCATCTTTTGTAGATGATCTCTTCTTTAAGGGAATCTGTCACCAGCGACCTCCCTATCCAACTGTTTGCACAGGCACGTAGCTGTGGTTCAACTGATTAAAACACACTTTTTCTTTTATTGATCTGAAGCTCCGTTCCTGGATAACTTTTTCTCAATATGCAAACTAGGCCTTTGGTGCAACAAGGGCGTCACCGTTGCTTTTGTTGCCCCAAGCTCCACTCATTTCTGTGGCCAGCCCTTCCCTCGCTGACTTGCCATTGTCTGGCCCTGTCAATCAAAGCTGTGCAGGAAGCGTTGGCCACAGAAAGAAAAACAGCGTTTTACTCAGGTGAACCACAGCTATATGTCTATGCAAACAGTTTGATAGGCGACAGATTCCCTGTAAAATAATACGATTTTGCTGTACTTATTAAGGGGCAATAGATTGCACCTTCTGTGTAGTACCTAAGAAGTTGCTGTGCACTCATGGTTATGATTCCACTGTGTTCATGATCCTTGCGCTTTCCCTGCCCCCTCCTTCAGTCATTTAATGGCCGCAGTGCAATGCTTTTCGGCCTTTTGGCTAAGATCAAGTGTAGTATCTGTTCTTCAGTTCCTGTAGAGCTACGCTCCAGGACATACTCCAACTGTGGCTAGCAATGGTTGTCGAGCGGAATGGAGAACCACACAGCAACCTTGGGTAGTGGAGCGCGGGAGTAGTAGTGTCCTCCTATGCGAAGCTACCATTGGGCTCTGCTGGATCGAAGCCATGAGGCTGTGTTGTATTGAAAGCCCGAAGTGGTGGTGCCCCAGGGGTGGTATCCCGGGGATGTCTTAACTCGCTGGGTTCTTTTGAGGCCCACAGAGTGATGGCACATTTGCATATTTTTAGTGCACACACCTCTATTAGCTCGGCTTCGGCCTTGAAAATACGAGGAATTTTTATAATTCCGGGCCTTAATGGCACACATTCACTTTATTTATTTTTTATCTTCGCTGTGTGCACTTTTACATGTTTGTTGTGTCCACTAGGATTTTCAGGGTTGCCGGCACCCTTACGGGTACCCCCTCCTTGAGGTCTGGGGGGGAGGGGGGGGGGCATATTGGTTCCTCACCCCCCTGCCAAACCCCTTGGGCTCTCCCTCTGGGGAGAGTCCAGACCTTGTTGAAGCTCCTGGCTGACTCCTTGGGTGGCAGCCTAGGCGAAAGCCAGGAGCATAGATGGGCGTACCCTTGGCTTCGGCTGAGGGTTGCCACTTGTCCCAGTCCCTTGCAGGAGCTTCGGCCCCGGAGGGATTGAGAATGGTTTGTGGGGGGCCCTTTTCTTATGGAGAGGGCCTGCAATAGACCGTGACCTAGTGCACGTTTTTGTGTGGCACACTGAACGATTTTGCTGCACAGGGTGAGAGAGCACGACTTTGGGCTTTCAAAAATAAAATATAAAATATGGATTCCATTACCACGGACCAAAACGCAATTCCATGACGTAATACATAACTGAATGCCTTTACATTCCCTCATTATAGAAGGCTATGGTCAGCAGAACGGATCAGTCATGGAATTGTGTTTTTGTCCGTAGTAACGGAATCCATAACGCAATTCAGTACATACCTGAACTTCAAAACTTGAAGTTCGCATATCCCTAATGAGGAGCAATTACTCAGAAACGGGTGTCTGCAGATGAGGTGCTGTTTTAATTACAAACCGGATTCCAAAAAAGTTGGGACACTAAACAAATTGTGAATAAAAACTGAATGCAATGATGTGGAGATGGCAAATGTCAATATTTTATTTGTAATAGAACGTAGATGACAGATCATTTTAAAGAAAAAATACGTTGATTCAAATTTTCACGGTGTCAACAAATCCCCAAAAAGTTGGGACAAGTAGCAATAAGAGGCTGGAAAAAGTAAATTTGAGCATAACGAAGAGCTGGAAGACCAATTAACACTAATTCGGTCAATTGGCAACATGATTGGGTATAAAAAGAGCTTCTCAGTGTGGCAGTGTCTCTGTGCGTAAGGGTCAAGGCCGTAAAACAATACTGGATGCCCGTGATCTCCGGGCCCTTAAACGACACTGCACCACAAACAGGAATGCTGCTGTAAAGGAAATCACAGAATGGGCTCAGGAATACTTCCAGAAACCATTGTCAGTGAACACAATCCACCGTGCCATCCGCCGTTGCCAGCTAAAACTCTACAGTGCAAAGAAGAAGCCATTTCTAAGCAAGATCCACAAGCTCAGGCGTTTTCACCGGGCCAGGGATCATTTAAAAAGGAGTGTGGCAAAATGGAAGACTGTTCTGTGGTCAGACGAGTCACGATTCAAAGTTCTTTTTGGAAATCTGGGACGCCATGTCATCCAGACCAAAGAGGACAAGGACAACCCAAGTTGTTATCAACGCTCAGTTCAGAAGCCTGCATCCCTGATGGTATGGGGTTGCATGAGTGCGTGTGGCATGGGCAGCTTGCATGTCTGGAAAGGCACCATCAATGCAGAAAAATATATTCAGGTTCTAGAACAACATATGCTCCTATCCAGACGTCATCTCTTTCAGGAAAGACCCTGCATTTTTCAACAAGATAATGCCCGACCACATTCTGCATCAATCACAACATCATGGCTGCGTAGGAGAAGGATCCGGGTACTGAAATGGCCAGTCTGCAGTCCAGATCTTTCACCTATAGAGAACATTTGGCGCATCATAAAGAGGAAGGTGCAACAAAGAAGGCCCAAGGCGATTGAACAGTTAGAGGCCTGTATTAGACAAGAATGGGAGAGCATTCCTATTTCTAAACTTGAGAAACTGGTCTCCTCGGTCCCCAGACGTCTGTTTAGTGTTGTAAGAAGAAGGGGAGATGCCACACAGTCGTGAAAATGGCCTTGTCCCAACTTTTTGGGGATTTGTTGACACCATGAAATTCTGATTCAACATATTTTCCCCTTAAAATGGTACATTTTCTCAGTTTAAACTTTTGTTCCGTGATTTATGTTCTATTCTGAATAAAATATTACAAGTTGGCACCTCCACATCATTGCATTCAGTATTTATTCACGATTTGTATAGTGTCCCAACTTTTTTGGAATCCGGTTTGTATTATCCAAGTCATGTCTTAAGGCCTATTTAAAGGGTCGAACGTTGACTTATAGGATATCTACCTTATTTCTGGTGTCATCAGAGGCACAGGATGCTAAGAGCTCATTTGCATAACTTTATTTGGTGGTTTAAAATGGTTAAAACCTAACAAGAAAATATTAAAGATAAAATATAAAATTTGGCCCGATCCCAACAGAATAAAACTCTAGCCGTGAAAAAGTGACTGTGCCTAGGTTTTTACTCCTGGAATGGAACTTCCATGTGAGACTTCCAGTTTCTGCTTAAATTTTTGGTTTTATCATTTCAGATCTCTCTGGGATTGACCTGGAAGTGGCAGACATTAATTTCCTCACAGATATGGTGAAGTCATTCCTGCAAGAGTTACCCAGTCCCGTAATTCCACTGAATATCCACAGAGACCTTATTCAGGCATTGTTAGGTAAATGCTCTGTCAACCCATGTTGTGCAGGTTTAGTAGTCCGTCCTGCAACTGCCTGTATTTTAACTCTTCATAATCCCTTCAGATGGGGGTATTAAGTTTTCTGGTGGGGAAAAATGTCAAAAGGCGTACAGTGGCTTAAAGATAGATAGATGAAGCCACAGTGCCCTCTTCTTGGGCCATCTCCACACAGAAAATGCCTGTACTGCCAGCAATTGGCTGTGTGGCATTTCCTATGTGTCAAGACTGGGGAACGGGCACCTGGTAAGTGTTGGAACAGGAGTGGCAAGGTGTCGGTGGATTATTGCTTCTTTGAGCCCTTTTGACAATTTTTTTTCCCTGCTGGACAACCCCGTAATAGAGGATTGGCCAGTAACAAGAGTGATATATCCACTGTAGCAATTACAACCATTATCAAATGTTTGGATGTACTACTGAAATGTTGGCCACTATCGACTGTGGACCTTATTCTGGTTCTGTCTATAAAGTGTTTTTTTAAATTTGCACACATTTCAGGGTGTGGAATGAATCTTTTTGCATAGTATACCGATGTTCACATGAAATATTATTTGAATATGCACCGTGCATAGAGTTGAAATGTGCTGCCCCCTACTGGTGCAAGATGAGTAGATTTGTGTGAAATCCTTGTTCAGTATGACAATGTTTGTTTTTTCTATGCATGGTGCCTTGTGAAAGTATTCACCTGCTTTGGTGTTTTTCCTGTGTTATTGCATTGCAACCTGTAATTAAAATGAATTTTAATTTAGATTTTATGTAATGGCCCGGATAAAATAGTCCAAAATGTTGCGTTGGAATTAAAAAAAAATTACATAAGACCTGTAAAGTTGTTAATAGGTATTCTTTGTCATGAAACTCCTAAATAAGGTCTGGTTCAACTAAATCCCTTCCAAAGTCCGATAATTAAGGCTCGTGCACACGGACCCATTTTCGGTCTGCATCCAATCCATGTTTTTTCTGGATCGGATAAAGAACCATTTATCTCAGTGGGGCCATAAAAGATGCGGACAGCACACCCGTCCGTTAGTCTGTTCTGCAGCCCTGCAAAAAAATAGAACATATCTTTTTCTTGTCCATTTTGCAGACAAGGATAAGACATTTCTGAGGAGGAAAAAAAAAACATGGCAGGAAGCACTTGGCTGGGATCTGACAAGAGAAGGCCACTTGCCAAAACTCTGAGAGGGCAGGGAGGGCATTAATCACTAATAGCTACACTGAGGAAGCTCCATAGCGGAGATGGAAGAATCTGTCCACTGGACTGCTATAAGCCGTACACTTCATAATGTGGGGTTTTATGGAAGAGAGGCCAGAAAATGCCATTGCTAAAGAAAACTCATAATGAAACATGTTTGGTGTCTGACAAACAGCACTCCGCAACATATGGAAGAAGGTTCTCTGGTCAGTGGAGACTAAAATTGACCTTTTTGGCTATCATGTCAAATACTAAGGGTGGCGAAGACCCAAGATTTCCCATCACCCCAAGAACACCGTTCCCACAGCGAAGTCTGTTGGCGGCAGCATGCTAGGAGGAGGATTTTCAACAGCAGGGACTGGAAAACCATTCAGGCTTGAAAGATGGATGGTGGTAAAAATACAGCAATTCCTGGGGAAAACTTGTTCCAGTCTGCCTGAGATTTGATACTGGGCGGAGGTTCATCATCCAGCAGGACAGTGACCCTAATCATACTGCATATCAGATTCTGGAGTGCCTTACTTTAAAGCATCACTAACTTTCACAAACACAAGTCAAAAGTTTTGATCAGTGGAGGTCTGAGTGTTGAAACTTTCACAAATCTGTAGAACACAGGGAGAGAATCTCTCTCTGCTACTGAGGACTGAATGAAGACAGACGCATAGACTTCTGTGTAGCTTGTCTCGTGCAGCAAGCAGAGAGAGCACGATATACATGCACTTCTCTCCCCTCATTCTAGAGATCGGTCAGAGTCTTAGCAATCAGGCCCACACTGATCAAAACTTTTGATATGTCTTTATGAAAATTTAAAAGCGTATTCCAGTTATAGAACGTTATCCCCTATCCACAGGATGGGGTATAGCTATCAGATTTGTGGAGGTCCTATCGCCAGGACCCCTACTGATCATGAGCGGCTACGTCCATTTCAGTGGTGCTCCACTGGGTACGGAGCCCCTGTTCTTGTGATTTGGTGGAGGTCCTAGCAGTAGGATAGGGGATAGCTTGGGATAACTGAAATACCTCATTAATGACACTTTAAGGAGGAACATTTAAATGTCTCTGAAGGTCCTAATGAAGGCCCAGACTTCTGTCCAATGGAGCTTATGTGGCAGCACCGCCCATCTAACTTGAAGGAGTTGGAGCAGCTTTGCCTAGTAAAATGGCCCAAATATATATAATTGACTTTCAGGGGGTGAATACTTCAAAGTGGTAGTCATGTTGTGTAAATCAAATGGTACAAACCTCCCAAAAATCTATTTTAATTCCAGGTTGTAATGCAACAAAAAGGAAGAATAGCAGGGGGGGGGGGGGGGGAGGGGAATGTCTTCTCAAGGCACTGTACATTTCCAAAATAAGCTGACCTGTACTTTCCTTATTCCTGGGCATCACATTTGAGCAAATTTAATTGAAAAAAAATGTGTATCTGTTGACTGTCAGGTAGGTGATACTATAAGGTAATGTACTTTTATTACAGTATGGTTATCATAAGGTTTGCTTTCTGTTGCAGACAATGGGGAAGATGTACAGAAGAGAGCGCACGTTTTGTCACTCCTGCAACCACCCGCTGTTCCCATACAGCATGCGCTCACTTTTCAGCATGTCCTCCAGCACATCAGGAAAGCATGCAGTGCCAGTAACTTGAACAGCTTCACAGTCAAAGTTGCTGTAGAGACGTTTGGACCTTTGCTGTTTCGGCCTGCCATCACAGGGTCAGTTCTTGTGTATAATGGCTATGGTGAAGAATGACAGAGGCTTCTATCTGTATTATGAGAGCCTAATGAGGCAAACGTTTAGAGATTAGCATACTGCAGAGTTGCACGCCAGTGTGACCAGTGTTCCCTAGACTATATTCTCCACCAACCTGTTGAGGAATAGTGTGAGGAGTACTGAAGATGCCAAGTTGTGTATAGTAATGTCAGAATTTGAGCTTTGAAGGCCATGCCGATTTCCAAAACAAACGTAGGCTATGTTCACATCTGCATTGGAGGTTCTTTCACAGATTTCGTTGAGAAAGTGCTATTTTGCCTGGTCAAATGCCGTATACTATGACTGAACCCAACGGA
Source organism: Bufo gargarizans (assembly GCF_014858855.1). Classification (NCBI taxonomy): domain Eukaryota; kingdom Metazoa; phylum Chordata; class Amphibia; order Anura; family Bufonidae; genus Bufo; species Bufo gargarizans. The sequence continues at coordinate 316,916,093 of NC_058080.1, forward strand.
CCCCACAATAATGACTGGGTCTAACAGGCACCATTGTGTCAGGTTTTTGGATGTGATTGTTGGGTTTCTAAAGAACACACAAATGTCCTATATTGGACACAACTGCCAAGGCCTGGGTCAAATAGTGATGTGCCATGAGCTAAAGTTGCTGTAGAAATAGGGCCATGCATTTAAATTCCACCATGGCATCTTCTAAAGAATTTCTGTAGGTTACCACTGCCCACTGGTTTTTCTGTACTTGAATCACTGCAAAAGGTGCACCACGATGATATGCAACTGACAACACTGGCTAATCCCTCACGCTGATGTTAAGAACTGAGACTTTAGCCAATGTATTGGAGCCCTTTTGCACCACCGTCAAGGTATCTGTGTGGCATGAGGCCTACTACTAGACTACCTAAGGTGTGTGAACACAGTTTATCTCCCCCGGTTATAAACGCGCTACAGTGTTTGGGTTTTTTGAGCATTTCCTCCCATTTAGGCCACGTTATTTTAGTGATTTTTCTTCTGCACTTTATACACACAATGGGGTAGATTTATCAAAAGTGGTGTAAAGGAAAACTGGTTTAGTTGGAAAATGAAAAGTGGAATGTGATTGGTTACAATGGGCAGTAAGTCCTGCTGATATGAATGTACTTATTCGCCAGCTACTGTTGTCATCTACTTAAAGGGGTTTTCCAAGATTTTAATACTGATGACATGTCCTCTAGATCAGTGGGCGTCAGACACCCAGCACCCATCTGATCAGCTGTTCGAGAAGTCCCGTGGCCTTCTCTCAGCTTTTCATAGCCAAGTGACAACACAGTCATCGGTCACTTGGCCTAGACACAGCTCCATTGCAGGGACTGGCGCTGAGTGCTATTCCAAGCCCAGCCGCTATACAATGTACTGCACTGTGCTTGGTAAGCGTGGAGAAGGCTCTGGTGCTAATAGGAGTGCTGCAGCCTTTTCAAACAGCTGATCGGTGGGGGTCCTAGGCATCAGACCACCCACCAATCAGATACAGATGACCTATCCAGAGAATAGATCATCAGTATTAAAATATCAGAAAACCCTTTTAAAGTAATTTTATGTGAGACACATAAATACACGGTTCACAAACACGGCGTACTGAACAGTCTTGATACTATAACGTCAACTTGTCACTCTCATTATTTGCAAAAGTTCCTTACATGATGCACAGAATGTGGAGTTTACAGCAATGTGATGCTTCACTTCACTCAGTAATCCTAAATACCCGAATATCCACAAAGTAGTCCTGGGGGGCTGGGACTAGAAGAAAGAAAAGATTGTCAGTGCAGGTAAGGGGAAGGAAGAAAATTAGTGTGAAATGCAGGTTTTTCCATCAGAACACATGTAGAGAAGTCGCAGAAGAAAATGGAGGAACACTTTAAGACTATTCAGACACACTATACACGTCATGAGGAGCACCACCAGATATGTCAGTGTACAACTCTTTTAGTTCACAGAACATGTGTGCTTCTAATTAAGTATAGTTTTTGTACAAAACACCATTACAATATAAAGATTTCCCAGGAGTTAAAAATGGATGCCTTGTGCTCCTAGCAAGACCCCCCCCTTGACGTTCAGCACATCATAGTATAACAAGCACGGTACCGCACATTTTATAGTGGCTCTGCTTGGTTTTGCATCTCAGTCCCGTCTTGAATGGGACCGATTGGCAGAAAGACCATGTGACCGGTGGATGTGACATCATAGCCCCTGGACCCCTTCAAAACAATTGACAGGGCTGCCAGGAGTCAGACTCCCACTGATCTGATATTAATGAGCTACCCTGAGGTTAGGTCATCAATATTTAAGTCGCGTAAAAACCCTTTTAAAGGGGTTTCCAGAACTTTAGAAGTGATGGCCTATCTTCAGGATGAGCTATCAGTCTCATTCCGCCCATCAGCTGTTTCAGAATATCTCTGGCGCTGGAACTACGCAGCTCACTTCAATGGGAGCCGCTGTGCAGTAACCAGCTCCGTCCACCATGCAGTATCTGTGTTGTTCCATCGCTGACTTTTGGCACTGGAGCTACTGCAGAAAGCTAATTTGCAGGGGGCTCAGGGTGTCTGTCCTCCTCTGATCTGATAATGATGGGTTATCCTCAGGATAGGCCATCACTTGTAAAATCTTGGACAACCCCTTTAAGGCATCAGCCCCATCAGACACCTTACCCACAGTACTAAAGAGTCAACATTTTGAAACGATCCTGTGGGGATTTCAAGTACAGCACTCCAGAAGTGCTACCAGTGTGGTTGCCAGGTTGAGGAGAGAGGTCATAGTAGACAGTCTGTGTGATCCATAGCACATACCGAGGATGGAGCCCTTTTCTATCATTTCTGACTTTTTTTCTTTTACTCTGATCAGGGCAGAAGCTTTGCCAGATTATCCTGCTCTGCTCCTGGAGCTTCTGCTTCAGGATAATGAAGTTCCACAAGATCAGCCTCCCCCAGGTACAGCTTCACTGGAGTAATGACGTTTAATTGAGCGCTCACTGTGTTATGTCTTGTTCTGCTTTTGAATTATTAGATATTAATTAAAATCACTTTGAGGTTTGTGTTTCTGTACTTTAATTATGAAGATGGCTTTACTTTCTGGTTTGTCATTCCTAGCTCTCCCTCCCAAACCGGCAAAACCCAGACTGCCAGCTTCTACAATCAATGGGGTTGGAGGGACACTGCAGGAGGCAGAGTGGTACTGGGGGGACATTTCTAGGTGAGTCACATTTTCCTTGATATTTTGGATGGGGACTACTGAAGTCTGGCAATGCCGAGAACCCAGTTTTCAACTTATTTAGTTGAGCTTATTTTATGGGCAGGTGCACCTTTAACCATCATTGAAACATGTCAGAAGCAAGTAGACTATATGCAGGAGCTTTATCAAAACTGGTGTAAAGTAGAACTGGATTAGTTGCCGATGGCAACCAATCACATTTGAACTTTCGTTTTCCAAAGCTCCTTTTGGAAACTAAAAGATGGAATATAAAAGGTTGCTACGGCCAACTAAGCCAGTTCTATTTCACACCGGTTTTGATAAAGCTCCCCCTATGTGTCATGCACAGTAAAAGGTTGAAATATTGTGCATATGTTCGGCATAAAATGACTGCATAGCTGTGCCTTATCAAGTTGAGTAAGGTTATATTCAGACGGCAGATTTCTTGAACTGTAACATACATCTAAATAAGCTTTGCAAAAATCTGTATGCGTGCTGCAGAACCAATTCAGATGCTTTGAACACATCTCTAGTCACAGAAATTTTAGCAAACATTTTGGTAAAAACAAAAATATGAAAATATACCCTAACGTTTAAGTAACTATGAAGGCACTTGAAAATCTAGGATATAAAAACACATGAGGCTCACATCCTGTACATAGAACATAGACTGCAATATAAATTTTCACATTTGTGAAAAGCAATTCTGTTAAGTCTTTATGTTAACATGATGTGCAGACAGACTTGTTCAGTGCTTGATTGAAATGGATATGATAAAGATATGTGATTTTGACATTGCTATATGTATTAAAAACCAATCATTACATTTTGCTAATGTCTGCATTCAGGGAGGAAGTCAATGATAAACTGCGGGATACACCAGATGGCACATTTTTGGTGAGGGATGCTTCCAGCAAAATCGAAGGAGAGTACACTCTTACTCTAAGGTAATAGAACTCTTCACGAAGGTGTGTACTTTGTGGATTTGTCATGTCTTACCTCAGTGACTTCAGTGGGATAAAACCATGACTGTGGAGTTGGCAAGCCAAGCTTTCAACTTTAACTCCTACAGTCAGGTCCATAAATATTGGGACATCGACACAATTCTAACATGTTTGGCTCTATACACCACCACAGTGGATTTGAAATGAAACAAACAAGATGTGCTTTAACTGCAGACTGTCAGCTTTAATTTGAGGGTATTTACATCCAAATCAGGTGAACGGGGTAGGAATTACAACAGTTTGCATATGTGCCTCCCACTTGTTAAGGGACCAAAAGTAATGGGACAGAATAATAATTATAAATCAAACTTCCACTTTTAAATACTTGGTTGCACATCCTTTGCAGTCAATTACAGCCTGAAGTCTGGAACGCATAGACATCACCAGACGCTGGGTTTCATCCCTGGTGATGCTCTGCCAGGCCTCTACTGCAACTGTCTTCAGTTCCTACTTGTTCTCGGGGTATTTTCCCTTCAGTTTTGTCCAGGGCTGTGGAGTCGGTAGATAAATGCTCCGACTCCTCAGTTTTTGGTACTTCTGACTCCCCGACTCCGACTCCTCTGTATTTAATATGCAAATGTATCTTATACATTCCTTGAAGGAAAGAAAGGCAACATACATATCAATATCATTACCACAGAACTACTAGCTAGGAAACTGCTGCCTTCTCCTTTGTGTGCTGATCTTCTGCTGATAAGGCAGTGGGAGGATCCAGGAAGGGGCATTTTAAAATATTGATTTCCCTATTAGAATCCCACAGTCATGTTTAAACTTTAAGCTAACAATCTGAGTTTACAAGTTTTTATAGCCTTAGCTGAATGACATCAGTTTTTCAAATGGTTTACAGCTTCAGTCTTGAGCTATTGACTATCCATTCCCTTCACTTATACAAGTGTCTCTAGTCCTGCAAAAAACATGTTTACTTAATCAGTTATCAGTGAGAGGCTAGGTTAACCATGGGCGTTGCGTTCCCTGTAACAGCGGAACACAACACAATGGAAAGTATAAGGGCTGTTTCACACGAGCAGATGCTGTGCGGGACATCCGCTGCGTGACTGACAGCCAAGACCCGATGTGGACAGCAGAAGCACGAAACATTAACATGATTGATAATGCTCCATGCCTCTCCGTGATCTCTTTACTACAAAAACACAGTGAGATAATTCAGACCTGCAGTTTGCTGCTTTTACCTGGTGCGGCGGTGGTGCCATCGGGTCCCCATGGGGCTGTAGGGGGAACCCGATGGCATGGAAGGCAGCGGGATGCCTTCCTGAGGCACCGCGCTGCTTTCCGGTGAAGAGCCTGTGAGATCCAGCCCCCTGGATCTCACAGGCCGGAAGCTGTATGAGTAATACACACAGTATTACTCATACAGCCAATGCATTCCTATACAGAAGTATTGGAATGCATTGTAAAGGATTAGACCCCCAAAAGTTCAAGTCCCAAAATGGGACAAAAAAAAAGTTGAAAGTTTTCCCCCCCAAAAATTAAAAGTTTCAAGTAAAAATAAACCAAAACGTAATTTTCCCCAAATAAAGTGAAAACAAAATTGGTAAAATATAGGGGGGGGTGGAAGAAAGTATACATATTAGGTATCGCCGCGTCCGTATCCACCGGCTCTATAAACATATCACATGACCTAACCCCTCAGATGAACACTGTAAAGAAATAAAAACTGTGCTAAATAAACCATTTTTTGTCACCTTACATCACAAAAAGTGTAATAGCAAGCGATCAAAAAGTCACACGCACCCCAAAATAGTGCCAATAAAACAGTCATCTCATCCTGCAAAAATCATACCCTACCCAAGGTAATCGCCCAAAAACTGAAAAAAATATGGCTCTGAGACTATGGAAACACTAAAACATGATTTTTTATTTTTTTTTGCTTCAAAAATGAAATCATTGTGTAAAAAAAGTATACATATTAGGTATCGCCGCATCCGTGACAACCTGGTCTATAAAAATATCACATGATCTAATCTGTCAGATGAATGTTGTAAATAACAAAAAATAAAAACAGCTATTTCTTGTTATCTTGCCTCACAAAAAGTGTAATATAGAGCAACCAAAAATCATATGTACCCTAAACTAGTACCAACAATACTTCCGCCCTATCCCGTAGTTTCTAAAATGGGGACACTTTTTGGGAGTTTCTACTCTAGGGGTGCATCAGGGGGGCTTCAAATGGGACATGGTGTAAAAAAAAAAAAAAAGCAGTCCAGCGAAATCTGCCTTCCAAAAACCGTATGGCATTCCTTTCCTTCTGCGCCCTGCCGTGTTCCCGTACAGTAGTTTACGACCACATATGGGGTGTTTATGTAAACTACAGAATCAGAGCCATAAATATTGAGTTTGGTTTGGCCGTTAACCCTTGCTTTGTAACTGGAAAATAATTATTAAAAAGGAAAATCTGCCAGAAAAGTGAAATTTTGAAATTGTATCTCCATTTTCCATTAATTCTTGTGGAACACCTAAAGGATTAACAAAGTTAGTAAAATCAGTTTTGAATACCTTGAGGGGTGTAGTTTATAGAATCGGGTCATTTTTGGGTGGTTTCTATTATGTAAGCCTCGCAGAGTGACTTCAGACCTGAACTGGTCCCTAAAAATTGGGTTTTTGAAAATTTCAGAAAAATTCAAGATTTGCTTCTAAACTTCTAAGCCTTGTAACATTCCCCATGTGTCTACTTCATGTTTGGATCCTTTTGGTAATGATAAGTAATAACTATTTTTGGAGGTATTACTATGTATTATAGAGGTAGAGAAATTGAAACATGGAAATGTGCAATATTTTTTTTACAAATTTTTGGTAAATTTTGTATTTATTTTTTTTTATAAATAAAAAAAGTGATTTATTTTTGTTTTACTTCATTTTACCAGTGTCATGAAGTACAATATGTGATGAAAAAACAATCTCGGAATGGCCTGGATAAGTCAAATCGTTTTAAAGTTATCACCACTTAAAGTGACACTGGTCAGATTTGCAAAAAATGGCCAAGTCCTTAAGGTGAAATAGGGCCGAGTCCTTAAGGGGTTAAATTAAAGCTGAGTCTGCAGTTAATGCACATCTTGTTCGTTTAATTTCAAATCCATTATGGTGTATAGAGCCAAAAATGTTAAAATTGTGTCGATGTCTCAATATATATATGGACCTGATATTTTTCCAGCCACTCAAAACTGACTCAGACTCCACACCCAGTTAGTTGCGATCATTCTTTATTTTTAAGTGCCATTAATTCCAGTGCGTTGTACATATGACAAGGGGTTTACATACATACCTACATACATACATACATACATACATACATACAATACAATACAGACCAAAAGTTTGGACACACCTTCTCATTCAAAGCGTTTTCTTTATTTTCATGACTATGAAAATTGTAGATTCACACTAAAGGCATCAAAATATGAATTAACACATGTGGAATTATATACATAACAAAAATGTGTGAAACAACTGAAAATATGTCCTATTCTAGGTTCTTCAAAGTAGCCACCTTTTGCTTTGATTACTGCTTTGCACACTCTTGGCATTCTCTTGATGAGCTTCATGAGGTAGTCACCTGAAATGGTTTTCACTTCACAGGTGTGCCCTGTCAGGTTTAATAAGTGGGATTTCTTGCCTTATAAATGGGGCTGGGACCATCAGTTGCCTTGTGGAGAAGTCAGGTGGCTACACAGCTGATAGTCCTACTGAATAGACTGTTAGAATTTGTATTATGGCAAGAAAAAAGCAGCTAAGTAAAGAACGAGTGGCCATCATTACTTTAAGAAATGAAGGTCAGTCAGTCCGAAAAATTGGGAAAACTTTGAAAGTGTCCCCAAGTGCAGTCACAAAAACCATCAAGGGCTACAAAGAAACTGGCTCACATGCGGACCGCCCCAGGAAAGGAAGTTCCTCCGAGTCACCAGCCTCCGAAATCGCAGGTTAACAGCAGCTCAGATTAGAGACCAGGTCAATGCAACACAGAGTTCTAGCAGCAGACATATCTCTAGAACAACTGTTAAGAGGAGACTGTGTGAATCAGGCCTTCATGGTAGAATATCTGCTAGGAAACCACTGCTAAGGACAGGCAACAAGCAGAAGAGACTTGTTTGGGCTAAAGAACACAAGGAATGGACATTAGACCAGTGGAAATCTGTGCTTTGGTCTGATGAGTCCAAATTTGAGATCTTTGGTTCCAACCACCGTGTCTTTCTGCGACGCAGAAAAGGTGAAAGGATGCACTCTACATGCCTGGCTTCCCACCGTGAAGCATGGAGGAGGAGGTGTGATGGTGTGGGGGTGGTTTGCTGGTGACACTGTTGGGGATTTATTCAAAATTGAAGGCATACTGAACCAGCATGGCTACCACAGCATCTTGCAGCGGCATGCTATTCCATCCGGTTTGCGTTTAGTTGGACCATCATTTATTTTTCAACAGGACAATGACCCCAAACACACCTCCAGGCTGTGTAAGGGCTATTTGACCATGAAGGAGAGTGATGGGGTGCTGCGCCAGATGACCTGGCCTCCACAGTCACCGGACCTGAACCCAATCGAGATGGTTTGGGGTGAGCTGGACCGCAGAGTGAAGGCAAAAGGGCCAACAAGTGCTAAGCATCTCTGGGAACTCCTTCAAGACTGTTGGAAGACCATTTCAGGTGACTACCTCTTGAAGCTCATCAAGAGAATGCCAAGAGTGTGCAAAGCAGTAATCAAAGCAAAAGGTGGCTACTTTGAAGAACCTAGAATATGACATATTTTCAGTTATTTCACACATTTTTGTTATGTATATAATTCCACATGTGTTAATTCATAGTTTCGATGCCTTCAGTGTGAATCTACAATTTTCATAGTCATGAAAATAAAGAAAACTCTTTGAATGAGAAGGTGTGTCCAAACTTTTGGTCTGTACTGTACATAACAAAAATAAATACAGTAAGCATGGACTTGGTGATAGATTAGTACATACGGCGAGGATCCTGCCCACAAGGGCTTACAATCTACAAGGGAAGGGGAAAGTAGGTGACAGTAGAAGCTGCCTATATGACTGAGAAGCAGCAGCAGCATGGTTATTGTAGGTTGTAGGCTTCTCTGATAAAGGTAAGTTTTCAGGTTGCTTTTGAAAGTTTGGATGGTGAGAGAGGCTGTCATGTGGGCAGCAAAGAAGGAGTTCTTGTAAGAATCAGAGATTGCATGTGGGGCTATATTAGGAGGTTAGGTCAGAATTGTAAGGACAGGACACATGGTAAATGGCATTGTATGTTTTTATTTGTACTTTGAACTGAATTTGTTGTGTAATGGGAGAGCCAGTGAAGGCAGAGGTAAGCTGAGAACAAACAAGAGGACACGTGAATTAACTGGGCAGAAGAGTGTAGGATATTTAGGAGGGCTGTAAGAGTGTTGGGTGGAAGGCCACAGAAGAAGTTGCAGTAGTCTAGGCAGCAGATGATGGGGGCATACACTAGTCTTTTAGTTGACTCAAGGTTGTGCTTTTGATTTGGGGGTGGCGGGATGTGGTAAGGTCTTGGATGTGTGAAGGAAAGGGCAGAATCAAATGTTATCCCAAGGCAGCGGACTTGACACTGATGAAAGCTTGGTGTCATTAGCTGTGAATGATGGGTCTGGTAGTGAATGATGGGTCTGGTGGTGGGGGCTGAGTGACATGTTGAGTTTTACGAAGGAGGAGGATATAGTTAATAGACATGCTGGGATCCTGCATAGCTACGAAGTGACATTTGGCCATAGAGGTAGATTTGAAGGTCTTCAACATAGAAGTGGTAATGGAAGTCAAAGTCCATGAGCAGTCCTAGGCCAAAGGTATAAATGGAAAACAGTAGGACTCCCAGGACAGATCCTTGACGCACACCAACAGAGAGAGGGTAGTTGGGGTGAGGAGGTGATGCATGAGTGGGAGACACTGAATGTTCAGTTGGTGAGGTTTGAGGAAATCCAGAAGAGAACTAAGTGTCTGATGCCAAGGGATGAATTTGTAACCAGAGGGAGTGGTTGGCTGTGTCAAAGACAGAGGACAGGTCTAGAAGAAGCAATACAGAATAATGACATTTAGTGTTGGCAGCTAGCAAATCATTAGTGACTTTTATTAGGGTACTTTCATTAAAATGATCTAGTTGGAAGCCAGATTGTAGCTGGTCAAAGAGCGAATGCATAATACATTACAGCTGATGTTAGGTAGGGACATACAGCATTATAAATCATTATAAAGCCGTGAGGTCCCGTTACAACACAGGAAATCACGCTCCCACGCAGAGCCTGTTTCCCGCAGACAACTTGCTTGACTGAAAGTGGCCTTAGATTGTTTTCACAGAAATGACCCTTTGACTTGAATGTATACAACTTAGAATAACCTATGAATATTACCAGGTGTGAACAAAAGGGAGGATATGCATGCGATATAATATGGACACAGTCAAAGCAGAAAAATCTGCCTAAATATTCAGCATTCCTATACTGCTGCTACTTTTACTGCTAACTTTGACCTTTTTTTTATTTTAGGAAGGGTGGAAACAACAAACTGATTAAAATATTCAACCGGGATAACATGTATGGTTTTTCGGAACCTTTGACTTTTACGTCTGTCATGGCTCTAATTGCACATTATCGTCATGAGTCTCTAGCTCAGTATAATGCTAAACTGGACACCAAACTTCTGTACCCCATGTCCAAATACCAGCAGGTAAGAGTTAGTAGCTGTGGGTTTTACTGATACATTTATGTTTGCCTTAATCTAACTAACCTTTTTATGGAAATTTAGGACCAGATTGTCAAGGAAGACAGTGTGGAAGCCGTAGGGGAACAGCTTAAAATTTATAGTCAGCAATACAGAGATAAAAGTCACGAGTTTGATTCGCTTTATGAAGAATACACAAGGACAACTCAGGTAATCCCTTGACTGTACTTATTAGCGGGTATTCTGCTCTCACAGGTTTTACTCACGAGCCTCAACCTTCTGTTTTTTAACAGGAATTGCAAATGAAGCGGACAGCTATTGAGGCTTTTAAAGAAACCATCAAAATCTTTGAGGAACAGTGTCAGACTCAAGAAGCATTTACAAAGGACTATATTGCGAAGTGTCGCAGGGAGGGCAACAACCAAGAGATAGAAAGGTCAGAACAGCACACAGAAATACTGCTGTTCTTTTGGCCATTCACGTGCAATGCTGTTTCTATTCATTTTTAATTTTTTTTGGGAGTCACAGCTCACCTCATGTTGGGTTTTCCATGGTGGTGGCCAGCAGCCTTCTCGCCAAGATGGTTGTGGTTTTAATGGAAACCATAACGGCAGTGTAAACAGAGCCTAAGATGGGGAATAGTTGTAACATGTCATTTTTGTACTTGTGGGTTGCCGATCCTTAGAATTGAAGGACCATGTGCATGGCTTATTCTTTTGGTGAGAAATGTGTCTATAGGAAATTGTACAAACATCATTTGATACATAACATGTAGCATGTTTATTACTGAAAATGTTAATTTCCAATAATGGTGGACTTGTTATAGAATAGGTTACTTGCGTATGTGTATATACAATGTCTTGCCCTTTTGACACTCTACTTCTTTCCGTCCAACTTCCAACAGAATCATGATAAATGCCGAAAAGCTAAAATCTCGGGTAACAGAGATCCATGACAGTAAAAAGAAACTGGAGCAGGACCTAAAGAAGCAGGCAAATGAAAACCGGGAGATTGACAAGAAAATGAATAGTTTGAAGCCAGACCTGATGCAGCTTCGGAAACTTCGAGATCAGTATCTTGTGTAAGTATCTTGGCTCAGTAGTTCTTTTGCCTAAATCGATTAAAATGCATATTCCTGCGCTTGAGACTGAATTAATTTTGGTTGGGAGGATTGTGCAGGCTTCTCTATGTAAGTAGTAAAACAAATAAATATGAAGAGGTTCTCAGAACTTCTTCTTATGTACAGCTTTATATTCTCACGCTACAACGCCAGCACAGGACCTTCAGTTGGATCCTAATGAACTCAATCTGATGCCAGCACATTGAGTCAGTAAGCGACGTCATTAGGAGCCACCTGTCCCCTCCTTTCCTCAAGTGTAAGAAGTACTGCTGTGTGAGTCACAAGTCTATGGGTACAGGAGCTTGATCTGTGAGTACAAGTTAAAGGGGTTGTGCAGTGTCATGATATTCATGATCTAACCTCAGCATAGGTCATCAATATCAGATCAACGTAGTTTGAAGAGGCTACGGTGCTCATGCAAGAACTGCATCTTAATTCAATGTCTACCTGAACACAGTCTAGACTGTAGCAGTGGTGCAGTGTAGTAACAGTTGTTCGTACCATTCACTTCAGTGGGAGAGGAATCTGTATTTCCAGTGCACTACTGTTACAGTCTAAATGGTGTGCAGGTAAAAATTGAAGAGGGTGCTGCGGTCTGACGTCCACCAATCTGATATTGATAATGTATCCTGAAGATAGGTCATCAATATCATGACACTGCACAACCCCTTTAACTGCCAGGCACTCCAGCGCCCCAGTGTATTATCTATGTGATACCAACACATTACATCCTGTTATACTCTAGTGCTATAATGGCAGCACTGTGTGTAATAACTACATGGCTATGTACATAATGTAGTTTGAAAGGATTACATGACCCAGGCCGTATATTGGTCTATGTAATTTCATCATCATTACGCAACCTGCACCACAATGATCACCTGAAATCTGCCAACAGTTTTATAAAATGACACGCATTCTGGTGTTAATAGTGCAACAGATAAATATTGTATATGATGTAAATGCTACAGTCCACACTGTGCTGCAAAAGCTGTAGTCAGACTTATCTACTGCAAAATTAACAGCAAAAGTTTGTGTATATATACATATACAAACATACATATGTGTGTACACACACAGTAACCAGAACAAAAGCCCACATGAAAATAGCTATGCGTAGCAATAACATCATACACTTAAAGGCTATGTACTCTTTTAAAGGCAATTTAGTTTTAATATTGCATTGCACTCATGTTGAGCTAAAAATGTTAAACCCCTTTCTCTGTACAATCTTGAGATTCTCTAGTAGCAGGCTCTGTTTTTACTGTTTCTGGTCAGGCTTCTCAGCTCCTTATCTACTTTCTCTGACTTTATAAACACCCATTATAGCTCAGCTCTTATTTAAGCCACATTCTAATCAGTAAGATAAGTGTTTATCACCTTTTAGTAATTTAGAGATGAGGGTTATTAGATAACTGTCACAAAGTAAAAGTGAAAGTACCAGTCACACAGCTAGACAGTTAACCCTTTGTGACAGAACAACCAGGGCTGTGGAGTCGGTAGATAAATGCTCCAACTCCTCAGTTTTTGGTACCTCCGACTCCTCTGTATTTAATATGCGAATGTATTTTATACATTCCTTGAAGGAAAGAAAGGAAACATACATGTCATTACCACAGAACTACTGGCTAGGAAGCTGCTGCCTTCTCCTTTGTGCGCTGAAGTTTAAGCTAAGAATCTGAGTTTACAAGTTTTTATAGCCTTAGCTGAATGACAGCAGTTTTTCAAATGGTTTACAGCTTCAGTCTTGAGCTATTGACTATCCATTCCCTTCACTTATACAAGTCTCTAGTCCTGCAAAAAACATATTTACTTAATCAGTTATCAGTAAGAGGTTAGGTTAACCATGGGCATTGCGTTCCCTGTAACAGCGGAACACAACACAATGGAAAATATAAGTATTGCTGTTCGTTAACTGTGCATTGCATGCCATATAGTGAAGCATATGAAAAGCATGCTTCTTCATGGTCACTTAACGTGTTCGTTTTGCGGTAAAGTGACGCACTGCATGCATTGGCCTTTATTCTTACAGTAGAGAAGTACCGTATTTTCGCAAAAGTGGGGGAAAAAATAGCAGTGCGTCTTCTGGGGGCGAATGCTGTGACTGTCCGGTAAATAGGCTGAGAGGGAGGAGGGACTGGGGGCCGGCATCTGTTTCTGTAATGGCAGCGGGGCCTGCTGCAGTCACTGTATTCTACTACACCGGGCCCCGCTCACTGTAGTATACGGTAATCATATCTAACTAGTATTCCAATAATCTTAAATCTAGCGCTGTACTACTTACTTCTAACTTATTGGCAATCAGGAGGCCGGATGGGCGCTCGTAGCGTAGCTCCCTACGTTACGCGCCTGCTCCACCCACTTTATGAATGAAGCAGGCGGCACAGGCGCGTGACGTAGTGAGCTACGCTGCGAGCGCCCGCCCGGCCTCCTGACTGCCAAAAAGTTAGTGGGGGATCTGTAGATGATACATAAGATAAGATGCTATATATGTGTCATCCATAGATGCCACCATATCAGTGCAATCCACAGATGCCCCCACAATAATCCCACATAACAGTGCCATCCATAGATGCCCCCATAATAGTGTCATCCACAGACCACCATTAGTTTTTTTTTCTTATTTTCCTCCTAAAAAACCTAGGTGCGTCTTATAGGGCGAAAAATACAGTAATTAATTATAACTTTTTGTGAACTTGCTTTTTTTTTTTTTCTTTTTTTTTTTATTCCAATTTAAATTTAGTAGGAGTCGGAGTCGGTTCATTTTTTGCCGACTCCGACTCCAGGTACCCAAAATTGCCTCAGACTCCACAGCCCTGGTTTTGTCTTCAGGAAGTGAAATGCATGCTCAATCGGATTCAGGTCAGGTGATTGACTTGGCCATTGCATAACATTCCACTTCTTTCCCTTAAACTCTTTGGTTACTTTTGCAGTATGCTTGGGGTCATTGTCCATCTGGGCTGTAAAGCGCCGTCTAATGAGTTCTGAAGCAGATAATGTTGCCCGAAACACTTCAGAATTCATCCTGCTGCTTTTGTCAGCAGTCACATCATCAATAAATACAAGAGAACCAGTTCCATTGGTAGCCATACATGCCCACACCATGACACTACCATTACCATGCTTCACTGATGAGGTGGGGTATGCTTAGGATAATGAGCAGTTCCTTTCCATCTCCATACTCTTCTCTCCCCATCACTCTGGTACAAGTTGATCTTGGTCTCATCTGTCCATAGGATGTTGTTCCAGAACTGTGAAGGCTTTTTTAGATGTTGTTTGGCAAACTCTAATCTGGCCTTCCTGTTTTTGAGTCTCACCAATGGTTTACATCTTGTGGTGAACCCTCTGTATTCACTCTGGTAAAATCTTCTCTTGATTACGGTAATTAATTAATTATAACTTTTTGTGAATTGGGACATTTAAACTCTGAGTCGGTTCATTTTTCTTGCCGATTTCATGTATATTGCATTATTTACATAGCTCCTGTTGTAAGAACCTCCAGAACCCTTTACATACATGTTTATATGCAGTTGAGTCATTTTAATAAGCTTTATTATTTAAATCGTTCTGTAATTCCCAATTGTGTTCAGTCTGTCTTTTCATAGGAGAGCTGTCATACAGCAATGTGACATCTCAACTTTCTATTGACTTCCTTGGGGTGTGATGGTTAGGACTCGGTATTCTTTTGAACATTCATTTGTTGTCACATTGGACTGTGTGACTTATTGGGGGAGATTTATCAAAGGAGTGATAAGGAAAGTATCTGACCATAGCAACCAACCAGTTTCTAATAGCACTTTGAAAAATAAAAACGAATTGGCTGATATGGGCAGCTACTCCACTTGACGCTCCCACTATGTGCTAAATCTACCTTATTGTCTTTTTGCCTTTTTGTTTCTGCCTTTTGTTTTGCGGTGTGTTTTGTTGCATTTTGGGTGTTTTTCATAACTATTGTTAGTTTGTTTTAGTGTAAACTTTGATTTATTTATTTTTTTACATTTTCAA
Organism: Bufo gargarizans; assembly: GCF_014858855.1. Taxonomy (NCBI): domain Eukaryota; kingdom Metazoa; phylum Chordata; class Amphibia; order Anura; family Bufonidae; genus Bufo; species Bufo gargarizans. The sequence goes on from NC_058080.1 coordinate 316,931,622, forward strand.
TTTCTGAATTAATATTTTAATTGCTATTTCAGCTGGCTGGTAGGGAATGGTGCTCGACAGAAAGATATCAGTGAATGGCTGGACACGAAGAATGAGCCTGAAGAGTAAGTAATTAACATGAAACAGAAATATTTCAGCCATTACATAATGTGGTATTGATAAATACCCTGTAGGATACTGGTATCATACCAAAGATAGCATTGCTTGGAAAATGTGTGATTAAGGGCTTATGCACACGACCTTATATATTTTGTGGTCCACAAAACATGGATCCGGAAAAAATACGGATGATGTCCGTGTGACATCCATATTACCCTGTACATCCTTTTGTTGCTGATCCATTGTAGCAATGCCTATCCATGAGGACATACGGAAACGGAATGCACACAGTCATTAAAAGTGTGTGTAGTTTAAGAAGGTTTCAGATGTAAACCTGCCAAATGTATGGAAGAGTTCTGATCACTTGCAAAGGTGTTAGTGAGGGATTAAACAGGGGTATGAATAGAGACTGAAGAAGGGCTTAACATAATGAACAAGGTGTCTCACAAGGCATCATCACTTATCTTTTCTCCCTTTCAGTCCATACTCCATGATGGATGATGATGAGGATCTCCCTCACCATGAAGAGAGAACCTGGTACATGGGAAAGATGAAACGTGAACAGGCTGAAGAAATGCTCACTGGGAAGCCAGGTGGTACTTTCTTGATTCGAGAGAGCAGGCAGAAAGGTTGCTATGCATGCTCAGTTGTGTAAGTACAAATTCAGTGCCTTCTGTTTCCCTTTATATATTAAAGGGGTTTTCCTGGAGTCATATATTGATGACCTATCCTGAGGTCCTCAATATCTGATCAGTGGGGGCAGGGGCGGATTGGGATCTTAAAGTGGCCCTGGAAAAAAAAAAAAGTGGCCCCCACGTAGGCGGGTCCAAATTAACAGAAAGCAGGGTTAACACACTTAGACAGGCCCAGCAAGACCATATTGCGGCATAAAATACCGCCTCAGCAGAGCCAAATATCTAAGTGTAACATAATCAATTGCCCCAGCAGAAGAAAAAAACACAATGCAGAATGAGATAGTTCCCCAGCAGCACAAAAGACAGCTCTTTGGTGGCCAGCACCAGCTGCCATGTTCTGTCCTCCTACTCCAGGCGCCTCAAGATGACAATACAGTTGGAATCAGGAGGGCACCTGTGCTCGCCAGCCAGATACATAACTACTTGATGCCCTCAGAGTTAATTAACTATGATAGCGACAGATCATTACTTACCTGGCTCAGGCAGCCACCTGGGCAACGGCCCACCAGGAAATTTCCCTGTAGAGTCTATGGCCAATCAGCCCCTGAGTGGGGGAGACTCTCAGTGCCCCCGCCGATCATTATATTTTTTTTTTTTTTTAAGAGACTGCAGCAAGTCAGTGACATCAGGTTCACCGGTCACATGATCTACTTGCAGCTTGGTCCCAGTGAATGGACTTGAACCACAATACCAAGCACAGCCACTATATAATGTACAGCACTGTACTTGGTTAAATGTGAGGAGGCCGCAGTGCTCAGCAGAGCTAATTGGTGGGGTGCTGGGCGTTGGACCTCAACTGATCAGATATTGATGACCTGTCCTGAGGATAGGTCATCAATATGAGTGTCCCGGAAAGCCCCTTTAAAAAGAATCATTCAACATGTTAACACCCCAGCTGACCACTGTTAAGCCCAAGACCTGAGTGAGTAATATGCTAATATAATCTAATCACTGCCTGCCTTTTAAATATTTATATTTTGCCATGTGTCCCATCCACTTTTAATGTTGCTGCATCCCTACAGTGCACCAATGTGGCAATCACGGGGCGCAGGCGTAATACCAGAACTTAGTTGGGGCAAATCTTGACAAAAGTAATACTGCACATGGTCACAGCATGTACATATGTGCTAGTTATGGGGAAAGGAGATGATAAATCAGGGAACAGTCTTACATCAATTTAAGAGCCTACACCAGATTTGGTGATAGAATAAAGACTCCTCCTAAGTGGTTCAGGACAATAGCCACATTACAGCAGGCAATAGTGAGTAAGTACACAAGCAATAAGTACATATTCTGAATCTGGATAATAAATACGTTCTGTATGTTTCTACACGCATTAACACTTAATCTTACATTTTTAGGGTTGATGGTGACACCAAGCACTGCGTTATCTACAAGACTGCCACCGGTTATGGCTTTGCTGAACCCTATTACCTTTATGCCTCTTTAAAAGAGCTTGTGCTACATTACCAGCACACATCACTAGTGCAACACAACGATGCCCTGAATGTCACGCTGATGTACCCCGTGCTGGCACCACCATCGCGGTGAACTTTTAATCTTCTACCAACTGTGTTTTCAACCACATAAGATGTGCCCTTGGAGTAAATTTGGTTTGGTCTTATGATCTTCTAACTTTAATGATGAGCAACCTCTACTAGAACAATCTCTGTGGGGATTAATAGCTTTGTAGATCACCTATTTTTATTTTTTTTTGTTAAGGAAATTGGCTATTCATTCCTTTCAGAACATAAGATCTTTCCTTAGAGGGAATTACCGTTTTGAGCATTGTGAAGTTGGATGTGTTTATATGCTGCAACTATATCCGTAGCATTGTGTGTACACCATACACAGTAGTTAATTGAAAGTCTTATTCATGTTACACCTTGAAGTAAGATCTATGCCTCCAATCTTCTCTAAGAGGTATTTAATCTTATTTTGTGTGTTTTTTTTTTTTTTTTTTTTTTTCACATTGGTAAAATTAAACCACATACAGAATCAAGCTCTCCTTCTCAGATAGGCCTCTACACCTTCAGTTGTCAGGCACACAGTCTTTTTTGTGGTAGTCATATGCAGTGTGCTTCTTTCTTTGTAGGAGTTTTTAATCAGAATCTTGATTCTAAATCACCAGGTCTGTATTTAGCTATAAACACTACCCATTTGAAATGACACATAGACCAGCAGAACTAGAGTATCTACAGTTCATAGTCCTTTGCTGCATGCTCAACAAAAATAAGCTATATAATTAACATTCACTAAAAAACATTATTTTTTGTCTATGAATCATTGTGTGCTTTGGGCCTCGTGCACACAAACTTGGTGGCTTCTGTGTCGTTCAATTATTTTTTTTTAAGTATAGGCTGCGGACCATTTCATTTCAATGGGTCCGCAGGAAATGCTGACAGCACACCGTGTGCTGTCCGCATCAGTATGTCCGTTCCGTAGCCCCGCAAAAAAAAATAGACCATATCCTATTCTTGTCCTTTTGAGGCATTGTTACAATGGGTTCGCAAAAAAAAACAACTGATGGCATACGGATGTATGCGGACCGCAAAACACATACGGCCGTGTGCATGTAGCCTTACATACAGGAGCAGTCTGTAGACAAAGACGACATAGAAAGTAAAGCCAAAACAAATGAGGTATTCTAAACACTACACTTGGCTCTCTCTCACACACACACATATTTTTTTTACCTTCTGATATAAGGAGGCATACAAGAAACTGTTCCTAACATAGTAATTTCAGTGGACCCACCAGAAAGTGTGACGTCACATTATCATGGTGAGAAGGCTGCAGATAGTGATCAGCAAGGTTCTGAATCTCTAGAAAATAATAATATATATTTTTTATAATCTTTTACTTTGAAGATTTAATGCTACGGCCAGACTGTGGTGCTGGCTCACCACACTTTTCGTTACTTACCTGTCTGAGAACAGGTCACACCTGTATCAAGTTTCCATCACGGTTTTCTGGGTGTTGACAGAATTTCACCTCTGTGATTATAAGTACGGTAGTTGGCGTATGTCGCATTTTAAAGTTTGACATATTTGGCTTTGCAGAGTTGTGTTTTAATGGGATTCTGTAAATCTACCACCCATACAACTTTCCAGGTTTAGAATTACTTGTATTTCCATATTCCACACCAGTTTGTGGTGCTTTAACAAAATCTGCCAGTATATGAACGCGTCCTCAGTCCCCTCATTTTACAAACCAACATAAAGAAAGGATCTGCATAAGTAATACGGTAGTGCAAGGGATTACACTTTGTGCAGATCAATAGATTGCATATTATGATGACAATATAGCAAGCAATCTGCAGGCAGCATGTTATAGAGCTAGAATCGCTGAGCAGATTAATGTATAGACTGTGGGAAAAAATTCTATAAAACCTTAATCATTTATACATTTACTGTATATCTCTGCTCTTTCTGAGGTCAAAATTACCCTATTCAGCTATTTATCAGTGACCCTTTAAATCTCTTCTATTTCTAACTTCAGTTATACAAGAAGGAGGTGTTATCTGTAATTGATAGCATTCCCCGTTTGAGTGTGTATACAGTTAGATGTCAGTCACTGATAGTTGTCCACTGGTCCGATCTTAAGTTCAAAAAGAGCAGAGGTTTAAAAGTATAAATTACAAGTTTTACTGAATTTTTTGCCCATAAAACTATGTATCAGTGTGCTCAGCTCCTCCTGCTCTATAACTTGCTGACTGTACATTGCACTGCATTTTGTGGTGACCGGTTCTGTTTAAGTTGTGAGCCAACCTGTCCTAAAAGGGAAAACATCCCTTCTGATCCCTAGTGTCGATCACACTGGATCAGCATTATAAACTGGAATTCTACACATTCCCATAAGCATCAATGTTATTCTGTTCTAAGAGATCATCTAGGCCTTTTTGAGGTTAACAACTTTTCCTGCTGTGACCATGTCCTGAGGTAGACTATTTCACAGATTCACAATCAGTGGGAGATATCATTTTCAAACCATGGCAGCTAGACTGCTGAGCTGTTCCTATAAAATGTAGGCTCATAGGCTATGCAATCCGCCATTTAGTTTGGCCCCATATTTTTGCACTTTTGAGAAATTTATAAAAATAAAGCTACCCAGTCTCCCATGAAAGGAAAGTTCCACTGAAGATTTGTCTCTCTAGTGTTGAGTGAACTTCTCTTTTCAAGTTTGGCGTACATAGTTCGGGTTATCTAAGAATTACGTTATGGATTCCGCAACCAAGAACCATAAGTTATGATGGATCCATAATGGAACTCTTAGATAACCAGAACCCAAACCTTGTTCACAGAACCTGAAAACACGAGTTCGCTCATCCCTACTTATCTCTATTCCACCCATAAATCTAATTGGACAAATTTTCCCAGTCTTCTACTAGCAATGAAATCATGTAATTGCACATACTAGTTAATGTGGTCACTATTCAGACCAATATTTCACCTGTCATCTCCAGTGTTTGCAGTTTGTGGAACCTCTCCCAAAGATGTTACTATGGACAGATGATACCAGAAAATGTTTGCACATTTAATGTACTGTATTTACAAAAAACACACAGTATAGGTCTTAATGCTATACTGCTATCACCATCTTAAACTAAAATTCTGGCAGCCAGTCACCCTTTCCCAGATGTGTTGGCTGCTGCCAGCAGTCCAACACAATGCATACCAGCACTGGATCTCTCCACATGAGCATGGAGATCCAGCATGGTCATCGATGAGCTGCATCTGGGGAAGCTTTGCACACAATCTAGAAAATGAAGAATTGCAATGGGAGACTCCCGTTGTTTCCCCTGTAGCTTTTGTCAGGATTTAGTATTTGGATAATGCATTAAAAATGACTACATAAAGCTGGTGCTGAACTTCACTGCAGCAGGAAGGAAGCTGCCATTCCATCTAGATACATTCTCATAAGTTAGACTTGATGCCACTGTAGAGAAACTGTGATTGACCATCAAGTCACAAAACATAAGCACTAGAGTTTTCTGTTCAGCTTGGGAACACTGCTGGACTATGTGATCATTTTATAGAAAATGATCAGTTCACCTCATAGAGAAAATGTAATTTTCCATTCCTAAGCCATCATGACCAAATGGTAAAACACTAAACCTTCATGTTATTGCATTAGTATACCTCACAGTTAAGCTGACTGTAGACTAGCTGACAGATATCCTCCCCTGACACCTTCATCAACATGTTGACCATGTTCTTGTATGGCTAGGGAAAGGCAGCTGACAATTCATCTGGTACTGCTTATCTTGGTTACAAAAGGATTAAACAGGTAACAAAAGATCCATCCTTGTTTCTCCTACCAGGTGAGGTCAGGGGACTTTCTGGCTGTCCCTATAGGGTTAGACTATCAGCAGTAAAGAAAATCTATGGTCAGTTTGTTATGTTATCCTGTTGCACTTTAGTCTGGTACACGCTTTACAGCATTGTTGTATTGTCATGTACACTGCCTCCCTCTATTCTTCATGGCCCTGTTTATTGCCTGATATCTAGGCCCGCTTGTTGGGGGAACTCAGGTGGGGATAATGTATTTTGTTAAATATACAGGACACCAGCATTTAGTTGGTGTCGATGTTGCAGAAGGCGGGTTGTGTCCCAGCTTTCTCTAACTATAGCTAGTGGTGGACTGCTAGCTACTCTTGAATTCAAGTGGAGCTTACCGGATGCATTTAATGATGGGCTCTATGAATGACCTGTTGGAAGCTATTTCTATTATTATAATGCTGCCCTTTAGGCTATACCCTGTTCTTCTTTCCTGCCCTCTGTGCTTTTAACCTATTAAATAAGCTATTGTATCACTTTGTTATTTTAGAATGTGTGCCTATTTTTCTAACTATGCTTTTTCTGCAGTTTAGAATGAATCTGTAGGTTTGCACGGGGTCATTGCACTAGACTAATCCTGCCCTTGAAACAGTCGGGAGCAATGTTTCACATCCATGACTTACATATGAAGAAACATTTGAAGCAAAACTTTGAGGTCATTTGTATTTGCATTTCTCATTCATCTATAGGTGACTACAAAGGAACAGTATCCAAATAAGTCAGTCCCATAACATATGCGATGGCTGGTGGTCAACCTAAAGGGGTTTTCTGGTACTTATACACATTTTACATATGCCTTGTAGCCTGGATTGGTTACCAAAAGATTCATATTTTGCTGCTTCGCGCTCCACCAGTCCCTCACTCTGCCTCAGATTCATCCATCTTCTGGTCCAGACTTGTTTTCTTCCAACCAGGTATGGACATGTTCATGTGCAGCACTACAACCAATGAATGGCTTTAGCAGTTTCATATCCCCAAGCGACAGATCACTGAAGCCAGTCATTAGCTACAATGGCAAAGGTGACCACCCACCTGGCTAGGTGAAAATAAGAGGACCGGAAGATGGAGGAACGAACACGGTGAGTATCAGGCAAGTATAAATCTTACAAATAGGCGATGCATGCTACAGAACATAAAATGTGTATAAGCCCTAATTCACACGTCGATGATTTCCATCAGTTTACCATTCTGAGCCAAAACCAGGATTGGAGCCTATGCAGAGAGAAGGTATAATTGAAAGATCTGCACCTGTTCTGTGTTTACATATTTTTGTCTCAAAATCACTGATGAAAATCACTGACCGAAAAAATGACTTTGTGAATAAGCCATAATTGGTGGAAAAAAAACAAAAACTGTGGGTTCACACACAATTTTTTTTGTTTTGTTTAGGGCATCATTATCATCTAGGAAAAAAGAGCTAGAAAAACAAAGTGCTTAAAGTAAAAAAAAAAAATGACACAAAAAAAACAAAACTTCAAGCAGTATGGAATTAAACCTGACCAATTTTCAATGGAGTGTTTTTAGTTTTTTTTTTTTTGTGAGAAAAAAATGCCAGACCAAATTTGTGTGTTCGGAGCCCTTAGGGTAGTTCTGATCTGTTTGTTTCAGTCTTTGCTACTTTTTAGCTCTATACCAGTTGGACATAGGCTAAGGCCTTCTGCACACAAACGTGTGCACCCCGTAAATTTTGGGCAGCAATGCACAAACACTGACTGTGGGGCAGCCGCAGCGGATCGCGGATCCATTCACTTTAATTGGTCCGCGATCCGCCTGTTTCGCAAAAAGATAGGACATGTTATATCTTTTTGTGGAACGGAAGTACGGGATGAAACCCCACGGAAGCACTCCGTAGGGTTCCGTTCTGTGCTTCTGTTCTGCACTATTCCAGAATTGCGGACCCATTGAAGTGAATGGGTCCGCAACCGTAATGCGGAATGCCCACTGAACGGCACCCATGTATTGCGGATTTGCAAATGCAGTCCGCAATACGGCAACGCGCAGCACACTTTCGTGTGCAGGAGGCCTAAGGCTGGGATTCCACGTCTCTTTTTGTTATGTGGCTTTTGTAGCAAAAGTCAGGAGTGGATCATAAACGGAGGGCAAACATAAAGGTGCAACTGAGTCTTCTTTTTGAATTCCAGTATTTGGCTTCAAAAAGCATTAGTTCCAGTTGATTTCAGTTAGTCCCATCTGGAGTAACTAATTTAAGTCTTATGGTAACATACATATCCAGCAATACACTTCTACAATAATTATGATCATCAAGAGTGTTTTACATAAAAAAAAGTCTTTTCAGTTGATTCAAAAATCTTCTGTAAAAAGGTTCCAGCTTTAAAGGGGTATTCCAGTTAAAAAGAGGGGATAGCTATTAGATACGTGGGATCCTACCCCTGGGACCCCCAACAGTCACAAAAACGGGGACCCCATACCCCGTGAAGCCCCTCAAAATAAGGTTGCAGTTCTCTTGATGGGGGGGGGTCCCAGGGGTAGGATACATGAGCAAAATACCCCTTTAATGATCAGAACAAATAAATGCAATAGGCTCACCGCCTTTGTTAGTCCTCGGTGCACAGATCCAAATCCATTGTAGAAACCAAATAGCAGGTCCAGCACTTGGCTCTTGAATAAAACCATAAATCTTTTATTTCAAATCGTTTAAAAAAAAAAAAAAGTCCAAACTGGCACACAGCCGGACATCTCCCCACACCAGTTTTAGGCCTTAAAGGGGTATTCCAGTTCTTTGAAGTTATCCCCTATCCTTAGGGGTCCTACCAATCACGAGAATGGGACCCCATATCCCCTGCAGCCCCCCTGAAATGAACAGAGTGGCTGGTCGAGCCCCCCTGAAATGAACAGAGTGGCTGGTCGGGCATACACTGGCTGCTCTATTAATTTCTATGGGAGTTCTGGAGATATCCGAGTACAAAGCTGATATGAGTTATGTGTAACATGGCTTTGTGGAGGCTCTGATCGTTTTGGGATTTCTAATATTTTCCTGAAGTCATGAAGTCTCCCATTATTATATGTCACTTCACTTTCTAAAAAATTATAGAACTGCACCCAGGACTGTAAGAGTTAATGTAGATTTTCATATACACGTCACAAGGTGTATGTACAATATGCACTATATCTGTTTTGCTTCACCTTTTCTTTAGTGCCTGATCCATAGACATTGCTATGATTGTTTCTCGGGGCAGAGAATTTAAATTCTTTTATACCTTATAACCCTATGCAGACAAGAGAACCAATTTGGAAAATGTTATAGATTTTATACCTAACCATGTTTTTTATATAGATGTATTCCATTTCACTTCTAGATTATTACATTTAAGCTTTTGTTGCTGTAGATTATGCAGGAGAAAAGCATACTGTGAAAATTCAACATATATGTACTATTAACCCTTTTACTAGGAAGTGTAGAGTGAATCACTTCTGATAGTTTCTAGAGTAAGCCGGCTGCTCTGTAGCATGTAGCCTTTTTTTCTTTGTAACATGACCAGCCATTGACACAAATGCTGAATGTTTCTACATAAGCTGGCTTTATTGTTGTATGTTTAATATTCCATATGTTTTTTTTGCCATAAGCTGTTTTATCCAGTGAACATTGGGAAGATAAACTTTTGATTTCTCTTGTATACTTAACACTATGTTACCAGAGATTTTCTTTCTTTTTTTTTTTTTCCCTTAACAATGTTTCTGTTTATTAATAAATGTTTACTAATGTAAACCAAGTATTTGTTTCCAAGACTGGTACTCGAAAATGACATTTTGTATGGTACTTAAAAAAAAATTAAAAAATAAAAGCAGATGAAAATACTTGTGTCATCTCTATATCTATCACAATGGAGGAATGATTTATTGCTAGGCAATGTAGTGCATGTTATGTTGCAGCTCATAGACTACGATTGAGTCTCAAAATGTGTGTTCCTGAAACTGGGCCTGATCAGCTAATAAAATGTGCACCAAGATACAGTGCTGCCCATAATTATTCATACCCCAGGCAAATTTTGACTTAGTTACTTTTGTTCAACCAGCAAGTAATTTTTTGACGGGAAATGGCATAGGTGTCTCCCAAAAGATAATAAGATGATGTTCAAGAGGCATTATTGTGGAAAAAGGAAAACATTTCTCAGCTTTTATTTACATTTGAGCAAAAAGTGTCTAGTCCAAAATTATTCATACCCTTCTCAATAATCAATAAAAAAGCCTTTATTGGCTATTACAGCAATCAAACGCTTCCTATAATTGCCGACCAGCTTTGTACATGTCTCCACAGGTATTTTTGCCCATTCATCTTTAGCAATGAACTCCAAATCTTTTAGGTTAGAGGGTCTTCTTGCCATCACCCTGATCTTTAGCTCCCTCCACAGATTCTCAATTGGATTCAAGTCTGGACTCTGGCTGGGCCACTCCAGAACGTTAATGTTGTTGTCTGCTAACCATTTCTTCACCACTTTTGCTGTGTGTTTTGGGTCATTGCCATGCTTAAATGTCCACTAATGCCCAAGGCCAAGTTGGAGACTCTGGAGACTGCCTGATGTTGTCGTTGAGAAACCTCATGTATTGCTCTTTTTTCATGTTGCCGTTTACTGTGATTAGGTTCCCTGGTCCATTGGCTGAAAAACACCCCCAAAGCATTAGGTTCCCACCACCATGTTTTACAGTGGGGATGGTGTTCTTTGGTTTGAAGGCTTCTCCTTTTTTACACCAAATGAAGGAAACCTCATTCTGACCATAACACAGAAGACCAGAAGTAGTCTTCTTTGTCCAGATGAGCTTTTGCAAAGGCCAAGCGAGCTTTGAGTGCCTTATCTGAAGAAGTGGAATCCAGCAGTGTCCGTTGGATTGTCTGCCTTGAGACATTGGCACCAGCAGAGCCCAGATTCACCAGGATGGCCTTGGTGGTGATCCTTGGATTCTTTTCTCCCTCTCTAACTATCCTCCTGGCCAGCACAGATGTCACTTTTGGCTTCCGACCACGTTCTCTGAGATTTTCCACAGTGCGGAACATCTTGTATTTTTTGCTCAAAAGTAAATAAAAGCTGAGAATTTTTTTCCCCCCACAATAATGCCTCTTGTACATTGTCTTATCTTTTGGGAGACACCTATGTCATTTCCCGTCAAATAAATTACTTGCTGGTTGAATAAAAGTAAGTTTAAGTAAAAATTTGCCAGGGGTATGAATAATTATGGGCAGCACTGTATATACAAACACTGAATATATTGGGACACATTTACTACGACCAGTTTTTACAATTTAGTCATGGTTTCCCCCTTGCGCTACTGTAAGATTCATCATAAATCAGACCCGTTTATAGAAGACCTTGTGTACCAGGCTGGCATAGTTTTTCACCAACATTTGCCTGATGTGGCCCCTGACATGCTCCCATCCCAGAATTGCCAAGCATGCCGTGAAACCAGCTGTGCGACTTAATATTGTTTAGTAACAGGGGGGTGATCAATGTTTAGTAACAGGGGGGTGATCAAGTAAAAAGGCTTGCAACTAACTTTTTTTCTTACTAAAATAGTCACAAGACCCTTAATAAATGAACCTCATTGTTTTAAATTGCTTTACTTGCCATATTTACTTATAAAGTTGACGTTCTTAGCCACAGCAAAGCTACTTCTCACAGCTGTGTCCCTGCACTCACCAAACATGGGGCCAGTACGGAACCAGCTTTTCTGTGCTTTAATTAAAACAGGGAAGAGTCCACAACTAAAGTCACCATGAACAGTGCAAAAAAATAAATTAGTTGGCACATCCACACAATATGAAGTACAGTGCAAGCACAGATCTACTTGATGCCTTTAAAGGGGTTGTGTCACTTCAGCAAGTGGAATTTATCATGTAGAGAAAGTTAATACAAGGCATTAACTAATGTATTGTGATTGGCCATATTGCCTCCTATGCTGGCTGGATTCACTTTTCCTTCATATTATACACTGCTCATTTCCATGGTTCCAACCACCGTGCAATCCAGCACTGGTGGTCGTGCTTGCACACTATAGGAAAAGATGCCAGCCGATTTGTGCTCCCATGGTCCTGGCCGTCAGAAAGATGTTCTTTATTTGTTTTTCGTATGAGAATAAAAATGAAAGTATACAACAATCACAGTTATGGCAAATGTACAAGTACACATCAAGTACAGAATGAAGATGACATTTATCACAATTGTACACTATTGTCATACATTGATCAGTATAAAATCCCAATGCTTAGCTACAGGCTAATTTCCTTTCTTGTCCCAGATAATAAAATGTAACTTTTAATGATTCGCTTAAAATGAAGTCCGCACATCTATAACTATTATAAGTGAGCTCTAAACACTGTGGGTTAAAACTAGCTGATGCTCATTATTAAGTGCCAGATCACTATGTTATTGAATTGCTTCGTTTTTAGACAGTGGCTGGGAGTGCACTTCCCCACACCACCACTCTGTAGTGCATTTACCCTTGAGGACCTGCAAGTGAATTACGCAGTTCTTCATCCAATAAAATGGAATATGCCATGGAAATTATTTTGCGGGAAAACCTAGCTTGTACCACTAAATCAATCCCTGGCATTAAAGTCAATGTCAACGGACTTCCTCATTCCTGACTCTGCAGGGAATGTAGCTGTAACTACTGATAGAACACCCTGCATTTGTTGAAAAGACTTAAGTCCCTTCTGAATAGAAAGCCGTTTCTAAATAAGTGTAGGGGCACCGCGCACCTCCACTGGGCTACTGCACACTATAATGGGAGACGGCTACTCGATACCAAACTATAAAGGCAAGATTTACCTTATTTTTATTGGTCCTCCTTGTAGTTGCTTGTTAGTCCACGTGTGGAGTCACTTTACTTTTATTCTTCAGAGAGCTCAACAAGGATCTCCGCTGATTGTAGGCAAAGTTTTTCAAAGCTCGCCCCGGCTGGTGGGATAGCTTCTACTTTCGTTTTTCGCTCTTGCTCACAGAATGGAGCGGGTGACGTCACCAGAGCTACGGTTCCTCACAGACACCAAAAAGGATTAGCCAACCCGTTTCTAGCACTACAGTGCTCTTCGTCAGGGATTCGCTAAGGTGCCTTCTTTGTCTACCTTTAACAGCTACGATCCTTGTCTGTTTAACCCTTCTTCTGCTGTAAATAACTTTTACTAAAATAACTAAATTTCTTTATTTAGCCCCCTCGGTTCTAATGTGTCCATATTAAAAATCCACTGTGTCTCTTTTTTTGACATATATTTGAGATCATCTCCACGTATATCCACTTTAACTCTTTCCAACCCTTCCATTATGCTGTTCCCTATAGTGCCTTGATAACGGGTGATCTTCTACTTTCTTTTTTATATTATATACACTCACCTAAAGAATTATTAGGAGCACCTGTTCTATTTCCCATTAATGCGATTATCTAGTCAACCAATCACATGGCAGTTGCTTCAATGCATGTAGGGTTGTGGTCCTGGTCAAGACAATCTCCTGAACTCCAAACTGAATGTCAGAATGGGAAAGAAAGGTGATTTAAGCAATTTTGAGCGTGGCATGGTTGTTTGTGTCAGACGGGCCGGTCTGAGTATTTCACAATCTGCTCAGTTACTGGAATTTTCACGCACAACCATTTCTAGGGTTTACAAAGAATGGTGTGAAAAGGGAAAAACATCCAGTATGCGGCAGTCCTGTGGGCAAAAATGCCTTGTTGATGCTAGAGGTCAGAGGAGAATGGGCCGACTGATTCAAGCTGATAGAAGAGCAACGTTGACTGAAATAACCACTCGTTACAACCGAGGTATGCAGCAAAGCATTTGTGAAGCCACAACAGCGGATGGGCTACAACAGCAGAAGACCCCACCGGGTACCAATCATCTCCACTACAAATAGGAAAAAGAGGCTACAATTTGCACGAGCTCACCAAAATTGGTTGAAGACTGGAAAAGTGTTGCCTGGTCTGATGAGTCTCGATGTCTGTTGAGACATTCAAATGGTAGAGTCCGAATTTGGCGTAAACAGAATGAGAACATGTATCCATCATGCCTTGTTACCAATGTGCAGGCTGGTGGTGGTGTAATGGTGTGGGGGATGTTTTCTGGGCACACTTTAGGCCCCTTAGTGCCAATTGGCCATCGTTTAAATGCCACGGGCTACCTGAGCATTGTTTCTGGCCATGTCCAACCGGAGCTTCGTGCCCTGGATGTGATTCCCTAAAATCTCCATCAACTGCAAGATGCTATCCTATCAATATGGGCCAAAATTTCTAAAGAATGCTATCAGCACCTTGTTGAATCAATGCCACGTAGAATTAAGGCAGTTCTGAAGGCAAAAGCGGGTCCAACACCGTATTAGTATGGTGTTCCTAATAATTCTTTAGGTGAGTGTATATATGTTCATTTATTCTCTTCTTCAATGGTCTCTTTGTTCGGCCTATATAGATCTTTTGACATGGGCATTCAATGGCGTAAATAACACCCTTAGTATTACATGATATATGATCCTTTATTTGGTACTTATACGTACTACTTTTATTTTCTATATGTACCCGTTTTTTGTTCTTATTCTGTGTGTCTACGTTCTTCACATTTCTTACAGGGATAAAAACCTGTCAGTGGGTTCTTTAACCACCTCCGGACCGCCTAACGCAGATCTGCGGTCCGGAGGTGGCAGCCCTGCGCAGAGTCACGCATATATGCGTCATCTCGCGAGGGCCGGGATTTCCTGTGAACGCGCGCACACATAGGAACGGAAGGTAAGCGAGTGGATCTCCAGCCTGCCAGCAGCGATCGCTCGCTGGCAGGCTGGAGATCTGATTTTTTTTAACCCCTAACAGGTATATTAGACGCTGTTTTGATAACAGCGTCTAATATACCTGCTACCTGGTCCTCTGGTGGTCCCTTTTGTTAGGATCGACCACCAGAGGACACAGGCAGCTCAGTACAGTCGCACCAAACACCACACTACACTACACCCCCCCCCCCTGTCACTTATTAACCCTTTATGAACCACTGATCACCCCATATAGACTCCCTAATCACCCCCCTGTCATTGATCACCCCCCTGTAAGGATCCATTCAGACGTCCGTATGATTTTTACGGATACATGGATCGGATCCGCAAAACGCATACGGACGTCTGAATGGAGCCTTACAGGGGGGTGATCAATGACCAGTGGGTGATCACGCATATAGACTTCCTGATCACTTCCCTGTCATTGATCACCCCCCTGTAAGGCTCCATTCAGACATCCGCATGATTTTTACGGATCCACTGATACATGGATCAGATCCGCAAAACACATGCGGACCTCTGAATGGAGCCTTACAGGGGGGTGATCAATGACAAGGGGGTGATCACGCATATAGACTTCCTGATCACTTCCCTGTCATTGATCACCCCTCTGTCATTGATCACCCCCCTGTAAGGCTCCATTCAGACATCCGCATGATTTTTACGGATCCACTAATACATGGATCGGATCCGCAAAACACATGCGGACGTCTGAATGGAGCCTTACAGGGGGGTGATCAATGACAAGTGGGTGATCACGCATATAGACTTCCTGATCACTTCCCTGTCATTGATCACCCCTCTGTCATTGATCACCCCCCTGTAAGGCTCCATTCAGACGTCCGCATGATTTTTACGGATACACTGATACATGGATCGGATCCGCAAAACACATGCGGACGTCTGAATGGAGCCTTACAGGGGGGTGATCAATGACAGGGGGTTGATCACCCCATATAGACTCCCTGATCACCCCCTTGTCATTGATCACCCCCCTGTAAGGCTCCATTCAGACGTCCGCATGTGTTTTGCGGATCCGATCCATGTATCCGTGGATCCGTAAAAAATCATACAGACGTCTGAATGGAGCCTTACAAGGGGGTGATCAGGGAGTCTATATGGGTGATCACCCCTCTGTCATTGATCACCCCTCTGTCATTGATCACCCCCCCCTGTAAGGCTCCATTCAGACGTCCGCATGTGTTTTGCGGATCCGATCCATGGATCCGTAAAAATCATACAGACGTCTGAATGGGGCCTTACAGGGGGGATCACCCTGATCACCCCCTGTCATTGATAACCCCCCTGTAAGGCTCCATTCAGATGTCCGCATGTGTTTTGCGGATCCGATCAATGGATCCGTAAAAATCATACGAACGTCTGAATGGAGCCTTACCAGGGGGGTGATCAATGACAGGGGGTGATCAGGGAGTGTATATGGGTGATCACCCCCCTGTCATTGATAACCCCCTTGTCATTGATCACCCCCCCCCCCCCCTGTAAGGCTCCATTCAGACATTTTTTTGGCCCAAGTTAGCGGAAATTTTTTGTTTTTTTGTTTTTTCTTACAAAGTCTCATATTCCACTAACTTGTGTCAAAAAATAAAATCTCACATGAACTCACCATACCCCTCACGGAATCCAAATGCGTAAACATTTTTAGACATTTATATTCCAGACTTCTTCTCACGCTTTAGGGCCCATAAAAAGCCAGGGCAGTATAAATACCCCACATGTGACCCCATTTCGGAAAGAAGACACCCCAAGGTATTCCGTGAGGGGCATATTGAGTCCATGAAAGATTGAAATTTTTGTCCTAAGTTAGCGGAAAGTGAGACTTTGTGAGAAAAAAACAAAAAAAATCAATTTCCGCTAACTTATGCAAAAAATAAAAAAATTCTATGAACTCGCCATGCCCCTCATTGGATACCTTGGGGTGTCTTCTTTCCAAAATGGGGTCACATGTGGGGTATTTATACTGCCCTGGCTTTTTAGGGGCCCGAAAGTGTGAGAAGAAGTCTGGGATCCAAATGTCTAAAAATGCCCTCCTAAAAGGAATTTGGGCCGCTTTGCGCATCTAGGCTGCAAAAAAGTGTCACACATCTGGTATCGCCGTACTCAGGAGAAGTTGGGCAATGTGTTTTGGGGTGTCATTTTACATATACCCATGCTGGGTGAGAAAAATATCTTGGTCAAATGCCAACTTTGTATAAAAAAATGGGAAAAGTTATCTTTTGCCAAGATATTTCTCTCACCCAGCATGGGTATATGTAAAATGACACCCCAAAACACATTCCCCAACTTCTCCTGAGTACGGCGATACCAGATGTGTGACACTTTTTTGCAGCCAAGGTGGGCAAAGGGGCACATATTCCAAAGAGCACCTTTCGGATTTCACAGGCCATTTTTTACAGATTTTGATTGCAAGGTACTTCTTACACATTTGGGCCCCTAAATTGCCAGGGCAGTATAACTACGCCACAAGTGACCCCATTTTGGAAAGAAGACACCCCAAGGTATTCCGTGAGGGGCATGGCGAGTTCCTAGAATTTTTTATTTTTTGTCACAAGTTAGCGGAAAATTATGATTTTTCTTTTTTTTTCTTTTTTCCTTACAAAGTCTCATATTCCACTAACTTGCGACAAAAAATAAAAAATTCTAGGAACTCGCCATGCCCCTCACGGAATACCTTGGGGTGTCTTCTTTCCAAAATGGGGTCACTTGTGGGGTAGTTATACTGCCCTGGCAATTTAGGGGCCCATATGTGTGAGAAGAACTTTGCAATCAAAATGTGTAAAAAATGGCCTGCGAAATCCGAAAGGTGCACTTTGGAATATGTGCCCCTTTGCCCACCTTGGCTGCAAAAAAGTGTGACACATCTGGTATCGCCGTACTCAGGAGAAGTTGGGAAATGTGTTTTGGGGTGTCATTTTACATATACCCATGCTGGGTGAAAAAAATATCTTGGTCAAATGCCAACTTTGTATAAAAAAATTGGAAAAGTTGTCTTTTGCCAAGATATTTCTCTCACCCAGCATGGGTATATGTAAAATGACACCCCAAAACACATTCCCCAACTTCTCCTGAGTACGGTGATACCAGATGTGTCACACTTTTTTGCAGCCTAGGTGGGCAAAGGGGCACATATTCCAAAGTGCATCTTTCGGATTTCACCGGTCATTTTTTACAGATTTTGATTGCAAAGTACTTCTCGCACATATGGGCCCCTAAATTGCCAGGGCAGTATAACTACGCCACAAGTGACCCCATTTTGGAAAGAAGACACCCCAAGGAATTCTGTGAGGGGCATGGCGAGTTCCTAGAATTTTTTAATTTTTGTCGCAAGTTAGTGGAATATGAGACTTTGTAAGAAAAAAATAAAAATAAAAAATCATCATCATTTTCCGCTAACTTGTGACAAAAAATAAAAAGTTCTATGAACTCACTATGCCCATCAGCGAATACCTTAGGGTGTCTACTTTACGAAATGGGGTCATTTGTGGGGGTTTCCTACTGTTTGGGCATTGTAGAACCTCAGGAAACATGACAGGTGCTCAGAAAGTCAGAGCTGCTTCAAAAAGCGGAAATTCACATTTTTGTACCGTAGTTTGTAAACGCTATAACTTTTACCCAAACCATTATTTTTTTGCCCAAACATTTTTTTTTTATCAAAGACATGTAGAACATAAATTTAGAGAAAAATTTATATATGGATGTCGTTTTTTTTGCAAAATTTTACAGCTGAAAGTGAAAAATGTCATTTTTTTGCAAAAAAATTGTTACATTTTGATTAATAACATAAAAAGTAAAAATGTCAGCAGCAATGAAATACCACCAAATGAAAGCTCTATTAGTGAGAAGAAAAGGAGGTAAAATTCATTTGGGTGGTAAGTTGCATGACCGAGCGATAAACGGTGAAAGTAGTGTAGTGCCGAAGTGTAAAAAGTGCTCTGGTCATGAAGGGGGTTTCAGCTAGCGGGGCTGAAGTGGTTAATTCATTATTGCTGCACATTTCTTCGTGGATGCAATTATGTTTCCAATATTTGCTACTTTCCTATATACAAATGCAGGTGCTGCTGGTATCAAATCCCCAATCCATGTGTCTTCCCTCAGTATATCCCAATGCCTCCGGGCGGGTCTCGTCCTCTTGCGGTGTTTTATTGACGATGTGATATTTATTTGGAGGGGGGGGGGGGTGAACAAACTTTTAAATACATTTTTAAACGATATTAATAAAAATGAGTTTTTTATTTGGAATTCACCCCGAATTACAGTTTTAAAGAGGTTAACTTCCTGGATCTTATAATATATGTTGAAAAAAAATAACATTTATGCAAAAACCTACGAAAAACCCCCCCCACTGATTCTAACAGCTATATTTCAAGAACAAGCTGCCACCTCACCCGGTGATTGGATAATATTCCCAGAAGTCAGTTTATGCGCTTAAGGAGAAATTGTACAGACGTCATAAAATATGATAGGGAAGCTGAAAAACTACAGGACAAATTTGAAGATAAAGGCTATGATACAAATATACTAGTAGCGCAAAAGGGGGAAGTTGGGGATGATCGAAAGAGAACAGCTATTGGGGGAGAATAATAAGAATAAAAAGGGAGCAGAAGGACAAGAGGATGGAAATAAAGAAATACCACCTATTATAATTTCATTCAATTCAGAGACACATATATTCAGGAAGATAGTGGGTAGGCATTGGGATATACTGAGGGAAGACACATGGATTGGGGATTTGATACCAGCAGCACCTGCATTTGTATATAGGAAAGCAGAAAATATTGGAAACCTAATTGCATCCACGAAAAAATGTGCAGCAATAATGAATAAAAAACTATTATAGAACCCACTGACAGGTTTTTATCCCTGTAAAAAAACGTGCAGGATGTAGACACACAGAATAAGAACAAAAAACGGGTACATATAGAAAATAAAAGTGCCACGTATAAGTACCAAATAAAGGATCATATATCCTGTAATACTATGGCTGTCATTTACGCCATTGAATGCCCATGTCAAAAGATCTATATAGGCCGAACAAAGAGACCATTGAAGAAGAGAATAAATGAACATATATATAATATAAAAAAGAAAGTAGATGATCACCCGTTATCAAGGCACTATAGGGAACAGCATAATGGAAGGGTTGGAAATAGTTAAAGTGGATATACGTAGAGGAGATGATCTCAAATATATGTCAAAAAAAGAGACACAGTGGATTTTTAATATGGACACATTAGAACCGAGGGGGCTAAATAAAGAAATTTAGTTATTTTAGTAAAAGTTATTTACAGCAGAAGAAGGGTTAAACAGACAAGGATCGTAGCTGTTAAAAGGTAGACAAAGAAGGCACCTTAGCGAATCCCTGACGAAGAGCACCGTAGTGCTAGAAACGGGTTGGCTAATCCTTTTTGGTGTCTGTGGGGAACCGTAGCTCTGGTGACGTCACCCGCTCCATTCTGTGAGCGAGAGCGAAAAACGAAAGTAGAAGCTATCCCACCAGCCGGGGCGAGCTTTGAAAAACTTTGCCTACAATCAGCGGAGATCCTTGTTGAGCTCTCTGAAGAATAAAAGTAAAGTGACTCCACACGTGGACTAACAAGCAACTACAAGGAGGACCAATAAAAATAACAAGGTAAATCTTGCCTTTATAGTTTGGTATCGAGTAGCGGTCTCCCATTATAGTGTGCAGTAGCCCAGTGGAGGTGTGCGGTGCCCCTACACTTATTTAGAAATTGCTTTTTGTTCAGTAACCACAGCGGAGGTACGGGGCTGTTTTTGGAGCACTGCTGCATAGCTGTTATAAGATAGCGCCGATGGATTGTGGTGTTGATACACAGTAGATACCCTTCTGAATAGAGTTGAGATATCCTAGTAATTCAAGATCGTTCCCAATTATCAAATCCTTCCAGCTTAAAAATCTCTCGGAACCGAGAATTCCTCCAAATAGGGGTATATTTCGTGCATCCATCTATCCCCAATAATTCTCTCACCCTCCACCATGTTTTGTGTAAAAGAAGGTAAGGTAGGAAATCCAGGAGAGTGCAGGCGAAGTTTATGCGATTCCAAAGCCTCTACGAGGGATTTCTCTGATACCAATGACTGCACAATCAATCTTCTAGAGTCAAAATCACTACTTCCATCCTCTATCCCCCATCCCTGCATATGCTGTAGTTGTGCTGACATGTAATATACCCATAGATTAGACAAGGCTATTCCTCCTTCTGTTTTAGAAAGCTGTAACTTTGATAGTGCTATTCTGGGAGTCTTTTTTTCCATATTAAATCTCTAAATATACTTTCCATTCTGCAGAACAGATATTTCGGGAGCCACACCGGTGCATTATGCAAAACATATAATAATTGTGGCATTAAGATAATTTTGGCTAAGTTGCCATGCACCATAACTAAAAGGGGTAATTTAATCCATGTGTCTACCTTCCGCTTCATTTTCTCTAACAATGGAAGAATATTAGAGGTGCTATAATCATTTATATTGCGAGTAATCCTTATACCCAGATATTTAAGCATGTCTACACACGGGATCGGAACATTTGCTACACATCTCCTATCCTCTTGAGAGGACATCAACATTATTGCCGATTTAGTCCAGTTAATAGTCCTGAGTATTTCCCAAACTGGTCTA
Source organism: Bufo gargarizans (assembly GCF_014858855.1). Taxonomy (NCBI): domain Eukaryota; kingdom Metazoa; phylum Chordata; class Amphibia; order Anura; family Bufonidae; genus Bufo; species Bufo gargarizans. The sequence goes on from NC_058080.1 coordinate 316,953,171, forward strand.
TGATCTTCATTACCTTGACTACAGAGGTGCCCACATCATCCAGGAATAAGAGCAGATCATCTGCATATAGTACTACTTTTTCCTCCACCACTGAAGATTTGAAGCTGTGAATCTGAGGTTCTTGTATAATAAGAGCAGCCAATGGTTCAATAGCAATAGCGAATTACAAGGGCGATAGTGGGCACCCCTGTCTAGTCCCCCTTTCCAGCCTGAAACTATCAGATAATTTATTATTTACTCTAATTTTTGCATCAGGAGCAACATATAATTGAACCCAGGACAGGAACATAGGCCCAAACCCTATACGCCACAAAACAGCCCACAGGTACACCTATTTGACACCCATCAAACGCTTTTGTAGCATCTAGCAATATCACTTCTTTGCCGAAGGGACCACCCGGGACTGCGTGCATATTAAATAATCGCCTTCTCAAATTAACTGCAGTAGACTTAGATGGTATAAAACCTGACTGGTCTGGATGTATCATCGATGTAATAACCCCTACCAGCCTATTAGCTAACAATCTTCACATCTGTTGTGAGTAAAGAGATCGGTCTGTAAGACTCAGGTAGGGTAGGATCCTTTCCCAGCTTAGGGTGGACTACTATAGTACCTTCATAAAAAGAATCAGGTAGACATCCCACCTCCTGTGCCCCCTTGAACACCTCTAACAATATAGGCAATAGATCCTCCACCATGGACTTAAAAACCTTAGCCGATAACCTATCTGGACCAGACACTTTCTCATTAGCCATGCCACCTATTGCTATCTTCAGTTCCTCTAATGTGATAGGCGATTCAAGGCGGTCCCTCTCCTCTCCCGACAGTAACTTCACGTTAATATGACGTAGATAGTGAAACACATCATTGTCGCTATACCTTCATTTAGTTTTATATAAAACTGATTAAACACCTTAAGAATGTCAGGGGTCTCCGTAACCAACACGCCAGAATCATGTGCTGTCATCGTGTGCACATAGGATAAGTCCAGCTGTACTTTGGCCACTGTCACCAAAAGATGACCCACTTTTCCCCCCCTCCTTAAAATATTGTTGTTTCATAAAGAATCTATGATTACATGCTTGTTCCATACTATGCGCATTAAGAGCCTCCTGCGCCTATTTCCAATTCGCTAAAGAGGATTAGAGATGTCGTGAACATAAAATTTTCCGTTCGCGAACGGCAAGCGCAGATTTTTGCAAATGTCCGCGAACGGGCGAACTGCCGAACCGCCATTGACTTCAATAGGCAGGCGAATTTTAGAGCCCACAGGGACTCTTTCTAGCCACAGTAGTGATGGAAAAGTTGTTTCAAGGGGACTAACACCTGGACTGTAGCATGCCGGAGGGGGATCCATGGCAAAGCTCCCATGGAAAATTACATAGTTGACGCAGAGTTGGGTTTTAATCCATAAAGGGCATAACTCACCTAACAATCCTACATTTTTTTTAACAACGTGGTTTAAAACATCCAGTGTGTGTACACGATCAGGTAGTGTAAGGGTTACGCCCGCTTCACAGACATTGATAGACCAAACTCCCCTTTTAATGCACCGCAAACAGTCCATTTGCCCAACCGCAAACTCCCCATTTGCACAAGGTTGGATACCAAGCTAGCCATGTCCCGTTGATGTAATTGAAGGTTTCTTCCTCCACCCAGCCACGTACAACACCAAGGGTCCCCGAAAGGTGAATTGAATTGATTTTTCAAACGGGGAGATGGTTAAAAAAACGCTGGCTCCCTCCCCTTTGTTTGAATCCACGGTCACTGTGTCTGCGCCGTGCAATTTACTGTCACACCCGATATGAGTGGTATTTTCTGTAGTTCTATTCTCATCAGTTTAATCCCGGTTACGTCCCCAATCTAGGGTCCATTTATTGAATTGATTTTTCGAACAGGGAGATGGTTAAAAAAAACACTGGCTCCCTCCCCTTTGTTTGAATCCACGGTCACTGCGTCTGCGCCGTGCAATTTACTGTCACACCCGATATGAGTGGTATTTTCTGTAGTTCTCTTCTCATCAGTGTTTTTGTAATACAGTATTAAATGTTTTTTTGTGATTTCTTCATTGACACACTTATTCAACCCCTTAAAGACTACCACTCTTAAGAACAGAGGTTCATTCAAGTGTTTTCGATCAGGTATTGAAAACACCTGTGGATGTCAAGGAGCAGCAATCAAGCATAATAAGCACCAATTAGGCAGATTTAAAAGGACTGTGATACTCAGCTCCTTCTAGACATTTACTGGTGTGTTTACAAACATGGTGAAGTCAAGAGAATGGTCCAGGAAGACAAGAGAAGAGGTGATTTCTCTTCACAGGAAGGGCAATGGCTATAAGAAGATTGGAAAGATGTTAAACATACCAAGAGACACCATAGGAAGCATCATTCGCAAATTCAAGGCAAAGGGCACTGTTGAAACGCTACCTGGTCGTGGCAGAAAGAAGATGCTGACTTCGACTGCTGTGCGCTACCTGAAGTGCAAAGTGGAGAAAAGTCCCCGTGTGACTGCTGAGGAACTGTAAAAAGATTTGTCAGATGTGGGTACTGAAGTTTCAGCTCAGACAATAAGGCGCACACTGCGTAATGAAGGCCTCCATGCCAGAACTCCCAGGCGCACCCCCTTGCTGTCTCCAAAGAATAAGAAGAGTTGACTGCAGTATGCCAAAAGTCATGTGGACAAACCACAAAAGTTTTGGGATAGTGTCCTGTGGACTGATGAAACAAAATTAGAACTGTTTGGGCCCATGGATCAACGCTATGTTTGGAGGAGGAAGAACAAGGCCTATGAAGTTAAGAACACCTTGCCTACTGTGAAGCATGGCGGGGGGGGGGGGGGGGGGGTCAATCATGCTTTGGGGCTGTTTTGCTTCTACAGGTACAGGGAAGCTTCAACGTGTGCAAGGTACTATGAATTCTCTTCAGTACCAGGAGATATTGGATGAAAATGTGATGCCTCCCGTCACAAACCTGAGGCTTGGGAGATGTTGGACCTTTCAATAGGACAATGATCCCAAGCATACCTCCAAGTCCACTAGAGCATGGTTGCAGATTAAAGGCTGGAACATTTTGAAGTGGCCATCGCAGTCACCAGACTTAAATCCGATTGAGAACCTCTGGTGGGACTTAAAGAAAGCAGTTGCTGCGCGCAAGCCTAATAATGTGACTGAACTGGAGGCTTTTGCCCATGAAGAATGGGCGAAGATACCCGTAGATCGCTGCAAGACACTTGTGTCAAGCTATGCTTCACGTTTAAAAGCGGTTATAACTGGAAAAGGAAGTTGTACTAAGTACTAAGATTGAATGTCACTTGGGGGTTGAATAAAACTGATAATGATGTGAGCACAGAAAATACATTTGTGGTTATTTCATTATAAATATTATGTTATATTTGTCTGACTTACAAGTGCCTCTTTGATTTAATTGTAAACAAGATGACTGAAATGATCAAAATCAATGTCAAACTGGCCAAAATACTCAATTTCAGTGGGGGTTGAATAATTTTGAACACAACTGTGTGTGTGTATGTGTGTGTATATATATATATATATATATGCACACTGATGTACCAGGGCTTTTTGGGGTCCTGTCAGGACACTGTCCTTACAGCAGATGAGTCTGTGGACACAGAACACTGCCCTAGCTAGCGCTTTCCCTATTGAATCAGCAGCAGCAGCACTGTCCCTCCTCTCACTGAGAATGCAGCTTCCGAATGAATCTAAAATGGATGCTGTCCAGAATGTGGGAGGGTCTGGGAGGGAGGGTCTGCTGCTGATTGGCTGGAATGTGTCTGCTGACTGTGAGGTACAGGGTCAAAGTTTGCTCAATGATGATGTATAGGGGGCGGACCGAACATCGCATATGTTCGCCCGCCGCGGCGAACGCGAACAAGCTATGTTCACCGGGAACTGTTCGCCGGCGAATAGTTCGTGACATCACTAAAGAGGATGGGGAGGGATCAGCTACGTGAAGCTTTTCTGTCTCCATTAGCCTGCGATTAAGCTCTTTCCCCAAAGCTCTACTTTTTGTCTGAATGAGTCTAAATATCTGTGCAATAAAAATACCTCTCAGAAACGCTTTCAGAGTATCCCATATCACTCCCACTCCAGATGACCCTTCACTGGTCTTCAGAAACTCCCTCCCTTGTTCTCTAACCTCCACCATATTTACCAGATTAATCCAGAACGGATTCAATTTCCATCTTCTATGTCTCCTTCGTCGCGCCTCGCCCACACATAGACTAACAGATAATATAGAATGGTCCGATAGGACTCTAGGAGTATAAGATGCTTGGGATACCCATGATAATACTGCATAATTGCCTAAAGCCAAATCAATGCGCGGGAGAGAGAGAGGCATATGTCGCGGAAGCACAGAAATAACATCTTTCTGACTCTCCAGACATCCACCAACCCCAACTCTTCCAATAGCCTGCCAAAAGGGGTTCTAGAGTCAGCCGAGATCAGCTGCCGTACAGGAAACTTAGCTAAATCATTGTTCACAAAATTATTAAAGTCTCCAAGTAACCACATAGGCAGGTGTGACACAGAAGTTGTAAATGCGAATTCCTGGGTTAGAACTGCACTGGAAAACGGTGGAGGAATATATAAGAACATAAGAATACATATTACGTTAAAGAGAGTACACTGTAACCCTATACACTGCCGCTTCTCAGTTAGAGACTTACACAGCTGAAAGGGCACATTTTGGTGAATTAAAACACTTATCCCCCTAGAATACGAGGAGTAGACTGAATGGTACGCCCATCCTACCCATCCCCTACTCAACCAGTGCAAAGTATCTGAAGTAATGTGTGTCTCTTGTAGACCCACAATAGAGGGTGTCAATGACCGCAACTGATCAAACACTGCAGTGCGTTTAGTGGAATCCCTGAGGCCTGTAACATTCCACTATATCAAATTCACAGTCCCCATAGTGCCAAGGTAAGTACCTCCCGACTAAAGATAGGACACATCTCCACACCTTTCCCGATATTTTGACAACTATAAAATCTATATGTAGCCACACGGAGAGTCCCCCCCCACGTACCTTATCCCAACAAAAAGAAATAATAATAAACATTGATATCCAACTCTTACATGAGAGGTGGGACAATTATATCGCACCCAACAGACATGAGAAGATGAAAAAGCATTACACTAAAGTAATACAGTGAGACATGCATCTGTAAAGTATTTCTCTTACAATTGTTGAAGAGCAGGTCCTGGTCACTAATACACGTAACCCGGCCCGCCGCGTAAAGGATACTACCTCCCAATCACCTATTGGTGAACAGAATGTAAATCGGCCGAATAACTAACGTGTATTTTCAACCATAGTGCAACTAAGGTAACTCTAGAAAACCTGAGCTAACAAAAGAGCATTTTTCCCCAGTATTAACATAGAATAGACATCGTAATATCAAACTCTACATTCCTTCTACTCTACCACCTGATGCCAAAAAATTCCCAAGGCACTTATAGTCACCGCTCCTTCCCAGATCAGCCTGGAACCACTTTACGTATCTGTTTTTTTTTTTTTTTTTTTTTTTTTTTTTTTTTTATATCTTTTTATTAAGATTTGTGAGATTCCATGCAATGTCAATGAAACAGCATACATTAAGCAATTAGGAAGTGTTACATTTTCTTCCATTCAGCATTGCAGTCCATCAAATAAAGCAAAGATAGATCAAATCACGTATCACATTTGGAATCTCATTTTCAATTTTTTACCCCCCCCCCCCTTTAGTTGCCCTTTCCTGTAAACTGGTATATCTCCCCAACCCCTCCCCCCACCCCCAACTGATGCGATTTGTTGCCCTACGTAGTTTCCAGAGAATCATAATTCCAATAGAGGTGCCATCACCTAGGCAGAGGAAGAGAATAAATTGAACCATTTATCCCTAGGGACTCCATATAAACTAGGGTTTCCACCCCCCTACAGAGGTATTTGCTCCCTGTCAGTGCACCTGCCCCCGAGTAATTCTGAGGATATCTGCTGGGCCTCATCCGGATACTTTGAAAGTTCCCAAATCTCCCTTCAGGTCCTCTTTTAGATACCATGCTGTCAGCCTGAATGGGTTCATTATTTTTGTGTATTCTGTACATGGAACATACGTCAAAGCAATCAGTTTCCAAGTTTGAAAGAAGCGCTGTCCTAGTACCTCTTTACAGTTTAACGCTTCTAACCATTCCAAATGAAATAAGTTAGGCATTTGTGCTACTACCATTTCCCTAGTAGGGACCTCATTTGATAACCATAGCCTAAGCAGACACCTTTTAGCGACCATAATCAGTTTGTGGCCCACCAATGGTACCTTAGATAGGTCATCTCCCTTCTCCACTGAACCCTGGTTAGGCTGCTTTCACACTAGCGTTCGGGTGTCCGCTCGTGAGCTCCGTTTGAAGGGGCTCACGAGCGGACCCGAACGCAGCCGTCCAGCCCTGATGCAGTCTGAATGGAGCGGATCCGCTCAGACTGCATCAGTCTGGCGGCGTTCAGCCTCCGCTCCGCTCGCCTCCGCACGGACAGGCGGACAGCTGACCGCTGCTTGCAGCGTTCGGGTGTCCGCCTGGCCGTGCGGAGGCGTACGGATCCGTCCAGACTTACAATGTAAGTCAATGGGGACGGATCCGTTTGAAGATGCCACAATATGGCTCAATCTTCAGGCGGATCCGTCCCCCATTGACTTTACATTGAAAGTCTGGACGGATCCGTCCGAGGCTATTTTCACACTTAGCTTTTTTTTGGCATTTTAATGCAGACGGATCCGTTCTGAACGGAGCCTCCGTCTGCATTAATATGATCGGATCCGTTCAGAACGGATCCGATCGAACGCTAGTGTGAAAGTAGCCTTAGCAACTTGATTTGACGCATCGCAATGTAATATTGCCAGTGATGGTGTGACTGCAGCGCGCACCCTGCTAATCTTGCTTAACATCTGACTGATTCCATCCCAGTACTTGCTCAATTTCAAGCAGGCCCATAAACCGTGATATAAGTCTGACCTGGGGGTGTCTCATTTGGGGTAAGCTGTTATTCTCTCTGGATTGGTTGGGGAATTAGGTATGTCAAATCCGTATATGGCATGATGCAAAATTTTTACGTGAGTTTCCCTCCAAGTTTCATTTATTATGGCCTTGCACAATGCTGCAATTCCCGACCATACCGTTTCGTGGATCTCTGCCACCCCCAGTTTTCGGGCCCATTTCTTAAATATTCCCTTAGGGTCTAAAGCTCTCCACCTGTCTCTCAGTGCCTGGTGTAACATTGAAAGTGATCTCTTTGCCGAGGCGCTTAGGAATGAATCAAAGTCATTTTGCTTCCACTCTTTCGACAAGTCACTAGATAAGCTCCTACAGTAATTTCTTATTTGAGTGTATTGCATGAATGAGGAACTTCCCAATGCAAATTTGCCTTTTAATTCCTGCAAAGTCACCCACCTCCCTTCAGTTTCATGGAACAAGTCTCCTATTTTATTGATCCCCTTAAGGGCCCAATCTTTGAAGAATACGCTATCCTTGCCTGGTATAAAGGAAGGGTTTCCTCTTAAGGGGAGATGTTTGGAAATCTGGTATGGAAGTTGAAAGTGGATTCTAAGTTTTTTCCATACTACTGTCGTGTCCCTCACTACGAGAGAAGATTTGATATGTACCGGTAAAGTGGGTCTTTTAGCATGGAGCAGAGCCACCAGATCCCAAGGCCGTACTAGTTCCCTCTCTAAGGCCAAGTTTGAGTAGTGAGTCGTCCCATTGACCCAATCTAAGATGTGCCTACTTATGCACGTCAGGTTGTAACCTCCTAAGATCCGGAAAATTCAGGCCTTCCTCCTCCTTTCTAAGTTTTAGTTTATCCAGTGATATTCTGGGCCTTTTTCCTTGCCAGATGAAGCGAATGAACCTGCTTTCCAGCAGTTGGATATCCGCATGGCGAAGGAGAAGTGGAATAGTCTGGAGTGGATAAAGAAGTTTGGACATGCTCATCATTCTAATGAGATGGCACCTCCCCACCAGGTTTAAAGGTAGTCCCTGCCATCTATCTAGCTCTTGCGCAATCTTGGCAATAAGAGGGGGAAAGTTTAGCGAATATAATGAGTGCGGGTCTCTGCCAATGTTTATGCCCAAATACTTGATGCTCCCTTTCGCCTTTGCTATACTTAAATGTTTAGGCAACTGATATCCCCCTGTATCTTTCTGGGATAGGGCTAACAACTCACACTTTGAAGCATTCAATCTGTACCCTGAATAGGATCCGAAGTGGTTCAGTGCAAGGAAAATCTGTTCCACATGCTTTTTAGGGTTAGCTACGAATAGTATTATATCGTCTGCGAACAGCGCCGCCTTTAGTTGCCTAGTGCCTATCCCTATCCCGTTCTCTTTGAGGAAGGTATTTCCCATCCGGGCCGTTTGGACTCTCCCACCGCTTGGATTTAGTACCGTCCCGATCCGCCAAGTCCCTCACGTCCTCGGCGGTCAGTAGATCCTGTAGCGACTCTGCTGCGACAGAGGGGTCGTTGAATACGGCGGTAGTGCCATCTAGCATGGCCACTCTCAGTGTGGCCGGGTATTGTAACTGAAACTTGACTTGTCAGCGGAACAAGGCAGAGCATAAGCCACTGAACTCCCTTCTTTGTTTTGCAACTTGTGCGGAATAATCCGCAAATAGCAGTATGGCCTGTCCCCTGATCTTCAAGGGACCTCTCCTGGTTCTATAGGCCCTGAGAATCACCTCCTTGTCGCATTAGTCCAAGTACCTCATGATGACTGGACGGGGTCTCTGTGGAAGGCTATTGCTGTCTCGATTAGGCGAACTACGTGGGTCCGGTGGCGGTCCGACCCGGTGTGCCCGCTCCACTTTATGCTTTCCATCTAGCCCCAGAGCCCTTGGTAGGTCGATTTCACATATCTCCTTAAGGGCCTGCGCTTTAACCCCCTCAGGTAGGCCTAGAAGTCTCAAGTTGTTCCGCCTGTAACGGTTCTCTAAGTCCTCAAGGCGATCCCTCAAGATGATGTTATGTTTCTGTAGCTCTTGGATGGCCAGGTTGGATTTGGAATTCTCCTCTTCTATAGATGTACACCGCTGTTCCAGGTCCACTAGACATGCGTCATGTTGCGCCACCGTTTCATGTAGCTGCTGTAGGGACATTGCCAGCGTTTTGGAGAGTGTCTCCTTTATATCTGGCGCCAGGTGTCTGGCTACTTCTATGGCCAGTGATTTGTTATCAATTTTGGTCAAGTCCGATGTATCATCAGGCTGCGTGTTTGGTATAGCATTAATGACGCTCTCTACTGCGCTCGAGGGGGACGCAGGCTCCGAGCCCTCCATCTTGTCTGGCATGCTGGTGTCTGTTTGTGCAGCGCCGCTCCGTACCTGTTTTCTGCCGCTCCGGAGCAGGTATCTATCCATGGGCCTCTTGTCAGGATGTTCTGGGGAGGTCAGGGTCACTGTCCCGTCCCCTGCTACGCCGGTATGTCGCGTCCGGAGCTCTGTATAAGTGAGGGATGGACGGAGCTTACTTACTCCTCGTCCTCCATCTCAGCGGCAGAACCGGAAGTCCTTTACGTATCTGTTTTTCGTGGACGTCCAGCCACCGCAGAGCATCCTTCGGTAATTCTAGAAAAGTAGTAGTTCCAAGTGCTACGACCCGGAGTTTGGCTGGATAAACTATGAAATAGGTAACTTGCAGCTGAAGCAATCTTCTATTAACGTCCATAAAAGAGGCCCTTTTCTTCTGGACCTCCACAGAGTAATCCAGAAACAGCGACACCTTGGCAACTGTTAATCTCCAGATCAGATTTTTCTCTAGCTCTGCAAAGAATTGCATCTCAATCCTTGCAATGGAGGATTTTAATCAATACTGGTCTAGGCGGTCAGCCTAGCGGGCCAGATCTGGTAGGGACTCTGTGCGCCCTCTCTACCGCAAACAGCTTACATAGTATTTGCTTCCCAAATGCTCGACTTAGCCATGTCTCTAAATATATATCTGGATTGTTGCCCTCGGCTTTTTCAGGAACGCCAACTAGACGTATATTGTTGCGTCTCAGTCTATTTTCTAGATCATCAGTTTTGGCAAATAGAGCTGCCAGCTCTTGAGTATGTTTCTGCGTCGCAGCATCTATAGGCGGGACATTATCTTCATGACTACTCACTCTTCTTTCCACGGCTGTAGTATGCGCCGCCACCTGCTTTCTGCCGGTCGTCCCTGTCGGCCCCGTGCGCTCCGGCTTCGGCGCCATATTGAAATTCAGGCCTGCAGCTTCCTTCTCCCTTCTTCTGCTGGCCGTGCCCCTTAGCGATATTTTCCCTCCCCTCGCTATCTTACCTACAGTGGTAGCAGGTATGTAGACCCTTTATGTAGGTCTAAATCAGGCCATCAGGATTACTAGCAAGAGTATAACAAGGGTATAGCGGCGGGAGCTTCTCACATCGCTCACTCGGCCACACCCTGCATCTGCCAGAAAGGTGTTCTTTCTACTTTTGCTTTACAATCACACCCCTTGCCATAAGTTGGTTAGTGGTCATTTAACACTTACACTGCTTTTAGTATGAGAAAAAAAAATCGCTGTTTGACCTCATTGACATGAAAGTCCCATAATGTGACTCATGACATACGAAGTATAAACTGCTAATGCTGCTTCGTCAATGATCACACAACCAAGATGGTGCACCCTTTATTTTGGGTTTTGCAGTAGGATATATGTTGAGACAGGGTCACGTTAATATTGGGTGACATGTCCCCTTGTTGAGATATAGGCTGACACTCTGTCATGGTAACAGTCATACAGATGCTGGAGATCTCCTGTGTTATGTCATTCCAAGCTCTTTCAACTTGGAGCCATAGTTCAGCCAAGGTGGTTGTGGTTGCCATGCATGGGAGATCCATCCCCGCATCCAGGCCCAGACATTCTCCATGGGGGAGAGCCCCCTGTTGATTGAGCTGGTCAGGGGAGCTGCTAACTGAAGAGCACGTTGTGTAATACAGACAGTGTGTGAGCGTACATCATCTTATTGGAGCACTGCATCTCCTATCAGTCAAAAAAGGTAGTAGGACTAGTTCCACAGTGTCCTGGACATACCAAAAGTACCAATGTTCTCTCCATCAATACCAGACAGGAAATGCCATGGTAGCTAATGGCGGCCCCACACCCTGACACCTGGTGTTGGTCCTGTGTGTCTCAGCACTAGGCATGATGGCAGTAAGTGCTTTTCTAGTCCTGCGAATTCTGGTGTGGCCATCATTAGTACCAAGGCAGAACCTGCTTTCATCACATCTTTTGGAACATATTTTGTATTAACCCTTCTCGATATGTGGCATACATATATACGGCGCAGCGGGCAAGGAGTTTCCTATGACACATCAATCAGACAGGATTTCAGGAGCCTGGCTGTAAATGCCAACATCAGAGAGAACTTCGATGCCAGTGGTTTAACCCCTTAGATGTGCCAGTCAATGCTGACCACTGCATCAAAGCGGTTTACAGAGGGAGTGGCCTTCCTCTCTTACTCCATCAGCACCCACGATGCAATCACAGGTCAATTGCCAGAAAAATAAAATATATGGCCTATAAAAGGCAACGCAAAAAAATAAAAATGAAAAAGCGATCAAAATAGTACCAGTTACAATGGTAACTCATCCCTCTAAAAATAAGCCCTCATACATCTCGTAAAAACGTATGGTTTAGGAGATTAGGGTAACTCACCTATGTTGGGAACATTTTCTGCACGAGAATTGTTTTGGATATTATATACCCCCCCTCCTCTCTTCAAAGCACCCCCCCCCCCCCTCCCCCTTCCTGTCCCTTCATTCCATCCACCCCCAGTTTCTGGTTTCTTTTAACTTTATGCTTCCATATCAGAAATATTCCTGTAGAAAACTCGAAGGACATAGCTTCCAAAATGGGGTCACTTATTGGGCGTTTCCACTGTACGGGTACCTCAGGTCTCTGCAAATGTGATGAAGCACGCAAAAACCATTCCAGCAAAGTCTGCCATCCAAAATCCAAATTGCATTCCTTCCCTTATAAGCTCTACCATATGCCCCTAGAGCAACTTACGTCCATGTTTATGGCATTTCTGTGCCCAGTGGAACCTGCCTATCAACCCAAATGTGGTGTGTGTCTCAGATGGCACCAGCTGGGCACAGAAAATTAGGCACTATGGCCATATCTGTGGGAAAACTTTAATTTTGCGTGTCCACTATGCATTCATTTCTACAAAATATATGAGTCAAAATACTCACGCTCCTTAATACTTTGTGGGCAAAGTTTCCAAAATGAGGTTCCATTTGTTATTTCAGTTTCTATGAGGAGGTAAGTTCTAGACTTGACCAGGGTGTCTCAATGGATGTCGTGTATCTGGACTTCTCCAAAGCATTTGACACTGTACCACATAAAAGGTTAGTATAGAAAATGAGAATGCTCGGACTGGGAGAAAATGTCTGTATGTGGGTAAGTAACTGGCTCAATGATAGAAAACAGAGGGTGGTTATTAACGGTACACACTCAGATTGGGTCACTGTCACTAGTGGGATACCTTAGGGGTCAGTATTGGGCCCTATTCTCTGCAATATATTTATTAATGATCTTGTAGAAGGCTTGCACAGTAAAATATAAATTCTTGCAGATGACACTAAACTGTGTAAAGTAAGGATATGCCCCCATTGTGTTATAGGTGCAGGTCCCACCACTGGGACCGGCACCTATATCGAGAATGGAGCCCCGCAAGGTGGTGGCTGAAGGACTGCGGTCCGGCCACCACTAAGCTGGCTCCCTTAAGAAGTGAATGGGAGCGGGCTGCGCATGTGCGGCCCCCGCTCCCATTCATTTCTATGGAGCCGACAGAAATAGCCGAGCGCCAGTGCGCCGTCCTTCACTTACAGGGCTGCGTTCTCAATATAGGTGCGGGTCCCAGCGGTGGGACCCGCACCGATAAGCCAATGGGGGTATATCCTAGCGATATGCACCCATTTTCCATGAAACGGAAAGCCAAAACGCCAGTGTGAAAGTAGCCTTAGGTGGTTAAGTTAAGTTCACTAAACTAAAATTCCTAACTGTTCTGCCGGTGCTCAGCTCCAGCTGTGGCAAAAGTACTTAAATGTTCTGCCACTCAGGTTCGGTTTCAACTCAAGGTACCACTTGGAACCGAATCCGAGATCGGGAAATGATTTTTTTACAGTACAAATTAATTTATGAAGCAATAACTTCAGCTCATCGGAGCCAATACATTCTAATACTGTACAGAGCTCCTGCTCCGTACAGTATTGGAACGTAGTTTTATGCAATTCGACTTCAGATGTTTCATCCGAAGTCGATTCGCTCCTCTCTAGTCCCAACGTATCATCATCTATGGGCGGTCGGGAACTGGTTAAAACTCATGCTGAAAATTTAGAGAAATGTAACTTCTACAAATGATAACAGCAAGAGGACACCTGCATAAGGAAGTGAAACGATTAATTTCATCAAACATTATTTCACAATCAACATACAGTATGACGGCGGAGGATAACATGGTAGTATGATTAAAAAGGAATCTATTAACTGTTTACAAAATAACAACATTCTGAAACTTTTTTTCTAATATGCTTTTAATTTATGAAAGTACATTTTAATTTTATTATCTTTACGTGTTTACAGGAGCAGTCATCTTTTTTGAGTTGTGAACAACAGTTCCAGAGATTTACTTTACAGAAGACATATAGGAAAATAACCTAGTCACTTAATTAGCTATAGGGGTCGAGGGCCCCCCTTCCCAGTGGTGCTGTATATTTCCCTTTATAAGAAGCAGTGCATCTTATAAAGGGAATACTAGTGAGCAATCACTAGTCTGCAGGAGGAGGGGTAGTAAAGCACTGTAAGAGCAGTACTTACCCCTCCTCCTTGCTTCCTTTTCACAGGGCCCGCACTGCTGTGTCCTGGCTGCGTATAGCGTCAGGACGTATAGAGCGCACTGTGACCTGACGATGCAAACAGGTGACTGTGCAGCTCGGGCCCCGAGAAGAGAGCCGGGGAGACCGCCGGACCAGGAGAAAGGTGGTGGAGCAGGAGAGGTAAGTTAATTTATTTTAAAGTCTGATCTGAGGTCTGATATGGGGCATCTGAGAGGTCTACTAGGGGTCTGGAGGTCTATTGGGGGTCTGGAAGTCTGGTCTGAGGTCTGATATGGGGGTCTGGAAGTCTGGTCTGAGGTCTGATATGGGGGTCTGGAAGTCTAATGGGGTCTCATATGGAGGTCTGGAAGTCTAATAGGGGTCTGATTGGGAGTCTGGAGGTCTAATCGGGGTCTGGCAGTCTAAGAAAGTCTAATGGGTCTGATAAGGGGGGTTTGGAGATCTAATGAGAGGCTGATATAGGGGTTTTGGGGCCTAGTTCGAGGTCTGATATGGGGGTCTGGAGGTCTAATGGGTGGAGGTCTAGTGTGGGTCGTGTCTTGGGTCAGATATGGGGGTCTGGGAGTCTAATGGGGGTCTGAAAGGTCTAATGTGGGTCTGATCTGAGGTCTGAAACTGGGGTCTGATATGGAGTCTGACATAGAGGTCTAAAAGGGGTTTGGTTTTAGATGGGGGGTCTGATCTGAGATCTAATATGAGGGTCTGATCTGAAAGGTAAATAGGTATTTTTTTTGTACTGGTGCACAACATAAAGGGGTATTTTTGTACTGGCCCAGTACTGTGTGGTTCCAGTACTTTCAGGGGAACTGTTTCTGCACTATAGTATTGGGGAGCACAATGGGCACAGTATTAGGGGTGGCAGGATGGGGTATTGAGAAGGTGGAAGGTTGATGGAAAAGTAAGAAACTAAGATTTCTGTGTGTTAAACTCCGCAGAGAAAAGACACGGCTGAAAGAAATCATCATGGTGGCCCTGTATATAAAAATAGTGTTATTTAGATCAGATTTAAACAACATGATATATAGGAATGACAGGGGGGCAACTTAACTCTTTGCCCCTCCGCTAGGTCATTGTTTATGGTTGGCTTACAATTACCACTTCCTATATATATGTATACTGTCCCTAATGATTTATGTATATATCCCCTCTGGGGCTAGCGCTGGCAAGTTATTTATAATTTTATATCTCCAAAGAGTGGGAGTAAATGTTATAAAATTGTCTCCTCTCTACTTCCCCCTCATTCATACCTTTATTCATTATTCCTACTATATATAATTCTCTCATGGTGCATACTACAGTTTCATGCATCTGTATCATCCTTAGCCTCACTGCTCTTTACTATACCAGTCCTGCCTTCATGCCTTCTCTTTGATCCACCGCTAAGTCCCTGCTTTACTTCGGAGCTCGGTCTCCTTGTGGTACCTCCCCATTCTGTTACAGTGTGTCATTCCTTGCATGTCATGTGTTCCCGCTTTGCGGTCACGTGACATGGAGTGGACTCACTGTGGGGGCGGAACGCTTTCTCGTTGCGTGTGAGGGTAGGTGGAGCTACCCTGGTTAAATAGCCAGCGTTTTGGTGGCCGTTTCAAGGCCATCATAGCGCCGGAGCGTGGTTGCTGTGAGAGATGGACTACGTATATTTCTAATGCCTGCATATACTTAATGAGTCAAGTTAGGTTACAGTACGGGCTCCTGATGATACATAGTGTTAGATGTTGAAACGCGTTGAGCCGTACCCTCAGTTAGGACTTGTAGCCTCATAACTAACAGGGCAATTCAATTCTGTTGTTTACAACAGCCTTCAGTTGCGTGAATATGTAATGAGCAGGACCGTGGTATGGTTACACTGACACTAAATTCTGCAGTGGGTCAGGATATGAATATAATAGTCTATAGTTTTGTTTGTGACGCTAATTTCAGCGTGCGCAGGGTTTAGTCACAGGGCCCTTCAAAGTGTTATAATGCACGTCCCAGTTTAAGAATGCCAGAGCAGTGTAATGTCTCTGTATGGTAGTGGTAATGGTGTCAATAGTGTCTCCTACCTGGGTACGGCTGGACTCCTGGCTCACTTGCAATAAATTGAGGGTAGTGATAGTGGGAGTAATAGAGGAATTTGCAGCAAAAATTAAGATCCAGACATTTGGTAAAGTTCAAACGTGTCTTTACTGAGGGTAACTTTCATCCAAGCAAGATACAGCTTTAGTCTTAGGTCCCAGCAGGTATTGGCAATGGTTGGCAGGAATTTATCTTCTGCTCTATCAACCTGGATCTTGTAGGAAAGGACATCTGCTTTGTAGCTCTATACTGTGGCAGGAATTGAGCTTCTGCACTCTCTATCTTCTGAGGTATGGGGACTGACTAGCTAAGGAGGAATAACTTCTCCTAGGGTCTCTGTATTTTACTCACAGTTATCTTCTCAGGGGATGATTTCTTTCTTGAACTGGAGTTGTCTGCTTGCTTGATCCAGCCATGGCTGCAGGGCTCAGGCTGAGGATTTGATCAATGTCTCAGCCGAGACAAGATCCTGGTTTGGTTCCCTATATCTGGGAGCTTCTTCTAACATGCACACCCTACCCCTAGCAGGGGGTGGGCTACACTCACTCTAACTTCCTTCTCTCCCCATGCTGCAGGATGTGGGCACAGCCCACTCTGCTCACAGAGGGGGAGCTAAGCTGGAATGAACTATTCCAGCTTAGGTGTACTAAACTAAACCTAATCCTTACCAGACCATTGCTGCCACCTGCTGGTGAACATGGAAATTGCAACAATATACATTTAACATGGTTTATGCACATTTGTGAATGACATCATGTAAAATTACATGATGTCATACATAGACAAAACATATAACGGCTACCCTGAGGTTCCTGCCCGCATAAGTAGGGTGTCCTAATTAACAGTTTTCCTCTCGGTATAACCAGTGAACCAAAGGTCTGCACTAAGCAATCACTACTGACTGACTTACTGTAGTATTTTGGATCCTAATACCAAAGAAAGCATGGGTGTGTCCTTACTCTGTAATCCCACCATGGTGTAAGTAATGAAATACTTGCAAATGGAAGGGTGGCTTTATCCTGAATTCCCTTCTCTGCACCAAAGTCAAAATATAAAGCTTATAGCACGATCACTATGGTGACTATGGGTATCTAAAAGTGGCTCTAGGGCTTGAGGTACCATACCTTAGGCAAAGGCACAGAAGGAAAGGTATTAGTGTCTCCATGCACTTCTGGCAGTCACAGGAGGAGGGTATAGTAGTCCCATTACCAATCCTGGCACATATAACAAACAAGAAGGAGGGCATACATTATTCCCCTAGTCGTTCCAGAAGCAGCGGGGTTACCCTTGCTGTTGCTAGACCTTCCAGGACTTACCACTTGGTTCTACCCTGGGTACCTATGGGTATATAACACCGGTGTAGGCCATTAGTATTAAGCGTCCAGATAGGCAGTCCGTTTAAAGGGGGGAGAGAACAAGAGCTGTAAAGTAAGGCACACAAGAGTAAGTTGCTACTGATCTGGTTAAGTGCAAAGTTAAGTGCAATTTAACAATAAGTACATGAATTCACATTGCAGCACCTAGAAGAGAATATACACAATGGGCATATGATACTTGAACATTGCATAACATGAAAACATTAGGCAAAATGAGTGCAATAATATCACAATAGAAATCACAAAGAGCTCAGGTATACGTTTGAGTCTTTTTTTTGGGTGCAAGCTTTTAAAGTTGCAGTAAACATTTTGGAAAACAGTGCAAATACGTTATGCATTTATTAGTGCAATAATATGCTCAAATAAGGCTTGAGTCCTTTTACTTTAAGTGCTTGATGTAGAATCCTCTGGAGACAGGCAAAAGTCAATTGTAATCCACAGGGATAATAGTTAATTGTAACCCAATAAAAATGGTATAAAATGTCATATAAAACATATAAAAGCAGCCTATTAAGAACTGTAGTTCCATAAGGCTATCAAGTAACCTGAGAAAGGGTTATCCAATGTGCAACAATGTGCAAACTTTGGCACAACCTGGGATGTGAAAGGTTGTTGAAGGTGAATATGGGGGGAGTCCTTACTGCACATGACCATCAGGGTGAGGACAAAATAGGGCAACCTGTAAAGGAAAACATTAAAACAATGCCAACGGGTCCTCATTCATCATGAACAGTCCACGACGTGGCTCCCAAATAGTTCAGGTGTTGAAGAGAAGGACATTTAGAGGAGGACATCCAGGTCCTCATTGCTGCTGGAGCTACTAAGCGCATTAGGGGGGGGGGCGCTCCTGCTTCCGGTAGCTCAGGGTTGCAGCAGTAGTGGTGCACCACTGCCCTCTAGTGGTGCTTTTGGTATTTGGCTGAGCAGACAGCCTGGTGAATGCAGCTGTGACATGCTGCAAGCCGGGATCCCTAGCCGGTGCAGAGGTGGTTAATACCTCCAACTGAAGGGGCTCTGGCAGACAAACGGCAGCTTCCAGGGTAAAATGTAGGGTTGCGCTCTGGGATTGAAAGTCAGGACAGAGTTATTTATTTGCCCCACCTGTAGAGTTGGGGCCGCAGGGAGTTCAGGGATCACTATGGGGACCTCCCTGGGTCTAGCAGAGGTGTTGGGTACCACCGGGCGCGGTGCAGGGGCAGCTACGGTTTGGACCGGGGCCTCAGGGAGCGAAGTGGCTACTACCTGATGTTGTGGCCAGGCGGCCAGTTTCAATGCCTCCTACTGGTCATCTTCGGCAGTCGCGGCTGTCTCTGGAGCTGGGAAGTCAGTCGCTGGAGGCGTAGATGTGGTCGGTGATGCAGAGACCTCCAGGGCCTGGGCAACTTGGCTGGTGGTGGCTTCCGCAGGCGACTTGGCTGGCGGCCATATTGGGGGACATCTCGTCGGTGCATCCAGCCGTTGCGGAGGGATCCACAGCCTCCGGGTTTCGGACTGTAGACAGGACGTCGTCATCCGTGGGAGTCACGGCATGCACAGATTTCGGGGACACTCCAAACGTACAGGGGCCAGCTCTCTTCATGAGCTGGGAGACCCTGATCTCTGGTAAGGTAGCTTCATAGACTAGCTCTCCTTGTATCGCCATTTGGTCCCACTTAGGTGATGGGAGCGCCATGTTTCCTTCGTCTCCTCTCTCACTTGGTACAGGAAATGAGGGTGTAACCCAGAGGGAGGAGACTGCACTCCCTTGGCTCACATTGCAAAGTTCTTGGTGGGCAGGCTTGAAAGTTCCCGCTTTTAGGGGGGCGTATTCTGCATTTTCGCGTTCTTGAGTTTTCCTGCTTCTGAAGGGCATGAAGAAGCGGCGCCATTACACAAATATGGCGAATTAACCCTTGGAGTGCTGGTGCGCACCGTGTAGCGCTTTCTGGCACCGCAATAAAGGCAGTAAAGTCAATTTTTAGGGTTTTGCACAATCCTCAGGCCTTGTGGCTGTGTTAAACATGCAATTTGATTCTGTTTAGGCACACAAATGGATCCGGTTCTGTTAGCGCCAAAAATGCAATGAGCAGGACCGTGGTACGGTTACACTGATGCCAAATTGTGCAGTGGGTCAGGATATGGATATAATAGTCTATAGTTTTGTCCGTGATGCCAATTGCAGTGTGTGCATGGCCCTTCAAAGTATTATAATGCATGTCCCAGTTTAGGAATGCCAGAGCAGTGTAATATCTCTGTATGGTAGTGGCAATGGTGTCAACGGTGTATCCTACCTGGGTAAGGATGGACTCCTGGCTCCTGGAGTGATAGTGGGAGTAATAGAGGAATTTGCAGCAGAAATTTAGATCCAGACCTTTGTTAAAGTTCAAACTTGTCTTTACTGAGGGTAACTTTCATCCATGCAAGATACAGCTTTAGTCTTAGGTCCAAGCAGGTATTGGCAATGGTTGGCAGGAATTTATCTTCTGCTCTATCAACCTGGAGCTTGCAGGAAAGGACGTCTGCTTTGTAGCTCTATAGTGTTGCAGGGATTTGGCTTCTGCACTCTCTGTCTTCTGCTATATGGGGACTGACTAGCTGAGGAGGAATAACTTCTCCTAGGGTCTCTGTATTTTACTCACAGTTATCTTCACAGGGGATGATTTCTTCCTGGAACTGGAGTTGTCTGGTTGCTTGATCCAGCCAAGGCTGCAGGGCTCAGGCTGGGGATTTTATCAATGTCTCAGCCGAGACAAGATCCTGGTTTGGTTCCCTATATCTGGGATCTTCTAACATGCACACCCTACCCCTAGCAGGGGGTGAGCTACACTCACTCTAACTTCCTTCTCTTCCTATGCTGCAGGATGTGGGTACAGCCCACTCTGCTCACAGAGGGGGAGCTAATCTGGAATGAACTATTCCAGCTTAGGTATACTAAACTGAACCTAAGTCCTTACCAGACCATTGCTGCCACCTGCTGGTGAACATGGAAATTGTAACAAAATACATTTAACATGGTTTATGCACATTTGTGAATGACATCATGTAAAATTACATTAGATGACAAAGTGAAAGCTCTTAACAGATTGTAGCGGGGCAAAAGAGTTTAGCAACACAACTCTGGGGTGTTACAAATAGCAGCTTAAGTGATAGCCTGCCATGGCCTCTGTTGTTTGGATTGAGCAACGGGGCACTTTTTTGACAACCCCAGTGCCTTATGGGACAGATCTGAGACTGATCCGGGACAATTGAAAAGTGATTACGCAACGCATCAATCCATATTGTCTTGGGATCAGAACTATCGCACCAGTGGTCATGCAGACGGTCTGGGGCTAAGGAGAGCCCAGGGTGGGTGATCATTCCTACCCTGAGGCTTATAATATGGTTATTAGCCCATCCTAACGGAGCTGCATGGTACCAACAAGTTTTACTCATTTACCCCTACACCCTTGTGAATCAATAAAGATTTTTGTTTTGGTCCTTTTTTAGCATCCCTTGTTTCGTCAGCACATCTAATTTTTGGGGGTGTACACCTTGTTATCATAATTAATTGTGAGCCTAGTTACTGTAATATCCACAATACAAATCATGATAGCCCTATTTACTTATCACATGAATGTGTCCTGTGTGCTGACCTAGCACATGTATGTCATATAACACTGCAATTTACTGGATGTCAGGGGTTATATAATGTGAAGAACATCAC
Source organism: Bufo gargarizans (assembly GCF_014858855.1). Lineage (NCBI taxonomy): Eukaryota > Metazoa > Chordata > Amphibia > Anura > Bufonidae > Bufo > Bufo gargarizans. The sequence goes on from NC_058080.1 coordinate 316,974,172, forward strand.
ATGACTGATGTTATGTTTCATTTAGAACAGTGAAAGCAGAGAGGAAAAAAGGGAGGGAGAAAGTTACTTCAATCCTAGAGGGATCTCAAATCCCCAAAAAGAATTAAATCAATTGGGCGCTGACAATGTTGGGGACTAGAAGTGAATTGGTGAAAGGAGGAGAAGGAGAAAGATAGGAAGGCGGCTCACTAGGAAGTGTTATGAAAAATCAAGAACACTCACAGACAGCAATGTTAGGAGTGCGGATTCCAGATGGTGTCGGTGTGAACGAATAAACAGTGGACAGTCACCCACTGCCAGGTGGAAAAAAAAAGGAAGGGGGGTTAGTTTAGTGAGCACCACTCCAAAAAGAATTATAACTATGCAATATGTGGCAATGTAGCTCTGTATTTTATAGATGATAGTAAAATGGCCTATAGCATAAGGCCCGTGAGCAGTAGTGGGTACAGTTACAACTAGTTGGCCATCCCCCAACTAAGGTGCTATATTAGTGGATGAACTTTGGTCCAGTCAGAAGGGGCGGGTCCAAGCAAAAAAAATATAATATATATATATATATAAAATATTTTGTAACGGTAGTAGTGGAACTAGCAATAAAAAATTGCAATAAATATAGTAATAAAAATAGTATTCGTACTAGTGATAAAATTAACAATGAGTGAAAGTACTAATATGGTATTAATGCACTCACTTCGCTGGGGGGTAGTCATCAGGATAAGCACATAACACCTGTGACATCAACCCACCTGGTCAGGATCACATGTAGAGTGGCGGTGAAAGACGGCAGCACACCGAGAAGGCTTCGGCTCAATCACTTTATTCAGACAATGTAAGGCTAAGGTTCCCCTTCCTCAGGAGCAGATGCAGAATGTATACCTTGTTGATACAAACATATTTATACACATACCAATCAGTAAAAAAATAGCGTTTTACCCGCCTACAATCCCGGAACAGGAACTGACGTCATGTCCGCTCGTGGTGGAACGCACATGCTTTCCAACCACGAACGGGGATAAAAAAAAACATCAAAATGATTAATAAAAAAAAATGAACAACGTCCATATATTGTACCAGACAGAGCCGATGCTCTGCAAATAAGGGGAGGCAGGTGAAGAGGCCAAGAGGCCGTCTAACAGGTATGTTTCAATTAGGCCATGGATAAATTACACAGGACTGATACATGGGCTACACTATTCTACTGCATATATTGGTCAACCGCTTGATGTTATAAGGTACAGTCCTGATCAAAAATCATATTTTACATTGTTGGATCTTAACAAGGTTCCAAGTAGAGCTTCAACATGCAACAAGAAGAAATGAGAGTGAGACAAAACATTTTTTGAGCATTCAATTAATTGAAAATAACGATTAAACTGAAACAGGCTGTTTTTCAGCTGATCAAAATTTTAGGACCACATGCCTTTAAAAGGCCAAATCTGTGCAAAGATGTGGATTCATTGTCATTTTCTGTCAGGTAGTCACACGTTGTGATGGCAAAGGCAATAAACCTCTTTAACGTGGTCGTTTGTTGACCTGCATAAGCAGGGTCTCTCACAGTGCGCCATCGCTGCTGAGGTGGAAGTTCTAAAATGATCCTGAGGGTTATGGAACAAAAAAGTCAAGTGGAAGACCCAAAGAATTTCACCAGCACTGAGCTGGAGGATCCAATTGGCTGTCTGTCAAGACACTGGACATCCTTGACCCAAATTAAGGCCCTTACTGGTGCTGACTGCAGCCCCCAAACCATCAGATGGCATCTGAGACTGAAGGGCTTTAAAAACCTCGTCTCCTTGAACTCCACAAAACTGCTTGTTTTGGACTTTGCAAGAGAGCACCAAACATGGGACATTCAAAGGTGGAAGAAAGTTTTATTCGCTGATAAGAAAAAATTTAACCTTGATGGTCCTGATAGTTTCCAACATTACTGGCATGACTGGCATGTCTAATGCTACAGTGGTACTAAGAGCACCAGCAATACTTAAGATTACCAGCTTTTGATCAAATCCAGCCATTACCAGTACTCTGCATGCTAAACATTCTTACAAACCAGACCATCCATAACAAACCAGACGTAATGTACACAAGGGTCACCAGTACCAAAATACAACAGAGAGATACATAACCTGGGTTATTTATAAGAATGCGTTGGATCCACGTTTTGTCCCCCTATCCCGGCCGGCAGTGTTATTGATATCTTTCATCAGCATGTTTTACAAGAGATAGGAGGCATCATTTATGCCCAAGCACAGGAAAAAATCACAAATGGTGAAAAAAGAGCCCTGCAGTGGATAAAATCGCATGATGATATTATTGTGAAGCCGGCCGACAAGGGGGGCAACGTGGTCCTCATGACCAGGGATTATTATGTATCAGAGGCTCACAGACAGCTGAGTGACCAGCACACCTATGAAATTTTGAAACAGGACCCAGTAGAATGTATTCAGAAGGAATTGAAAAACGTTCTTGGAGAAATTAGTACCCTCTCATCCTATGAAACCTTCATGGTATTTCATTCCTAAGGTGCACAAGTCACTGAGCCATCCCCCGGGCTGCCCTATTGTGGCTGGTATTGGCTCAGTGACAGAACCACTCTCCCAGTATGTTGACTGGTTATTAAGACCAATATTAAGTAGGGCTCTAGCCTACATCAGGGACACTAATGATTTCCTCCTGTCCTTCAAACAGTTTCATTGGCAGGAAGGTTATCAACTAGTGTCCCTAGATGTGGAGAGTTTATATACACGTATACCACATGTTGAAGGGGTGACAGCAGTCATTGAGGTTCTAAAACAAGCAGAAAAGAGTTCCCTTTATTGTGATTTTGTGCAGGAAGCTGGTATAGACAAAAAGTCGGTACAGCAATGGGGACTCCGGTCTCATGTACGTTTGCGAATATGTACCTAGCTAGATTAGAAGATAAGTGTATTTTTAACACCAGTAATCCTTTCCTGCAGTACATTAAATTATTCCTTCGGTTTGTGGACGATATTTTTATAATTTAGTCCGGCACAGAGAGTGTATGCAGGGAATTTGTACAGCACCTCAATGATGAGAATTGTATGGCCATGAGATTCACAATGAATTTTGGGGGGTTGCGTTCAGAATTTTTGGATGTTTCTGTCGTGGTTTGTGGTGGAGAGTTGGTCACGGAGGGGCATCGTAAGCCCACGGAGACCAACTCTCTACTACAGCACGGCAGTTTTCATCCGTACCCCATAAAAAAATCTGTACCGTATGGGCAATTTGTCAGATTGAGGCGCATTAATAGTAAAGATGAAGGATATAAAAAACAAGCACTGTAGTTAAAAGAACGGCTTTTACCAAGGGAGTATCCTGAGCACTTATTAGATGAGAAGATAAAAGAGGCCGAAAAATTCTCACAAGATGAGTTATTAAGAGGTAAAAGGGGAAATGACAGGAAAGGTGTCACCGCCACTTCTGTGAGAAGGTCTGTTAGATGTTCTTCTCTACCTGCATGAAGTTCTTTGTTTTGGTTTCCCTTTGTCATCTCCTTTCCTTCTCCCAGCTGTCACCTATTTACACTAATTGTCTCCCTTTATAGTCCCTCCCATACTGCCTCACTTTGCGGTTTATACTTCTTCCTGGATTGTGTTCACTGCTGGAGGCTGCTTCCTCAGATAAGTCTGTTTCCTTTATTTGTGTTTCCTTGCTGGCTTGATTCTAGGTGACCCTGACTCCGTCCGTATTAAGTGCAGGGAGCCGGTGGTCGTGTCCCCTCACTATTATAGGGTTTTCAGGCGTCACATAGTATGAGGTACGTGGACATGCAATCGTCTACCATAAAGACCTTTGCATGGGCATAGCAGTCAGGGAGAGCTCTAGAGGTTTTATAGGGCTCACCCATATGCTCCTTAGTTTAGAATCAAGCCAGGCGGATGTTTAATTATAAGTTCCCTCTTTCTGCAACACCATCCGTGACAAAAGGACAACAGAATAACAATAATAAAAAAATGGCTAATTTAATACGAACAGCAATATTAAAACACTGGGATATCCAGAAAAAGGATGTGGGTCTGAAGGGAATAGTGGATGAGAGACCGTTAATAACATATAGACGGAGCCACACAATAAAAGATAAGATTGTGAGCAGCAGCTTCCTGGGAGGAAAAAAATAAATAACTGGTTGCAGGAGAGGTTGCCGAAAGGCAACTACAAGTGCGGCAGTTGCTCGTTATGTGATTACAACTCCTAAAAGAGAATTAAAAATAGATCCCATAATAAAAAATGTTACCAGTTTCATAAACTGTAGGAGCACATATGTAGTGTATGTTTTGATGTGCGATTGCGGCCACTTTTACGTAGGTAAAACCATCAGGTGTCTATTTGAGAGAATCAGGATGCATTTTAACTCTATAAGAACGGGAAAATGCTGACTAATTGACCGTGTGAGAAGAGGGAATGGAGGGAATATGAAAGCACTTCAGTTTGCTGGAATAGAGGCTGTCCCATACCCAGTTCAGGGAGGAGACAGACATCACACCCTTTTGCACAAATAAGCAAAATGGATTATATGTACGGGAGCAGTAGGTCAGCTAGGTCTAAATGACTGTAATTATTTGAATGTGTTCTTGTAACAATGTATCTCTCTGTTGTATTTTGTTACTGATTGACCCTTGTGTGCATGACATCTGGTTTGTAACAGATCTCCATAGCAACTAGACGCCAGGTATAAGAGGTCAGCACGTAGATACGCGCATATGTAGTGCCCTGAGGAAGCGCAATAATCTGTGCGCGAAACGGCCATTGCCGCTTCTATGTGAATATAGCAATCTGCTACCTAGCCGCATGAAAGCTGATTTGTCCAGAATAAAAGAAGCAAAAGAACCATTGGTGAGTGCTGCCTATTCTTTTTTCACTCTACATTTGCAAGATTTGAATGACTATATCTTCTGGATAGTGCACCACCACATTGGTTTGTGTTGGAGGCATCGAGAGGCTTGTGCAAGCATGCATTAGTGTTAACACAAATCAGTAGTGCCACCTGTGACTCTTCTATGTGGATTGTACCAACTAAAGAGAGTGACTTAACACCTGGCCACTATACAGATATAGTATGTAACTTTTGTGTCATGGTGATTTAAAACTTGATATGCTGGACAGACTCTCATTCGTCTAGTCTACAACTATAGGAGCTACATTTAGGTATCATCAGCTGTTTAGCAATACAACAAGCGCTGTGTTCGTTCATAGCTGGATATAATTCTTCACCCTTTGCAAAAAATCAATAACTATAGCTGGTATATTTTACTTGATGTGCTATACAGTATATGCACAAACAATGTATAGGTATTTTGGTGGATTACCTTTGACATCTATTGCGTATATTCGTATTATACAGTGCTAATTTCCGAATTGTTTACAGTGGTAGTTCATATTTTATTTTACGTATTTATTTTATTAACTTACTTTATATTCTTTATTCTAGTATTGGTGATTTATTCGATAACTAATAAACTTTGGTGTCTCTTACATATTTACATATAATGCATTTGCTTTTTTCACATTTTGTTAAGTTACACCTTGTGATGAAAGAGAAAAAAAAATTTACATTTGCCCCATCTATCTGCACTCAATCTCCCTGAATTTTAGCAAATTTGCAAATGTATTAAAACGGAAAAACTAATATTTCGCATGGACATAAGTATTCAGACACTTTGCTATGACACTTGATATTTAGCTCTGGAGGTCTCCCATTTCTCTTGACCACCTTTGAGATGTTTCTACACCTTGATTGGAGTCCACCTGTGGTAAATTCAGTTGATTGGCCAAGATGTGTATATAGATCTATATATGGTTTCACAGTTGACAATGCATATCAGAACAAAAACCAAGCCATGAGGAGGAAAGAACTGCCTGTAGAGCTCAGAGACAAGATCGTGTGGAGGCACAGATCTGGAGAAGGGTACAAAAACATTTTTGTTGCATCAAAAGTTCCCAAGAGCAAAGTTGGCTCTATAATTCTTAAATGGAAGAAGTTTGGAACAACCTCTTCCTAGAGCTGGCTGCTTTACCAAACTAAGTAATTGGGGGAGAAGGGCCTTGGTAAGAGAAGTGACCAATATCCTAATGGTCGCTCTGGCAGAGCTCCAAATATTCTGTGTGCAGATGGGAGAAACTTCCAGAAGGTCAAGAATCACTGCACCTTTCTACCAATCAGGGCTTTATGGAGGAGTGGCTAGAACATAGCCTCTCCTCAGTAAAAGACAAATGAAAGCTTGCAAAAAAAACACCTAAAGGACTCCCAGATTGTGTAACAAGATTCTCTGGTCTAATGAAACCAAGATTGAACTTGTTGGCCTCAATTCTAAGCACAATGTTTGGAGGAAACCAGGCAGTGCCCAATACCATCCCTACAGTGACGCATGATGGTTCCAGCATCATCTGTTGGGGGTGTTTTTCAACAGCTGGGTCAGAGTTGAAGGAAAGGTGAATGGAAGAAAATACAGAGATATTCATAATGAAAACCTGATCTAGTGTGCTCTGGACTTCAGACTGGACCGAACATTTAACTTCCAACAAGACAATGACCCTATCCATACAGCCAAGGCAACACAGGACTGGCTTAAAGGGGTTTTCTGGGATTTTAATATTGATGACCTATGCTCAGGATAGGTCATCAATATCAGATCGGCAGGGGTCCGACACCCCCACTGATCAGCTATTTGAAGAGGAGGCCATGCTCCATGCGAGCGCTGCCTTTCCTTCATTGTTTACCTGCTTGCTGCCAACATCCCAGCGGCGAGCAGGTGTAATTACAAGCTGTCCCATTCACTTCAATAGGACAGCTCCTTCCAATTCAAGTGTATACTACAGAGCTGTCCTATTGAAGTGAATTGGACGGCTTGTAATTACACCTGCTTGCGACTAGGTAAACAATGAAGGGAAGGCAGCGCTCGCATGGAACGTGGCCTTTTCTTCAAAAGCTGATCAGCGGGGGTGCCAGGTGTCGGACCCCTGCAAATCTGATATTGATGACCTATCCTGAGGATAGGTCATCAATATTAAAATCCCAGAAAGACCCTTTAAGGACAACTGTGAATGTCCTTGTGTAACCCAGCCAGTTCCCTGACTTGAACCCAATCGAACATCTCTGGAGAAACCTGAAAATGGCTGTACAGCTGACAGAGGTTGAGAGGATCTACAAAGAAGAATGACAGAAAATTCACAAAGCCAGGTGTGCAAACCTTGTGGCATCATACCCAAAAAGATTGGAGGCTGTAATCACTGCCAAAGGTGCTTCAACTTAGTCTGAGTAAAGGATTCGAATACTTAATGTGATATTTTATTTTTTTATTTTTGATCAAATCAGCATTTCAAACATTTTGTTTTAATTTTCTCAATATTGGGTATTAAGTGCAGAATGATGGGGGAAATTAGAACTTTTTTTATATTAGTTCAAGGCCGCAAGATTACAAAATGTGAAAAAAGTGATAGGGTCTGAAGACTTTCCAAATTCACTGTATTTAGTACAAACCGGATTCCCAAAAAGTTGGGACACTATACAAATCGTGAATAAAAACTGAATGCAATGATGTGGAGGTGCCAACTTCTAATATTTTATTCAGAATAGAACATAAATCACGGAACAAAAGTTTAAACTGAGAAAATGTATCATTTTAAGGGAAAAATATGTTGAATCAGAATTTCATGGTGTCAACAAATCCCCAAAAAGTTGGGACAAGGCCATTTTCACCACTGTGTGGCATCTCCCCTTCTTCTTACAACACTCAACAGACGTCTGGGGACCGAGGAGACCAGTTTCTCAAGTTTAGAAATAGGAATGCTCTCCCATTCTTGTCTAATACAGGCCTCTAACTGTTCAATTGTCTTGGGCCTTCTTTGTTGCACCTTCCTCTTTATGATGCGCCAAATGTTCTCTATAGGTGAAAGATCTGGACTGCAGACTGGCCATTTCAGTACCCGGATCCTTCTCCTATGCAGCCATGATGTTGTGATTGATGCAGAATGTGGTCTGGCATTATCTTGTTGAAAAATGCAGGGTCTTCCCTGAAAGAGATGACGTCTGGATGGGAGCATATGTTGTTCTAGAACCTGAATATATTTTTCTGCATTGATGGTGCCTTTCCAGACATGCAAGCTGCCCATGCCACACGCACTCATGCAACCCCATACCATCAGAGATGCAGGCTTCTGAACTGAGTGTTGATAACAACTTGGGTTGTCCTTGTCCTCTTTGGTCCGGGTGACATGGCGTCCCAGATTTCCAAAAATAACTTTGAATCGTGACTCGTCTGACCACAGAACAGTCTTCCATTTTGCCACACTCCATTTTACATGATCTCTGGCCCAGTAAAAACGCCTGAGCATGTGGATCTTGCTTAGAAATGGCTTCTTCTTTGCACTGTAGAGTTTCAGCTGGCAAAGGCGGATGGCATTGTGGTGGATTGTGTAAACGGACAATGGTTTCTGGAAGTATTCCTGAGCCCATTCTGTGATTTCCTTTACAGTAGCATTCCTGTTTGTGGTGCAGTGTCGTTTAAGGGCCCGGAGATCACGGGCATCCAGTATGGTTTTACGGCCTTGACCCTTATGCACAGAGATTGTTCCATATTCTCTGAATCTTTGGATGATGTTATGCACAGTTGATGATGATAGATGCAAAGTCTTTGCAATTTTTCGCTGGGCAACACCTTTCTGATATTGCTCCACTATCTTTCTGCACAACATTGTGGGAATTGGTGATCCTCTACCCATCTTGGCTTCTGAGAGACACTGCCACTCTGAGAAGCTCTTTTTATACCCAATCATGTTGCCAATTGACCTAATTAGTGTTAATTGGTCTTCCAGCTCTTCATTATGCTCAAATTTACTTTTTCCAGCCACTTATTGCTACTTGTCCCACCTTTTTGGGGATTTGTTGACACCGTGAAAATTTTAATCAACGTATTTTTCCTTTAAAATGATACATTTACTCGGATTAAACTTTTGATCTGTCATCTACGTTCTATTACAAATAAAATATTGACATTTGCCATCTCCACATCATTGCATTCAGTTTTTATTCACAATTTGTTTAGTGTCCCAACTTTTTTGGAATCCGGTTTGTATACTGTATGTCTTGAGTGTCACATAACTGGTCACTAGTATTGCAGGTACATAGAGAGCAAGTCAGAGAACGTGGCACAGCATATTTGCCCACACTCCAGGGGTGGTGAGCCTCTGTATTTGGTAAACAAAACCAGAATAAAATGATTTGCAAATCTCACAGACCCATATATTATTCACAATAGAATGTCATGAAAAAAATTTACTTGTTTAGAACTTGTTGGTAGCAACACTTCTCAAAAAAGTTGGTACAGGGACAACAAAAGGCTGGAAACGTAAGAGAGCTGGAGGAGTACGTTTTTACTAAGTCACATGACTGGGTATAAAAATAGCATGTTGGAGAACCAGAGCCTCTCAGAAGCAAAGAAAGTGCAGAAATGTACCAGTCTGTGAAAAACGGCATCTAAAAATTGTGGAACCATTTCAGAAAACGTAATATTATTGTTATTATCCATATTGCTTGCTTTGCTGGCTGGATACATTTTTCCATCACATTATGCACTGCTCATTTCCATGGTTACCACCACCCTGCAATCCAGCAGCAGTGGCCATGCTTGCACACTATAGGAAAAAGCACCAACCTATGTGTGCTCCCACGGTTTCGGCCACCAGAGAGGTGGACACTTTTTCCTATAGTGTGCGAGCACGGCCACTGCTGGAAGTAACATGAATAATAACAATACTTTAGTAAGTGCCTCGCATTAAAGTTCCTTACATAATAAATGCCAGTTGCTGAAGTTACACAACCCCTTTAAGTTTATGACTTGAGTTTCTGGTGCACAGAGATGCGAATAATTTTTAAGAGGCATTTTCACAAGGCCTGTATGGATGCTAGGCTTTCCTGCTTTCTGTGGCTGGCACACTCAGACAGAGGCAATGCGCTGTGATCAGTGCAGGAGGTGGCGGAGCTCAGCAGTGGAGGGGAGAAGTGGTGGGGAACAGTCTGTGAAGATACCATGTAGATTGAGAGGGAGGAGCTTTGTGTTCATGAGACAAAAGCAAAGAAGGATGTAAGAGCCAGGGAAATGCTGGCAGTTGTAGTTCTCTCCTCCTATACCTCCTCCCTGTAATGTCCTCTATATCACATAATATCAGCCTAGTCATGCTGGGAGTTGCATAGTTCAGTATTCTTAAACCTCCTCCCTGTAATGTCCTCTGACATCATATAATAACATGGAAAATTTCAGCCCGCACAACCCCTAGCAGGTGCAGATTGCTGTGGCGAAATAAAGATATAAATGTAAAAACACAAAATGCAATCGCACACTGCAACCAGCACTCTGCCCTGCCTTTATGCTGGATGTTGAATAAGGCATTGGTGTACATTTTGGCCAAAGCGTAATGGCCCATAAAAGGTAGGAACTAGTGTTAGGGACCACTCATGAAGGCGACCTTGACGTGGTGAGTGGCTTATTACGCTTTGGCCAAAATGTACACCAATGCCTTATTCAACATCCAGCATAAAGGCAGGGCAGAGTGCTGGTTGCAGTGTGCGATTGCATTTTGTGTTTTTACATTTATATCTTTATTTCGCCACAGCAATCTGCACCTGCTAGGGGTTGTGCGGGCTAAAATTTTCCATATTTTTTTCTTTGTAGTACGTATTGGAGGCGTGGCGATCTCCAAGCAGTCAAGCACACCTGTCCAGTTAATCTGCCCCCCTGGAGGCTGGTTTTAAAGTCAGTATAAAACTGAGTCTGCTTATACAGCACCTACCAGTAGCCATTAGGCTCCAGGAGAAGTATAAAGTGGGCTCAGCATGCATGTGAGTACTTGCATCCCTGGATCCGATGAAAGCTGTAATGGCACCGGACGGGGTTAAAAGCAGAGTGTGCTTGGCGTGCATGCTGTACCTGCGCTCCCTGGACTTTATGTGGCTGTCATGGCCCATAAAAGGTAGGAACTAGTGTTAGGGACCACTCATGAAGGCGACCTTGACGTGGTGAGTGGCTTATTACGCTTTGGCCAAAATGTACACCAATGCCTTATTCAACATCCAGCATAAAGGCAGGGCAGAGTGCTGGTTGCAGTGTGCGATTGCATTTTGTGTTTTTACATATAATAACATGCTGTTATTTGATTTCTAAGGGGAGATATGTATATCTCCCCTCCCTGGCATCCCACCACCAAACTATGACCACGGGCCAGTTCATCGTGGCCACAGGGACACAAATATGTATCTGGTTTATGCCTGTGATGGCATGATGTCTAATAATTTGATTGAACTGTGGAATGGCCTAGACCCCTTGAAGGGAGGTTTTCCTGCAGGATCCGTGCTATCTGAATGGAGGTGAGAAATCGTAAACAAAGGTGGCCTGTTAGAAGTTCTCTGCCATTTGGCTGGGCTTTGAAGCAGGGCCCCCCCTGTGGAGTCCATTACCTCTGCTATCTGACAGCAGATGGCTGGTGTGGGAACATGGCTGACGGTAAATAATAATCCATATTCCTCTCAGGTCGGTGTGGGAACATGGCTGACAGTAAATAATCCATATTTCTCACAATATATGTGTATATATATATATATATATATATATATATACAGTACAGAACAAAAGTTTGGACACACCTTCTCATTCAAAGAGTTTTCTTTATTTTCATGACTATGAAAATTGTAGATTCACACTGAAGGCATCAAAACTATATGTGGAAATATATACATAACAAAAAAGTGTGAAACAACTGAAAATATGTCATAGGTTCTTCAAAGTAGCCACCTTTTGCTTTGATTACTGCTTTGCACACTCTTGGCATTCTCTTGATGAGCTTCAAGAGGTAGTCACCTGAAATGGTCTTTCAACAGTCTTGAAGGAGCTCCCAGAGATGCTTAGCACTTGTTTGCCCTTTTGCCTTCACTCTGCGGTCCAGCTCACCCCAAACCATCTTGATTGGGTTCAGGTCCGGTGACTGTGGAGGCCAGGTCATCTGGCGCAGCACCCCATCACTCTCCTTCATGGTCAAATAGCCTTTACACAGCCTGAAGGTGTGTTTGGGGTCATTGTCCTGTTGAAAAATAAATGATAGTCCAACTAAACGCAAACCGGATGGATTAGCATGCCGCTGCAGGATGCTGTGATAGCCATGCTGGTTCAGTATGCCTTCAATTTTGAATAAATCCCCAACAGTGTCACCAGCAAAGCACCCCCACACCATCACACCTCCTCCTCCATGCTTCACGGTGGGAACCAAAGATCTCAAATTTTGACTCATAAAGACCAAAGCACAGATTTCCACTGGTCTAATGTCCATTCCTTGTGTTCTTTAGCCCAAACAAGTCTCTTCTGCTTGTTGCCTGTCCTTAGCAGTGGTTTCCTAGCAGATATTCTACCATGAAGGCCTGATTCACACAGTCTCCTCTTAACAGTTGTTCTGGAGATGTGTCTGCTGCTAGAACTCTGTGTGGCATTGACCTGGTCTCTAATCTGAGCTGCTGTTAACCTGCGATTTCTGAGGCTGGTGACTCGGATAAACTTATCCTCTGCAGCAGAGGTGACTCTTGGTCTTCCTTTCCTGGGGCGGTCCGCATGTGAGCCAGTTTCTTTGTAGCGCTTGATGGTTTTTGTGACTGCACTTGGGGACACTTTCAAAGTTTTCCCAAGTTTTCGGACTGACTGACCTTCATTTCTAAAAGTAATGATGGCCACTAGTTTTTCTTTACTTAGCTGCTTTTTTCTTGCCATAATACAAATTCTAGCAGTCTATTCAGTAGGACTATCAGCTGTGTATCCACCTGACTTCTCCACAACGCAACTGATGGTCCCAACCCCATTTATAAGGCAAGAAATCCCACTTATTAAACCTGACAGGGCACACCTGTGAAGTGAAAACCATTTCAGGTGACTACCTCTTGAAGCTCATCAAGAGAATGCCAAGAGTGTGCAAAGCAGTAATCAAAGCAAAAGGTGGCTACTTTGAAGAACCTAGAATATGACATATTTTCAGTTGTTTCAAACTTTTTGGTTATGTATATAATTTCACATGTGTTAATTCATAGTTTTGATGCCTTCAGTGTGAATCTACAATTTTCATAGTCATGAAAATAAAGAAAACTCTTTGAATGAGAAGGTGTGTCCAAACTTTTGGTCTGTACTGTATGTATATATATATATATATATATATATATATATATATATTTATTATTATTGTTATTATTTTTATTAATAACATTTTGTTTTATTGTTATTTATTATCTTTTATATACAAAAAATAATGTGTTTGAAAACCACAATATTTTATGATATTCGATCTCTTCCCCCCTTATGTCCTGTGCAGACCAGCCTAATGATTAATTTTCAGATCTTACATGACAATATCGTGCTCTTATAGTACATGCTTGCAGGTTTTACTGCTCTGCACTTTCACCCCTTTAAAAGGGGTAATTGTTACATTTATGAAATTGTATCTATGAGAATCATGGATACAATTTTACAAGGAAGATATATAATTACATGATGTGGATACTTGCGACCTTCTGTACCCTGCAGTGGACATTGCTTAATACATTTTTTCCTTTCCTTTTTTGAAACATATTAGTTTCAAATATCGATTCATGTCAAAAATCAATTATAATACAGTAGATCTCCCCTCTTTTTGTCCCCCCGACATACCAGTACGAGATTGATATACTTTTTCACTTTTATTACAACAGTATCGTCTTACTCTACAGTATGCTCTGCAATGAATATCGCCAATAACAAACCAGCATAATTACCAAACAGCTTTGTAGGGATTATTGAGGCTATACGAGGAGGTCACACTTTCCAGTGTTCCCGATATGCAAGTCCTATAAACAAACGCCCACAGACCCGCCCCTCTTCCTCCTCCAGGTCTCACACGCCAAATTTTTTTTAGTTTATGTGAATGTTGTTTTATGTTGTATATTGTCCTGATGAAGGGGGCCCTCTGCCCCTGAAACGCGTTGACTGTAAATAAATAGTATTGTTTTACCAATACTTACCCGCTTCCGACTCCTGCTGACAGTGCCACCACAAAGGTTCAGTTTTTTCTCTCTTCCTATACAGACTATCTCATCCCGACAAATGCTCCCACAACACGGGCTGGAACCTAGGCAGCAGCGCAGGCACCCCGTTCGCTGATCGGGAAAATCAGCAAGGCTACACATAGATGTTGTGACTTCTTACAACATATTCTGGTAAGAGTTACTTACTATTAATTTTATGATTTTATAAAACAACACCACACATGAGGCGCTGCGTCCTGTCCTTCTTTTATCTTTACATGCTTGGCCCGGAGCGGTATCCATTTTAATTGCAACCGGAGGACGCGCAAGTCCGTGAGTTTTTATTGGGAGGATCTGCAGCCCATTGTCTGGTATTTTGTGGTTGTTCCAAACTAGATTGTGAGTACAAGAACTTACAAAGAACAACAATGGAATATTTCCCACAGCGAGTATGGCCACGTGAATCGTTGGTCTCACGCTATACTACCAAGAAAGTTAATCCTACAATTCCCCTATTGGACACTGGAGATGACAATATGGCAGGTCACACCGCTATGGATACAAATAGGATGCTCGAACTGTTTAAAAAACTTGAGGATAACCTCAAAAGTGAACTATTGCACTCTCTAGACATAATGTTTCTTAAAATATACTTACAAGAAAAATATAGCTTAAGAATAAACATTCCACCCACTTTTTCAGATGATCCAGTTTTCACCTATTAGTGGAACGATTATCTGCATCAGTGCGCAGCGGGTTTGATCAAAATCATTTTTCTGTCATTAATCATAATCTTACCAACAGTCTTTACCAAAATGAACAGAATATCATAGCAACCAAATCTAATAAATTGCAGAGGGACAGAACAGATAAAGAACAAGGAAAATATTGATTACGCAAAAATGCAGAACATAATACCCACAACCAGCTAAATGAAATAAAGGGCCAGGCTCACACATATGCTACAACACACTATAATAGACCAGCTCATGATGGAAATACTAGCTAACGGTAATTTACCAATCATCGCTAAAGGAAGAATAACGCTTTAAAACAACTAAATGACAGTCAATGTGAGGTAGAAGGGAGGAGAGACACACGCCATCTTACCCATACCATCCAAAAGGTCTCCACCAAAATAGCCACCCCAATGGTTGATTGTAACCCTCACAGCGGTCCTAATAGTATTAGTACTAGACATATCTCCAGTTCCAAGTCTCCCCAGCACCCCCTTAAGGAGAAAATGATTCCGCTGATTGCTCCCCTTGGTGCACTTTGTAATAGCATACCTTCAAATATTATGGTATTACCCATTCCAACTACTGTAGCTATTAGTCCCAAACATCTCATGGACACAGAACTCCTCTACTGATGAATTTCTAGAGAAAGTGTCACGACCCTTGGTCATGGTCGTGACTCCTTAGGTGCCGCATGCTGTTGCCCGCGGTTTGGGAGTTTGTCAACCGCAGCTGGGGCACTTGGTTGTTTGCCTCGGGTGCGGTTGCCGCGGACAACGAGTGTGCGTGCGGTTGCCCTTGGCAACGGGTTTTGTGTGAATGCCCGTTTGTATGTCTGTGTGCACTTTGTGTTGTTTGTTGTGCACGAGGTGATGTTTTGTATGCACCGGGACTCCTCCCTTCACCTGCGGTTGTCCGCGGCAACGTCTGGCGATGTTTGCATGCTGTGGATGTGTCTCGGCCTGTTGGCTGTTCTGGAGGACACGGTTGCCACGCATGCCGTTGCCGTCGGAGACAGGTGAGTGAGGTTGTGTGCTTTCCCCTTTATGTGAGTTTCCCTTCTGTGTTGCTGGAAGGGTTAACTCCCTTCCCAGTGTGTGTGACTTCACGGGGTGTGTGCTGATCGTTGGGTGGGGCCTCTTGGCCTATAAAGCCTCAGTCCCTGGCTGGGCTCAGTAGGTTGCTCTCAGCCATGCTGGCTGGAGCAGCCTCCTGTCTCCTCCATCTGCCTGGTGGGGACCATCCTTCTGGTCATAAACCATTGTCAGTTAATACTATGTTTCACGGTGTTATCTAGGTGTGTGTGGGGTTATCTTGTTAGTGCAGCTTATGGTTTCCTGGTTTCCCGTGTAATGTCTGGTGTGTGCTGTGTCCTTTATGTTGCTGTGGACATCAGCACTTGTTCATGGGTTCCAGGTTTGTGTGTCTGTGGCAGGTAAGTGCAGGACTAGTCTCACTTACCTGTCATTTCCATATGTCTGTTGATGTTCCCCCTGTGTTGCTTGGCCGTTGAGACCCCGGCTCCTCCGTTCCTAGGAGGAGTAGGGCGTCTGACACTGTCCCCTAGTACAGGGCCGACTTGAGGGCTCGTAGGGACTGTAAGGTTCCGGCGTATGAGTCCTCCTACCATCAAGGTCGGCTCATACTGATAGGAGACAGGGTCAGCGTTAGGGACGCAATAGGAGGTGACCTGCTCCCTAACTCTGTGGTCCCGGCCAAGGGGTAACCCTACCATCTCCTGGCACCGCACGGCTGGGGGTTTCCCCCACCGCCAGCCGTGACAGAAAGTTAGGGCATTTAAAACTAAATATTTTGAACATAAAAACCGATCCTGGTTTCCTCCTATGGATCCGTCTATTCAGGAGCCCATTTCTAGCGACACTCCAATATATAAGTCCCATCCCTTCCCGCCTGTCCCTCATCCCTCTATTACTAATCACACAGCTCACTCTCTTTCTATCACTACCTCTGGTATACCTCCACCCCACGTACATACGGTCAGTCATCCTACAGATATCTCTCTACTTTGCAATATCACTACACACTATACATCCCCACCAGGGGTCACAGCCAACAACCATGTTATTACTATTGACAATTCACAATCTGGCTCCTCCGCTCTAGTATCTTTTTTAGGCCATGCCAAAACTATCCCACCCCTGTATTTCCGATACAGTTCCACATGCACCCCCTACACCCCTCAAACACCATTCACCAGATAACACAGTACTTCAGACCCATCCCTGGAAAAAGAAAACTCGAACACGAGGTAGCAGGGGAGGGACACAAAAAAGGAAAATCGCCCAAAAAATGTAAGAAAAAAAAATCTGAATCCATTTCTACTGTAAAAAATTTTTATCTCTCTTCTCACATATTGACAGCAACAGAAACCAAGCTACTTGAGAAAGGATTATCCTTCTGTCCATTTTACACTGTAAATCCCTTTGAGCTATTTTTGTATATACAAAAATTTAGGTGAAACCTTACAATTAAAAGACATTTTGAGGTTGAAAACATCAAACCTCCCGTAAAAAACAAAATGGATCCACCAATGGAAACTGAATTACCCACATTTATACATCAAGAAGTTAGACCGAAGTCCAATTTCTTCCCCCTTCAAAGCCAGGGACATCATATCCCTACTTGATTTGATGTTGTATCCTCTGACATCAAAACAATGACTTCTGTACCAATCATGGCAAATAGAAAAGAAAATCTTAGTAAACCCCAAAAAATGCCCTAAAAAGTGTTAATGAAAATATTATTGTTTGCCCAGCAGACAAGGGGGGTGGGATAGTCAACCAAAACTTTGTAGATTATGAGAGGGAGGCACTCAATATCCTTAATGATACAGTCTATTATGAAAAAGTGACTGAAAACCCTTTTCCCGGTATAAATAATGACCTCACTAAAATGATGCTTACAATAAAAATTATATAAACAAAAAAGAAAAAAACTTTCTACTACCCAGAGCCCCTTGCATACCCTATTTTTTATCACCTTCCAAAAATACCTAAAAATGCAAAATATCCCCCTGGAAGACCAATTGTGTCAAATATGAAATGCGCAACAAGCAACCTTTCACATTATCTGGATCTATTCCTGCAACCCTAAGTGCATTCATTAACCGCTACCTTCACGACTCTAGTCAGTTAATCCGGGAATTAAATATTACTTGGAAAGACTCATATGCATTATTCACTATGGACGTCACAGCCCTATATTCTAACATCCAACATGATTTGGGTATACAGTGTGTTAGAACTACCTTAGAGGGAGATCCTAATCTAAAAACACCTCAAGTATGTTTTCTCCTAGATAGTCTGCATTTTATCCTAGAGAACAATTTCTTTATAACAGCGTAACATACCATCAATGCAGGGGTACCGCTATGGGTACGAAAGTGGCGCCGTCCTATGCTAACCTTTTCATGGGGGAGTTTGAAAGGCTATACATCCAAAATACTGTACCTCCTATTCAACAACTTGTTTATTATAAGAGATATATTGATGACATCTTTATAATCTGGGATGGCGACAAAAACACTGCATTAGAATTTTGCAATACCATAAGTAATACAGGTTGGGGAATTACTTTCAACCCAAATTATAATAGGAGTGAGATTGAGTTTTTAGATATTCTTATCTCCACAGAAAATAACCAGTTGGCCACTAAAACATATTTCAAATCTATTGATACAAATAGCTACATTCATTTTATATATCCCATATAGCCAATACAAACGTATTCGACGAAACTGTACCCTGGACAGCGATTTTAAAAACCAGGCAAAAATTCTTGAAAGACGATTTATTGATAAGGGCTATCCCAAGAAACTTATAAAAAAACACCTATATTAGAACAACTATTGATACACAAGAAACCTGTCTACAGCCTACAAAAAGAGAAGGGATGCATACAGAAATGAATATAAATTTTGTCACACAGTTTAATACATCTAATAATAATACCATACGTACAATATTCTCAAACCACTGGCACATCCTATTACAGGATCCATACCTAGCCAAATACTTACCATTAGAGTTGAGCGGACACCTGGATGTTGTAGTCAATGGGGACCCGAACTTTTGAGCACTAAAATGGCTGTATAAATGTCATGGAAAAGGCTAGAGGGCTGCAAATGGCATCAAAATGTGGTTAAGAGCAGGGCAAGTGCTCTTCAAACAAATGTGGATAGGGAAATTACTTTAAATAACATAAAATACGTAAAAATCTAAAATAATAATTTTGATCTAGGAGGACAAGGTCCATATGGAGTAAGAGGTTAAGGAGGCGGTGAATGTGACAGCGGCGGTGGAGGAGGTAGCCTACTGCAGAGGGAAGTCAGGTGGGTGTATGTATATGGATATATATGTATCTGCCCCATCTTTGATATGTGTATATATGTATATATATGGGCCCCTTTATATGGCTAATAGGGATATATATTTCCTGTATGGCCGTGTATATATTGGCCCTGTATGGCATATGTATGTCCTCTGTATGTGATGCCCCAGGTATATGCGAGTGTGTGAGTATATATAGATATGTGTGTATGTATTTGCTCACATGTCTATATATATACACTTATGTCAGCATGACAGTATGTATGTGGGCTTATTGCTGCCCATTCATACCCCTAGTTTTGTATGTATGTATGTGTATGTGTTTATAGATGTGCCCCAAGCATCTGTGAATATATATATATATATATATATATATGTAGAGGGAAGTGGTATAATTGTGTATATGTACTGTATATATATGTCTAGTGTATATATATATATATATATATATATATATTGGCCCTGTATGGCCAGAGGGGGGGGAGGTCATAGTGTTATGTGTGTATATGTGGATATGTCTGTATGCCCCTGTATTTACACACATTTCCATATATACTTACATTAGAGTTGGGTATATATATAATATATATAGATATGCCCCAATTGTCTTATATGTACTTATGTATGTGGCCAGTTATGTCCCCCAGTCACGGCGCCCCCCCCCCCCCCGCCTCCTTCTGCATACCTGCGGATGATGGCACCAGATGGCTAGATTGTCCAGCTTCTGGTCACTTCAGAAGATCAATAGATCCTTTTGAAACATCCCCAGCAGGGCTCCCTCACCATCTGTTCAGGGACTGTTTATGACATGGGTGTGTGTGTGGTGCCATGGTGTCTTTGGCTGTACAGATTCTGAGCCTCAGTGTCACGGCCATGGTCATGGTCGTGACTCCTGAACCGCATGCGGTTGTTAGCGGTTTTGGTTTGGTTGTCAATCACAGGTGAGGGCTGTGGTATTTGTCTCACCTGTGGTTGCCGCTTGCAACAGTATGTATCGTGGCAGCTTGCTATGTTGTGCATGCGGTTGCGTTTGGTCTGTGTGTGTGATGCACTTCCCCTTTAAGTGGTGTTTTCCTTCCCTGGTGTTGGAAGGGTTAACTCCCTTTCTGTGTGTGTGAGGCACTGGGTATGTCTGTGTGGGTGTGGCCTCTTAGGCCTATAAAGCCTCAGTGTTTGGCATGTGTCAGTGGGTTGCTTCAGCCATGCTTAGCTGGAGTAGCCTCCTGTGTATATAATCTGCCAGTGGGGGCCACCCTTGCGGCCATAGGTTTATCTGTGAAGTTTATGTCTTGATGTTCAGTTGATGTTTTCCTTTGTCTCTGTTTATTTGCAACTACGGATGTCCTGGTTACCTGTGTGTTATGTGTGCTGTGTCCTCTAGTTGTTCTGTGGACATTAGTAGTGCATGCATGGGTTCCAGTCAGCGTGGCTGTGACAGGTACGTGTGGAACTAGTAGTTCGCCTGTCATATCTGTATGTTGTATGTGTTTCCCCATTCCTTGTAGCTTGGCCAGTGAGACCCCTGTTCCTCCGTGTCCAGAAGGAACAGGCCGTCTTACCTTGACTCCTAGTTCAGGGACCGGTCGGAGGGTGAGTTAGGGATCCGAGGTTCCTGAGCATGGGCCCTCCTACCTTCAAGGTCGGCCCATGCAGCTAGGAGTTAGGGTCAGGTTAGGGACGCTTTAGGAGGTGACCTGCTCCCTAATCCTGTTGTCCTGGCCGAGCAGCCTAACATCTTCTGACATCGCACGGCTGAGGGTTTTCCCCATCCTCAGCCGTGACACTCAGGGGGCCAGTCAGTTATCTGCTGCAATCTGAGTGCATGCATTCCGTCACACGCACACAATGATGTCATTTCCCTACACCTTGGATGGAGAAAGGGGGGGGGGGGAGTGAAAGTGACATATATCAGTCCAAGACAAAGGGAAGCAGCTCTTGGAACTGGTCTACAAGGGGAGACACATGGGAGAGAGCAGCTTCATGATGTGCCCCTGGAGAAGGCCTAGTAACCCTGGAAGGGCTAAGTATACCTCTGCATCCGTAACCCCTTCACTGCTGCCCTGATTAACCCCTACCTGTCTAGCCCCTCACGTCCCCCTATATCCCCAACAATAGTAACCCCTTCCCTGCCACCAATACATCAATCCCTTTCCCTGCAGGCCCTGTCACCCCTTTTACCCCCTTCTGCTGACCTCCTGCAGCATTAACCTCAGACCTGTCTGCCTCTGCCCATATCCTTAACTCCTGCATTCCTGGTGTGCAGCCCCAGCATACCCTTGCTGGCTTGTAATATCCTGGTCCCCTGCAATAGCCCCAATTACTTTGACCCTGGGTTTACCCCTTTATGTCCACCACCCCCTGCACTGTGATTATCCCTACATTGCAGTGATTGTGTGGTTTACAGCCCCGCTTCAACCCTTGCATTGCTGGGCTGTATTAACCATGTATTCCCTGAACCTGTACCCCTGCCTGTATTTACCCTTACAACCCTGTGTCTGTGGCCTGCATTCACCCCTGCAGCACTACCGTTCCCTTTAGGGATAGTTTTTAGTCCAGGTTGGGAGGGCTGCTAATGTATGTGTGTGTGTACTGTATACAGTCATGTGAAAAAATTAGGACACCCTTTGAAAGCATGTGGTTTTTTGTAACATTTTTAATAAAAGGTTATTTCATCTCCGTTTCAACAATACAGAGAGATTAAAGTAATCCAACTAAACAAAGAAAACTGAAGAAAAGTCTTTTCAAGATCTTCTGTAAATGTCATTCTACAAAAATGCCTATTCTAACTGAGGAAAAAGATAGGACACCCTCACATGTATTCCCTCTTAAATTGGCTCAGATCTCACACAGGTATATCACACCAGGTGCACATAATTAGTAGATCGTTACTCTGCATGTTGAATGAGGCTTGCCCTATTTAAACCTCAGACATTTAGTTTGGTGTGCTCCTGACTGTTGAAGTGAGAGTGAGCACCATGGTGAGAGCAAAAGAGCTGTCAGAGGACTTCAGAAAAAAGATTGTAGCAGCCTATGAGTCTGGGAAGGGATTTAAAAAGATCTCAAAAGATTTTGAAATCAGCCATTCCACTGTCCGGAAGATAGTCTACAAGTGGAGGGCTTTCAAAACAACTGCCAACATGCCCAGGACTGGTCGCCCCAGCAAGTTCACCCCAAGAGCAGACCGCAAGATGCTAAAAGAGGTCTCCAAAAACCCTAAAGTGTCATCTCGAGAACTACAGCAGGCTCTGGCTACTGTTGATGTAGAAGTACATGCCTCTACAATCAGAAAGAGACTGTACAAGTTTAACTTGCATGGGAGGTGTGCAAGGAGGAAACCTTTGCTTTCCAAGAGAAACATCGAGGCCAGACTGACATTTGCCAGAGATAAAGTTGACAAAGACCAGGACTTCTGGAATAATGTTCTTTGGACAGATGAGTCCAAAATTG
Organism: Bufo gargarizans; assembly: GCF_014858855.1. Taxonomy (NCBI): domain Eukaryota; kingdom Metazoa; phylum Chordata; class Amphibia; order Anura; family Bufonidae; genus Bufo; species Bufo gargarizans. The sequence goes on from NC_058080.1 coordinate 316,996,749, forward strand.
AATTATTTGGACACAACAGCAGAGGACATGTTTGGCGTAAACCAAACACAGCATTCCAAGAAAAGAACCTCATACCAACTGTGAAGCATGGAGGTGGAAGTGTCATGGTTTGGGGCTGCTTTGCTGCAGCAGGACCTGGTCAGCTCACCATCATAGAATCCACGATGAATTCTACTGTGTATCAGAAGGTGCTTGAAGAACATGTGAGACCATCAGTTAGAAAATTAAAGCTGAAGCGGAACTGGACCATGCAACATGACAATGACCCAAAACATACTAGTAAATCAACCAAAGATTGGCTGAAAAAGAAGAAATGGAGAGTCCTGGAATGGCCAAGTCAAAGTCCAGATTTGAATCCCATTGAGATGCTGTGGAGTGACTTGAAAAGGGCTGTACGTGCAAGAAACCCCTCAAACATCTCACAGCTGAAAAAGTTCTGCATTGAGGAGTGGGGTAAAATTTCCTCAGACCGATGTCGAAGACTGGTAGATGGCTACAAGAACCGTCTCACTGCAGTTATTTCAGCCAAAGGAGGTAACACTCGCTATTAGGGGCAAGGGTGTCCTATCTTTTTCCTCAGTTAGAATAGGCATTTTTGTAGAATGACATTTACAGAAGATCTTGAAAAGACTTTTCTTCAGTTTTCTTTGTTTAGTTGGATTACTTTAATCTCTCTGTATTGTTGAAACGGAGATGAAATAACCTTTTATTAAAAATGTTACAAAAAACCACATGCTTTCAAAGGGTGTCCTAATTTTTTCACATGACTGTAGTTAGTTTGTGGGTGGAACTTGGGATTGAATAGTGTATTTAGTGATGTATTTATGGTGCTGTATTGTGTGTATTGTGCATTGTAGGTTGATAATTGTTGAGGAAGGGTTGAGACGTATGCAAACACGTGCGGGCATGTATGGTATATATGCATACATTAACCAACGCATCATGGGATGATGTGCGCAGATGTGCCCAGGATCTGCGCACGTCTGCCCATGGTGATCCCCAGGGGCTCATGGTGGCCCCTGTGGGAAATGTGACCCCTTTTAATATATGTAGGGGCTTGTGCCCCCTTATAATGTAGGAGCTTGTGCCCCCTTATATCATCTGTGCCCCCTTATCTGTGAAATATATCTGTCCCTTATATTGGTGTATACATGTGTATGGATGTGCCCCATGCATCCATACACATGTATATTATGCAGTATTCCCCCCCTACACCTGAAACCAGGTGCATCGGTGTGAATGTGCCCCAAGCATTCACACCGATGCAATCTGGCTAATTGCATCAGAATGACCTGATGGATACAAAGAGCTCAGATTCAACAGAATCTGAGCCCTTTGTTGCAATTACCTCCAGCGCTGCTGGAGATAATTACGCATGATAGAAGGGGAGAAGCCTCCCCTCCTTCTGTTATGCGCATTCCAACAGTGCGAAATCCTGCTTGTGTTGTGGGGTCCTGGGGAGCCGGGGCATACCTATGCCATTGGTTCTGCGGGCCTCCACAAGATGGGATCACAGGGGGAAATCAGCCTGGGTACACATGAGTGGACAGGGATACGGTGCCATCAATAACAAGATGGTGCTTTGTCCACAGCACTCCAGTTATCCTAACCTAGTAGAGAGGCCATCCTAATCTGTTGGTGCAGAGGGATGTGTAGCAGAGGACGCGATCCTCTGAAGGTAGGGTGTTCAGACACCAGTGTTGGGATAACGAGGGGTCCTGTGAGATAAAGGGCAGGCCAATACCTTTCTCTACCCATGGGTCAAAGGTATTGGGGCTGGGAATTTTTACATTTAATTGCACTGTTAGGGGAGAAATTCCCCCGGGAGCGCCTGGTATTTTCTTCTGCCATAGGTGTGATTTTATATGGAGCGGAAGAAAAACCCAGGAGATGCCACAGAAGAGGCCAGCTATTCCCCCTGACACTCTTGTGAGGCTCCAGAGGATCCCACTGGATTTTGGCAACCAAGCGACCTCTGTCTAGAGGTGTTGATGGAAGACTGTGCCACAATCCAGCGGGAGCGTTATCTCAGACTCTGGAGGAAGACTTGGAGACGTTCGGGTGGAAGAGCATATTATCACTTGTTTCACCCAGTGAAACTTGTTCTGGTCATCGTCATCTACATTAGACTGTGTATCGGAGGGTCAAGGGACTTATTGACCAAATACACCAGAACCAGACAGAACTTTACCGAACTAACCGAAGGAGGAGGCTCAGGACATAACGCAAACATTGTTCCTGTAGCCAAATATTGTATGGACACACTTTGTTTTCTATGAGGGTTCGGGACGTATAACTTGTACTACCCTGAAACCCCATAGCACATTGTATTTATTGATTTTGTTTGTCGGTCGATTGTGTACCCATAGACACTCTAGGTGCAAATTTGTGACAGCCTATATTTGACTGTACACATTTGCATCCTATAGTTGTTTCCCATTGACACGGGGGGTCTGCGACCCACCTGTGTCTTTGGAGGTAGAGAGGAATGCCAGGTTGCGTGAGTCTCTATGGGTACAGACATATAATGGAATTTGGTAGTGTTGGGAGGGATGTGACATGTATTTTGTGTGAATGGGGATAAGGTTAGGTCACGATAGGGACAGGCATCCCTTGTTTGCCAATTGCCACCTTGAACCCTGGAATGGTGAAGTTCTTAAGGGAAGGGCTGGATGTGTAGTGTGGCGGAAGTGTTCTCCGCAGTAGAATTTAGGTACTATGACATCACCGCTTAAGTCTGGCCTGCCTTGTAAAGACCTATTAATCTGTCCACGAGAGAACCGCACCCATCAAGATGGAAACAGACGTTGGATAGAAGAAAGTTGGGACTGAGACTGTGAGGGTGAACCCGCTCCAGATGCCTTGGAGGCGGGCCATACCTGAAGATCGGCAGAACTACCGAGAGACTGTGGGGGTGTGGTCACTCCAAAGTGGGGGTGGCCGACACTAAAAGACTGCGAAAGAAAGGCCAGTTAAAGACTGTGAGGGTGAACCCGCTCCAGATTCCTTGGAGGCGGGCCATACCTGAAGATCGGCAGAACTACTGAGAGACTGTGGGGGTGTAGTCACTCCAAAGTGGGGGTGGCCGACACTAAAAGACTGTTAAAGAAAGGCCAGTTAAAGACTGTGAGGGTGAGCGTCATATCACTGCGCCGGCCCACGTGGATGATGGGGGCGCGCGCCCCCTGGTGGGTGGAATAAATATCCGGCGGCCCCGGCACTCAGTAGTTAGGGTCTGGGCCCCCACCTGGATGACAGCGCGGCCCCCCCCCCCTACGGCTGAAGAGCCCGACCAGACCACCCAAAGCTGCCCCCCAGAAGGACAGAGGGTCGGGACCCTTACTGACCTGGAGAAGAGAGCTCATCCTGCGCTCAGGCCGTGACCGGTCCCCCCCTCCTGAAGGAGAGTGCGATCGACGCTAAGGAGGAGCGGAGCAACCCCTTAGACGACGAGCAACAAACCATAAGTATCATCCCCCGAACGTTTATACCCTGTTCCCCCTCTGGTTAACCCCTGCCATACCCCTATGGAATACCCTGTTCCCCCTCTGGTTAACCCCTGCCATACCCCTATTCCCCGGGTTAACCCCTGACCCTCCACCACACAACCCTTCTCCTCCCTGATTAACCCTCTGATAAACCCTATAATACACTGGTTAACCCGTGCTTACCCTTGCCCCTGATTACATTGTGGACTGGCACATTGTGGACTGGTCCCTGATTAACCCCTGGTGGCAACCCCTGTAATCCCTGCCACACAACCCCCCCCCTCACTGTACACTTGCAGAGTATTAACCCCTGCATTACTGTACAGCCCTGATCCCCGATACTCTGCTTACACCCCTGCAAGACCACTGTAAACCCTTGTCGTACCCCACGGAAAGAGATCCATCTTCGTTGGAGATACATAGAAGTCCGGCTGGTCAGGAAGAAGCGATCCGGAAGAAAAGGACTTCTTTCAAGCAGCTGCAAGGGACGGAAAAGTACAGCACCAACAAGAAGATGGAGGCTCAGAAAAATGTCACTGCATCGCTCAAGTGATTGCGAGGGGGAAGAGGACACGTCACTGAAGGAGATCCATCTTCGTGGGAGCAGCGTACAAGTCCGGCTGGTCGGGAAGAAGCGATCCGGGAAAATTGACTTTTTTATATAAGAGCAGGCCAGAGTACCTCGGGAACTGGAGGCGCCCAGATCGTCCCTGGCCAACACTTTCCAGGTGTGGTCCCCATGATGGAAAGAAGGGACGAACCCAAAAAAGGTGCAGAGTGTGTCACAGGAGGGGGATACGGAAGGACACACTCAATGTGACACGTGCCCTGATAATCCGGGCCTCTGCATTATTGGTTGCTTCAGGAAGAACTACACTTCCATGGAGTACAAAATGCATATCCCAATGTAGCCACTGACAATCAGATTTTAAAAAAAATATGGTTCTCAGACTTGAGACACCAAAAAAAATGGTAAAACCTAAAATAATTAAAAAAAATATACAAATTAAGTATCTCCACGTCGGTAATAATCTCCTCTATAAAAATACCCCATGACCTAACCCCCCAGATTAACACGGCCAAAAAATAAATAAATAATAAAACGGTGCAAAAAAAGATTTTTTTGTCACCTTACATAACAAAAAAAGTCATATAGCCCCCAAAATAGTGCCAATAAAACCGTCCCCTCATCCCACAAAAAATGAGCTCCTACCTAATACAATCGGCTAGAAAAAAAAATAAAAAATGACTCTTAGACTTTAGAGATACAAACATTTTTTTGGGGTATCAAAAAGGATAATATAGTCTAAAACCTAAATAATTGTAAAATAGTAGACTTATTAGGTATCGCCGCATCCGTAAAAATCTCCTCTCTAAAAATACCCCATGACCTAACCCGCCAGATTAACACAGTCCAAAAAAAAACTAAAACGGTGCAATAAAAGAACTTTTTTTCTGACCTTACATAACAAAAAGTTTAATAGCAAGCGATCAAAAAGTCATATAGCCCCCAAAATAGTGCCAATAAAACCATCCCCTCATCCCGCAAAAAATGAGCCCCTACATAAGATAATCGGCTAAAATACAAAAATAATGACTCTTAGACTTTAGAGATACAAAAATAATTTCTTTGTATCAAAAAGGATAATATAGTCTAAAACCTAAATAATTGGGCACTTTTCCATTTCCATCCGTTTTTTCGAGTAACAAAGCAAGGGTTAACAACCAAACAAAACTTTATATTAATTACTCTGATACTGCAGTTTACAGAAATGCCACATTTGTGGTCGTAAACTGCAGTATCACTAAAAGGCAGGACGCAAAAGGAAAAGACCGACATGCTTTCTGGAAGGCAGATTTTGAGGGCCTTTTTTATTGTCACCATGTCCCTTTTGAAGCCCCCCTGATGCACCCCTAGAGTAGAAACTCCCTAAAAGTGACCCCATCTAAGAAACTACACCCCTCAAGGTATTCAAAACTGATTTTAAAAACGTTATTAACCCTTTAGGTGTTCCTCAACAGTTAATGGCAAATGCAGATGAAATTTCAGAATTTCAATTTTTGGTAACCTTACCTCACAAAAATATAATATAGAGCAACCAAAAATCATATGTACCCTAAAAATAGTCCCAACAAAACAGTGACCTTATCCTGTAGTTTCCAAAATGGGGTCACTTTTAGGGAGTTTCTACTCCAGGGGTGCATCAGGGGGGTTGAAAAAGGACACGGTGTAAATAAACCGGTCCATAAAAATCAGCCCTCCAAAAACCACATGGCACTCCTTTCCCTCTACGCCCCGCCGTGTGGCCGCACAGTAGTGTACGACCACATATGGGGTGTTTCTGTAAACGGCAGAGTCAGGGCAATAAAGATACAGTCTTGTTTGGCTGTTAACCCTTGCTTTGTTTGTGGAAAAAATTGGTTAAAATGGAAAATTTGGCAAAAAAATGAAATTTTCTAATTTCATCCCCATTTGCCAATAACTCTTGTGCAACACCTAAAGGGTTAACAAAGTTCGTAAAATCAGTTTTGAATACCTTGAAGGGTGTAGCTTCTTAGATGGGGTCACTTTTATGGAGTTTCTACTCTAGGGGTGCATCAGGGGGGCTTCAAATGGGACATGGTGTCCAAAAAACTGTCCAGCAAAATCTGCCTTCCAAAAACCATATGGCGCACCTTTCCCTCTCCGCCCTACTGTGTGTCCGTACAGTAGTGTACGACCACATATTGGGTGTTTCTGCAAACGGCAGAATCAGGGCAATAAAGATACGGTCTTGTTTCTCTGTTAACCCTTGCTTTGTTAGTGGAAAAAATTGGTTAAAAAAGAAAATTTGCCCAAAAAATGAAATTCTCAAATTTCATCCCCATTTGCCAATAACTCTTGTGCAACACCTAAAGGGTTAACAAAGTTCATAAAATCAGTTTTGAATACCTTGAAGGGTGTAGCTTCTTAGATGGGGTCACTTTTATGGAGTTTCTACTCTAGGGGTGCATCAGGGGGGCTTCAAATGGGACATGGTGTCAAAAAAACAGTCCAGCAAAATCTGCCTTCCAAAAACCATACGGCGAACCTTACCTCTACGCCCTACTGTGTGCCCGTACAGTAGTTTACGGCCACATATTGTGTGTTTCTGCAAACTATCGGGGCAATAAATATAGAGTTTTGTTTGGCTGTTAACTATTGCTTTGTTACTGGAAAAAAATGGATTAAAATGGAAAATTTGCCCAAAAATCAAAATTATGAAATGTTGTCTCTATTTGCCATTAACTCTTGTGGAACACCTAAAGGGTTAACGACGTTTGTGAAATCAGTTTTGAATAGCTTGAGGGGTGTAGTTTCTAGAAATGCATTTTTGTGTGGTTTCTATTATGTAAGCCTCGCAAAGTGACTTCAGACCTGAACTGGTCCCTATAATTAGTTTTTTTTCAAGATTTGCTTCTAAATTTCTAAGCCTTGTAACATCCCCCAAAAATAAAATATAATTTCCAAAATGATCCAAACATGAAGTAGACATATGGGGAATGTAAAGTAATAACTATTTTTGGAGGTATTACTATGTATTATAGAAGTAGAGAAATTGAAACTTGGAAATTTTCTATTTTTTACAAAATTTTGCTAAATTTAGAATTTTCTTAACTTCATTTTACCAGTATCATTAAGTACAATATGTGATGAAAAAACAATCTTAGGATGGCCTGGATAAGTCAAAGCGTTTTAAAGTTATTACCACTTAAAGTGACACTGGTCAGATTTGCAAAAAATGGCCTGGTCCTTAAGGTGAAATAAGGCTGTGTCCCAAAGGGGTTAAACGGCCTTAAACTGATCACCAGGCCCACAATTTAATTAAGGTTTTACGCACAAAACCAAAGTAAAAAAATCAAATTTATAGGATAAATTGATTGAAAACATTCTTTCCTGTATATTTACTTGTATATAAAGTGCTGCCAAAAATTACAAGGAAGAGGCACTATGATACAACCTGTATATCACATAAAGGAGGGCCTCATTCACATTGAGTTGTGGGCCTGCAGGTGAGCTGACCCTGTAAAAGATTACATTGCGGGCCTGCAGGTGAGTTGACCCTGTAAAATATTTTAGGTTTGGCCCTGCAAGTGAGCTGATCCGGTAAAAGATTTGAGTTGCGGGCCTGCAGGTGAGCTGACCCTGTAAAAGATTTGAGTTGCAGGCTTGCAGGTGAGCGGACCCTCTAAAAATTATATGTCATGCATTGCTGGATCAATATGCCACTTGCAAAATCTTAAACATTACTATGGACCCTTTAACACAGATAAAGTTGGAGAGGTGCTCGCCATTTAAATGGGTGATGAGCAGCATCCCTTTCCTAGGCATACATCTCACTCCTAAATAGAGATGTCCCGAACTATTCGCCGGCGAACAGTTCCCGGCAAACATCGCTTGTTCGTGTTTGCCGTGGCGAGCAAACATATGCAATGTTCGGTCCGCCCCCTATATGTCATCATTGAGCAAACTTTGACCTTGTACCTCACAGTCAGCAGACACATTTCAGCCAATCAGCAGCATACCCTCCCTCCCAGACCCTCCCACCTCCTAGAAAAAAGCAAGGACAGCATCCATCTTAGATTCATTCAGAAGCTGCAGTGTTAGTGAGAGCAGGGACAGGGCAGCTACTGCTGATTTAATAGGGAAATCAATAGCTAGGCCAGTGTATTCAGTGTCCACTCCAGTCCTTAAAGACTCATCTGATCTGCTGTAAGGACAGCATCCTGACAGCACCCCAAAAAGCCCTTTTAGGGCTAGTACATCAGTCTGCGTTTTTTTTCTTTCTCTGTAATCTAATTGCAGTTGCTTGCCAGCGTGTGAGTCAGGCCCACAGCGTATACTGTGCCCACTACTGCCAGTGTCCAGTGCCACCACTCATATCTGGTGTCACAGTAGCTTGCATTTAAAAAACAACAAGAATTTTTTCACTGTAATATAATTTCAGTTGCCTGCAAGCGTGTGTGTAAGGCCTACAGCGTGTACTCTGCCCACTACTGCCAGTGCACAGTTGCACCACTCATATCTGGTGTCACAGCAGCTTGCATTTAAAAAAGAAAAAAAAAAATGTTTCACTGTAATATAATTGCAGTTTTCTGAAGCGTGTGTGTCAGGCCTACAGCGTGTACTGTGCCCACTACTGCCAGTGCCCAGTTGCACCACTCATATCTGGTGTCACAGTAGCTTGCATTTAAAATAAAAATAAAATTTTCACTGTAATATAATTGCAGTTGCCTGCAAGCGTGTGTGTCAGGCCTACAGTGTGTACTGTGCCCACTTCTGCCAGTGCCCAGTGCCACCACTCATATCTGGTGTCACAGTAGCTTGGACGCATAGTACAACTAATCGAAAAAAAAATGACAGGCAGAGGCAGGCCACCCCGCAGGGGCCGTCGTGGTGCTATGATTTCCTTTGGCCCTAGAATAATGCCCAGTGTTCAGAGGCCACGTACTCTGAACTCGAAAAGTTCTAAGGACATAGTTGACTGGCTAACACAGGAAACCCAATCTTCTACAGCTTCCGCTTGGAACCTTGGCGCACCATCCTCCAGCTCAGCTTCGGGCACCTCTCAAGTTACCACTCGCCCGCCTGCCGCCGCCACCAACACTAGTACCACAGCTGCTTCACTTGATCTGTCAGAGGAGTTATTTACACATCAGTTGGAAGAAATGAGTCAGGCAGCATTACACACATGGACGTACGGTGTGATGATGATGATGTTGCACCCGCTGCTGCTTCCTTTGCTGAGTTGTCAGATACAAGTGAAGTGGTTGATGATGACGATCTGTCCATGGATGTAACGTGGGTGCCCGCTCGAAGAGAAGAAGAACAGGGGGAAAGTTCAGATGGGGAGACAGAGAGGAGGAGGAGGAGACGAGTTGGAAGCAGGGGGAGGTCGTCGCAAGGAGCTAGTGGCACAGTCAGACAGCATGTATCGGCACCCGGGGTCAGCCAGACAGCACGCCAATCAACGCATGCTGTTGCCACCACCAGAATGCCGTTATTGCAAAGCTCAGCAGTGTGTCATTTTTTTTTGTGTGTCTGCCTCTGATAACGGCGATGCCATTGGCAACCTGTGCAAAAAGAAACTGAGTCGTGGGAAGTCCAACACCCACCTAGGTACAACTGCCTTGCCTTGCCCCCTCTCAACCATCCGCCACTCCGCCTCTCACCTTCAGCAGTTCCTGCTCATCTGCCCACAGTCAGGTGTCTGTTAAGGAAATGTTTGAGCGTAAGAAGCCAATGTCACAGAGTCACCCCCTTGCCCGGCGTCTGACAGCTGGCTTGTCGGAACTCTTAGCCCGCCAGCTTTTACCATACAAGCTGGTGGAGTCTGAGGCCTTCAAAAAATTTGTAGCTATTGGGACACCACAGTGGAAGGTACCCGGACGAAATTTATTTTCACAAAAAACAATCCCCAACCTGTACTCTATTGTGGAAAAGGAAGTCATGGCATGTCTGGCACACAGTGTTGGGGCAAGGGTGCATCTGACCACTGATACCTGGTCTGCAAAGCACGGTCAGGGCAGGTATATCACGTACACTGAGCATTGGGTAAACCTGCTGACGGCTGCCAAGCATGGAATGTGTGGCTCTGCAGAGGAGTTGGTGACACCTCCACAACTTGCAGTCAGGCCTGCTGCCACCTCCTCTACTCCTCCTACTTCATCCTGATCGCTAACCTCCTCGGCTGAGTCCTCTTCTGCTGCTGCATCTTGCTCCACATCAACTGCACCCCCCAGCTCCCCAGGGGCTATTCCACATCCTGGATACGACAGTGTCACCCCGTCTTGGGGTTGACTTGCCTGAAAGACAAGCACTCCTGTCCGCCCTGAACGCACAGGTGGATCAGTGGCTGACTCCGCACCAACTGGAGATCGGCAAAGTGGTGACAACGGAAGCAATTTGTTGGCGGCATTGAATTTGGGCAAGTTGACATATGTGCCGTGCATGGCACATGTGTTGAATCTGATCGTACAACGATTTGTGCATAAGTACCCAGGCTTACAGGACGTCCTCAAGCAGGCCAGGAAGGTGTGTGGCCATTTAAGGTGTTCCTACACGGCCATGGCGCACTTTTCAGATATTCAGCGGCGAAACAACATGCCAGTGAGGCGCTTGATTTGAGACAGCCCGACACGTTGGAATTTAACACTCCTAATGTTCAACCGCCTGCTCCAACAAGAAATGCCATCAACGAGTATTTGTATGACCGGGCTGCTAGGACAGCCTCTGCAGAGCTGGGTATTTTTTGCCACGTTACTGGATGCTCATGCGCAATGCCTGTAGGCTCATGCGTCCTTTTGAGGAGGTGACAAACCTAGTCAGTCGCACCGAAGGCAACATCAGCGACATCATCCCATTTGTTTTCTTCTTGGAGCGTGCCCTGCAAAGAGTGCTGGATCAGGCCGTAGATGAGCGGGAAGAGGAAGAGGAAGAGTTGTGGTCACCAACACCACCAGAAACAGCCTTATCAGCATCGCTTGCTGGACCTGCGGCAACACTGGAAGAGGAGTCTGAGGAAGAGGAGTCAGAGGAGGAATGTGGCTTTGAGGAGGAGGAAGACCAACCTCAGCAGGCATCCCAGGGTGCTCGTTGTCACCTATCTGGTACCCGTGGTGTTGTACGTGGCTAGGGGGAAGAACAGACCTTCAATGAGATCAGTGAGGACGAGGAACGGGACATGAGTAGCTCGGCATCCAACCTTGTGCAAATGTGGTCTTTCATGCTGTCATGCCTGTTGAGGGACCCTCGTATAAAAAGGCTGAAGGAGAACGACCTGTACTGGGTGGCCACGCTACTAGACCCCCGGTATAAGCAGAAAGTGCCTGAAATGTTACCGAATTACCAGAAGTCGGAAAGGATGCAGCAGTTCCAAAACAAGTAAAAAGTATGCTTTACACAGCGTATAAGGGTGATGTCACAGTACAACAGGAATCTAACAGGGGAAGAGGTGAAAGTAATCCTCCTCCTACCACGACCACGCCGGCAAGGACAGGACGCTTTACAGACGTGTTGTTGATGGAGGACATGCAGAGCTTTTTAAGTCCTACGTATCGCCACAACCCTTCGGGGTCCACCCTCAGAGAACGACTAGACTGACAGGTAGCAGACTACCTCGCTTAAATGCAGATATCAACAATCTGAGGAGCGATGAACCCCTTGACTACTGGGTGTGCAGGCTTGACCTGTGGCCTGAGCTATCCCAATTTGCGATAGAACTTCTGGCCTGCCCCGGCTTCAAGTGTTCTGTCACAAAGGACCTTCAGCGCAGCAGGTGGTATTGTCACTGAGAAGAGAAGTCGCCTAGGTCAAAAAAGTCTAGATTACCTTACCTTTATTAAGATGAATGAGGCATGGATCCCGAAGGGACTGACAGTGGGGGTTACATTTGACTAAAAAAGGCCTGATGAGATGCCTTGGGCTAAAAATGGTCCACACACTGCTGTATTTAATCTCTGCATGCCGGATGACTTGCATGACTTCTCCGCCATCAACTAGGGTTCAAGCCGCAATGTTTTAGTGCACTTTAGTGCACTTTCTGCCTGGAAAACATCAATACCAAATTTTTCAGGCATGTGTACATGCCTAATTTTTCTGGCCTCTGGTGCTGCACTGTGGCTGCAAAACCAAAACAAAAAAAAAGGCACATACATGTGTCAATTCCCCTTCGTGATCGTTACCTTGTTGTGGTGAAGGGGCTTGCGTATCACAATGAAGCGATCACCTCTAGGAGTGTGTTGGCAATGGCAATGTTGGCACACCCCAGATGAGATAAGGTCGTTGCTTCATTGTGAACAGACCAAAAGCGATCGGCTGGATAATTTTGCATAGAAAAAAACATACTTTTTTTTGTGATCATCTAAGGTGATCATTAAAGCCCACTAGGCCAACAATGGGCCCACACTGCAGAATCATTGTTTTCTGGGTCACTTAACTGTCACTGAACTACCTCAGCACGACCATAGGCTTTGAAAAACCACCATTGACTGCAATCTCCCAAACGTGCGCACGAGCACAGTCATCACTACACCAAGATTGACGCATAGAGGAAAAAAATGTATGTCATAAGTGTGTCAACTATTGACAACTCTTTGCGGTTGTCTAAACTCTATTCCATACACGTTCCTTGATAGGGGACGTAACAGGGATTAAACTGATAGGAATAGTACTACTTAACATACCACTCATATCTGGTAGCACAGTACATTGCACGGCGCACGCGCAGTGCCCCCAATTGGAAGTAAGAGGACCGACCAAGCATCTTTTTCCATCTCCCAGTTCCTAAAATCTATTCCATACACCGGCCCCTGATAGGGGATGTGGCAAATCCAACCTCACCACTGGGTTTTGGAGGGGCCTGTTTACCAGCCTCTTGCCTCAGGATTATGGCCCATACTAACTTTAAAGGAGAAGATAGACCGGCCGCACAGCTTAAATTTGTCTTTGGAATTGTATTTTATGTTATGTGAGGGTACCCAGATAGCTCATTTTATTGTATTCGTGTAGTCTGAGTGCCATTCACCTAATAATATGCACTCAGACTTGAGCTATCTGGGGATATGTTAAATGTCTGTGTTTACTGTAAGGGTGTGACAATGTATGTTTAAATGGTGATTTCTGTCCTGTTGTCTCCACATGTGTATTGGCGATTTCCCTTTGTCCTGAGATAATTGAATTGCTCGTCGGGTGTCTCCAGGGCAGAGAGGAGGAAACCATGATGCATTGTGGGGATGTATTGTGTCTGTGTATCCTGAATTGCTACATATCTGTCCTGTGTCACAGTCTTCTTTCTGGTCCCCTAGGGGCGTGTCCACCAGATGGGGACCTGCATAAATACGGGTGGGTAGCCCTCAATAAAGTGTGGCTGCTTTATATCTTCATGAAGTTTTGGCTCATGTTTGGGGAATGTGATAACTACACTCTTGGGGATTGCTATATCACAATACTCCCCTGAGTATAAGCTCTTGTAAGAGCTTGTTCATGGTTCCTGCTCTCTGGATGTAGGAGAGGTTCACCCACTGGAAGCTGAAGCCCGGTCTTGGGTCCAGCGTGGGTGGAGGACGGTGAGACCCCAACCAAGCTGCGGCGGTTCGTGGAGTCTGCAGTGCGTACGGTGTCAAGTGGAGTGCTTGGAGTCCTCGGAAAGCACTAGGAGCATCTATCGATGGAGGTACCCGGTCGGGGTGCCAGGAGATCCGTTACATTGGTGGCAGCAGTGGGATGGCGTCCTAGTGAGAGGAGAAGCAGCTCGGAGACACCGTTCGTGGATTTTACAATTGAGGGCAACGCTAGTATCCGTACAGCGCCCCTGGCAACAGCAATATGGATGCCGTTGGTTCCTGCACAGCATTCCATGAGGAAGATCACCCAGATTACAGGGATGCTGAGCGGAAAGGCGTATGGCACCAGGCCCTGGAGGACGTGCAGCGTTGGAGGGGTGAGAGTCTTCCCAGTGAGGAGCAGAGATTATGAATGTGATTGGCGCTGCGACTACCTCTACTGGGAGAGCAACCATTGATGGAGTGGGTGTCAGAGCTTGAGACACTGGTATGGCAGGAAACCTGGCTGGATGACGCTTACCAAGCACTATGGTGGGACACAGTACGACAGTATCCATGGATGGAGGAGTACGCCAAGCCCGAAGGTGAGGAATATAATTGCCCTGGTTTATTGTGGGAGTCTTTTGAAGACATTGACTTTGGGAGCACAGAAGAGTCTAGATTTTGGGACATTACAGACTACAGGTGGGATTTGCACAATTGGCCTACAACTAGTGGGGTGAGGGCAAATCTGACCTTTCTGGTCCAAAGGGAGTGGGAGCTGGAGCAAGATTATCAACAGTTGTTTCGCTCCATTCAAGCCCAGCGCAAGATACAAGACAGTTGGATACCAGGCCCAGACCTGCAGACCTACCCCTGGCAAGTCACAGCTGAGGTATCCCCTACTTCCTCACCAACTGTGGAGATAGGGGACTTCATAGACTGGTACTGGGAGGAACCCCAATCGGCAGGTGGAGACGGGACCGTAGTCACTCCACCGTCCCAACAGGGTGGCTGGGCAGGCGGCCCAGATCCCCAACTGCCACGGGGAGTACAGGGAGAGGAGATTGTCGGTCCCTCATCTCTGCAACAACCAGAATCACTGGTAGTGGAGACAGCCGGTCTCACTACCCAGTGGCAGTATACTCTACAGGGAGAGGAGACAGTTGGTCTCTCTCCCCAGCGGCAGATGGGGTATCCAGAGGAGGGGGTAAGTGATAGCCCCCCTCCACAGCGCTCTCCCAGCCCAATACTGAGGGTAGTGGGTAAGGCTTTAAACCCCACTAACCCCTCTCCAGCAGAAGAGCTGGCATCAGAGCAGAGCGCCGCTGGCCTCTGCTCTAACCGTTCATTTACTACCCAGCAGGAGTTGGCACCATGCACCCCAGCTGAAGCGCGGGCATCAGGGCAGAGCGCCGCTGGCCTCTGCCCTCCCCTATCCTCTTCTTCAGAGCTGGACTTCCCACAGGCTACCCCAGTGGAAGAGCTGGCATCTGGGCAGAGCGCAGTCGGCCTCTGCCCACCAAGTACCTACAGCTCCAAGCTAGAGAACCACAAGGAAGCAAGGAGTCGCAGATGCCCACTCAACAGCTGGGGACATACAGAACAGAGCCAGGCCCCAAGATTCAACAGGTCCAGTATTGGGTTGTGGTTGGACTGCCAGACTAACTCAGGTACTGACCGTGAGGTCAGGTATCTGGTTAGTCTTCCCTGGGAGGGGGAGATGTGTGGCGAAACCAACCTCGCCACTGGGTTTTGGAGGGGCCTGTTTACCAGCCTCTTGCCTCAGGATTATGGCCCATACTATTGTTAAAGGAGAAGACAGATTGGCCGCACAGATTAAATCTGTCTTTGGAATTGTATTTTATGTTATGTGAGGGTACCCAGATAGCTAATTTTATTGTATTCGTGTAGTCTGAGTGCCATTCACCTAATAATATGCACTCAGACTTGAGCTATCTGGGGATATGTTAAATGTCTGTGTTTACTGTAAGGGTGTGACATGGTATGTTTAAATGGTGATTTCTGTCCTGTTGTCTCCACATGTGTATTGGCGATTTCCCTTTGTCCTGAGAGATAATTGAATTGCTCCTCGGGTGTCTCCAGGGCAGAGAGGAGGAAACCATGATGCATTGTGGGGATGTATTGTGTCTGTGTACCCTGAATTGCTACATATCTGTCCTGTGTCACAGTCTTCCTTCTGGTCCCCTAGGGGCATGTCCACCAGATGGGGACCTGCAAAAAATACGGGCGGGTAGCCCTCAATAAAGTGTGGCTGCTTTATACCTTCATGAAGTTTTGGCTCATGAAGTTTTGAACGCTCATGCACAATGGCTGTAGGCATATGCGTCCTTTTGTGGTGGTGACAAACCTGGTCAGTCAAACCCAAGGCAATATCATCGACCTCATCCCATATGCGTTTTTTCTGGAGCGTGCCCTGCGAAGAGTGCTGGATCAGGCCGTAGATGAGCATGAAGAGGAAGAGTTGTGGTCACCATCACCACCAGAAGCAGCCTTGTCGTTGTCGATTGCTGGACCTGCGGCAACGCAGAGAGAGAAGTCTGAAGAAGAGGAGTCAGAGGAGGAAGGTGGCTTTGAGGAGGTGAAAGACCAACCACAGCAGGCGTCCCAGGGGGCTTGTTGTCACCTTTCGGGGACCCTTGGTGTTGTACGTGGCTGGGTGGAGGAAGAGACCTTCAATGACGTCAGTGAGGACAAGGAACGGGACATGGCTAGCTTGGTATCCAACCTTGTGCAAAAAGGGGGTGTTTGCGGTTGTGCAAATGGACTGTTTGCGGTTGTTTGCGGTGCGTTAAATGGGGAGTTTGGTCTGTCATAGTATGGTCTGTCACTGTGAAGTGGGCGTAACCCTTACACTACCTGATCGATACAACATCATACCTGATGTTTTAAAGCACGTTATTCCAAATAATTTAGGAATTTTTCGTGAGAGTTTTGCCATGGATCCCCCTCCGGCATGCCACAGTCCAGGTGTTAGTCCCCTTGAAACAACTTTTCATTCACTATTGTGGCCAGAAAGAGTCCCTGTGGGATTTAAAATTCACCTGCCTATTGAAGTCTATGGCGGTTTGCCCGGTTCCCAAACATTTGCGGAAAATCGCGTTCGCCGTTCGCGAACAGAAAATTTTATGTTCGCGACATCTCTATTCCTAAGCCTAAGGATCTATATAGAAAAAATTACAGAAATCTCCCTAGTATTATTGATACCCTCCTCAAGTCATGGGACGTTTCATATACCGTATTTTTCGCTGTATAAGACGCACTTTTTCTCCCCCCAAAACGGGGGGAAAATGCCCCTGCGTCTTATACGGCGAATGCTGTCAGTTTTACATTGCAAGCTGCGATGTAAAGCGAGCGGGGACTTGGGGAGGGACTGGGAGGAGGAGCTGGGGCCGGCAATAGCGGCGGGGCGGTGCCGCTCCGGTATACTAATATAATATGTCATATTCAATTAATGGTTATTAAATATGCCCCTTTATGCCTAATAGTACCTTAAATCCTAAGCGCTTCAGTACAATGCAGGCTGGGCGGGCGGAAGTGTAACTCCCTGATGTCACGTGCCTGCGCCGCCTACTTTATGAATGAAGCAGGCGGCGCAGGCAAGTGACGTCAGTGAGTGACGCGCCGCGCCGGCCACCCGGCCTGCCTGCCGGCATTGTACTGAAGCGCTTAGGATTTAAGGTACTATTAGGAATAAAGAGGCATATTTAATAACTATTAATTGAATAAGACATATTATATTAGTATACTGGAGCGGCGGGGGATCTGTGGATGGCACAGTTATGGGCTGGGAGGGTCTGTGGATGACACATGTATAACAGTGCCATCCACAGATCCCCCCCTGTAACAGTGCCAGCCACAGATCCCCCTGTAACAGTGCAAGCCACAGATCCCCCCATAACAGTGTCCGTCATCCACAGATCCCCCATAACAGTGTCCATCATCCACAGATCCCCCCATAACAGTGTCTGTCATCCACAGATCCCCCATAACAGTGTCTGTCATCCACAGATCCCCCCATAACAGTGTCTGTCATCCACAGATCCCCCCATAACAGTGTCCGTCATCCACAGATCCCCCCCATAACAGTGTCCGTCATCCACAGATCCCCCCATAACAGTGTCCGTCATCCACAGATCCCCCCATAACAGTGTCCGTCATCCACAGATCCCCCCATAACAGTGTCCGTCATCCACAGATCCCCCCATAACAGTGTCTGTCATCCACAGATCCCCCCATAACAGTGTCCGTCATCCACAGATCCCCCCATAACAGTGTCCGTCGTCCACAGATCCCCCCATAACAGTGTCCGTCGTCTACAGATCCCCCCATAACAGTGTCCCTCGTCCACAGATCCCCCCCATAACAGTGTCCGTCATCCACATATCCCCCCATAACAGTGTCCGTCATCCACATATCCCCCCATAACAGTGTCTGTCATCCACAGATCCCCAGTAATAGTGCCATCCACAGACCACCATTAGTTCCAAACCACCAAACACACAGCACACCTTTTGGTTAAAAATATTATTTTTTCTTATTTTCCTCCCCAAAAACCTAGGTGCGTCTTATACGCCGGTGCGTCTTATACGGCGAAAAATATGGTACATCCTGTTTCGGACGTAGAGCCCTAATTAAAACAATCATCCTCCCAAAAGTATTATATTACTTACAAGTTCTGCTTATACCTCTTCCTAAGCTTTTCTTTACACAAGTGAAGAAAATAATCACTCGCTTTCTCTGGACAGGCTCTAGACCAAGGCTCTCACACTCCCAAATAATCAAGCCAGTTAGGGAGGGGGGATTAGGAGTACCGGACTTTCTCCTGTGTTATAGGGCTATCAAGGGCATTAGAGTTCTAGATTGGTTGCGCAGTGCTCCGAGTAGATTGGATATCACCCTGGAGCAAGCTATGTCCAAGGTACCCTTACGAGCACTGGTTCTGGCCAGAAATCATAAACCTGATACGCTTAAGGCAGTTTCTAATGTTCAAACGTATAATACAGTTAAAGGGAACCTGTCACCTCTACTATGCTACCCTCACTGAGCATTTCTAAATGTTCATTGTGTTACCCTAAACATATAAATTACACTTTTATATTCATTTGCAGACAAATTCAATAAGTATTATGCATTTTTGCACTTCCCACTTTTTATGCAAATTAACACAAAAGAGCTTATATTTTTTAACGTATTTGGGGTAGTTGGAAGAAATTTAGAAAACTAAGCTAGCCACCTATTTTATTTGATCACCCTGGATTCTAACACTCATTCACAAAACTCAGCTTTATCTGTATGCTTTGCTACAGTTTGTTCACTTAAGACAAAACATTTCTAATAAAACTAAAGTTTTACTGCTTTCACTATGCACCATGACGACAATTTTCTGTAAAACAATGTTGTACATAATAATGTGTTGTCTGACAGATATATGTCTAGATTGTCCAATTTGTGTCTATGTGCCTTTTTGATGACAAACTTGTATGGTGTTGTTACTCACGAATATCAATAACATTTTTTTTTAAAACTAATAAATTAGATGTGAGGGCCTGCTGGTGAAGGCCATATATGCGAGGGCATTATATGTGACGAAAAACCAATGCATGTTGATATGACGGAAGAGGAGGAGGGCCAGTAATTTGGAAAGCTGAGCATTTAGTGCTATAGCCTGTGGGTGGGTGGCTGGGTATTTGCGCTTGCGTTCAAATGCCTGGGGTAATGATATTTGGATGCTGCGCTGGGACAGGGAAGTGGATGTGGTCGCTGATGGTGCTTGCAAAGGTCCAGGTGCAGGGTGAGAGGCATCTGGGCCTGCGTCTTGAACAGGGGATTGGCCAGCATGTAACACAGTCGAAGAGGAGGCTGTGATGTGACCAGCAGACACAGATTGTGGACCCAGGCATTTGGCCCACCTATTAGGGTGCTTTGATGACATGTGGCAGATTATGCTGGGGGTGGTGAGGTTGCTAGTGTTCACGCCCCGGCTCATTTTGGTGTGGCACAGGTTGCAAACTACTATTCTTTTTTCGTCCGCACTGAACACCTACCCCTTGGCATGGGAGATTTACGCAAGGGGGTGCTCTGTGGAACAGTTGCAGGCCTGTTCGGTGGTGCCCTCCTTCTACCTTTTGCCACCCCACTGCCTCTTCTAGCCTGTTGCAGTGCTGCAGATCCCTCCCCCTCTGTACTGCTCTCCTCGCTCGGCTTGTTGCAACCTTCCCAGGTTGGATCAGTGACCTTGTCGTCCAGCACCTCCTCTTTCACTTCCTCACTCTGGTCATCCTCCTGAATTGTTTACCTAACCACAACCTCAGTGATTGACAACTGTGTGTCATCCTCTTCCTCAACCTCTTGAGACAGTAATTGCGGTTGAGTCATTGGCAACTGTGTCTCATCGTCATCCACCTCATTAAACACTAATTGCCGTTGCCCAACGTCATGTTCTTGTGACTCTGGATGCTCAAGAGGTTGGCAATCGGGGGAACAAGATCTCAGGTCCCTCTTCAAGCGTGCTTGGCGAGAGGGCCAAATCAATTAATGGCGATGCAAAGAGGTCCTTGGAATATCCGAGTGTGGGATCACTTGTTTGGCCAGACTGTAAATGGTGGGAGGTGGGAGGAAGGAGGATCAGGATAAGAATTGTGTGGACCAGACTCCTGGCTACTGAGACTGAACTTGGTGGAAGACAGAGTGGTGCTTAACCGACTAGAAGCACTGGCCCAGATTCAGGTAGATTTGCCCATTACTTACACCTGAGCCGCTCAGCTGAATTTCTCTGCGCTGGAGCAATTTTGCCAAATTGCCACCTGATTCAGGAATCGTTTGTTCATTTAATTTGCTCCTGTTTAAGGCAAAGCTGAGGGCGCAAGGCCGTGCAAGTCAAAGTGGGTGTGCCCCTATGTAAATGAGGAATTTTCGGCTCAGCAGAGGTTTGCTAGCATAATTTCAGGGCAAATCCTGCTCAGCTGCTTGCACTGAGCAAATAAATAGGAGCAGACTTGCGCAGGTTCTTTGCTGAATTTCATCCTGCTTTTTCCTACCCCCCCCCTGAGCAAGGAAATTCAGCCCTTTTGCAAGACATGGCACCTCCCAAAGGGACCAAAATAAGGAAGGCCAACTTTGTGGCTGCAGAGATGGACATCCTGATTGCTGCACTCCAGCAGCATAAGGAAGTCCTATATGGTGCCCAGCGGGCAAACACCACCATTGCCCAAAGGAGGGCTATATATGAAGCCATTGCCCTGGACATCAATACCCTGGGTAATGAAGTGCGTACCTGGGATGACATCCAGAAGAAATTAAATGATATGAGGCGCAGGGTCCGTGAAAAACTGGCTCTTATCAGGAAGCATACCGGTGGCACGGGAGGTGGTCCGCGATGTATGATCCGGCTCAATCAGGAGGAGCAGCTTATTGCACAAACGTTCGTGCAGGAGCAGGTGGAGGGACTTGAAGGGTACGACTCCACTGTTGGGAACTTGGGGACTGGTAAGTTATTTTTCTTTCATATCTGCTGTGCATCATGGGAGGGGGTACAAGTGAACATATGAGAAGTGTGTTGCACCAGCAAAATATGTCGTTTTGGTGTCATCCACAGGTGGTGATGAGGAAGAAGAAGCTGGGCCGTCTTCGGCTGCGGCTCGACCCAGCCCATCCAGACCAGAGCCAGGGGTCCAGTCAGGCCCCATGGACATTCTGGCTATGCTGGTCCAGGAGGAGATCATACCGGGGCCAAGTATGGAGGAGCAAGTGGTATTGGAGGAGGATTCCTTTTTCCTCATCCAGGAGGACTCTGGCTCCCTCCAGGAGGATACCACCATCCCTGTGCAACCCACCACCCCCCCGCCCAGCACGTCATCCCCCTCCAGGGCAAGCCCCTCCAGGGCAAGCCCCTCCCTTGTGGACCCCTCCCCTTCTCCCTCTGTCCGTGGCCGAGCCTCTCCTCCCAGGAAGGCTCTGTCCAAAACGAGGCATATATCCTCCAGCCTCCGTGACGGTCTGCTGGAGGAGCAGGCCCTGCAGACCCGCCATATAGGGGCCATGGTGGGAGAGGTGCGTCGTCTGGCGGACAGCATGGCATCCACCTCCACCTCTATGCAGCATGCCCTCACCCTGCATGAGGACCGGGACAAACATGTGGCACAGAGCCTGGGGGAAATTAGTGGCAACTCTAAGGCCATAGTCACCTGCTTGGTGGCTCTGGAGACCACACCAGCTTTGTTAAGCAGGATGACAGCTGCGGTGGAGGCCAATACCGCTGCTGTGCAGGCCAACACCGCTGCAGTGCAGGAGGAGGCGAGAGTTACCCGCCGGCATCAGCGGGATACCACCACCCGCCAAATGCGGATGTTGGCCCAGACCAACACCATCCTTGCCCGCCTGGCCAACGCCATGGAGGGCATGCAGCCACCACCTGCAAGGAGTGTGGAAGTAGGGGTTGATGCTCCCCCCCCCCCCTCCTCCCCCCACCCCTCCATCCCCACCCCATGCCTCCTCCGCACCACGGAGATTGAGGAGCCAGAGCCGGGGCACCCTTGGCCCAAAGAAAAAAACAAAAAAATAATTTTATGTCTACATTTTTTTGCTCAACACAATATGATTTTTTTTATTATTTTTCGATATGCTCAGGGTATGAGATTTTTTTTTTTTTATATGCTCAGGATATGAGTTTTTAGATTTATTTGTAGTCCCTACACACGGTGAGGAGTGTATACTACAGTGTGACTGGTGTGTGAATGGGGGGGGGGGGGGGGTGGCACTCCTGCTGGAAAAGGGGTGTCACCCTCTGCCATGTGAAAGGTGTATGAATGGACAGCAACATAATTGGAGCCTTGACGCGGCGTTGCTGCTCCCTAATACCATGGGGTATTGTTGGGTCTAATCCAATTGGGGGTGCATGTGTCGGGTGTGTGCTAGGGACTACAGTGGTGTACATACATGCATTATACTTGTGACAAGATCAGGGTGTGTTTAATGTGCAAAGAGACGTTCCACAAGACCATTCCGGATTGCTCTTCCCTCAGAAGATCCGGTAGTGTTTCTTGGGGGGGGGGGGTTGCGTGGTTCGGGGGTACAATTTGAGCTAAATTGTGGAGAATACTACATGCCCCTACGATTTGGCATACAAAGTTGGGTGAATACAATAGGGTCCCCCCTGATTTATCCAGACATCTGAATCGAGATTTAAGGATGCCAAATGTGCGCTCCACCACCGCACGGGTACGTGCATGGGCGTCGTTATATCTTTCCTCTCCTGGTGTTTGAGGGTTCCGAAATGGGGTCATCATGTGAGGTCCCAGGGCATAGGCAGAGTCACCTGGAAGGGAAAAGACAGGAGGATGTTAGTCGTGCATGTGCCCCTTGTGATGTGTGCATCATGGGGGGGGGGGGGGGGGCAGTCATACCTGACACCCATGTCACTCACCAATCAGCCAGCTGTCTCCATACATGTTCTGGTCAAACTCGGTTGGGATGGGGCTGTGTCGGTAAATAAAACTGTCATGGCTTGACCCTGGGTGTTTGGCACGGACATGCCATATGAGGCCATGTGCATCCACAATCATCTGCACATTTATCGAATGCCAATGTTTCCTGTTGCAGTAGATATGCTCGAGGTGCCGGGGGGGGGGGGGGGGCGTAGTGCCACATGGGTACAATCTATTGCACCCACAGTGCGTGGAAATCTGGCTAATAAGTGTAAGGCCGATTCATTGGCCTGTATTTGTGGGAGGGGCTTGGCCACCTACTTCAACGGCCGGCGCCCTCCCACAAGCGTACGTTGTGCAAAGTCCTGATCCTTCCGGCGTGCGCACGTACCTGGCTGTTCCTCCGTGCTCCCAGGTAAGCGCAGGCATCGGCGCAGTGGCGGCCCTTTGGTACGTAGGGGCCGCCACCCGCTGCGTCCGTCCATCGCTGGCCGTGCCACACGCGGCACCTCGGCAGCCTCCGGGAGGGGGGGGGGACTGAACCACGCTCACGGCACCCCCTCCCTCCACCGCTCAAAGCTCAAACACAGCGCCGCTCTCCGGGGGGCGGAGCCGGCGGTCACAGGCGGGCCGAACTCCCCGCCCGGTCCCCGCCCCCGTCTCAGCTGCACACGGCCTGCGCTGGCCCGATTCCCCGCCTGGGGGGCAGCGCAGGCAGCATGAACCGGCGCATATTTTTCCCATTGCCAGGGGGCGCGTTTCTCCCCACGTGGTGGGGATGCCCAGCCGGCGGGGGGCGGCCCCTCGTGGAGCAGGGGGGGCACCCCCGCACTGGGCGCCCCATCAGGGAGTGATGCGCCCCCCACGTGGCACGTTTCAAAACAGAAGGGGGGAGGCATGTCCAATTAGGCTTCCCCCCAGGCCAGGGGGCAGCGTCATTTCCCCACGCGGTGGAGGTACCCAGCCGGCAGGGGGGCGGCCCCTCGTGGAGCAGGGGGGGCACCCCCGCACTGGGCGCCCCATCAGGGAGTGATGCGCCCCCCACGTGGCACGTTTCAAAACAGAAGGGGGGAGGCATGTCCAATTAGGCTTCCCCCCAGGCCAGGGGGCAGCGCCGTTTCCCCACGCGGTGGAGATGCCCAGCCGGCGGGGGGGCGGCCTCAGAGAAAAAAAAAAAAAAAAAAGGGGGGGCACCCCCGCACTGGGCGCTCCATCAGGGACCGGTGAGGCCCCCCACGCGGCAGCTTAGTCTCGGCAAGATGGGGCCCCCGTTGTCAGGGGCCCCCCTGAGCCGACCGCACGCCAGAGTGCTGCGCTGCTCCCCACGCGGCAGAGGTGCCCAGCCGGCGGATGGCGCCTCCCGGGCAGAAAGGGCCCCGCACTGGGCACCCTGTCAGGGACACGCGTCAGCTCTCCACGTGGCACACGTCTCGTGTATGCGGGGAGTGCCAGCCGTTGCCTCGAATTCATACCCACGTGGTCCATGGCACCAGGGAACTCCGCGTTCCCCACGCGGTTGCCATGGAGCCCGGCGGGGCACGCAGCGGCTCGCTCCTCGCCTACATCAAAGTCTGGCATGGGCCGCTGTGCCGCCTAGACAGGTAGGGCTTCAAAAAAAAAAAAAAACACCCGCTCCCACCAGTCACCACACCTCACCTCGCACACACGGCCTGGCAATAGAGCTTCACGCATTGACCGGCTTGCATTGTTTCGTTGTTGTTTTCCAGGCTTCCATACGTGGTTTAGGCAGGAAGAAGTTGGTGGGATCCCAAATTGATTGTTCTTGGCTACCAAGGTAGTGGGGTAGACATCGGGGGGGCGGGTAGTGGATGCCTTCAGACTGGGGTCTCACGGTTGTCTCAACGCACAGGTCATTTCTTTTCATTCTTCACTTCCGTGGAAGTCAGTCCATAGTCAGTCTCAGTTGGTAAGTATGTCAGGTCCTCGCATGGACTTCCGGGTGGCGGATCCTAGCCACTTCTTCACGGCTCTTCTGGTGCAGTGTGGATGCCTCACGGGATTTGTTCACTGTTCAATTTTAGATAGCTGCACGGGTGCCAGCAACCATCCACGCTAGACGGTCATGTCACGTCACTCTTTCCACAGCCACGATGTCACGCGCATCCGACATTGTCGACGCGTCGGTGGACGAGGTCGTGGCTCAGACACCTGAGAGGGGCAGTACACCGTCCCTACGTGCTTGGACAGTTCCTAGGCTGATGGCTGAGTTGAGAAAGCGGGGCGTTCCTTTCCCGGCAACTGCCAGGAAAACCGAGCTATATCGGCTGTGGAGAGACTCCCTGGCACCCAGCATCGGTGACCCCCCTGCAACGACGATGCAAACTTCCTTGTCTCAAATACACGTCTTGCTGAACAGTCTGACGTCGGCCGTCACATCCATGCAGGCGAGGTTGGAGTCCATCGAAGCTCGCAGCACAGTCGCTCCAGTTTCTTCCCATGAGACTCCGGTCGCCTCCACCTCGGCCATGGCAGACGTTCGCTCTGCCCAGTCCGTCCCTAACGTGACTCCCTCCCACTACGTCCCGCTCAACATCAGGAAGGACATCCTGGAGGGTAGGGATGTCAATCTTGCGTCGCTACTCGTAGCCTCCAGGGACCTTTCGGACAACAAGATTATAGCTTGTGGAGAAGTGTCAGTGGTACTCAGGAGCCGAGACCACCGACTCAACCGCAAGCTGTCCATCCCGGAATTTGTTATTGCATTTAGTCTATTTAGGGATGTCATTTGCACTGTCAGGCCGGATAGGAGGGAGGAACTAGATCTCTACCTCTTCAAGGTCACAGAGTTGGGTCATAGGTACGGGGGAACCGCGTTCTATGACTACCACTGTTCATTTGCAGCCAAGGCGTCAGCGGCTCTCTCCCAGTTTCAACACGTTACTGACTGGGCCAACCTAGACACTGAGCTCTTCTGCAGACACTTTGCAGGTCTGAAAGCTCCCTCCTGTACTGCCTGTCAGTCTATCTTCCACTCGGTCGAGTGGTGCGACAAGTCCGCCGTCAGCACGGCATCCCACCCCTCCAGCTCAGCAGCTGGTCCTCTTGAGGTCTTCAGGCCCCCCAACTCGGTAGACAAGCTGGGCCGGCCCATCGTCCAGTTAGGGAGGGCACAGATATGCAACAACTTTAACTACGCCTCTTGTAATTTTGGGCAGTGCCGGTTGTTGCATATCTGTACCAATTGTTTCAGGGCTCACCCCCGAGTAGCATGCTCATTAAAGTCGATAAAAAATTATATGAGTGTGATCAATATCAGCCGTCTACGAGAGGTCTTGCAAGGTCACCACAACCCTGGGTTTGTACAGTTCCTGGTCACAGGATTTCACGAGGGCTTCCACACGGGACTGATCACGACTCCGGAATCCACACACGAGTGCAAAAACCTTCAGTCGGCCGAAAGGAATCCCGCCTCGGTAGACGTACTAATAGAGGCCGAGCTAAGTAAGGGGTTCCTTATCGGTCCCTTTGGGGTGCCCCCTTTTCAACGCTGGAGAGTCAGTCCCGTGGGGGTAGTCACAGGCAAGTTCAGCGGGAAGGAGAGACTCATCATCGACTTGTCGGCCCCACACGGCTCCCGAATCCCCAGCCTCAACTCCCTCATTCCTTCAGAAGAAGTGGGCATGAGATACGCTTCCATAGATCAGGCTATCGCCATCATCATGACAACGGGCCCAGGGTCCTGGTTGTCCAAAGCCGACATATCAGATGCCTTCAAGCTGCTTCCCATCATGCCAGCCCTCTGGCAGTGGCACGGCATCAAGTGGAAAGGCTCGTACTATTTTTCCACCAAGCTCACCTTCGGGTCCAAGAGTAGCCCCTGGCTCTTCGATCAATTGGCCCAGGCACTCCACTGGATCTTGGAACACACCGTCCTCTGTGAGTTTGTCATCCATTACTTGGATGACTTCCTACTGATTGAGAGGCCAGGGGCACTCCCCCTAGGGCTGGGCAAGTTACTCAGGTGCTTTTCCCAGTTAGGTGTCCCGGTGTCCCCCAAGAAAGTAGAAGGCCCGGCCACAGTCATCACCTTTCTGGGCATAGAATTGGACTCCCAGCATATGCTAGCTAGGTTGCCGGCGGACAAGCTAACAAGGATCAGAGGAGTCATCCACAGGTTCTCAGTCACGGCCGTGGTCACCAAGGCTGACCTCCAGAGTCTACTAGGCATGTTGAACTTTGCCATGCGCATCATCCCGCCTACTCGCACTCTTAAGTACCGCCCCAGAACAGGACAGCCCAGTGTGCTTGGACAGCCAGGCCCTAGCGGACCTCCACATGTGGGACCATTTCCTGAGTCAGTGGAACGGGGTCTCCTTGTTCGTACCCGGGCTGTCGTGTCGGTCGCCTACAGTCTTTTCAGATGCAGCTGCGGGCTCAGGGTTTGCCTCCATTTTCGGCACCCACTGGGTGGCAGACGCATGGCCTGCCGAGGTCGGACAAATCCCGGGCTTCCTGCAGACCTCGGCGCTTTCGAACTGTACCCCGTCGTGGTGGCCGCCCACATCTGGGGCAAATTCTGGGCACGGCAGTCTGTACTGTTCGTAACTGACAACACAGCCGTGGTTGACATTCTCAACAGCGGGCTATCAAAATCCAGCCAAGTCATGTGCTTTCTCAGACGATTAGTGCAGCTCTCATTGCAACACCACTTCCATGTGTTCAGCGCGCATGTGCCAGGTGCGCGAAACGGGGCTGCTGACGCCTTGTCGAGGGCTAACTTCTCCCGTTTTTTCCAGATCATGCCAGAGGCGGATTCGACGGGCGCCTCCATCCCTCCTCTCGAGTCCTTAAGGCTAGTGTAGCCGACCACCTTGACACGGCCCACGCTCTGAGACGCCATTCCCTCTCGCCTAACACGACCAGGGCGTACAACACCGGGTGGAAGACGTTCTGCAGGTTTCAAGGAGAATGTCCTCAGGAGGACGCCAGTTTTCCAGAGTACATCCTGGCGTTCATCGGTTATTGCCACTCTGTACGCAAGCTCTCCCACGCCACAGTTAGGTCATACCTGGCGGGAGTACAACATTTCCTCTCTGTTAGCCACCCCGAACTAGCATCAGTGTTCACCTTACACACTGTCAAAGCCACCCTCAAGGGGTTGAGCAAGTGCGGGCCTCAAAGCCAAGTACGCAGGCAGCCGGTCACCGGGCCCCTTTTCCGCAAGATGTCCGACGCCTTGGACGGTAATCCTTTCGGGGTTTTGGCCAGCTTGGTACTTAAATCAGCCATCTACTTAGCCTTCTACGGCTTCCTGAGACCTGGGGAATTTACCTGTTCCCCAGGCAGCAACAGCTTCCTTACAGTCAGCCAACTGGTCCAGAACTCCGACGGGTTTACATTACTGCTCAAGACGACCAAGACTTCCCAGGTGGGACCCCCTGTCCAGGTGTCCTACTTTCCCACAGCACATCGCTGGTGTCCCGTCTCAGTGCTTCGTCAGTTACGGTCCGCTTTGTCCGGGGCCGGGCCGAACAGTCCATTGTTGCCCTTCGGGGTGGTACCGCTTACCACCCAGCAGTTCGTATCCCATGTGAGGTCACTAGTGGCCAGCACAGGCGGCGACCCTGCCACCATTTCGGGCCACTCGTTCCGCATAGGCGCGGCATCCGCGGCCTCCAGAAACCGAGTACCTGCGTATGTCATCCAGAAACTGGGGCGTTGGCACTCGTCTTGTTTCAAACGCTACATACCACACCCTAGAACCGAAATGTCGGCAGCCTTTCAGACTTTAGCTCTGTAAACTTGCAATAAAACACTTCTGCCTACCAGTATGTCTTTTGCCCTCTTTCAGGTGTCCCTCCTCGACACGGTCACGGCACAACTCTGACCGCCTAGGGCTAGGGTAGCTCACTTAGGGCAGACACGTTCTTGGTTGCCACGACCACAAGTGTAAGGCCGATTCATTGGCCTGTATTTGTGGGAGGGGCTTGGCCACCTACTTCAACGGCCGGCGCCCTCCCACAAGCGTACGTTGTGCAAAGTCCTCCCTCCCACCCACCCCTTTTCTCCGCTACACTCTAAGGGGATGCCCTCTTTCAGGTGTCCCTCCTCGACACGGTCACGGCACAACTCTGACCGCCTAGGGCTAGCTGTAGCTCACTTAGGGCAGACACGTTCTTGGTTGCCACGACCACAAATAAAAATCACTGATTGCCTTCTGCCGCACGTCAGCCGTGGTTGGTTTGATAAATTGTGTGCCCATTCGTCTGAGTATTGCAGGGATCACTTGGTGCACACACCTGCTCATGCTGGATTGGGACATCCCCGCCACCACTCCACCTGTGCGCTGAAATGAGCCAGTTGCCAAAAAATGAAGGGTTGCCACTACCTTCCCCAGTGGCTGCACTGCCTGTCCCCGATGGGTCGGGCTGCTGATGTCATCCTGCAGGATTGTTACCAACTCAAGGATGACTTCAGGGCTAAAGCGAAACATGCGATACACCTCAGTATCAGTCATCTGAAAAAGGTTGTAGCGCCCTCTGTAAATCCTCTCCCGTGCCCTCCTACGAGTCGGCTCAGTCAATAGAATATCAAGAACCATAGCTGCCCCTGGCATGTTGGTGCACAGATGTGAGGTCCCGAAAATGTGGGTGCTCTGCTTGTTCAGATCGTCTGTCTAGGTGCTGCTGAAGTTGCGCGCTCCTTCAGATGACATTTGGCCATCTTTTGCTAACTTGCCCCTGCTTTTAACAGGAGCAAGTTTGCCCAGGGAAAAAAGCTTGCACGCTTCCAGCGCAAGATGCGCATCACACGCGCATGTTTCTGAATCATCGGCAGTACCTAATTTGCATATTCGCAGAGGGAATTCCATGAAGGCGCAACTTACACCCCGCGCAAAATTGCACGAAAATTGCGGAGGAACAGCTAGGCTGCGTGCGCGGGAAAATGGCCGCATTTCAGGCTTAACTGGTTTACAGAATCAGCCGCAAATTTGCATAGGAGCAAATCAGTACTTGCGCGGCGCAAATCACACTTGTTCCCGCGCAAGTGCTTCTTGAATCTGGGCCACTATCTGCTGCAATACAACCGGCCACCTGCTCGCACTGGGCTGACTTTAAGAATGGTCTCCTGCGCCGCCCTGCAACCTGGGACATGAAGCTAGGTATCTTGGATGATTGTTTTTCTTGTGCTCTGGCAGCAGGCACAGTTTCAACGCGCCCAGGGCCACGGCCTCTGTGTGCACCATGAGCATCACAGCCACTTCCTCGTCCCTTAATGCTCTCCTTCTTCATATTAAATGTTATATGCACGCTTGACACTCAAGATGTGGCACGGATGTCACAGTTCAAAGCAAGCACATTATATGGAAAAAGGAAAATAGATTTTACTTATATTTTTACTATCTCTTGTCTTGACACACACGCTATTGCAGTGCATGTGACTTCACTGCAGGGACCGTTTATAGGAAAAATGTGGATAAATTATGGAGAAAATATAATTGTTTTCGCTAATATTTTTCCCAATATCTGGGCCTGACACACACACGCTATTGCAGGGCAGATATGAAAATTCACTGCAGGGACCGTTTATAGGAAAAATTTGGAAAAATATAATTGTTTTCCCTAATATTATTCCCAATATCTGGCCCTGACACACACACACGTTATTGCAGCACAGATGTGACAATTCACTGCAGGGACCGTTTATAGGAAAATTATGGATAAATTATGAAAAAATATATATTTGTTGTTAGTAATATTTTTCCCAATATCTGGCCCTGACACACAGACGCTATTGCAGCACAGATGTGATAATTCACTGCAGGGACCGTTTATAGGAAAAATTTGGATAAATTATGGAAAAAATATTATTGTTTTTCGCTAATATTTTTTCCAATATCTGGGCCTGACACACACAGATGTTATTGCAGCACAGATATGACAATTCACTGCAGGGACCATTTATAGGAAAAATGTGGATAAATTATGGAAAAAATATATTTGTTGTCAGTAATGTTTTTCCCAATATATGGCCTTGACACACACACACACACGCTATTGCAGTACAGATGTGACAATTCACTGCAGGGACCGTTTATAGGACAATTATGGAAAAAATATATTTGTTGTTAGTAATATTTTTCCGAATATATGGCCCTGACACACACACGCATATTTCAGCACAGTTGTGACAATTCACAGGGACCGTTTATAGGAAAAATGTGGATAAATTATGGAAAAAATATAATTGTTTTCAATAATATTCTTCCTATCTCTGCCCCTGAACACAGAAGGTATTGCTGAACAGATGTCATAAGTCACTCTCTATAGAAAAAGAAACGCAAAGTATGGAAAAAAAAAAATCGAAGACTACTTTGCAAGATTAAATTGCTGCCACCACACACAATAGTCCTTAAAAGGACTTTTGGGTCTTTGAAATGTTTTAAAATTGAATAAATAGCAATCAAAAACTCTGTACACTAGCTGTCCCTTCCTAAGTGCAGCTCTCTCTTGCTCGCAATGAGACGAACCCGCATCATCGGTTGCTATATAGCACCCGATGACGCGTTCCGGCCAGCCAATCACTGTAATGCCAGTAGCCAACCTGGCTACTGGCATTACAGTGATGGCAGTACTCACCTGCACGTTTATTGGGTTCTTAGCAGCCGCGAAACGTGTGGGAGGAGACTTGAGCATGGTGCTCGAGCACATGCAGTACTCGGCCGAGTACCGCCATGTGCCAAGCATAGCGATGCTCTAGCCGAACAGGTATTCGGCCGAGCATGCTCGCTCAACACTACTTGTAACCCTTGATAATGTTACGAAAAGAAGAACGTTGTGTGTTTAGTTAGGAGGAGGTTGGAGAAGTGGCACTGCACATCACCAGTAGTCCAGGCAGCGTCCGTTTCAGTGCTTATGGATGTGACAGCTCAGGAGACCTGAGCAGAAGGAATGCTTCAGACTGTTATGTCGGAGCTGCTGTCAGGTTTCCACTACTGTGTGCTGAGCCGTCTTGTCTCTTCTCCCCAACCCCGTTCATACCAGACACAAGGGAGGAGTGCACTCTCCCGTCCTACAGACCATGATTGTGGATTACAGCATTTCTGTGACTAGCTGCTCATATGCTGTGTCTCCTCTGCTGTTCACCTCAATAAGGGCTGACGCTGCAGTGAGAGAGTCGCAGAGGAGCATGGCATGAAGGCTGTGACAGCGGGTCCCTGCTCTCTGCTGGAGGATCAATACAGAGCGGCTTCACAGTTTAGGGACTGAAAGCCGGCTGTTCACTTCTACAGCACAGTGGCCAGCCTTGGAGTTAGTGCGCATGAGAAAGCCATGCACGGTCTTGTCGGCCTGGCCAGCCACAAAGAGACAAACAGAGGCATTTGCGCAAGCGCGGTCACCACTGTAGTAGCAGTAGCGCAGTGGTGGCCTTAACTAATGGAAACAGAAGATAAACATAGAAGGGGAAAGAGGACGAATACCTAGCAAACAATACAGAAAAATAAATAAAAGGTATTTGCAAAAGTTTATAATTTTACATTAGGAACTAGTTTAACTATGATCATCAAGATGGGAATACGCCTTTAAGCTGTCAAGTTACAGTATAGCACGTTAAGTGCAAAAGTCCCCGCTCACCCTGATAGTATTTAAACTAAGTTTTTTTTTGTTTGGGACGGATCCATTTTTGCAATGCATTTGTGAGATGGATCCGCATTCGGATCCGTCTACAAATGCTGTCCGTTTGCATGCATATTGCCTGATCCGGCAGGCAGTTCCAGCGACGGAACTGCTTGCCGGATCACTCTGCCGTGAGTGTCAAAGTAACCTAATTATATAGGTGAAAAAAGGCGTTTATTGTAGTCGAACGACAATGCTATACTGAATATGAATTAAAGGGAGGGCACCAGGGGCTTGCACCCTGAATCCTCCACCAGATCTGCAGTGGAGGCTCAACTAAGAATCAAAAAGGAGTGAGCGGCTGCTGTCCACTCACTCCTAGCGCTGTACGGAGTCCCTAAAAGAAGAGAGGCACAGTGCAGCCTCAGAGAAATGTCATTATGTCTCCTATTATAGCGATAGATAATTACTATGAGAAGTAGGTCACAGGGATGCTGCCTCTTACTGGCCCAGAAGTATTACAGGAGTAGAGCCCTAGCAAGAAAGAAGAGATGCAAGGAAGAGTGTCTTCATGAGGACCTCCCACATGCTTATTTGGTTAGTGACTGTGAGGTCAAGGCTGCTCTGAAACTGCTGTTTGTAATAAGTACAGGTAGCTGATTCAGCTAAATTATGTTTTTCTATGTTCCCTTATACTCCCCACAAGAGACCCTGACACCCACTGTCTCCCCTTTACCCTCTCAAGCCCAACAGTGTTTTCCCTTTGCCTCCTCCCCAATAGAGCACCTGGCAGGCTGTGTTTCCCAATGTCATTTATGTTGCCTTGCCAAAGAGACTGGACCCTTTATGCCCCCCTACCCCTCTCACACAGCATAAGGTCTCCCCTCATCCATATAATGCCAGCCCTCTGCACTGCACCTGTTATATGTGCCACTTTAAGTTCCCCTGCCCTTACTACACCCCCACAGAGCCCTGCCATGTTGTACCCCCCACCCTTCCCAGACAGACACTTGAATGACTGCAGCATTTACACGAGACTATGGACTGACAATAGCTGTGTTCATGAGAGATTATTTTGTGGAACTCGGTCGATCTCATTGCGGTAAAGTTAGGAAGCAACTAGATGGTGTCTGTTCATTGTTTAATCTGGAAGAACATGCACTGATCATAGAGTCATGCTAGTGGATTTGTCTTTCTAGAAACAACTCATTTTTTGGTTCTCTGTGGATCTCACAAAGCGATAAACTGGTCTTGGAACCAGTGATAGCAGGATTCTGACCCGGTTCCCCATGGATTCAATTGTATCTGTGCAGTGTCCCACTACCCTCGTGGGTACTGCAAAGTTGTCGTATTATGCGTTGTATGCTGTATATAAAACTAGTTTTTTTGCTGCAATGCATCTTTATGCTAATTCCTGCCTACAAGTGTGTTAGATTGTATTACACTGAGCCTACCACTAGGGGGATGTGACGGACTGAACCGTCACTGGGGCTGCTGCAGAAGCCTGAGGGCCAGCCTCCTTCCTACGGACTATGGACCCAGAACTATGGAGACCCCCACAGACCTTTTGGGGTTACAAGAAACTATGAACTCGGATTTGTGTGTGGAATTTATATGCCACATATTTCCTATTGCATTAAAGGTGCATGATGTGGATTCAGCAACACAAAAAATGTTAACTCTGCACTGAGACTCCCACTGATTGTGTTAGTGATGGGATTAAGATAGCTATAAGAGCAGCCGCCTCCTAGATGAGTAGATCACCCTATGATACGCTCAGGAGATAATCCCATCACATGTGTTTCCTCGCCCCCTATTCATTTATTATGGAGAGGGTGATGATGTCTGTTTGCATGTTGTTCATTGTTGATTGTGTCAAAGACAATGCCATTGTGTTTGTTGAATAGGGTTAGTTTTTGTGTTTAAACTGTAAAGCTGTAAAGGATTGGCTGCTATGTCATGTCCTCAGTTCCCAACCAGGTCCACGGGGTTGGTACCCTTGTTGGAAAATGTGTATATAAGTCAATGCTTGTGTGTTCAATAAAGAGTTCCTGTTTTACATTCAACATAGAGCCTCGTCTCATGTGTATGGGGATTGCTATACGCTGTATACTCCCCTGGCTATAACTCCTAGCTCTTGTAAGAGCTGTTCCTGTTCCTTTTCCCTGTGGTGGTTACAGTGTAGAGCGGAGTGCTTGGAGTCCTTGGGAAGCACTAGGAGCATCCATCAATGGAGGTACACAGTCGGAGTGCCAGGAGATCCGTTACAGAGGAGATAACACATCTCATATATATATATATATATATATATATATATATAGCGCTCAGCTCAGGCCTAACCAGTTGAGTCCAGTTCAGTCGGAGTCTGCAGTGAGTGCAGTCTTTAGCTCTCAGCCAGTCTTCAGCCCAGAGCTGAAGTGGGCCACATACTCAGCAGTATATTAATTCAGAAAGAACTAAAGAAGCAGACCCCGAAAGGGTTACGGCCATTACTATAAGTGCCTTAGGACGTTTGGAGCTAAAAGTGAAGGATTTACCAGCCTCCGGCAGCCTCACTAACCTGCACTGGGATAACAGGGACCAGCATAAAAGTCCTCTACCAGTAAGCATAAAATCTATATCATTAATGAGAGACAGACATCACACCTGTTAACAGCAGACCTCTTGCAGCTTTACCTCTGTCCATTTTAGAGAGAATGTTCTATACCTGGATGTAACCGTTATCAGGCGCAACGTTCAGTAAAAGTTGAATTTCCCCTATCCTCGTCTCAGTCTTCAGTTCCTCAATTAATGCTACAGTAAATGTTTGTACCACCACAAAAGGTACTGGCGTCACTACTACAAGGGACCTTGCCATAGGCACATTAATACAGACCATCAAGGGCACCTCGAACCACCATCTGGCCTGTGTCCCTTACACCAGAGTGTGCCCCAGATAATTATTTTGCTGTACTCCTTATCACTTATGCGAGCCTGCTCAGGGACGATATAACCGTGAGTAACCAGAACTGTATTTATCTCGGCCCACCTATTGCTCACACCGTGACCTCACATGTAATTCCCCTGTTGGCCTGGCATACCGCATAATAAAATCTTGGCGTCATCACGAACAGAGTTCACTCCTTTGTGCCTCTAATGAACTGTGTGAACCGGATTTGCAAACCCCTGCGCCATTATAGACTGCCTATTATGAATTAGCCTCGACTGTTGGATTGCTTTTATTGGGCCAAAGAACTGTTTAGGCTCTTTAGAGAATGTCTGCATATTGTGCTACACTTCTACTACAAAACCGTATCTTTAAAACTGCAAAATTGTGGACTTTTCAAAAGTAAATAGCGCTTCTTGCTTGAATGGACTGTTTTGCACTTAAGATGGCTGCCTAAAGGACTTGTAGTTGTTTGCTGCGCCATCACAGAGCAGCCTGGCGGGAAAAACTAAGTTACACCCCCTCTCGGAGCGGAAAAAGTTGGTGCACCGCCCCATATGCAAAACAATAAGTCAAAGTGCCGCCTACCACTCTTGTAACGGTCCGGAGAGGCTGAGCTGTATGCAAAGTGTAGCACCGCCCCTCCTGGCTCTGGACTGCGTTGAAGAGAAGCGTCGCGCACGGGACTTGTGGGTGACATACTCTCACGCATCGCGAGATCTGGCAGGCGAGCGAGAGAGAGGGGGACAGGCGCAGTTACCAGCTAACCTCCACGGGATAAACGCAAGTACAGGCCCCGACCTTACTACTCAGCCTGTGAAAGTCAACCATCAGTAACAAGGGAGCATTTAGTAAGAACTTTCCTCAATTGTATCTCCGGCCTGTATCGCTCATCTTAAAGGGCCATACACCCGCAACTGTTGCCCATAGCAACCCCATTCAAAAAGGGTATAAAGTCACATTTAGCCTGCAGCATTTAAATAAACTGTCATTGCCATGTCTGTTCAGGAGGAAGCCACACAGCCTGACCTCAGTGGATCCCCTGCAGCAGCCGCAGCTGGCTCCAGTACACCGCCAGCCGCTGCAGCAGCCAGCATGATGCCACTAACCATGCCCTACTACTTTGGGCCCCCTTGGTTCCCCTGATACTCTGAGGAAGCTCACACCCTAAGAGACTTTAAAGAGAAAATGTGTGCCTTGTTCAGATTGTACCCTGTCTCCACAGAGCAGCAAATGGAAATACTCCTAGCGCAACTAGAGGGAGCCCCCCCCCCGGGAGGTGAAGTCCTGGCGTAGCTCTGAAAGAAGAACATTGGGACAGATCTTTGAGAGACTCTACACCACCTGGGAAACCCGTGCCAATACATAGTTATTGGGAGCCAACTCTGCAAGTAGGAGAAACCACCCTACCTCGACAAGGTATTATTGTTGTACAAGACTGAGACAAGGGTGGCTCCTCAGTAATCCTAGGAATGAATGTCCTTAGGAATTGTTACACCGAAATGCTTGAGGCATTACGCCAACTGCTTAACCTGCGCACAACAGAAATTAACCTGTGCGCACAACAGAAATTCGCCAATGAGAAAGGAGAATTCTGCTGTGTCCGCATCTGAGGTAACCAACCTGTGATCCTTAAACCAAATACTGAGACACTCATATGGTGCCGTGCCGCCCTGGGAATTCAAGGTCAAGACTACCAAGCCATGGTAGAGCCCTTCGCACTAGATGGTCATCTAAGTGCTACCTGATGAAGCCAGAAGTCAAGTACCTGGGACATGTTGTCAGTGCAGAAGGTGTTAAACCAGATCCGGAAAAGTTAGCTGCAGTCCAGAATTGGCCTACTTCTACCACAGTAAAGGAGGTAAGAAGTGTCCTTAGTTTTGCAGGATACTACAGACGCTTCATCCCTCACTTCGCCCAGATTATTGCCAGTTCAGAAACTCCTAAGAGGACATCCAAAGAAGTATCAGAAGACTCAGATACCTGTGGAGTGGAATGAAGACAGAGAAATTGCCTTCCAGCTCCTGAAAAAGAAGCTGACAGAACCACCTGTGTTGGGATATCCATATTACCAACAGCCATTCCATCTCTTCACTGATGCCAGCCAGAAAGGTCTGGGAGCTGTTCTGTCCCAAATGCAAGAAGGACACGAAAGAGTGATTGCTTACGCTAGTAGATCCCTGAAAGGAGCTGAAAAGAATGACCGGAACTACAGCTCTTTCAAGTTAGAGTTCCTTGCACTTGTGTGGGCAGTCACCGAAAAATTTAAGGACTACCTTGCAGCAACTTCCTTCATAGCTTTCACTGATAACAACCCACTGGCGCATCTCATTACAGCCAAACTAGGTGCTTTAGAACAAAGATGGGCCTCAAGTCTTGCTAACTACAACAACTTCACAGAAAAATACAGAACGGGCAAGTCCAACGAGAATGCGGATGACTTATCTCGCCTGCCTACCAAGGAAGATCCTACTGCACACGTAGATGTCTGGGAAGAGGTAGAGATACCTAATTTCTACAAAAACGTCGCCCAACAAGACATCCTCTCCGTCAAAAACAAAAGAGTCCTAAATCCCCAATTTACAGAACAATCCAGAATCTAAAATTGAAAAGGAGAGATGGATCAAACTTCAGTCAGAAAGTAGAGTAATCGGATAACTACATGACTTCCTCACCAGTGGAAGAACATCTGAGAGAATCCACAGAAAAAATGTAGACCCAAAACTGTTGAAGCTGTGGAAACACCGGAAACAACTCTTCCTGCAGAAGGGCCTACAATTGAGAAGAAGCCTGGATCCAGTTACCTATGACAGTGTATACCAAATCCTAATACCCAGCTGGGATGCAAGAATCGTTCGCGAGATGTACCATGACAAATCAGGACACTTTGGCGTGCAGAAGACAGAAGCTACCGTCCGTAGACGATTTTATTGTATTGGAATGCGAGGAGACATTGAGAAGTCGTGTCGAGAGTGTTCCGCCTGTGCTATTGGACGAGGTGAAAAGCATGACCAAAGAGCACACTTACATCCTATTGTAAGCCAGACATCGTTGGAGATCGTTGCAATTGACCACGTGAAGCTGGAACCAAGTCGCTCAGGCTACACATACGCTATTACTATCATTGACCACTACACCAAATCTGTTGTAGCCGTACCTGTTAAGGACTTGACCGCTAAAACAACTGCAGATGCCTTCTGGAAACATTTCCTGTTACTATACGGATGTCCAGAAAAAATTCTTGCTGATCAGGGATCTGCCTTTGAGTCGCAACTCTTCAAAGAACTGTGTTCGCTTCACAGTTGCCAGAAAATCTGAATGACAGCTTACCATCCCCAAGGTAATGGAATTTGTGAGAAGATGAACCATACCCTAATAGAAATGCTTAGAGCTGTGCCACCTGCTACCAGGAATGATTGGCCTACTCTTCTGCCTCAATTGATGTATACCTATAATATTACCATTCACTGTTCCACTGGGTATACACCTTACTACCTCATGTTTGGATGACAAGGTAAACTACCTGCTGAACAAACTTTGGACGTACAAGTGCCTGATGCCATCAATCCATTGCCAAAAACTGATTGGGTGAGCAAGCACCAAAGACGTCTAGCTGATGCACAAGAAATTGTTCACCAGCGCATGGAACATGCTCAAAAAGGCAGTAAAAATATTATGACCAATCTGCCAAAGCAGAGCCTCTTGAAATTGGTGATTATGTGTGGCTAAAGAACAATCATCGCACCAGCAAGTTGGATAGTAAGTGGGAAAGAGACCCTACACCGTTTCAGCTATCCCTAATCCAGCAACTGACAACTATGAGATCACCAGAGAAAACAAATGACCTCAAATAGTACATCGCAATCGCTTGAAACTGTGTAACAAGGAGAAAGATACTCCAGGAGAAATCCTTCCAGACGAGACTGTTGCAGAGGAGCACAAGCCTCCAATTTAAGTGCCTGAACTACCAGTTAAGTCTGTAGAGCCTATGCAAACTGTTGAAAAACTAATGACAGAAACAGAATCCTCTAAAATGGTTCCTTACACCATGGTTAAACATTGCTGTGCCTGCTCCAGTCAGTCCAATGTCACATCAGCCAGAGGAACCACCTCAAGAAGAAGTTTCAGTAGTGCAAGAAACTCCAGAAGTACTAAGTCCCCTTGAGCCAAGGCCAGAAGAAGGACCACCACTTCATAGATCCAGTCGGATTACCAAGGGACAACCACCTGCTCGTTATAGGGAGTATTTTTACATCCCTTATGCTCAGGGAACAGACTCATGCCCTGTGAGCCTCCTGACTTTCATCCCTGTTTATTATTTCCCCATTATGGACTATTCTGGTTTATTACTGTTTTGCTGTTCCAGGTCAGCTCCTTGTTCATCAGTCTCCAGAGCGAAGAAACTACGCACTTTTTCACTTGTTTACTACCATTCTTGATGTTTGCCTGATATTTACATTTGTGCCTAACTAATTGCTTTTCAGTCTCAAGAAAAAAGTATTGTTATGGGTCATGGTACTGTTCTTCATGCCTGCAGGACTGTTCTCTTTTTGTATCTTTAAGGAGACCTTCACCTTCGTGTCAAGGACGACATGGGTTAAACAAGGGATGTATGCAATGTCCCACTACCCTCGTGGGTACTGCAAAGTTGTTGTGTTATGCTTTGTATGCTGTATATAACTTATATGCATTTTATGCTGCAATGCATCTTTATGCATAATCCCTGCCTACAAGTGTGTTAGATTGCATTACACTGAGCCTACCACTAGGGGGAGATAACACATCCCATATACAGGTCCTTCTCAAAAAATTAGCATACTGTGATAAAGTTCATTATTTTCTGTAATGTACTGATAAACATTAGACTTTCATATATTTTAGATTCATTACACACCAACTGAAGTAGTTCAACCCTTTTATTGTTTTAATATTGATGATTTTGGCATACAGCTCATGAAAACACAAAATTCCTATCTCAAAAAATTAGCATATCATGAAAAGGTTCTCTAAACAAGCTATTAACCTAATCATCTGAATCAACTAATTAACTCTAAACACCTGCAAAAGATTCCTGAGGCTTTTAAAAACTCCCAGCCTGGTTCATTACTCAAAACCGCAATCATGGGTAAGACTGGCGACCTGACTGCTGTCCAGAAGGCCATCATTGACACCCTCAAGCAAGAGGGTAAGACACAGAAAGAAATTTCTGAACGAATAGGCTGTTCCCAGAGTGCTGTATCAAGGCACCTCAGTGGGAAGTCTGTGGGAAGGAAAAAGTGTGGCAGAAAACGCTGCACAACGAGAAGAGGTGACCGGACCCTGAGGAAGATTGTGGAGAAGGACCGATTCCAGACCTTGGGGGACCTGCGGAAGCAGTGGACTGAGTCTGGAGTAGAAACATCCAGAGCCACCGTGTACAGGCGTGTGCAGGAAATGGGCTACAGGTGCCGCATTCCCCAGGTCAAGCCACTTTTGAACCAGAAACAGCGGCAGAAGCGCCTGACCTGGGCTACAGAGAAGCAGCACTGGACTGTTGCATGTCATTCGGAAATCAAGGTGCCAGAGTCTGGAGGAAGACTGGGGAGAGGGAAATGCCAAAATGCCTGAAGTCCAGTGTCAAGTACCCATAGTCAGTGATGGTCTGGGGTGCCATGTCAGCTGCTGGTGTTGGTCCACTGTGTTTTATCAAGGGCAGGGTCAATGCAGCTAGCTATCAGGAGATTTTGGAGCACTTCATGCTTCCATCTGCTGAAAAGCTTTATGGAGATGAAGATTTCATTTTTCAGCACGACCTGGCACCTGCTCACAGCGCCAAAACCACTGGTAAATGGTTTACTGACCATGGTATTACTGGGCTCAATTGGCCTGCCAACTCTCCTAACCTGAACCCCATAGAGAATCTGTGGGATATTGGGAAGAGGAAGTTGAGAGACGCAAGACCCAACACTCTGGATGAGCTTAAGGCCGCTATCGAAGCATCCTGGGCCTCCATAACACCTCAGCAGTGCCACAGGCTGATTGCCTCCATGCCACGCCGCATTGAAGCAGTCATTTCTGCAAAAGGATTCACGACCAAGTATTGAGTGCATAACTGAACATAATTATTTGAAGGTTGACTTTTTTTGTATTAAAAACACTTTTCTTTTATTGGTCGGATGAAATATGCTAATTTTTTGAGATAGGAAATTTGTGTTTTCATGAGCTGTATGCCAAAATCATCAATATTAAAACAATAAAAGGCTTGAACTACTTCAGTTGGTGTCTAATGAATCTGAAATATATGAAAGTCTAATGTTTATCAGTACATTACAGAAAATAATGAACTTTATCACAATATGCTATATTTTTGAGAAGGACCTGTATATAGCTCATCTCAGGCCTAACCAGGTGAGTCCAGTTCAGTCTGAGTCTGCAGTGAGTGCAGTCTTTAGCTCTCAGTCAGTCTTCAGCCCAGAACTGAAGTGGACCACATACTCAGCAGTATAATAATTCAGAAAGTACTAAAGAAGCAGACCCCCAAAGGGTTACAGCCATCACTATAAGTGCCTTAGGACCTTTGGAGCTAAAAGTGAAGGATTTACCAGCCTCCGGCAGCCTCACTAACCTGCACTGGGATAACAGGGACCAGCATAAATGTCCTCTACCAGTAAGCATAAAATCTATATAATTAATGAGAGACAGACATCACACCTGTAAGCAGTAGACCTCTTTCAGCTTTACCTCTGTCCATCTTAGAGAGACTGTTCTATACCGGGATGTAACCGTTATCAGGAGCAACGTTCAGTAAAAGTTATAAGTTGAATTACACCATCCTCGTCTCAGTCTTCAGTTCCTCAATTAATGTTACAGTAAATGGTTGTACCATCACAAAAGGTACTGGCGTCACGACTACAAGGGACTTTGCCATAAGCACATTAATACAGACCATCAAGGGCACCTCGAACCACCATCTGGCATGTGTCCCTTACACCGGAGTGTGCCCCAGAGAATTCTTGTGCCATTCTCCTTATCACTTATGCGAGCCTGCCCAGGGACGAAGTAACCGTGAGTAATCAGAACTGTATTTACCTCGGCCCACCTATTTCTCACACTGTGACCTCACATGTAATTCCCCTGTTGATCTGGCATACCGCATCTGCATTCTTACATATGTGCGGCAAAGTCTGCAGAAGTGAGATGTAACTGGGAGAAGTCAACATAGCAGTCTGAGCCTGATGAAGGAAAGAGAATGACTACAATCGAAGCATGTCACCTGTGAATCACCCTATGTAAAGGTTCAGGCTACTTCTGATTGCATCAGATAATTACTTTATTCCATTGTGAGGTCTGCAGCAAAGTGATGGATGGTACTATTCTTGTTTGTGATGCTACAGATCCCAGCATACCTTTAGGTCATATTGGAACCAGTACAAACACATTACAGGAGGTAACCTGACTGGCCAATTTTTTTTAAATATTAGGGTAGGAATAATTTCCTGCTTTGCATTACACCAGTGGCGGGCAAACTTATTAGTAAAATGAGCCAAATATCGACAAAACAGCGATTTTATTTTTTTTGAGAGCCAAATTTTTTAAACTTCAAATATATAGGAAGGTACATTGTTATTTACTTCATAAGGGTATTCCTAACCATCTGAACATACCTTTCTCAATCCTCGACACTACATCTTCTTTCACTCCACAACGTTTCACCCTATAGGTTTTAGAGGAGGACAATATGGAAAAAAATATTTTTCATTACACCTCAGGTCAGACCACTAATCAGAACCTCAATGTTAATAAGACCTCCCTGAGATCAGATGTCAGCTCAGACCCCAAAGTAAATGACCCCCTCAATCAGACCTCAGATAAGAGCCCCATGCCTCTCATCATCCCCATTATCAACCATGATGCCTCTCATCATCCCCATTATCATCCATGATGCCGCTCATCATCCATGATGCCTCTCATATCCCCCATTATGATTCTCATCACCCCATTGCCTCAGATCAGCCCCAAGTTTCATCAAATAAAAAAGCACTTACCTCTCCGGCTCCTGGATGCCGCTGCTCCTCACCACCCGCGCTCTGTGTTCTTCCTGCTGTCGGCTGTGCTGTGAACTGGCGTGCACAGCGTGACGTCACAGAGCGCCTCACACTGTGCGCAGCACTGAACAGCCTACAACCGAGGACCAGGAAGCGGTGAGTACAGAGCC
Organism: Bufo gargarizans; assembly: GCF_014858855.1. Lineage (NCBI taxonomy): Eukaryota > Metazoa > Chordata > Amphibia > Anura > Bufonidae > Bufo > Bufo gargarizans. Next base: position 317,040,443 of record NC_058080.1, read on the forward strand.
TTCACCGCTTCCTGGTCTTCACCCTCCTACCTATTTTTGCTACGGGCAACGAAAATGCTATCGCACTGTACATGTGAGCCCGCACCTGGAAGAGCCAATATCAGGGCCACAGAGCCACAGTTTGCTGACCACTGCATTACACCATACACATCCCACATGCCCTATGAAACCTGTTGTCAAAGCGTTTTGTGTCCGGCCGAGTCCCTGCTCCCTCCTACATATTTCTAGAAATAGATATATGGACATACTTTAAATCAGCTTCTCCCTGTCTGTCACGGCTGGCGGTGGGGAAAACCCCCAGCCGTGCGGTGCCAGGAGAAGGTAGGGTTACCACTTGGCCGGGACCACAGAGTTAGGGAGCAGGTCACCTCCTATAGCGTCCCTAACGCTGACCCTGTCTCCTGTCTGTATGAGCCGACCTTGGTGGTAGGAGGGCTCATACGCCGGAACCTAAAAGTCCCTACAAGCCCTCAAGTCGGCCCTGAACTAGGGGACAGAGTAAGACGACCTGCTCCTCCTAGACACGGAGGAGCAGGAGTCTCAACGGCCAAGCAACACAGGGGGATACAAAAACAGCTATGGCAGTGGTAGGCAAATGGAAACAACTCATCACTCACCTGCCACAGACAACACAACCAGGAACCCATGTGCAGGTGCTGTAAGTACAAGACAACAACAGACACAGCACACACCAGACATCACACAGGAACCCTGGACCATAGGCTGCAATAACACAATCCCATTCACACCTAAATAACCCAGTGAAACATAGAAATTACTGACAAAGGTTTATGACCAGAAGGATGGTCCCCACCAGGCAGATGGAGGAGACAGGAGGCTGCTCCAGCCAGCATGGCTGAGAGCAACCTACTGAACCCAGCCAGGGACTGAGGCTTTATAGGCCAAGAGGCCACACCCAACGGTCAGAACACACCCAGTGACATCACACACACACACTGGGAAGGGAATTAACCCTTCCAGCACCACAGAAGGGAAACTCACATAAAGGGGAAAGCACACAACCTCACTCACCTGTCTCCGACGGCAACGGCATGCGTGGCAACCGTGTCCTCCAGAACAGCCAACAGGCCGAGACACTTCCACAGCATGCAAACATCACCAGACGTTGCCGCGGACAACCGCAGGTGAAGGGAGGAGTCCAGGTGCATACTAAACATCACCTCGTGCACAACAAACAAACAAGGAAGTGCACAATATCACACGTTGCCAAGGGCAACCGCACACATGCCTATTGTCCGCGGCAACCGCACCTGAGGCAAACAACTAAGTGCCCCCAGCTGCGGTTGACAACACCAAGCCGCGGGCAACCGCATGCGGCTCCCAAGGAGTCACGACCATGACCAAGGGTCGTGACACTGTCTCTCCTCATTCTCAATAGCAGCGCTGACTACCTGATCTCTCCTGTAGCTTCGGGCGGCTGGTTATCCAGTGCATCGGGGATACAGAAGGTTTGTACTCTGTCAACACTGGCCACCCTGATCAGTATCAAAATAAGGGCTCATGCACACAAATATATTTTCTTTCCGTGTCCGTTCAGTTTTTTTTTTTTGCAGACCATAAGTTACTGCGTGTGCATTCCATTTCCGTATGTCCGTATTTCCGTTCCGCAAAAAAAATAATAGAACATGTCCTATTATTGTCCGCATTACATAGGATAGTAAAAAAAAAAATCGATAAATAAAGTATATTAAGAACACATTTCCTATCCCTACACATTAGAGCAAAAAATAAATAAATGGTGTTTACATTTTAAACATTTTTACTCTGTTGAATTGCCCAGTTTTACAGTATATAACTATACTGTAAAACTGGGCAATTCAACAGAGTAAAAATGTAAGTGAACAAAACTTTTGAGTAATGTATTATAAAACTCACCCTCAGATAATAAAAGAACTTCCACATAAAAACATTGCACAAGAAATTTCAGTTCTGCATTTTTAAAGAGGAACTGAATGTTATATTTCCAAAGAAGCTCACTTTTTTACCATAGCAGGTGTTAGCTTGATTTTAATGATTCTGAATAATCCTTTTTATAGTATGTATATTAAAGGGGTTTTCCGAGACTTCTGTACTGAGGACTTATCCTGACATCCAGGACCCCCCCCCCCTCCCCATCTGCTTTTTGAGAAGGCACCAGCCCTTGCAGAAGCCTTCTCTAGGCCTTCTCTCAGCAAACCAAGCACAGCGCCGTACATTATACGGTTGTGTAATGACCGGTGTCACGCACAGGGAGGAAAACAGGGAAAGCCCTGCCTAAGGGAGAGGGAAAGGTGGTGACCCCTAACTCACCTTGCGGCTGGCACCTGACTGCCCTGACGTCCCTAGACGGGTTCCTCACCCGTGCGGCGATCACGTGCCTAAACCCTGGCTTTCCCTGAAATGAGCCCTAGATAGTGAACGGGCCGGTGGGATCGCTAGTCCTCACCACTGCACTAAGAGGGAAACACCAGGGAGAGGACAGACAAACACAAACACCCAGGTGGACGACAACAACTGTCCACAAAGGTCCAACAGGGATCCGGAGGGTAGCGTTCTGAATCAACAGTCAGAGAACGCAGCAACACAGCTCCAGTGGGTCAGGATAGATGTCCAGGCAGGAAGCTCTATCTCTGGCAACCAGAGAAGTGTGAGAGAGGAATATAAGGAGGTTTGGGAGTGCTGGACAAGGAACAGCTGAGGAGAAGGAGCTACGGATCCCTGAGTGAGCCAAAAGGGTTTGCAAAGCAAACCCAGAAAGCTACCATAAGGAAAACAGCCCTATCTTATATACAGCGTGCAGCCAACCGCTGCGACTTCCTGACCCCGGGTATAACGGAGTCAGGCGTGGTTCTCGATACCCTCGTGACAGGTTGTGTTTGGTATCGCACCTCAGCCCCTTTTACTTCAATGGGGCAGAGCTGCTCCTAGGCCATGTGACCAATGAGCGTGACGTCACATGGCTTAGACTAAGCTGCGAGAATGCCGCAGCGCTACTGAGAGCACTAGTGGCTTCTCAAACAGATGATCAACAGGGGCCCCATGTGTCAGAGCCCCCCAATCAGATACTGATGATCTATCCAGAAGATATGAATGTCTCGGAAAACCCCTTAAGTCTGTTTCAGACTGTGTTCTCTTTGATGTTCTGGAGATTTACTCATTTGTATTCAAGAGGAATACTTCAAAGAATGATATAAAACCTATGATTAAGGCCTTATTCACACAACAGTGTCAGTTTTGCAGTCCTCAAACCATGTATATGCAAAGTACAGATGCGGTCCGTGTGCGATCATTTTTGTGTGTGGATCCATTAACTTAATGGGTCCGTGGTCTGCATTTTGCAGATACATTCTATCTTTTTGTGGAATGGACATATGGATGTGGAAAGCACACGGATGATCTGTGTACTTTCCACATCCATATGTCTGCACCACAAAAAGACAGAACATGTCCTATACCTGGCCGCATAATGCGGACGCAACATGGACAGTACCCATATATTGCAGATATGCAATTTGCGGAAAGCATAATACATATGGTCATGTGCATGAGGCCTAAATTGAATTGAGCTGTAGTAGAAATTGGATGAACCTATGTAAACAATGGCTTAGGCTGCCAAGGATCAGAGCCCCTCAGATAAAACATCAGTGGGGAAAAAAATCTTTACATTTAAATTGATCAATACATTTAAAAAAATGTACACATTTTATTTTGTAATTTTTTTTTTTTTTTTAGGAAACACCAAAACAAAAAACAAATACATATTTAATCAATGACATCATAATTCTTATTCCTTCCCTTTCCCATCCCAATCAACCAAAACCTACACTACCTCTCTTGCGATGCATGTCTTTTTACATAAAGGGGGGAGGGGGGGGAGCCATAAAAAAGAGCTACCAGTTCCAACCTCCCCATATCTTGGACAATTTATCCTCAGAGTTTCTGTAACGGGGTTCCGAAGGCGCACTCGGTCTCCCATCAGCCGCAAACCTGCTGCTTAGCTTCGGGAGCGAGGATCTGTGTTTGACCTCGTTCCCAGGGCGGCTTTGCTAGCTGGGAGGCTCCCTGCTCCTAGGTCTGCCTTGAGCGCCGAGCTGATCACTCGGTGCTCGACTGGTCATTCTGTCGGTCATGTGACGCTGGCCCTCACTCCCCACTATAAATACAGGCAGCCTGCTGGCCACAGGTTGCCTGTTAATTTAGGTTCCTGGCAGTTGTTGGATACCTGTGTACTTACCTGATCCTGTTCCCTGACGATCCTTTGCCTGCTCCTCCTGTACTGCACATCCTTCCTGCTATATTGACCTCGGCTTCCACCTGACTATTCTTTGAGGACTCCTTTGGTACTTCTCGACTCTCCTGGTATTTATGACCCCGGCTTCTCCTGACCTTTCTTTGCTTATCCCGCTGTACTGCGTTGTCCTCTAGGTTTTGACCCGGTCCGTTCACTATCCGTTATTTGTCTTGTCTGTCCTTCCCACACGTATTCTAAGTTAGGGACTGCCGTCCAGTTGTCCCCTGTCATCAGGACTCGTGAGGCAAGTAGGCAGGGCCAGGGGTGAGGGTGGAGTGCAGTGGTCACTATCCTCCCCCCTGTGTGTGTGTGTACATGACCGTTACAGTTTCTTTATTTATATAAAACCTTCTCATATCTCTGAACTTTATTGACCAAGTACAACCATTCATTGAACTTAGGAATATTTTGTGAGACCCAAATTCGAACGATCAACAGTCTGGCTATAAACATAATTCTAATCAAAAGAATATTTTTATCCATGTGGCAGTTTACCCTGGTTAAGTCACTCAATATCTAGCATTCAGGTACAAACGGAATTACGACCCTCAATTTTTGAGTGATAAAATTCTCAACTGAATCCCAATAAGCTTTAAGATCCGGACAAAACCAAAACGTGCAAAAAATCTGCCCGCTGTTCATCACAACGTGGGCACTTCGAAGATTCTCTTAAAGGGATTCTGTCACCTCCCCTAAGCCAAAAAACGATTTTAAAGCAGCCATGAAGCACAGCTTACCTGGATTAGGCTGTGCTCTTTTATGTTGAAATCCGTCCAGCAGTTACTGCAAAAAACGACTTTGATTGATATGTAAATGTGTCCTGAAGGTGCCCAGGGGGGCGTTTTTTTCTTCTTAGAGAGCCCAGTACCGCCCCTCTTTCAGTGCCCAGCCCGCCTTCCTTGTACTGTCTAACCGCCGCCTCCAGCCTGCCACAGCCTCTCCTCCCTCTCCTCCCCCTCCCTCACGCCGAACGAACTCTCGCACAGGCGCAGTACCCACTGAGGGCTGCGCCTGTGCGATCAGCAGGAGACTGAGGGCAGCAGCTTCATCTTCGTCACTGGGCATGCGCCGAGCCCAGTGACGTCCGATGCTCGCTCTTCCCTCAGTCAGCAGGGTGATCAGTCAGCTGATCAGAAACTTTAGAGTGCCTAAAATCAAGATTTTTCACCCCCACCTGCCCCCCTCCACGATTTGATGCCGGCGGGTGGTGCAGGGGGGGTGTCGCAGGCGGTGGGGGCGTTGCGGGAGGCGGGCGGTGCGGCAGGCGGGATCGCAATCCCCCGCCCGCCTCCCCTTGAAAATTCGTTGGCTTCTAGTGGGTTATACCAGGGTGCCAGCACATTGCTGACACCCTGGTATAAACGGCTGACATCTGCGCAGATGTCAGCCGTTTAACCCTTTCCATACCGCGGTCCGTACGTCATCGGTCAGGGAGCTCCCTCCCTCTCCATCGGGGGGCTGCTGTGCCTTTGCAGCCCCCCGATGGAGAGGGAGAGAGCCCCCCGACAGCCCCCCGCAGCCCCGTACTCACCCTTCCCCGTCTGCAAAGTTGTGGCAGACGGGGAAGGTTCCCATGGCAACAGGACGCCTGCTCAGGCGTCCTGCTGTCCATGGTGCTGAACAGATCTATGCTAAAAGCATAGATCTGTTCAGTGTAAGTAAAATACAGTACAGAACCCTATATAGGGTTCTGTACTGTATTATGCAGACATCAGACCCACTGGATCTTCAAGAACCAAGTGGGTCTGGGTCAAAAAAATGTAAAAAAAAAGTGAAAAAAGTTAAGATAAAAAAAAACATTTATCACTGAATAAAAATTTAAAAAATAAAATACTCTACACATATTAGGTATCGCCGCATCCGTAACGACCTGAAATATAAAACGGTCATGTTACTTTCCCCGCATGGTGAACGCCATAAAAATAAAAAAATAAAAACTATGAGAAAATTGAAATTTTGCCCACCTTACTTCCCAAAAAAGGTAATAAAAGTAATCAAAAAAGTCGCATGTACGCCAAAATAGTACCAATCAAACAGTCATCTCATCCCGCAAACAATGAGACTCTACTCAAGATAATCGCCCAAAAACTGAAAAAACTATGGCTCTTAGACTATGGAAACACTAAAACATGATTTTTTTTGTTTCAAAAATGAAATCATTGTGTAAAACGTACATAAATAAAAATAAAGTATACATATTAGGTATTGCCGCGTCCGTATCGACCGGCTCTATAAAAATATCACATGACCTAACCCCTCAGGTGACCATCGTAAAAAAATTTAACAAAACGGTGTAAAAAAAGCAATTTTTTGCCATCTTACGTCACAAAAAGTGTAATAGCAAGCGATCAAAAAGTCATATGCACCCCAAAATAGTGCCAATCAAACCGTCATCTCATCCCGCAAAAAATGAGACCCTACTCAAGATAATCACCCCAAAACTGAAAAAACTATGGCTCTTAGACTATGGAGACACTAAAACATTGTTATTGTATAAAACTTATATAAATAAAAAAAAAATTGTATACATATTAGGTATCACCGCGTCCGTGACAACCTGCTCTATAAAATTACCACATGAGCTAACCTGTCAGATGAATGTTGTAAATAACAAAAAAAAAAAGGCTATTTCTTGTTACCTTGCCGCACAAAAAGTGTAATATAGAGCAACCAAAAATCATATGTACCCTAAACTAGTACCAACAAAACTGCCACCCTATCCTGTAGTTTCTAAAATGGGGTCACTTTTTTGGAGTTTCTACTCTAGGGGTGCATCAGGGGGCTTCAAATGGGACATGGTGTCAAAAAACCAGTCCAGCAAAATCTGCCTTCCAAAAACCGTATGGCATTCCTTTCCTTCTGCGCCCTGCTGTGTTCCCATACAGCGGTTTACGACCACATATGGGGTGTTTCTGTAAACTACAGAATCAGGGCCATAAATAATGAGTTTTGTTTGGCTGTTAACCATTGCTTTGTAACTGGAAAAAAAAATATTAAAATGGAAAATCTGCCAAAAAAGTGAAATTTTGAAATTGTATCTCTATTTTCCATTAAATCTTATGCAACACCTAAAGGGTGAACAAAGTTTGTAAAATCAGTTTTGAATACCTTGAGGGGTGTAGTTTCTTAGATGGGGTCACTTTTATGGAGTTTCTACTCTAGGGGTGCATCAGGGGGCTTCAAATGGGACACGGTGTCAAAAAAACAGTCCAGCAAAATCTGGCTTCCAAAAATCATACGGCGCACCTTTCACTCTACGCCCCGCTGTGTGGCCGTACAGTAGTTTACGGCCACATATGGGGTGTTTCTGTAAACGGCAGAGTCAGGGCAATAAAGATACAGTCTTGTTTGGCTGTTAACCCTTGCTTTGTTAGTGGAAAAAATGGGTTAAAATGGAAAATTAGGCAAAAAAATGCAATTCTCAAATTTCATCCCCATTTGCCAATAACTCTTGTGCAACACCTAAAGGGTAAACGAAGTTTGTAAAATCAGTTTTGAATACCTTGAGGGGTGTAGTTTATAGAATGGGGTCATTTTTGGGCGGTTTCTATTATGTAAGCCTCGCAAAGTGACTTCAGACCTGTAGTGGTCCCTAAAATTGGGTTTTTGAAAATTTCTGAAAAATTTCAAGATTTGCTTCTAAACTTCTAAGCCTTGTAACATCCCCAAAAAATAAAATATCATTCCCAAAATAATTCAAACATGGAGTAGACATATGGGGAATGTTAAGTCATCAAAAATTTTGGGGGTATTACTATGTATTACAGAAGTAGAGAAACTGAAACTTGCAAATTTTTCCCATTTTTTGGTAAAATAGGTATTTTAGCATTGTCATGAAGTACAATATGTGACGAAAAAACAATCTCAGAATGGCCTGGATAAGTCAAAGTGTTTTAACCTGCTCAGGACCGCCGTACGCAGGATTGCGTCTTTGCGGCGGTCCTGTTTCTCTGGGTGTACGCGCCGATGCGTCATCTCGCAAGACGTTCGTCATCAACCTGCCAGCCAATGATCGCGGCTGGCAGGTTGTTGATTTTCAAAAAAACAAATGAGCAGCCAGATAACACATCATATTTAGTAAATATGATGTGGTTATATGGCTGCTGTGCTCCTCTGCTCCTTCTTTTGGTCGGTTGGTTCCAGCAGAGGAGCAGAGGAGCACACATCACTGTGAGTACCCACCAACACCACACTTAGCCCCCAGATCACCTCCCAGCACCCCAATTAACCCCTTGATCACCCCTTCTTGCCCCTGTCAATCACTAGTGAAAAGGAAAAAAGTGATCAGTGCAAACTCACTTTTTTTTTTTTCACTGGTATTGACTGATAGGTTTTAGTATAGTTTAGGTCCCTTGGTTAGGTAGTTTAGTGATCGGTTAGCGCCCAGCCCACCACACCGCAGTCCCTTATTCGCTGATTAGCGTATCGCTAATCAGCATTTGTACTTTTATAGTATCTGGAAGTGATCAAAACTGATCACGGTCAGATCTATAATAGTATTAGTGTCACTTTAGTTCGCCCTTCGATCGGGCAAACACAGTATTAGTGACAATAGTATTAGTGACAAAAAAATATTCTTTTTTTGATCACTGCACATTCACTTTACACGCACTGCGGCGATAAAAAAATCAGTTTTGATATTTTTTATCAACCGCAGCGGCCTCCGGTACTTCGCTAGCCTCCCCTTTGTAAGACAGGCTTGCTTTTTTTCTTGGGTAGTCTCAGGGAATACCCCTAAATTTAGTTGCCCAAATGTCAAACAGGGGGTATTCTTCTGAAGAGGCCTACAGGCTTCTGACCCAGTCGGATGAGGAATGGGAACCCTCATCTGATGAATCTAGCGGGTCAGAATACGAACCTGTAGAAAGCAATGGCTCTCTGACCCAAAGTTCGGACGAGGAGGCTGAGGTCCCTGATAGCACCAGGCGTACCCGGCCCCGTGTCGCTAGACCACAGGTTGCGCAGGATCCGCTTCAAGAGCAGCAGAGTGGGGCTGGTGTTGTTGGATTACGTGGTGAGGCATACACCAGCAGCGCAGCCCTTCCTGGACCTAGTACCAGCACTGCCGTACAACCTGGTGAAGTGGCGAGCACCAGAAGGGCAGTTGAAGCTGGTACGGTGGCACGTGCAGTAGTGACCCCCGTCGCAGCCACCGCAAAGACGTGCCCGTAGAGCCCCTAGAATCCCTGAGGTGCTGGCAAACCCTGATTGGCAGTCCCCAACTTCAGCCGCACCTGTAGTTCCCCCTTTCACCGCCCAGTCTGGAGTTCGGGTTGAGACAGCTCAGATCGGTTCGGCCCTGGGATTTTTTGAGCTGTTCTTGACTGCGGAGCTCTTGGACTTAGTCGTGGCCGAAACAAATCGGTATGCCACACAATTTATATCCGCCAACCCGGGAAGCTCTTATGCCCAGTCTTTCCGGTGGAAACCAGTCCAAGTTTCCGAAATTAAAACTTTTCTGGGCCTTCTCCTCAACATGGGTCTAACTAAAAAGCATGAATTGCGGTCATATTGGTCCACGAACCCATATCATCACATGCCCATGTTCTCTGTTGCTATGTCCAGGACACGATTTGAGACCATCCTGCGTTTCCTGCACTTTAGCGACAACACCACCTCCCGTCCCAGAGGCCACCCAGCTTTTGACCGGCTCCACAAAATTCGGCCCCTCATAGACCATTTCAACCAGAAATTTGCAGATTTGTATACCCCTGAGCAAAACATCTGCGTAGACGAGTCCCTTATACATTGGCTTCAAACAATACATCCCAAGCAAGCGCGCCCGGTATGGGGTCAAATTGTATAAGCTCTGTGAAAGGGCCACAGGCTATACCCACAAATTTCGGATCTATGAGGGAAAAGATCAGACCCTGGAGCCGGTCGGTTTCCCTGACTACCTGGGGAGCAGTGGGAAGACAGTCTGGGACTTGGTGTCACCCTTATTCGGCAAGGGGTACCATCTTTATGTGGACAATTTTTACACAAGTGTGGCCCTCTTTAGGCATTTGTTTCTAGAACGGATTGGCGCCTGTGGCACCGCGCGAACTAGTCGCGCGGGCTTCCCCCAACGGCTCGTTACCACCCGTCTTGCAAGGGGGAAGAGGGCTGCATTGTGTAACGAAGAACTGCTCGCGGTGAAATGGAGAGACAAGCGTGACGTTTACATGCTCTCCTCCATTCACGCAGACACGACAATCCAAATTGAGCGAGCAACCCGTGTCATTGAAAAGCCCCTCTCAGTCCACGACTATAACCTTCACATGGGAGGGGTGGACTTCAATGACCAGATGTTGGCTCCGTATTTAGTGTCCCGCAGAACCAGACGCTGGTATAAGAAGGTGTCTGTATATTTAATTCAATTGGCTCTGTATAATAGTTTTGTTCTCCACAGTAAGGCTGAGAGAACTGGATCCTTCCTCAAATTTCAGGAAGAGATCATCGCGAACCTCCTGTACCCAGGAGGTTCCGTGGCCCCATCCACCAGTGTAGTTAGCCGTCTACACGAGCGACATTTCCCCAGTGTCGTTCCTGGTACCTCAAACCGACCGCCACCCCGAAATTTTTTTTGTGTCTGTAGCAGAAGTGGAATAAGGCGTGACACCCGCTATTTCTGTCCTGACCACTCTGCCCTATGCTTTGGAGAGTGTTTCCGGAAGTACCACACACAGGTACACTTAGCATAGGAATCACATCTCACCAGGACAGGCACACAGGGCTATTAGGGCCCATTCACATACAGCTGCTGCAAACCTCTCCTTTCACCTGGGACAAAGTGCATAACGCACTTCGCCACATCTTTGGGCAATTTGCGCTTTGCACATTGACCCATGGGGAAGGAGAGGTTTGTTCTATAAAGGTGAAAAAAAACAAAAAAAAAACACCAGTAAGCAAAAAGGTTAATGTTTAGTTCAAAAAGTTTATATGTTCTGTTCCAAAGTTAATAAAATTGCGTTGCGGCCTGGTTTTTTCATTTTTTTTTTTTTACCTTCCAGGTGGACCAACCGATCGACTAGCTGCAGCACTGATGTGCATTCTGACAGAAGCATTGCGCTGCTGTCAGATTACACGCAAGTCGGTGTATGCGGCGCTGCAAGACGAGATTTCTACTCTGCAGTAAAAGATACGTTTGCCAAGGCATACGAGCTGAGGAGGAGGCAGCGTTCCTATGCTTTGGCAAACACTTTGTATATAAAAAAAAATAATAATAATCATGGCAATGATTTATTCATCCACATCGATTGATGTGAATGGAGAAATCTGGTTTGCCAGGGCATACGAGCTAAGTGGGTATGGATGTTGGGCGGAGCTCCTATGTCCTGGCAGACGCCTTTCCCCTCCTTTATTTTTTTTTGGGCAGAGATTTTTCCATCCACATTGATCGATGCGAATGAAGAAATCTGTGCCGTTCATTTTTTTCTTTCAGCCCAGAGGCTGAACGGAAAAAAAAATCTCATTACCTGTATGCTCAATATAAGGAGAATAGCAGAAACTCCTAATGCTGGCCATACATGTAATGATTGCGGAGACCCTCAAATGCCAGGGCAGTACAAACACCCCACAACTGACCCCATTTTGGAAAGAAGACACCCCAAGGTATTCGCTGAGGGGCATATTGAGTCCATGAAAGATTTACATTTTTGTCCTAAGTTAGCGGAAAGTGAGACTTTGTGAGAGAGAAAAAAAAAAAAAAGAAAAAAAAACACAATTTCCACTAACTTATGCCAAAAAGATAAATTTCTATGAACTCGCCATGCCCCTCATTGAATACCTTAGGGTGTCTTCTTTCCAAAGTGGGGTTACATGTGGGGTATTTATACTGCCCTGGCTTTTTAGGGGCCCTAAAGCGTGAGAAGAAGTCTGGGATCCAAATGTCTAAAAATGCCCTCCTAAAAGGAATTTGGGCACCTTTGCACATCTAGGCTGCAAAAAAGTGTCACACATGTGGTATCGCCGTACTCAGGAGAAGCTGGGGAATGTGTTTTGGGGTGTCATTTTACATATACCCATGCTGGGTGAGATAAATATCTTGGTCAAATGCCAACTTTGTATAAAAAAATGGGAAAAGTTGTCTTTTGCCAAGATATTTCTCTCACCCAGCATGGGTATATGTAAAATGACAACCCAAAACACATTCCCCAACTTCTCCTGAGTACGGCGATACCAGATGTGTGACACTTTTTTGCAGCCAAGGTGGGCAAAGGGGCACATATTCTAAAGTGCACCTTTCGGATTTCGCAGTCCATTTTTTACACATTTTGATTGCAAAGTACTTCTCACACATTTGGGCCCCTAAATTGCCAGGGCAGTATAACTACGCCACAAGTGACCCCATTTTGGAAAGAAGACACCCCAAGGTATTCCGTGAGGGGCATGGTGAGTTCCTAGAATTTTTTGTCGCAAGTTAGTGGAATATGAGACTTTGTAAGGAAAAAAAAATAAAAAATAAATCATTTTCTGCTAACTTGTGAAAAAAAATTCTAGGAACTCGCCGTGCCCTGCACGGAATACCTTGGGGTGTCTTCTTTCCAAAATGGGGTCACTTGTGGCGTAGTTATACTGCCCTGGCAATTTAGGGGCCCAAATGTGTGAGAAGTACTTTGCAATCAAAATGTGTAAAAAATGGCCTGCGAAATCCGAAAGGTGCACTTTGGAATATGTGCCCCTTTGCCCACCTTGGCTGCAAAAAAGTGTCACACATCTGGTATTGCTGTACTCAGGAGAAGTTGGGGAATGTGTTTTGGGGTGTCATTTTACATATACCCATGCTGGGTGAGATAAATATCTTGGTCAAATGCCAACTTTGTATAAAAAAATTGGAAAAGTTGTCTTTTGCCAAGACACCCCATGGTATTCCGTGAGGGGCATGGCGAGTTCCTAGAATTTTTAATTTTTTGTCGCAAGTTAGTGGAATATGAGACTTTGTAAGAAAAAAATAAAAATAAAAAAAATCATCATTTTCCGCTAACTTGTGACAAAAAATAAAAAGTTCTATGAACTCACTATGCCCATCAGCGAATACCTTAGGGTGTCTACTTTCCGAAATGGGGTCATTTGTGGGGGTTTTCTACTGTTTGGGCATTGTAGAACCTCAGGAAACATGACAGGTGCTCAGAAAGTCAGAGCTGCTTCAAAAAGCGGAAATTCACATTTTTGTACCATAGTTTGTAAACGCTATAACTTTTACCCAAACCATAATTATTTTTTTTTGCCCAAACATTTTTTTTAAAATCAAAGACAAGTAGAACAATAAATTTAGCAAAAAATGTATATATGGATGTCGTTTTTTTTGCGAAATTTTACAGCTGAAAGTGAAAAATTTCATTTTTTTGGCAAAAAAATCGTTACATTTTGATTAATAACAAAAAAGTAAAAATGTCAGCAGCAATTAAATACCACCAAATGAAAGCTCTATTAGTGAGAAGAAAAGGAGGTAAAATTCATTTGGGTGGTTGCATGTTGCATGACCGAGCGATAAACGGTGAAAGTAGTGTAGTGCAGAACTGTAAAAAGTGGCCTGGTCATTAAGGGGGTTTTAGCTAGCGGGGTTGAAGTGGTTAAAGTTATCACCACTTAAAGTGACACTGGTCAGATTTGCCTGGTCCTTAAGGTGAAATAAGGCTGTGTCCTTAAGGGGTTAAACAATGTCTTCTGTCCTGGAGACAACCGAGGAGTAATTCAATTATCTCTCAGGACAAAGGGAAATCGCCAATACACACATGGGGACAATAGGACAGACATCAGTATTTAAATATACAATGTCACAACCATTACAGTAAACACAGAGATTTAACATAGCCCAAAATGGCACAAATTAGACCAGTGGTTCAAAAGTTAGTAAAAGTCCTTTGTGAACAAAGTAAGCATGGCTTTTCTGCCCAAAACCAGTTTTTACAGAGTTAGGCTGTGTGAGATAATTGGCTTAACTGGGTGTGGTAAGCCAACTAGGTACAGAAAATACCTCTATTCACAACAGCAAAACTACACAAAAATACATAACTCCTATCAAATTGAACAGAACCCCCACATTCAACTTATCCCCAGATGGCTTGGATCTGAGCGCTCAATATATCCAAACAGCGCTCAGATGCCACAAACACAGTAAAATCACCATTGGGTTTAAGTTTAGCATGGGCTGATGAGAGGGCCCATAATCCTGGGGCAAGAGGCTGGCAACCAGGCTTCTCCAGCACCCAGTGGCGAGGTTGGTTTTGCCACGATAAATAATATTACTTTTCTGCCAAAACTTATCAAATAATTTATGAACATCCTGTAAGTAAAAATTATGCCAAAGGGGGTGCACAAAAGAGATTCCTTTATCCCCATCCAGCTTCTAATAGTAGTCCAGGATCTAGAGAATAGCTTTCCTGTTGCTCTAAATTCGTGTTCAACATTAATTAATCACCCCGATTAAAGCAGGGTAAATATATTATTGAATGGAGAACGTTCCACCAAGATCTTACACAACAAACTTTTCTCCCATTCACAAAATAACCATAACTGCCCAGCCAGAAAGTAACCCTTCAATTAGGGAAGATTCAACCCTCCCTGCTCAAACGGCTTGTAAAAATTATCCAGCTTTAACCTCATTCATTTTCTTCCCCAGAGAAGGTCGTTAATCAATCTCTCAATAAGTTTGAAGAACTTGTCTTCAATCCAAATTGGGGAATTCCTAAGGATATAGAGAGGTTGAGGTAGAATCACTATCTTAGTCAAAGAAATTCTATCCAATCTAGTCAAAGGCAAATCGAAGCCATGTCGTAAATTTTGATCTCAGTTTGGTTATCAATGGAGTCAAATTGAGTTGAATAAAATCTTCAACCCTAGGCGATATCAACGTTCCCAGATATTCAAATGAATCAACCATCTTTAACATAGTCAAAGGCCCCTGGCTCCGATACTCAAAATTGTCCAATAATATGAGAGTAGTCTTTGACCAATTAATGTCCAGGCCTGAAACTTCCCCAAAGGAGTTAACTATACGAATAATTCTTGAGAGAATTATATTAGTATGATTTATAAAAAAATAGGACATCATCTGCATATAGCGAAATCCAATTCTCTAATCCCAATACTCCAAACCCTTCAATCCCTGTATCTTGCCTAAACCTGAGTGCCAGAGACCCGATATAAATATTGAACAGTAACGGGGAGAGTGGGCAACCTTGACGAGTATCTCTTTTCAACATAAAACTCGGGGTAAGACTGCCATTAAGATTCAGTTTCGCAATAGAAGAATTATACAAAAGCCTAACCACACTAATGAACCTTGTACCAAATCCTATCCTTTCCAACACCTTCCATAGAAATTTCCACTCCACCTTGTCGGCATCCAAAGACAGGATGGAGCGTGATTTCGCCCCCGGATGATTGTATATTCGCAAAAAGTCGATGGAGATTATGATGGGTACCTTTATTAGGGATAAACCCATTCTGGTCGGGATTTATAATCGAGGGGATAACTCTAGAAAGCCTTCCTGCCAACATCCTAGATAGGAGCTTAACATCTGTATTCAGGAGCGATATCGGTCTATAGAACCCCATGTCTAAAGAATCGTTCCCCTTTTTTAATATTAGTTTAAAAAAATTACACATTTTCAACCAATGCATAGTCTTGATGTGTCTCAATGGTTACAGACTACCAACAAACCCTGTGTAGTCTGAACCTGCAGTCATGCTACCTTCCATGTGCCAAAAGCTTCTTGCTAACTTCCATTCTTCAGACACAAACAGTATGACATTAAGGAAGGAAGAAGGCACGAGGACAGAGCACATCAGAACTGTAAGTACCTTTTCTATCTGCAATGCACCCCTGACCAGTGCCCCCTGCGTTACATGCACGCCTGACCAGTGCCCCCTGCGTTACATGCACCCTTGACCAGCGCCCCCTGCGTTACATGCACCGCTGACCAGCGCACCCTGCGTTCATGTACCCCTGACTAGCGCACCATGCGTTACAAGCACCCCGGACCAGTGCACCCCGAGTTACACGCACCCCTGACCACTGCACTCTGCGCTACAAGCAGAATAAGTAGCATTAGTTGCAAACAACACCAACAGGGTTATTTCACAAAAGAGTGAAGAGTTTGGAGAGGTCAGGAGGAGTGAACAGTGAATATAGGACAACATAGCTCAATGATGGCTAACCTTGGCACTCCAGCTATGGTGAAACTGCGACTCCCAACATGCTCCATTTATTTCTATAGAGTTCTGAGAGCAGCCAAGCAAGCGGGTCATCTTGGGAGTTGTAGTTTTACCACAGCTGGAGTGCCAAGGTTAGCCATCACTGACATAGCTGATTTGAAAAAATAATCTCCAATTCAGCTCACTTTCCTATTCAGTTATGTTGTCCTAGATTGTTCCCTTCTCGAAAACTCTTCACCCTTTTGTGAATAAGCCTGTGAGCGTCTGTTCATTGGTCTTCTTTTTAGTGACATGGTTAACATATGGGATTATTTACACAGCCCTGGTGTTTGATGAAACTGCTTTAAACTATAAAGCAAAGTTTTCGAAGACTGTTTCTCTCTTTCTCAGGTCTTAAGCAATACCGAGGAAGAAAGGAAAACTCTTGAAAGCTTGAAAGGTATCCCTGCATACCGCAATTCTCTTGTATTTTGTAATCTTATTTATACGGTATATACTTATTTCGTTTTTTTCAGTAGTATGATTAAGTGGTGAAAATTATTAGTGCCCCCCCTTTTTTGACTGTGGTATCTTATGTGCCCCCCCCCCTATATATTGTTCCTAGAGTCGCCACTGTGTGTAACGGTGTAAAGCTTCATTCACACATCCGTATCTATTGAATTTAATGTGTTTATTAACACATCTTTGTTCATAGTCACTGAAAAAATAACAGCCATGCACTACTAGCAGACCAAACAAGCCCATTGATGGATTACATCGGTGTTCTTCCGTGGTTATCACTAACCAGTGGTAGGAGATGCTCTAGAAATCCTTTTTCAGCCTAGCAGTGCATGTGGAAAACAAACGAGACATGGCCCAACAGATGTCATCACTGAAATGAACGTGTTAAACAGGCCGAACTTTAAAATACTTGGGCTTCTGTTACAGTTCCTTCCATACCAAGTCCCATTTATAATGTCAGTGTCTTTTTTTTTTTTTTGTGGCAGAGGGGTCTTTGATCCCTAAGGTTCTATATGTATAACACTTTCCCTTTACTTACCTACCAGCAAGAGATATCATTTACGTGCAGACTGTCTTTTAGGGTAAGTCTATGCAGCCAGTTATGAAAGGGCTTTCCATGACTTTTAGGCCTCATGCACGCGGCCGTTGGGCAGTCATGGCCGTATTGCGGCCTGCAAACGGCGGGTTGGCAATCCACGGCCGTCGGCCATGTGCACCCCACATCACGGATGTGGACCCATTCACTTAAATGGATCCGCAATTCCGGAGATGCAGAACAGAGTCACGGAACGGAACACCAGAAGCACTACGGAGTGCTTCCGTGGTGTTTCTTTCCGGTGTTCCGCACCGCAAATAAATATGACATGTCATATTTTTTTGCAGTGCGGACTGACCACGGAGCCATTCTAGTTGAATGGGTCCGGCCCGCTGCACGGATGTTGCCCGTGCATTGGGGACCGCAATTGGGGATGCAAACGGCCATGTGCATGATGCCTTAGGGTATGTCCACAAATCTGCAGGGTTTCCTCTGGAATGTTGTGGATTTGGTTGTAGAAAGGCTGTTGATTTGATGCAGATATCACGCTCTGCATTGCAAAGAGTGAAAGCTGTAATGAAAATCCACAGCATAAAATCTGCACCACAGATCAATTTCTGCTGCAGATTTGTTTCCACAGCATGTATATGAGAATTGGAAAAACTGATTCATTTTGCTGGTACTGTACAATGCTGTGGATTTTCTGCACGGAAACAAGCAATGGCTAATCTGCAGCATTTCAGTCACGTATAGATGTACTCTTAAGCTGCTTTTGTTTGCTTCAATATGGAAAGTACTGAAACCATTTTGCAATTCAGTACATACACATACACACATTTTGATATATGTATACTGACAGTATGCATACAGTACAACCTGGAGGTCATTTATCAGAGTGGTGTAAAGTACAACTTTCTTAGTTGCCCATAGCAACCAATCAGATTCCACCTTTCATTTTCCAAAGGAGCGGTCAAAAATGAAAGGTGGAATTTGACTGGTTTCTATGGGCAACTAAGCCAGTTCTACTTCACACAGTTTGATAAATGACCCGCAGGGTGTACTATATGCATACTGTGCGAGTGTGCAATCCTTAAAATTGGTACTGAAATGGGAATGAACTACAATACATTGAAAATAAAGTTTACATGTGGCCAGTGTACGTACAGAGTCATGATATACGTGCCAGAAGCATTTAGGTAAAGGCATGCTGGAAAACGGAGAAAAAAGCTGATATTGCACTCTTCACCAGTCAGTCTAAGGACTATGTGCACATTACCATACGGATAGATCAATCTCTTGGAACACAATCAATACAGTTAAATTAATAGCACAACTACTTCCAGACACCAATATAAGGTCTCCTGCACACGAACGTGTGTGCCCCGTTGCCGTATTGCGGATCCGCAATACATGGGTGCTGTTCCGTGGGCATTCCACATCACGGATTAGGACCCATTTACTTCAATGGGTCCGCCTGCACGGAGATGCGGAATGGTGCAGGACGGAAGCACGTAACAGAACCCTACGGGAGCATTACGGAGTGCTTCCGTGGGGTTTTGTCCCATACTTCCGTTCCGCAAAAAGATAGAACATGTCCTATCTTTTTGCGGAACGGCCGTATCCCGGACCCATTAAAGTTAATGGGTCCGCGATCCGCTGCGGCTGCCCCACGGACAGTGTTCGTGCATTGCGGCCCGCAGCCCGACCATGGGGTGCACACGTTCGTGTGCAGGAGGCCTAAAGCAGGCTTTATTCACCATGAGTGCAACGTTGCGCCTGCTTGAGAAAGGATTGCTGCGGAGGCGAAACACTGGAATCTGGAAGTGCAGATGCTGTTACTTTTACTGTATTGATAGGTACAGTAGGGACATTGAAGTCATTTACTATCAGCACTATGCCTGTTTTTGTCGTAAAAAAGTTGCAAGACCCCATTTTGCAACTTTTTAAATACCTGTACAATATTTTTTCCTTTTCTTTCCACTTGGGAGTGGTGGGGGCATTACCCCTGGCAAATTTACTAACAGGTATAAATGTTGGCGGAAAACTACTACAGTCAGGGGCTATAGTGGTTTTTACTCCTGGCACACGGACTGCCAGAGGTGTGCCTAAATTATGATGCAGGGGCTCTCAAAGACTGACATGAATGACACCCTATGAGTTCTAGGAACCTAAGTGACAGCCCTTTCAGGTTGTGCAATTTGATAGCATTGATTCTGGAACAACTATTGCTGTGCACCTCAGTTCAGTATGACAAAATTCTGATGAAGTGTTCCAGCAAACGTAACAGAAACCCCCGTTATTTCCAATAATGAAACTGAGCTGCCTTCCTCCAGCCTACAGACTGTATTTACTGGGAAAAGTACTGTGGGAGGTTCAGAAAGCGACTGAGATTGCAGGGAGTGGCTTTGTATCGACAACTACTTCCAGTTTCTGCTGTACACAGGATACAGCACAATGAATTCTGCTGCGCTGTTCTTGACTTTGTACTTTGCAAGTACTTACTCTCAACAACTATGTGACCATCCTCCAAATGAGTGGTGCAGCACCTGGTAGATTGCTAAAGCCTGTAAGGTAAGACTAATGCCTCCTGTACACGACCGTATGGCTTTGTCAGTATTTTGGGGTCCGCAAAAAATGAATCCTCAAAAAATACGGATGATGTTCATGTGCATTCCATTTTCTGCGGAACGGAACAGCTGGCCCCTGATAGAACAGTACTACCCTTGTCCGTTATGCGGAACGGAAACGAAAAAAAAAATATCATATTCCACAAATAATAAGTACATGCTTTACTATGCTCTTCTTTCAAATGATTTTTTATATTACTGTATTTGTAAAGTCCTCTAAACTTGTATCTCATTGCAATGTGATACATAGTGACTATCAATAGCAAAGTATATGAGAAATTTCTCATATACTTTGCTATTGATAGTCACTATATATCACATTGCAATGAGATACAAGTTTACAGGACTATACAAAATCTTCAAGGATGTGTTGACCTCTCAGGATTTGAAGTTGAGCAACATGCAGATGACTATTTTCCCTTGTGTAAAACAGTCACACATGCTCATAGTCAGATCTGTAAACAGCACTAAAGCCTGTATTACACTGGCCGATACTTGGCTAGATCATCGCTCGTTAGCCATTACCTGGCAGTAAAAAAATGACGCCAATTACGAGATAAACAAGCAAACTGTCATTCAACGGGCAGTCAGGATTTGTAGTCAGTATGCGGAAGAGCGATGGCATTAGCAATCACTCCTCCCCATCCTGTGGAGTAGATCGCTGCATGTAATAGGCAAGGGCCAGGAAGGAATGCTTCCCTCCTGAAATAATCTGCCTGATCTTTTAATTTAATACAACCCTAAAAGTCACTTAGCTCATTTATTAAGGCTACTTTCACATCAGCAATTTTGCCGGCATGGGATCTCAAAACCACAGCAAATCGCTTCCGTTCTAATAATACAACCATGTATTATATCAAAAAGAAAGAAACCGGATCTGGCACTAAAACACTGTAAGTCAACCCACAAAAAAACGGATGCGGCACCATCGACTTACATGGTTTTGATGCCAGATTTGTCTTGTTCAGTTTCCCATGCGCTGCTTGCAGTGATTTAGTGTCTGGCATGGGAACACAAAAACTGGAATGGAATGCATTCCTGCTGGAGTTGTTTTCGACAATATTTATGCCTGTTCCTAGAACCCCAACACGTCCCCTCTCCATCCCTGTACAACATGCATAAAATCGGTGACTAAATATTATTTGCATGGCCAGTCAAAAAAGGGACGCAACTTTTTTTAAATGACCCCTACTTACTCTTTTAATGTTTCAAAGAACAAGCACTGATGTCTGTCTTCATGTGCAAATTTCCATCCAGCACCTTCTATTCACTGACTGTACAGCGATCTAACCTGAACATGGTTGCTGATGGAGGGACATGTGACCAGAGCCGTCCATCAGTGGACCCCAATGAGGCACTGTGAATGCATGCATTTCTAATGCTATGCACAGTGTTATTACATGAAGGCCACCCTTGGATGGATCTGGTCACGCTCCCCTCCATTGCCAGCCTTGTTCTAGACAGAAGTAATGTACAGTCAGTGAAGATACTGTTGGAATTATTTTCAATATAATATTGTATGAGTAAGTCACTTATAGTGCCATTTACAGCATTTTTGGAAAAACTGTGGTAGGAAAAGATTCAGTAACTCTTTAAGTTATTACTGTTTTCCTAACTCATCATAACTAGTGAACTGTCCAAAACTTAAAGGAGTTGTCCAGGATTAGAAAAGGTTGACAATTACTTCCAAAAGTGGTCTCACACCTTTCCACGTGTTTTGTGGGGCATTGCAGCTCCGCAACATTCAGCGCTCAGCACTGTAATCTGGTCACTGTAGCTGGCGTACATGCCAGCTGTCACGGCTTTGAGATAGTTTGCCGTGACACTTTCGCCGCGCATGCTGGTTACAAGGTGTTGTATTGCATGCATGTGCACTTCCCCTTTAAGGCAGTTTTCCTTCCTTTCTGGTGTGCAGGGGGTTAAGGTGTCAGCAAGGTGGAGCTGGGTGTGGTCTCAGGTCTCTTCTTATTCTGTTGCTGTGAGACTGAGATCATTGTTATGTCTGCCTTTGAATGAGAAGGAGCTTGCTCATTTCTTGGATGCAATCTGAGGGCCATCCTAGTTGTACATCGATGTCATCTGAGATGTCACCCCTTTGTCTCCTCTTTGTCCTTTCCCTACCTTATCTGTTGTTCTGTTTGGTGTGGGTTTGATTTGGAGATTTGTTGTTATGTCTAGTTGTAGTTACATATGTGGTCTGTTATTTGTTGTTGTCCAACATGTAAGCTAGACATTCCCTTGTTTGTCTGTACCTCCGGAATGGGGTCCCTGGGGTTTCCCGGAGGGGGAACCAAATGTCAGTGCGCAGCTCTGCCGGGGGCCACCATGCATTCTGTCCACATGGGGGTCCAGGCAGGTACTGGTGTGCTGGATTCCTGTATTAGTTGTTTGTGCTGTGTCCTGTTAGGTGTTCAAGTTCCAGTACTGTTTCATGGGGTCCAGCCGTCGTTTGCTTTTTGATTCATGGCTTTTACCTGCTGATCCAGTAGCTGTGCCATTCCCAGTTGCTAGGCCTGTGTCAGACTCTGGTTCATCCATGTTGTGGATGAACCGGTCGTCTCCTTGCCCAGACCTTAATATCAGGGATAGTAAGGGTCCAGGTTACGGTGCACGAGCCCTCCTTCCATCTGGGTTAGCTTATGCGGTTAGGAGGTCAGTGATAGGATGAGGGTGGCGATAGGAGATGACCTGCTTCCTTATCCTGGCGTCCAGACCTAGTGGCTTTCCCAAATTCCCAAAGTTGTACGGTGGTGGGTTTTCCCCACTCCCCATCGTGACACCAGCATTTCACAGGACGAAAAATGCTACAGATTATTTTTTTATCCGGCCGAAAGTCGGTATATATGGGAATCCGGCTACTCCGGATACGGTGAACACAGATGTGAACCCAGACTTATGCCTCATTCACATGTCAGTGTTTTGGCCAGGGATTTCCATAAGTGATTGTGAGCCCAAACCAGGATTGGAGCCTCCACAGACATAAGGTAAGATCTGCACCTGTTCTGTGTTTAGAGTCGCACCTAGTTTTGGCTCAAAATAACTGATGGAAATAACTGACGTGTGAATAAGGCCTCAACAGATCTGCAAAAAATACGAATGACGTCCGTGTGCATTTCGTACTTTGCGGAACGGAACAACTGGCCCCTAATAGAACAGTACTATCCTTGTCAGTAATGCGGACAATTATAGGACATTTTTTGCAGAACGGACATACGGAAACGGAATGCACACGGAGTACCTTCCGTTGTTTTAGCGGACCCATTGAAGTGAATGGTTTTGCATACGGTCCGCAAAAAAAACATAACGTAAAGAAAATACGTTTGTGTGCATGAGCCCTAAAGGTAATTTTACATGGCTCAATAGATCAGGCAATTATCGGGAACAAACTAAACATTCCCAATAATTGTCTGATCATCAGCTGAGATGAGGGCTGCATTTACAAGCAATCACCTCCGCTGTAAAGAGACAAGAGATCTTTCATCCCCACAGAGAATCATTGTTTCTGGACACCAGATCCCTGTTTACACAGCACAATCTACTGCACAAGTTTCGGCGGGTGAACAGCCTGTCTGATCCGTCCTGCCGCTAGTTCACGTGTGCCCCCGGACTGCCGCTCCGTCCCCATTGACTATAATGGGGGCGGGGGTGGAGTTCCGACGGCAGCGCACAATGAGAGGCAGCTGGATTAAAAGTGCGACATGCAGTACTTTTAATCCGGCTGCCTCTCGCCGTGCTCTGCCGCCAGAACTCTGCCCCCATTATAGTCAATGGGGACGAAGAGGCAGTCCAGGGGCACACGTGAAGTAGTGGCAGGACGGATCCGACAGGCTGTTCACCTGCCGGAACAGCCTGACGGACTCCCCTGCCACTAATATGAAAGTACCCTTAAGCCGAATGCACACAGCCGTGAGTAGTCCGTGGTAACCTGGCCTGGATTCCTGCTGACAGCAGGAGCGCACGGCGTCATTGGTTGCTATGACGCCATGCGCTTCATGCCGCCGCTGCACTACAGTAATACACTCGTATATTACATCAGTATCATAGCAACCAATGACGCCGTGCACTCCTGCTCTCAGCAGGCATCCAGGCCGGGTTACCATGGACCGCTCACGGCCGTGTGCATTCTGCTTTAGATGCCACGTGCAACACCTTTACCAACATCTGTGGAATCAGGCAAAGGGATGTGGCTCCCTCTGCCTTACGATCGCAGCCCCCATAGTGAAATTGTGGGGCTCCGATTGGTTACTATGGCAGCCTGGAAGCTTCTGAAACGTGTCAATGGGACAAGGGATCAAACAATCCCAGTTTCTAGCCCCCTTAGGGAGCTATTAGTTATTAAATGAAAAGTTTAAAAAAAAAAAATAAAAAAAAAAATTAAGTTTAACTCACCCCCCTTTTCCAATTTTACATATGAAACATATAAACAGATTAGGCATTGCTGCATCCGAAAATGTCAGAAATATTAAAATATTTTTTTTAACCCCCTCAGCTCCCCTAGCTTAAACCCCCTTAATGACCAGACCACTTTTTACAATTCTGCACTACACTACTTTCACTGTTTATTGCTCGGTCATACAACTTACCACCCAAATGAATTTTACCTCCTTTTCTTCTCACTAATAGAGCTTTTATTTGGTGGTATTTCATTGGTGCTGACATTTTAACTTTTTTTGTTAATCGAAATTTACCGGGTTTTTTTGCAAAAAAATGAAATTTTTGAGTTGTAAAATGTTCCAATTAAAACTACATTTCTATATACATTTTTATCTAAATATATTGTTCTACAAGTCTTTTATAAAAAAAAAAAAAAATGCAATAAGTGTATATTTATTGGTTTGGGTAAAAGTTATAGCGTTTACAAACTATGGTACAAAAATTTGAATATCTGCATTTTGAAGCAGCTCTGACTTTCTGAGCACCTGTCATGTTTCCTGAGGTTCTACAATGCCCAGACAGTAGAACAACCCCACAAATGACCCCATTTCGGAAAGTAGACACCCTAAGGTATTCGCTGATGGGCGTAGTGAGTTCATAGAACTTTTTATTTTTTGTCACAAGTTAGCGGAAAATGATTTATTATTTTTTTTTCCTACAAAGTCTCATATTCCACTAACTTGTGACAAAAAATAAAAACTTCCATGAACTCACTATGCCCATCATGAAATACCATGGGGTGTCTTCTTTCCAAAATGGGGTCACTTGTGGGGTAGTTATACTGCACTGGCATTTTAGGGGCCCTAATGCGTGAGAAGTAGTTTGAAATTCAAATGTGTAAAAAATGTCCTGTGAAATCCTAAAGGTGCTCTTTAGGCTGCAAAAAAGTGTCACACATGTGGTATCGCCGTACTCAGAAGAAGTAGGGAAATGTGTTTTGGGGTGTATTTTTACATATACCCATGCTGGGTGAGAGAAATATCTCTAAAAGTCAACTTTTCCCATTTTTTTTATACAAAGTTGTCATTTGCCACAGATATTTCTCACCCAGCATGGATATATGTAAAAAGACACCCCAAAACACATTGCCCAACTTCTTCTGAGTACAGCGATACCACTTTTTTGCAGCCTAGATGCGCAAAGGGGCCCAAATTCCTTTTAAGAGGGCATTTTTAGGCATTTGGATTCCAGACTTCTGACGCTTTAGGGCCCCTAAAATGCCAGGGCAGTATAAATACCCCACATGTGACCCCATTTTGGAAAGAAGACACCCCAAGGTATTCCATGAGGGGCATGGCTAGTTCATAGAAGGTTTTTTTTTTTTGGGCACAAGTTAGCGGAAATAGATATTTTTTTTTTTTCTCACAAAGTCTCCCTTTCCGCTAACTTGGGACAAAAATTTCAATCTTTCATGGACTCAATATGCCCCTCAGCGAATACCTTGGGGTGTCTTCTTTCCAAAATGGGGTCATATGTGGGGTGTTTGTACTGCCCTGGCATTTGAGGGTCTCCGCAATCATTACATGTATGGCCAGCATTAGGAGTTTCTGCTATTCTCCCTATATTGAGCATACGGGTAAGGAGATTATTATTTTTTTTCGTTCAGCCTCTGGGCTGAAAGAATAAATGAACGGCACAGATCGATCAATGTGGATGAAAAAAATCTCTGCAAAAAAAAAAAGGAGGGGAAAGGCGTCTGCCAGGACATAGGAGCTCCGCCCAACATCCATACCCACTTAGCTCGTATGCCCTGGCAAACCCGATTTCTCCATTTACATCAATCGATGTGGATGAAAAAATCATTGCCGGGGTTTTTTTTTTTTGTTTTTTATATACAAAGTGTTTGCCAAAGCATATGAACACTGCCGCCCCCTCAGCTCATAAGCCTCGGCAAACGTATCTTTTGTACTGCCGAGGAGAAATCTCGTCTTGCAGCGCTGCACACACCGACTTTTGTGTAATCTGACAGCAGCGCAATGCTTCAGAATGCACATCAGTGCTGCAGCTGGTTCATCGGTTGGTCCACCTAGAAGGTAAAAGAAAAAACCAGGCCGCAACGCAATACATTTATTAACATGAACTTTATAAATAACATTTGAACAGAACATTAACTTTTTTGCTTACCGGTGATTTTTATTTAATTTTTTGCATATTTTTTTATAGGACAAACCTCTCCTTCCCCATGGGTGAATGTGCAAAGCGCAAATCGCCCAGAGATGTGGCGAAGTACATTATGCGCGTTGTCCCAGGTGAAAGGAGAGGTTTGCAGCAGCTGTGAGTGAAAGGGCCTTAACAGCCCTGTGTAACATAATCCCTATGCTAATAGTGTACCTGTGTGTGGTACTTCCGGAAACACTCCCCTAAGCATAGGGCAACGTGGTCAGGGCAGTCAGGACAGAAATAGCGGGTGTCACGCCTTATTCCACTCCTGCTACAGACACAACATCTTTTTCGGGGTGGCGCTTGGGTTGAGATACCAGCAACGACATTGGGGAAATGTCGCTCGTGTAGACGACTTACTACACTGGTGGATGGGGCCACGGAACCTCCTGGATACAGGAGGTTCTCGATGATCTCTTCCTGAAATTTGAGGAAGGATCCTGTTCTCCCAGCCTTATTTTAGAGAACAAAACTATTATATACAGCCAATTGAATTAAATATACAGACACCTACCAGCGTCTGGTGCGGCGGGACACTAAATAAGGAGCCAACATCTGGTCATTGAAGTCCACCCCTCCCATGAGCAAATTATAGTCGTGGACCAAGAGGGGCTTTTCAATAGCACTGGTTGCTCATTCAATTTGTATTGTCATGTCTGCGTGAATGGAGGAGAGCATGTAAACGTCACGCTTGTCTCTCCATTTCACCGCGAGCAGTTCTTCGTTACACAAGGCAGCCCTCTCCCCCCTTGCAAGACGGGTGGTAACGAGCCGTTGGGGGAAACCCCGGCGACTAGGTCACGCGGTGCCACAGCAGCCAATCTGTTCTAGGAACAAATGGGGCACACTTGTGTAGAAATTGTCCACATAAAGATGGTACCCCTTGCCAAATAAGGGTGACACCAAGTCCCAGTCTTCCCACTGCTCCCCAGGTAGTCAGGGCAACCGACCGGCTCCAGGGTCTGATCTTTACTCTCATATAGACACAAGATTTGTGCGTATAGCCTGTGGCCCTTTCACAGAGCTTACCCATACCGGGTGCGCTTGCTTGGGATGTATTGTTTGAAGCCAAGGCACCCGGTAAAATGTATAAGGGACTCGTCTATGCAGATGTTTTGCTCAGGGGTATACAAATCTGCAAATTTGGTGTTAAGGTGGTCTATGAGGGGCTGAATTTTGTGGAGCCGGTCAAAAGCTGTGTGGCCTCTGGGACGAGAGGTGCTGTTGTCACTAAAGTGCAGGAAACGCAAGATGGACTCAAATCATGCCCTGGACATGGCAGCAAAGAACATGGGCATGTGATGAATTGGGTTCGTGGACCAATATGACTGCAATTCATGCTTTTTTGTTAGGCCCATGTTGAGGAGAAGGCCCAGAAAATGTTTTAATTTGGAAACTTGGACGGGTTTCCACCGGAAAGACTGGGCATAATAGCTTCCCGGGTTGGCGGCTATAAATTGAGTGGCATACCGATTTGTTTCTGCCACGACTAAGTCCAAGAGCTCCGCAGTCAAGAACAGCTCAAAAAATCCCAGTGCCAAACCGATCTGAGCTGTCTCAACTCGAACTCCAGACTGGGCGGTGAAAGGGGGAACTACTGGTGCGGCTGAAGTTGGGGGCTGCCAATCAGGGTTTGCCAGCACCTCAGGGACTCTAGGGGCTCTACGGGCCTGTCTGTGCGGTGGCTGCGACGGGGGAACTACTGCACGTGCCACCGTACCAGCGTCAACTGCCCTTCTGGTGCTCGCCACTTCACCATGTTGTACGGCAGTGCTGGTACTAGGTCCAGGATGGGCTGCGCTGCTGGTGTATGCCTCACCACGTAATCCGATAGCGCCAGCCCCACTCTGCTGCCCCTGAAGCGGATCCTGCGCAACCTGTGGTCTAGCAACATGGGGCTGGGTACGCCTGGTGGTATCAGGGACCTCAACCTCCTCGTCCGAACTTTGGGTCAGACTGCCACTGCTTTCTACAGGTTCATATTCTGACCCGCTGGATTCGTCATATGAGGGTTCCCATTCCTCATCCGACTGGGTAAGAAGCCTGTAGGCCTCTTCAGAAGAATACCCCTTATTTGCAATTTGGTCAACTAAATTTAGGGGGTATTCCCTGAGACTACCCAAGAAAAAAAAGCAAGCCTGTCTTACAAATGGGAGGCTAGCGAAGTACCGGAAGCCGCTGCAAAAGATAATAAATATCAAAACTGTTTTTTTTTTATCGCTGCAGCGCTTGTGAAGTGATTGTGCAGTGATAAAAATAAAAATAAAATTGTCACTGCGGCGGGGCGTGCGTGGGTGAACGCACGTGTGGGCGACCGATCAAGCCTGATCGGGCAAACACTGCGTTTTGGGTGAAGGGCGAGCTAAGGTGACACTAATACTATTATAGATCTGACTGATCAGTTCTGATCACTTACAGATACTATAAAAGTACCAATGCTGATTAGTGATACGCTAATCAGCGAATCAGTGGCTGCGGTGTGGTGGGCTGGGCGCTAACTGCCTAACAAAGGGGCCTAAACTATCCTAAACCTAACCGTCAATACTAGTGGAAAAAAAAGTGACAGTTTACACTGATCACTTTTTTCCCCTTTCACTAGGTGATTTACAGGGGCGATCAAGGGGTTAAGTGGGGTGATGGGGGGTGATCTGGGGCTAAGTGTACTGTGCTTCTCTGCTGGAACCAACCGATGAAAAGGACCAGCAGAGGAGCACAGAAGCCATTTAACACCTTATATTTATAAAGATAAGGTGTTATATGGCTTGTGATTTGTTTTTTTGAAAATCATCAGCCTGCCAGCGACGATCATTGGCTGACAGGCTGATGACGAACTTGTCCTCTAACTTTTGCCGGCCCCCGATGCGCATGTGCGGGCCGGCTATGATCGTAATCTCGCGTCTCGCGCCGGCGGGTGAAGGTGTCTGAGTCAGCCGCCTCCGGAATGCGATCCTGTGTTAGGCGGTCTGGAGGCGGTTAAAAATCCTGTGCGGTGAACGCCGCCACAGCAAAATCATGAAGAACACGCCATTTTTTTAGTTACCTTGTCTCCCCAAAAATTAAATAACAGTGATCAAAAAGTCATACATATCACAAATATTGTACCATTAAAAACTACACTTTGTTCCGTAAAAAAACAAACCCTCAAAAAGACCGAAATATAACAAGTCTGCACAGATTTATGTATGTTTCTGCACCAAAAACCACATGCGTTACTTGCGTTTTGAGGTGCGGATTTGATGCAGTTTTGTCACAGGCCTCACCCTTGCACTGCAAAGGATGAAATCTGAATATACAAAAAATAAATAAGTAAATATATAAAAATAATAATAATAGGTCAGGTTCTATATTTTTTTTTTTGCAGAACGGAAATACAGACACATGAGAATGGAATGCACACAGAGGTTTTTTTGAGGACCCATTGAAATGAATGTTTCCGCATACAGTCCGCCAAAAAAACGGAACAGACATGGAAAGAAAATACGTTTCGTGTGCATGAGCCCTAAAGTTTATGCTCCAAGGTACAGACAAACTGCATAAGGCCTCTTGCACACGAACGTGTGCGCCCCGTTGCCGCATTGCGGACCCGCAATACACGGGTGCCATTCCGTGGGCATTCACTTAAATGAGTCCGCAAATTCGGAGATGCGGAATGGTGTGGAACGGAAGAACGGAAGCACTACGGAGTGCTTACGTGGGGTTTCGTCCCGTAGTTCCGTTCTGCAAAAAGATAGAACATGCCCTATCTTTTTTGCAGAACGGCCAGATCACGGACCCATTAAAGTGAATGTAATCAACCCCAAAATTAGCCATAATTGGCAAATCTCAAGTTGTCTGCTTTAGGCCACTTGCACACGAACGCGTCTGCCCCGTGGTCGTGCTGCGGCCTGCAATGCACGAGCACAGTCCGCGGGGCAGCCGCAGCACGACCACGGAGCAGACGCGTTCGTGTGCAAGTGGCCTAAAGCAGACAACTTGAGATTTGCCAATTATGGCTAATTTTGGGGTTGATTACAGTGACCAACAATAAATACCAAGTGGAGGTAGAAGATTAATAACTAAAATGCAATAAAATTACCACATCCCAGAGCTGTGGTTAAATTATCTTACAAAGATAATATATCAGGAATTGCAGACATACTGGTCTTATCAAAACTGACAGCCAACCAGCATTTTCTCAACACGCTATACCAATAACAGAGTAACAATTTCCCCATCAGTTTCAGAGAAAGATAGGCCGTTCTGCAACAGATGAAAGGCAAAGTTCACAGGTACATGCCATATTGAAAAGAGAAAAGTCCTGTAGGACATTGGCATTCTTTGATCTGGTGAGCACTGCAGGACTTTTCTCTCTTTAATATTGCATTGAAAGCAACAACCAAACCGTTGTAAATTTTACATAAAAATTGTTAAACTTTTGTCATTCCTGCTCCTGTAGTTTTTTTTTTCTTTCTTACACATAGCACACTGACCAATTCATTTCTATGGAGCCATGCACACCTCTCTTTTTCATGGATTAATTTGTCTGAGAATATCACGTGTCTATTTGTGGATCAGGATAGCTCTTTCTATTAATGGGAAAGAGAAAAAACCTGAATGCACACCGAGACTATTCGTTTTTCATGGATCCATTTTTTGCAGACTGAAAATCAGAATGGTCGTATACATGAGGTGTCAGGGTTAATACACATGTCATGTGGTGTATTTTTCCACCATGGATTTGGCTGCAGCAAAGCTGCCAAAAATCTGCGTAATTACCGCAAATTTTGATCCAGATTTGCTGAGGATTTTGCCAAAAATGTGAAACCTGCAGTGAATCTGTGGCAAATGTGCATCCATCCTCACATGTTAAAAAAGCAGATTTTGCAGCAGATTCACTGCGGCCAAATCCATGGAGAGGGATGCGCCACATGTGAATCGACACCAAGGCCTGAGTCGCACAACCTTGCTTGGTCCAGGAAACACAGCCTAGGTGTCAGGCCATATCTCCTGGACTGACCACAGCTCCCTTAGGGCTTGTTCACACAAACATACGGGTTCCGTTGCCTTATTAGGAACCGCATATGCAGATCCGCAATAAACGGACACTGTAAACGGACACTGTGTGTATTCTGCATCACTGATTCGGACCAAATCCAGAGATCCGGAGCGGTGCGGAACCACGGAACGGAAACCCACAGAAGCACTACGGAGTGCTTCTGTGGGGTTCCGTTACATACTTCCATTCTGCACAAAGAACATGTCCTATATTTTTGCGGAACGGAGGGATGCGGAACCATTCAAGTTAAATAGGCCTGGATCCATCCCGGAGGCCTCATGCGTTGCAAATTGCAGCCTCAGCGCACAGAACGGAACCCATACATTTGTGTGAACAAGCCTTTAACTGGAACTGACTGCAACATAGTATTTTATGATACAGTTAGAGAGTGGGATGAGAGATGAGAGGACATTTAGAGCAGGACATGTTCTATAAGTTTTGATGCAAACGGGATTAGTGAGATGGATGGATAAAAAGGATGGGTTTGGGTGTAATGGTGGCATGTTTAAAAAGGGAAGACGCTAGGTTGAAAAGATGGGTTAAGGCAGGCATAACTATAGTGGTAAGGTTAGGGATGAGGTGGGATGGGATTGGGTCGGGTCAAGAGCACAGTGAGGTGTGATTTGGAGATTAAGATGGAAAGCTTTTCCTCAGTGATGATGGTAAATTGGTTTATGTGGAAAGAGCACTGTATAGCATTGTAGAGGGGTTGAAGGGATTATTTGTTGACGCTTTCTCGTATTTTGTCAATTTTATGTTTGAAATACGAGGCAAAGTCTTTGGCTGAGATGAGTGGTGTGGGAGGGGGCACTGGGGAATGTAGTAGAGAGGCATTGTTTGAGGTTTTGGGAAACAGAAGATATGAGAGTAGCGAAGTAGCCCTTTTTAGAAGAGGTGAGTGCAGACTTAAGTTACGAACAGCTTGTTTGTCTAAGATGTGTTTTCTTTCAGTGTCTGCTACTCTGCAAGCTTGTCTAAGTTTTTTTTTCTTGTCTAGTGAGTGTGCCAGGATTGTCGATTGAGTTGACAGGTTCTGGTGTGTGAAAGGGGCAAGAGCTGAAGTAATTTTGGTTTGGTAGAAAGAAGCAGCAGTGTCAGCATCATGAAGGGAAGATATGGTGGAGAGAGATTCAGAGTGTGTGAATAGAGAGATGTTTGAGGATCCTACAAGGGTTTGCTAGTTCATGGATGAGGGGAACTTAAACAGAGAATGTTTGAGAATGCAAGAAGGTTGTGGTCAGAGAGGGGGAGAGTTTGAGAGATGGGTGCAGAGGCAGGTGAAAATGAGGTCTAGTGGGTGTCTGTGGGTAGATGTGGAGGACCCTTGTGTGAGTTCAAAGAAGGAAGGAAGAGATAAGAGTTTGGAGGCAGTTGAGTTGCATGTGTCAATGGGGATGTTGAAATCGTGATGATGGAGATGTCAGTTCAGAACAAGTGTAGCAGCCTGGTATTGAAGTGATCAAAGAAAGGAAGTAGCAGGGCCACATGGATGGTATATGATGGCTACTTGGAGGTTGAAGGGAGATCAGATGCGTACAGAGTGAACTTCGAAAGAAGAGAGGTTGATGAAGTGTGGTGATGGGTTGAAGGAGGAACAGATAGGAGGAGACCAACACCACCACGTAAGTCCAGATGGGGAGTGTTGGTAAACTGGAGTTTTCCATAGGAGAATGCGGCAAGGGAGGTTGTAAGCAATGTTTCTCTAAGACCAAGGAAGGTAAGTTTTTGGGAAATGAACAGGTCAAGAATGTAGAAAAGCCTATTGCAAACGGAACTCAGGAGTGAACCTTGTCCTAAATTAGGCACATCTATGGCAGTATATACTCCTGGCTGGCGGCGGTTTTAAACTACCTTTGCGTCTATTTAAAAAAGTCGCAAAGCCCTTAGTAAATGTGCAACGATCTGTATGTGTTTGGGCCTTACCTTCTGTTCCCTTTATGTTCAATTCTTGGTATAATTACTGTTGTGCACCTATAAGTTGCACAGAAATGTCCAGATATGGCTAGTTTCACACTTATCGCAGGTAACTTAACTGGATGCAGTCCTGCATTGCTTGATATTACCACATTCCTGTCGGACCCTATTGATTATAATGTGGGTCGACAGAGATCCGGCTTGCAAATATGCAGCGATGCGGCACACAGCGTTATTTTTGGTCTGCCCAATTCCCGGCATTGTCTGCTGGACCTGCAGGCCGGAACACCCTGCTGAAACTTACATTCACACCACTTGCTTATGAGCGCTACCAGGTGTGAACAAAAGATGGGAGAAGTAGAATGTGGCCTAATGAAAACAGAGATGCAATGAAATACAGAGGATAGGTCATCAATATTTAATTGTCGGGGGTCGAACACAGGTCACTCGGCCGATCAGCTGTTTGCAAAGTAGGCAGCACTCCATGTGATTGCTGCTTCCTCCTCATTACACTACGTGTTATCTCCCCTATAGCAGTGGCATAGTGTCATTACAAGTACTCACTCAATTTGTGTGAATAGAGCGAGTACTTGTACAACGGGCAGTGTAATGAAGAGGAGGTAGTTTGCATGGAATGCAGCCTCCTCTTCAAACAGTTGATCAGATATTAATGACCTATCCTGAAGATAGGTCATCATTACAAACAGGCTGCACAAACACTTTAATAGTTCCCATAGACTTTGAAGTAACATCTGAAGTTGGTGTTTTTTTACTGAAAAAAAAAGCAAAACCACTCAACACCTAAAAACCCCACCTGTCTAACTGCCAATTTACTTGTCTCGTGAAAATTTCATAAACTACAACAATTTAATGATTGCATAACTAAAGTCTGCTGAGTAATATGAGCAATGTGTTTTTTTCATTTGCAGGTAGAGCAACAGTGCATTGAGTACTATTCTCACAATGACCTTAAAATGAGGAATGAGTCGGCTGTACAGGTTGAACTGTACTATGAGAGCCTTTGTGGAGGTTGCCGCAAATTTCTTGTTCTTCAACTCTTCCCAACTTGGCTAATGCTAAATGACATTATGAATGTTACACTGGTACCTTATGGGAATGCACAGGTGAGCATCAATGCCAAGATATAGGGTTAAATTATGTTCCAGACTCTTAACGATTTATGTAAATTCAACAGCCACAGAAAAGTGATATACCCAATATTTATGTCTGTAAGATTATGATTCTGCATTATTAATTAGTATTATGTACTGTAAATGCAGTTACTGTATAGTTTTCTATGTATGATTCTGTATCTTCATACAGGAGGCCATGCAAAGCCCCGCCCCTCCCACCAAGCCCTCCCCCCTTTTTCTCACCACTTCAAAAATGTGTCTAGAATGAGATAAGATATGGTTGGGTATTGAGGCATACAGGTTCTGTACCATGGTACCCTGTGCCACATTTGCCCTCAGATGTTGCAGCTGGGCCTATAGATCCTGCACACTCGTAGTTTGCCAAAGCTGGGGTCCCAGCTAGTCCCATAAATGCTAAATTGGTCAGGTCAAGAAAATGTTGAAACATTCCTGGTGTGTCGGAGTGCATTATCCTGCTGAAAAATGCTAGTTGGAAGCCCTGCCATGAGAAGCAACACATGTGGCCACAGAATGTCCTGCATATATATCGCTGAGTTGTTAGTGTTCTTCATATCACTACTAGGGGTGATCCCTACCACAGATCATCACACCAGAAGTGAAAGCAGTGTGTCCCTACCATAGGAAAAGCCGGACTGAAGCGCTCACCACAATGCCTCCATACTCGAACCTGACCATCATAGTATCCCAAACAGAACCCGGATTCATTGCTAAAAATACGGTTCCAGTCCATAACAGTCCTGGTTTCTCGTTCATGATACCACTGTAAACAAACGCAACGGTGGCTAGCTGTCAAGGGCAGGACACATGACACTAAATTTCCTTCTGCTAATTTTCTGGAAATGGTCCAGGCAGAGACACAGGTGTGTAATGAAGGTGCCACCTGTGTCTGGATGGTGGACAATAAAACTAAGAGTTGCGGATGCTTGTCAGCAGATGAAAAGTTCCTCTCTACTGGTGCTCTGGCTCAGGGCTCTTTAACACTTGCGTTCTTTTCTTCCGGCATAGAGTTCCGTCGTCGGGGCTCTATGCTGGAAGAATCCTGATCAGTTTTATCCTAATGCATTCTGAATGGAGTGAAATCCGTTCAGGATGCATCAGGATGTCTTCAGTTCCGGAACGGAACGTTTTTTGGCTGGAGAAAATACCGCAGCATGCTGCGCTTTTTGCTCCCGCCAAAAATCCTGAAGACTTGCCGCAATGCCGGATCTGGAATGAATGCCCATTGAAAGGCATTGATCCGGATCCGGCCTTAAGCTAAACGTCGTTTCAGCGCATTGCCGGATCCGACGTTTAGCTTTTTCTCAATGGTTACCATGGCTGCCGGGACGCTAAAGTCCTGGCATCCATGGTAACGTGTAGCGGGGAGCAGCATACTTACCATCCGTGCGGCTCCCGGGGCGCTCCAGAGTGACGTCCGGGGGGGCTTTATAGGGTACCAAGCCCTATTCTCGTGATTGGTGGGGGTCCCAGTGGTAGAACCTCACCAATCTGATGGTTATCCCCTATAACTTGTTATAACGGGAACAATCTGTCAACAGATTGGCACCTATGACACTGGCTGACCTGTTATATGTGCACTTGGCAGCTGAAGGCATCGGTGTTGGTCCCATGTTCATATGTGCCTGCATTGCTAAAAATATATGCAAATGAGCCTCTAGGAGCAATGGGCTCAGCTCTCTCTGCAATGGCAATGCCGCCATTGCTTCTAGAGACTAATTTGCATATATCAAAACTTAATTTATCTCATTAATGTGGGTATACATGACCATGGGACCAACACAGAAGCCTTCAGCTGCCAAGCACACATGTAACAGGTCAACCAGTTTCATAGGTACAAATCTGCTGACAGAAGCCCTTTAAGAGCAGTAACCAATGCAGTTTATTATGTTTTGATTATTATGACTTAATAGGATGGAAGATCCCTTCAGTCATCCACAGTACCTTCCTACTTACCCTACCCTTCTACCCAAAATAAGACACAAGGATACCTTCTTGGATAAAGAGGCCTTCACGGCCCAATTTATTAAACAGTACATATTCACCAACTTTTCCAATAATAATAATGAACACAGAAAACATATCAAAATGTAACAACATTCCAAACCTAGTAATAGAATAATAGGATCCTAAAAGGCAACGAGGCAAGCCATTCTCTTCACTCTTCCCCTCCACTTATCATACCATCTTACCTTTGGCTGCGGTCACCGACTTAAGGGTACAAAATCCACTAAATTATAGTTCCATCTACCCCTGTGGGCCCATTTTGCCCAAACAGGGGCACTATCCACCAGCTTACCGAATCTCATGCGATGCACGCTCCAACTTGTCATGCACCTATTAAGCCTTGCATTGCCTTCCAGGACCCTCCATTAACATGCCCGTGAACATATTCCCTACAAAACATACTGACAGGGAGGGTGGGAGGGAAACTTGACTGAAAATACTAAATGGTCTCTCCTCCCCCCAGGATTATATACTGCCTGAGAATCCCTAGTCCCACCCCTATCCTACCAGATACATTAACTCCTTCCCGCCTTCAACTTCCCCCTAAGTCAGGCTACACTACGCTATGCTGCGCCCCGCTCCGTTGCTCTCATGACTTAATAGGATGGAAGATCCCTTCAGTCATCCACAGTACCTTCCTACTTACCCAGCCCTTCTACCCAAAATAAGACACAAGGATACCTTCTTGGATAAAGAGGCCTTCACGGCCCAATTTATTAAACAGTACATATTCACCAACTTTTCCAATAATAATAATGAACACAGAAAACATATCAAAATGTAACGACATTCCGAACCTAGTAATAGAATGATAGGATCCTAGAAGGCAACGAGGAAAGCCATTCTCTTCACTCTTCCCCTCCACTTGTCATACCACCTTACCCTTGGCCGCGGTCACCAACCCAAGGGCACCAAATCCGCCAAATTATAGTTCCATCTACCCCTGTGGGCCCATTTTACCCAAACAGGGGCCCCATCCACCAGCTTACCGAACCTCATGCAATGCATGCTCCAACTAGTCATGCACCTATTAAGCCTTGCATTGCCTTCCAGGACCCCCCATTAACATGCCACAAATGACCAGAGCTGACACCTCACCTGTTGGCGTCCTGCCACACCCTCAGAGCCGTCTCCAAGCCCTTCTGAAGCCCCAAAGTCCACATGTTAGTACCCACATTGTTGAGATGAACCCTGTCATCCCTCAGGAACTGAGGCAAAGCAGCCTCCAATTCTCTGTGGCGCACCACTATTCCACCATGACGCCGCACAAAGCGCCCCACTTCCTTATTTAGCTTCGCCCTTGCCTTATTTATCCGGTCAACTGACCGCGCGAAAGGCCAAGCTCTCCGAGCAACCACCTCCGACCACACCACCAACAACCCAGGAAAGTCACACCATAACCGCAACAAGTCCCGTTTAATATCCCGAATCAGCTCCCTAGAACTACGAACCCCCAAATCGTTACCACCCACATGCAACACCAAAATATCCGGTGCCCTGTCAAAAGAAACTGAGGCATAAGAGCCCCCGCAAACCAATCCATCGCACTTACAATTCATCGGGTCGGAAACCCAATTGCCTTCCGTTCCTCCGCACGTCCGCACACAAAGCTCCCCAATAAATGTAGGAATGTCCAAGAATCCACGCAAAGCACGTAACAAGCCGTCCCCGCCAAACCGACTACTAGCCAACAACTCCGAGACCCGAAAGGCACCAAAAAAGGCCAAAGAAAAAGCATCTCTAAACAGACTCACCTCAAACCTAGATGAACACACCACATTAGCGTGCTCCCACAATTTCTGCAACACAGCAAACGAGACCGGCCTGCGAGAATCCCGTCTTATAACACTACGACAATAGCCTTTTAAGGCCTGGCGCACCAAAAAACTCTTAGACACATCGGGCCTACCCCGCAAACGCAACCAAAAAGCTACCGCCGCTACCCTTTTGGAGGCTACTGAAAAGGACACACCTGAATTGAAAGACACCGCCACATAATACAATAACAATGAATGAAAATCCTTCACCTCCACACAGCCTCCCACTTGCTAAATTAACCGCTCCCACTGAGTCCTCACAGATGCATAAGCCGACCACGTACCCCTACTCACAGACCGCCCGATCAGATCTGAGGAGACCCCAAGGCCACGCTCCAGAGCCACTGGCACCAGCCTGCAAAAACGATCCCACTGAAATTAAGAAAGTGAGTCAGCAATAGAATTGTCAACACCAGGAACATGCACAGCCACAAAACAAGCGTTCAACCTCAAACCCCTAAGATTTAAGTGGCGCACCAGGCGCAACACTGGAGGGGAATTAGCCGACTGACTATTAACTGCTTGCACCAACCCCAGATTATCGCAACAAAAACGCACCCATTTATTCATGAGCAAGTCCTCCCACAATTCCGTTGCCAAAACAATTGGGAACAATTCCAACAAGGCTAAATTCCCCCGAAAACCTGCCACCCTCCACTCCTCAGGCCAGGGACCCGCACTCCACTGCCCCTGGCAGAACGCTCCATAACCGCACAATCCTGAAGCATCAGTAAACAGTTCTAAATCAGCATTGGAAACAGGCGCCTCCATCCATACCGAACGACCATTAAATTCGCACCAAAAACGCTCCCAGACCACTAAGTCTGCCCTCACTTCAGATAACAACCGCAAAAAATGAAAAGGTGCCATGACCCCTGCCGTAGCCATGGCCAAGCGCCTACAAAAAACCCGACCCATCGGCAAGATTCTACAAGTGACTGTACCCGCCGCAACTGCACTTTTTTAGCCCTACTCAGGAAAACCACCTCACTCAACAAATCTGCCACCTTATCTTCAGGTAACCTACATTCCATTGCCACACTATCAATTACAATACCTAAAAACTTGACAGTCGTAGCAGGCCCCTCAGTTTTCTTGGGCGCCAACGGCATGCCGAACCTGGCCGCCACCCTTTCCATCGTTCGCAACAAAACCGAGCAAACCCTGATTCCGCTGGTCCCAAAAACAAAAAATCATCAAGGTAATGCAACACTGAATTCCAACCATCTTCCTGCTTCACCACCTACTCCAAAAAAGAACTAAACGTTTCAAACAGTGAACACGAAATAGCACAACCCATCGGTAAGCAACAATCAACATAAAACTGACCCTCCCACTTAACCACTTCCCTTCTGGGCCATTTGCCCCCTTCCTGACCAGGCCTAATTTTGCAAAACTGACATATCTCACTTTATGTGGTAATAACTTTGGAACGCCTTTATTTATCCAAGTCATTCAGAGATTGTTTTCTCGTGACACATTGTACTTCATGATAGTCATAAATTTGAGTCAAAATATTTCACCTTTATTTATGAAAAATCCCAAATTTACCCAAAAATTAGAAAAATTCGCAATTTTCAAAATTTCAATTTCTCTGCTTTTAAAACAGAAAGTGATACCTCATAAAATATTTATTACTTAACATTCCCCATATGTCTACTTTATGTTGGCATCATTTTGGAAATGTCATTTTATTTTTTTAGGACGTTAGAAGGCTTAGAAGTTTAGAAGCAATTCTTCAAATTTTTAAGAAAATTGCCAAAACCCACTTTTTAAGGACCAGTTCAGGTCTGAAGTCACTTTGTGGGGCTTACATAGTGGATACCCCCATAAATGACCCCATTGTAGAAACTACACCCCTCAAGGTATTCAAAACCGATTTTACAAACTTTGTTAACCCTTTAGGCGTTCCACAAGAATTAAAGGAAAACGGAGATCAAATTTTTAAATTTCACTTTTTGGGCATATTTTCCATTTTAATCAAATTTTTTCTTTAACACATCGATGGTTAATAGCCAAACAAAACTCAATATTTATTACCCAGATTCTGCGGTTTACAGAAACACCCCACATGTGGTCATAAACTGCTGTATGGGCACACGGCAGGGCGCAGAAGAAAAGGAACTCCAGATGGTTTTTAGATGCCATGTCCCATTTGAAGCCCCCTGATGCACCCTTACAGTAGAAACTCCCAAGAAGTGACCCCATTTTGGAAACTAGGGGATAAGGTGCCAGTTTTATTAGTACTATTTTTGGGTACATATGATTTTTTGATCATTCATTATAACACTTTATGGGGCAAGGTGACCCAAAAATTGGTTGTTTTAGCACAGTTTCTATTTATTTATTTTTACAGCGTTCATCTGAGGTGTTCAGTCAAGTGACATTTTTATAGAGCAGATTGTTACGGACGTGGCGATACCTAATATGTATACTTTTTACGCAATAATAGCATTTTTGAAACAAAAGATTATGTTTTAATGTGTCCATGTTCTGAGAGCTATAGTTTATTTTTATTTTTTGAGAGATTTTCTTATGTAGGGGCTCATTTTTTGCGGGATGAGGTGACTGTTTTATTGGTACCATTTTGTGGGACATACGCGTTTTTGATCACTTGGTGTTGCACCTTTTGTGATGTAAGGTGACAAAAATTGCTTGTTTTGACTTTTTTTTTTTTTTTACGGTGTTCACCTGAGGGGTTAGCTCATGTGATATTTTTATAGAGCTGGTTTTTACGGATGCGGCAATACCTAATATGTATACTTTTTTTTATTTTTTTCACTTTAACACAATAATAGCATTTTTAAAACCAAAAAAATGATGTTTTAGTGTCTCCTTTTGTGATGTAAGGTGACAAAAATTGCTTGTTTTGACACAGTTTTTTTTTTTTTTTTTTTACGGTGTTCACCCGAGGGGTTAGGTCATGTGATATTTTTATAGAGCTGTTTTTTACGGACGCGGCAATACCAAATATGTCTATTTTATTTTATTTTTTCTATTTTTAACTTTTTTTTTATTCCTTACTTGGGGACTTTTTTTTTTTACATGTGAAACCTTTTTTTTATTTTAGTTTTTCAACCCTTTATAAATTTTTTAATTTTACACTTTTCGTTCCCCATAAGGTCATACAAGACCTCTGGGGGACATTTACTTCCCTTTTTCCTTTTTTTTTTTCACTGTTGATTTCTCCTGTAACTGGGGCTGACATAGTAGCCCCAGTTACAGGAAACATACACCCCCCAGAGAGGCTGTACAGCGCAATACAGCGCTGTACAGCCTTAGTGCAGGGCTGATCGAGGTCTGTGAAAGACCTCACACAGCTCCTGCACTCTCCGGTCCCGGCGGTCACATAGCGCTTCCTGCTCTGCATACACAGCGCTCGTCGAGCGCTGTGTATGCAGCGATCTAGAAGGCAGGGACACCTGGGCACTGTCCCTGCCTTCTCTCTGGGTTGCCCTGCTGTCACTGACAGCGGGCAACCCGATCAGCAGCTGCACAATTAGCGTGCAGCTGCAGTTTCTGAATGGACGTTTTAAAACGTCCATTCAGAAATAGAGATCCACCCATAGGACATTTATATCCTATGGGCGGACGGAAAGTGGTTAAAATCCAGTAAATGAAAACTATCCGGAAAAATGGGCAGTAAATGGAACGCTGTCTCAATATCTGTTTTTGCCAACAAGGCCCCCTGGCCAAAACGACGCACCCAACAGACCGCTTCATCGAAAGACAAGTAAGACACTGAACCCAACTCATCGCTAATACCATCATTAACCGAACACCCCGCGGGAAAAGACAGGTGATGAACTTGCCCGGCTCCTTCTTAGGAACCAGCCCCAGAGGGGAAACCCACAAATCCTGCAAAGGACATTCAACAAACAGGCCCACTATCCTCCCCGCAGCAACCTGCTTTCCAATCTTCTCCGCAACCACCTCAGGCCGTCGCAAGGCGGAAGCCAGATTGCGAGCAGCGACCTCTACCTGAACTGACACACTGGATCACAAAAAACTGTCCCTAAAACCCCTCAACAACAACTCTGCAGCCTCCCTATTTGGGTAAGTCTTTAGTCGCCCCCTTTGTGCGCAGCCTCAAATCCTCTGCCTCTTCCGCGCTTAAAACACTGCGACAAGCTGTGGGACCCCCCGCAACCTGAACATTCGTGCTTGAACCTGCAATCGGCGAGGTATCTACAGTAACCCTCGTTATACTGCCAACAGCACCCCTTTCTATTCCCGCTATTGAACTCAGACGCCGAGGAACCCCCGGCCCCGGACCGAAAGGGCTCGCTAAAACCCTTTGGAGCCGACATTAGCCGCATCAATAAGCTGATGTCCTTGTGGTCCCACCTGATACTCGATAGCACCGCTTTTCTCTGTCTAAACTGTCATACCAGAGCCATGCTACCCCACCATATGTCCTATACGCTTCCCCAATCGCATCCATATAACAAAATAAGGCAGAACAATTCTCCGGCGCCTTCTCACCCACCACACTCGCAAAGATCGTGAAAGCCTGAAGCCAGTTCAAAAATGTCAGCGGAATCAACCTATACCGCCGCTTCTCCTCCTCCTTTTTGCTTTTATCCAGCTTCCACCTATCCAAATTAAACTTTTCCAGCGGAAGCAACGAGAATATCTCAACATACTCGTCCCTCCAGATTCTTTCCCTGACCTCAACCTTCAAATGCGCCCCCTAAAGGCCCTTCAAAACAGACATAAACCTCCCCTTTCGCCGAGTCCGCCATCCTGACGTCATCCCCCGTCCTGACTCTGTTACCCCCACACGCCACCATCTCCCCCGCCAAAGCACCCGCTGTGACAGTCGGCGTGCCCTCAACGGCATCCACAATAGCATATACTCCCCCGCTGACCACTGGTGCTGGTGCCCACACCGCCGCAGGGGACGCCCCAGAACCAGAACC
This sequence comes from Bufo gargarizans, assembly GCF_014858855.1. Classification (NCBI taxonomy): domain Eukaryota; kingdom Metazoa; phylum Chordata; class Amphibia; order Anura; family Bufonidae; genus Bufo; species Bufo gargarizans. The sequence goes on from NC_058080.1 coordinate 317,083,978, forward strand.
CAAGAGCGCCAACAGCGATAGCATACCCTACAAAAGCTCCCGCGCTAAACCTTCAGACCCAGACAGCCCCCCCAAGTCACCCCCCAATCCCGACCAGACACAGGTCTGTCTGACACAAAGATCGCTCACCTGGCTGTCCCTGGGGTGTCCTCCCAGCAGCCGCCGACTGCCCTGTAGGTCCTCCCATCCACGATCCGCTCTGTGCCGATAATGTGTAAGGACCGACACCCTCAAGGCCGCCGTCCGCCATCCCCTTCATCTTGACTCACTTCACCTTCTTCCAAGGCCCGGTACTATTGGGAACCATGGCCAGCGTCATCCTGGCCTGGTTGCAACTCACCATTGTCAAATAAGCTAGGCCCACCTCCAGATGGCTGCCGACCTTGCGCACCACCACCTTCTTCAAATATCTGCGCAATCACAGGCTCCCCAGCCTGAAAACCGATAGCCGCATCATCTCCGACACTGCTGTCACCCCCTCCCCATGCTGCACTGTGGGCGGGGCCAAGCCTGAGTCCACAGCCAGCGCCCGAGAAGAATCTTGGCCTGCAGTCCGCCTCTCTCCACCGGCCGTTCCCCGCTTCGTGCTCCCTCGCCGAACAGATGAAGACTGCCACCGGCCAGAGGATGCAGGCCGCGACTCGCTCCCTCACTGCCACTGCACTCCCAGGAAGGCTGCAAGCTCCACCGCTCTCCCGGACCGGACACTACCCGCAGGCTGAACAGGTAAGGTCCGTCCGCCGGCTCGCTCCACACCATAAAGCCGCACTAGAACTCATCCCCCTTCGTAGCGCTGAAGATGAAGGACGCAGGACAGCGCATACTTCTCCTATCGGTGCCCAGAGCTGCGCAGGATTGCGCAGGGGTTAACCGGCTCAGCCCCAGTCGACGGCAGCGGAGGGCCCCGAACAGGCCTTTGGGCTCAAGCGCTCGGGTGGCACCGATCTCCTGGCCCTAGTTCTAACTGCAGGCACCGCTGGGGGCCCGGCCGGTCCCGCTAAAGCCACCCACAGACTATCCTGCAGCCATGCCTGACCATGACGTTCTGCTGCTGCCCTCACTGCCAACAATAAATCATCTAAAGATGCCATGCTGCGACTGACCTGCAAACTTGACTGAAAATACTGAACGCCGGTAGGAGGTGTCTCCTGCCCCAAGGATTATATACTGCCCGCGAATCCCTAGTCCCACCCCTATCCTACCAGATACATTAACCCCCTCCTGCCTTTAACTTCCCCCTAAGTCAGGCTACACTACGCTATGCTGCGCCCCGCTCCGTTGCGCTCATTCTGCTAGTTATTTTTTTAGTTATATAATTTTTCAATTGAATTGATGTGGACATTTCTTTGAGAAAAACAGAATCTACTGCCTTATTGGCAGTAGATACTCAGTAGCTTATGTCAATAATCACTTTTTATTGCTAGGACAGGCTAAAGAACAATGAATTATAGCAATGGGTCCTTGGTAAAGGAAAGCTTATAAATGTGAGCCAAAACTAAATATTGAAGTAAGAAATCTTGATCAAAAGCTGATTATTTATTGAGCAGACTAGATGGGCCAAATGGTTCTTATCTGCCGACACATTCTTTGTTTCTATTATCTGCTATGATTGCAGCACAAAATTTCTGTGTTTAATAAAATTGAAATCATTCTAATACCATAGGGAACAGTTATCATTGCGGTTGGCACTGATGATTAATGGGCCAACCAGCTTGTGTGGCTGTCCTGTGCTTTGACGTCTGGATCAAAGTTATAGGACCTGTTTGTGTCCAGGTCCAGAAACCTGTCATATGCAGTCCATTATGTTACATATTTACTTTTTAGAAACACACAGTGGGGGAGATTTATTGAGACTGGCATTTCCATACTTCAGTCTTGATCCCCCGTGGCTGGAGTTAGATGCGCCTCTTAATAAATCAGGTGCTCCTCTGGCACTCCATACACCAGAAACGCAGTCTGGCGTAGACTTGAGCTATAACTTATGTCAGTTTCTGATGTAATTGATTGTACATCCATCAAGAAGCTCAAAAAGGTTGCAAATATAGTGACCAATATAATTGGCGACTTTTTGACGTAAACATATTAATAAATGCCCCTGATTATCTCTTTATTTATATAAATAGGAGAAGAACGTCTCTGGAAAATGGGAGTTTACGTGTCAGCATGGACCAGATGAATGCTACGTAAATACAATAGAGGTCTGTATATTGGTGCAAACAACACATAAAACAAAGGAAGGGCATTAGTACAAAGCTGTGGGCCACACTACTGCCCAACTCTGGCCACAACTTAGGTAAATGGGTTGGCAAAAATTGGGCACTAGACTAGGAAACCTGCCTACTCCAGTTCAGTGACCAACCGCTGCCCATGGATCCTTTCCATGCATCTGTGCATGTGCTGAAAGCTCTCCGCACAAACACAGAAGAGGATACGTCCAGAGTAGTGGTCACGTGGGTAAATCATGTGACCACCACCATCTTGATTACCATGGACACAGCCTGTGTCCATTGTTTATAGACCAGATCCATGGGCAGTGGTGGGGGGAACTGAACCGAGGTGCTCAGGTGAAACGTGAGGGGGCCTGGGATTTCCTAGGCTTGTGCCCACAAGGTTAGGCTACTTTCACACTTGCGGCAGTGTGATCTGGCGGGCAGTTCTGTCGTCGGAACTGGCCGCCGGATCCACCGATCTGCCGCTGACTGAAAGCATTTGTGAGACGGATCCGGATGTGGATCCATCTCACAAATGCATTGCAAGGACGGATCCGTCTCTCCGCTTGTCATGCGGACCGACGGATCAGTCTTGTACATTTTTTCACATTTTTACCGATATGCGCATGCGCATGCCGGAACGACGGATCCGGCATTCCGGTATTCTGAATGCCGGATCCGGCGCTAATACATTCATATGGGAAAAAATGCCAGATCTGGCTTTCAGGCATGTCTTCAGTTTTTTTCGCCGAAGAGAAAACCGTAGCATGCTGCGGTTTTCTCTTTTGCCTGATCAGTCAAAACGACTGAACTGAAGACATCCTGATGCAAACTGAACGGATTGCTCTCCATTCAGAATGCATGGGGATATGCCTGATCAGTTCTTTTCCGGTATAGAGCCCCTGTGACGGAACTCTATGCCGGAAAAGAAGAACGCTAGTGTGAAAGTACCCTTAGGATGTTTTAAATATTTCAGGGAAGAAAATTTTACTCCCATAATGGTTCAACATGGAATAAACATTTTAGTTTGTGAGAGCTTCTGTTCTTTACAAATACTGCGGCTCGGATGCGGACCAAAACAACGGTTGTGTGCATGAGGCCTTATCCTGATTCCAGAAATATTTTTATTTTATCTCTAGTTCTCTAGATATGGCTCCAACTTGGAGCCATGTATGTTGATAGGCAGCCAAGGACCAATGGGGCTGAGGCCACCTCTCTCCTCTGTAGGCGTTGTCTGCAGTATCAGAGCTCATGCACACAACCGTATGTATTTTGCGATACGCAAAAAATGGATCCGCAAAAAAAAGGATGATGTCTGTGTGCATACCGAATTTTGCAGAACAGAACAGCTGGCCCCTAATAGAACAGTACTATTCTTGTCCGCAATGTGGACAATAATAGGACATGTTCTATTTTTTGGGTGAAATGGAAATACGAAAACGGGATGCACACAGAGTAACTTCCATTTTTTTGCAGACCCATTGAAATGAATGGTTCCATATACGTTCCGCCCAAAAAACTAAACGGGCACGGAAAGAAAATACATTTGTGTGCATGAGCCCTTACTCTGACTCTCTCAAATCAGAACATACAGCCTCAGAACAATGCTGAAGCACAGTTGATATCGCAAGGTTTACCTAATCTCACAAGATCAGGCTGTTTGAAAGCCTTAGGCCCCTTGCAGACGAGCGTGTCCGTGTTCAGTGTTCAGTAAAAACTGAGCGATTTCGCAAACAAAGCCATTTCGTTTTGTTTGCGATTGCGTTCAGTTGTTCAGTTTTTATCACGCGGGTGCAATGAGATTTACTGCGTTTTTCACACGAAAACTGAATGTTTACAAACAACATCTCTTAGCAACCATCTGAAAATCGCATCGCATCCGCACTTGCTTGCGGATGCAATGCGATTTTCACGCAGCCTTATTCACTTCTATTGGGCCAGCGGACAAGGATACCATCAGTTTTTTTTGTGGATCCGCAATTTGCAGACCTTAGGCTACATGCACATGAACGTTGTTTGTTTCTGTGTCCATTCAGTTGTTTTTTTTTGCGATAGGATGCAGACCCATTCATTTCAATGGGTCCACAGAAAATACGGACAGAACACCGTGTGTCCGCATCAGTATTTCCGTTCCGTAGCCCCGCAAAAAAAATTGAACATGTCCTATTCTTGTCCGTTTTAGGCATTGTTACAATGGATCCGCAAAAAACAAACGGATGGCATACAGACAGCAATTTGCGGACAGAAAAACACATACGGTCGTGTGCATGTAGCCTAAGGCTACATGCACACAAATGTTGTCTGTTTCCATGTACATTCCGTTTTTTTTGCGGATAGGATGCGGACCCATTCATTTCAATGGGTCCGCAAAAAATGCGGACAGCACACGGTATGCTGTCCACATCAGCATGTCCGTTCCGTAGCCCCGCAAAAAAAAATAGAATATGTCATATTCTTGTCCGGTTTAGGCATTGTTACAATGGCATCCGTGTGTTTTTTTTTGCGGATCTGCAATTTGCGGACCGCAAAACACATACGGTCGTGTGCAGGTAGCCTAAAGGTGAGTTCATATCACGCTAAACAGATGCATCAGAGGGATGCCACAAATAGAAAAGCATACTGTACTTTGCTTTTGCATCCCCCTCCCCCCAACGTATAAGTTAAATATAGGGCAAAACGTGATGTGAGGCCAGCCTTAAAAATATAAGCAATGGCTTAGGCTGGATTCACACTTCAGTTATTTGGTCAGCTATTCCCATCAGTTATTGAGCCAAAACCAGGTGGGGGTGAAAACCACAGAACAGGAGGAAACCTTTCCATTAGGCCTCTTTCACACTACCGTATGGCTATTTCAGTGTTTTGCGGTCCAGTTTTTCACGGATCCGTTCCGTTTTTTGTTTCCGTTGTGTTTGTTTCGGTTCCGTTTTTCTGTATGGCATATACAGTATACAGTAATTGCATAGAACAAATTGGGCTGGGCATAACATTTTCAATAGATGGTTCAGCAAAAAACGGAACGGATGCGGAAGACATACGGATGCATTTCCGTTTTTTTTTCCAGACCCATTGACTTTAATAGAGGCACGGAACGTGATTTGCGGCCAAATATAGGACATGTTCTATCTTTGCACGGAACGGAAATACGGAAACACGAAAACGGAATGCATACGGAGTACATTCCGTTTTTTTTGCGGACCCATTGAAATTAATGGTTCTGTATACGGAACACAAAAAACGGCCCGCAAAATGGAAAAAAAAAACACGGTAGTGTGAAAAAGGCCTTAGGGCTTGTTCACACGAACATTTTTTGCATTCCGTATACGGGCAGTTTTTTTGAGTTCTGTATACGGAACCATTCATTGCAATGGTTCCGCCAAAAAAACTGAATGTACTCAGTATGCATTCCGTTTCCGTATTTCCATTCAAAAATAGAACATGTCCTATTATTGCCCGCAAATCACGTTCCGTGGCTCAATTGAAGTCAATAGGTCCGCAAGAAAATCGGAACACATACGGAATGTACTCCGTATGTCTTCTGTATCTGTTCCGTTTTTGCGGAAACATCTATTGAAAATGTTATGCCCAGCCCAATTTTTTCTATGTATACTGTATATGCCATACGGAAAAACGGAATGGAACCACTACTAAAACAAAAACCGGAAAAACGGGTCTGTTAAAAATGGCCTGCAAAACACTGAAAAAGCCATACGGTCGTGTGAACAAGCCCTTATACCTTATCTTGGAGTAGAGATCACTACTGGTTTTGGTTGACAATCACTGATGGAAATAACTGATCAAATAACTGAAGTGTGAACTCTGTGTCTGGTCCTGAAGACCAAAATGACCCAGGTCCCGAACCGAATAAGTAAGTAGCATATTTTAACGTTATGTGTTTATCCCCATAAACTTCAACTGAATAAAAAACATCATCAATAATCTTACACAACGACATTTCAGCATTTCATTGAACACGTTTTCTCGAGCACCACTTACCTTTATTTTTAGCTGTGTAATCTTTTGCTCTTTATATTTCTAGGCCTGTATTATGCATCATCTAGGAGACATACAACTCTATTTTCCTGTTATTTTCTGCATTGAATTCTCCTCCAATTTGACAAGTGCTTTGGAGCCGGTAAGTCAAAGTGAAATCAAGGGCTCATGCACTTGAACATGTTTTTTCTGCACATCCGATCCGCATTTCGTTTGGGTCGGATGCGGACCCATTCACTTCAATGGGCAGCAAAAAAGATAGAACATGTCCTATTCTTGTTCGCTTTACTATTTTTACTATTGACTTGAATGGGTACGAAATACGCAAGCTATACCCAAAGATAGAACTTCACCTATCTTTTGCGGAGCCGAGTCATGGATTAAAAGCGCTATGAAGCACTTCCATGGGCTTTCGGGTCTGTGCCTCTGCACCACAAAAAGATAGAGCATGTTTTATTTTTGGTCGTATGTTGCGGATCGCAGACCCATTCAAGTCAATGGGTCCTCACCGCAATATGGAGTGCACTTACTAATAGTAATTGTTTCAGTAATGCCCCGTTTTCCTGCAGTCATGTGACTTTTCCACTCTGTGGTTCCCTATCCCAATGACATGTTGACATTTGAGGCATGGCAATGTATACCCCTTTGTATACCCCTTTTATGACGTGTCCTCCAATGTCTGATCATTTTAACAGAATCTGTGACAGTGGCCTGAATGCAGCATCCAACGTAGATATGAATAGATAGTATCAGATCAAAGTTTAATTCACAAATAAAGTGCCAGAACTGACATTACTACATAAATACAACACTGGAACTAAGAATAGTACAGAAATACAGCACCAGGACCAAGCCCATAAGTAAAATGCAGCACCAGAAGCCCATACCATAAATACCGTACCAGAAATAACCTCAGTATATAAATACAGCACCAGAACAAGCTCATAATTGAAATGCAGCACCAGGAGCTTGAACTGTAAACGCAGTATCAGAATTAACCTCAGTATATAAATACAACATAAGAACCAAGGGTGAAATATGCTTAAATTAGGCATATTTCAGGCGCAGAAGGCGGCGCAATAGTTAGTTGTGCCTCCATCTACGACTTAGCCCCGCTCACGCCAGGTCTAAAATTGTGGACGGGGAAGAGGATGGGCTGGCAGGCCCATCTCATTCATAATTTTCTACACCTGATTTAGGTGTAGAAAATGGTCTAAGGCCCCATGCACACGGCCGTGTGCGGGCCGTGGAACCGCGGCCTGGATCCCTCCTGAGAGCAGGAGCGCACGGCGTCACTGGTTGCTATGACGCCGTGCGCTCCCTGCTGCCGCCGCAATACAGTAATACACTGGTATGATCTATACCAGTGTATTACTGTATTGCGGCGGCAGCAGGGAGCGCACGGCGTCATAGCAACCAGTGACGCCGTGCGCTCCTGCTCTCAGGAGGGATCCAGGCCACGGTTCCACGGCCCGCACACGGCCGTGTGCATGGGGCCTAAATGTAAGACAGCTAGGAAGCTGGTCTTACATTTAGATCTGGCGCTGGATGTGCGAAGTTATGTAGGGGCCTGCGCCTCTTTATAACTTCAGCGGATCCTCCGCCAGCTCATGAGTTTATTAAGACCAGATACTTTTGGTTTTGCTCCCATTTTGCATGAGCTCAAAGATCTGAAACATTTTCTACATACACAAAAGACCCAATACTCTCAAATATTGTTCACAAATCTGTCAGGATACTTTCACACCTGTGTTTAGGTGCGGATCCGTCTGGTATCTGCACAGACGGATCCGCACCTATAATGCAAACGCTTGTATCCGTTCAGAACGGATCCATTTGCATTACCATGATAATTGCATTTTCATGATAATGCAAACGGATCCGTTTTGACTTACATTGAAAGTCAATGGGAGGCGGATCCGTTTTCAATTGCACCCTATTGTGTCAGTAAAAAAGGATCCATCCCCATTGACTTACATTGTAAGTCAGGACGGATATGTTTGGCTCAGTTTCGCCAGACTTGCAGCGTTTTGATGTCTGCCTCCAGAGCGTAATGGATGCTGAACGGAGGCAAACTGATGCATTCTGAACGGATCCTTATCCATTCAGAATGCATTGGGGCTGAACTGATCCGTTTTGGGCCGCTTGTGAGAGCCTTGAAACAAATCTCACAAGCGGACCCAGACACGGCAGTGTGAAAGTAGCCTTAGTGAGCTCTTCTCCTTTGCCGAGATAATCCATCCCACCTCACAGGTGTGGCATATCAAGGTGCTGATTAGACAGCATGAATATTGCACAGGTGTGCAGTAGACTGCCCACAATAAAAGACCACTCTGAAATGTGCAGTTTGATCACACAGCACAATGCCACAGATGTTGCAACGTTTGAGGGAGTGTGCGATCGGCATGCTGACTGCAGGAATGTCTACCAGAGCTGTTGCCCGTGCAATGAACGTTCATTTCTCTACCATAAGCCGTCTCCAAAGGCGTTTCAGAGAATTTGGCAGTACATCCAACCGACCTCACAACAGCAGACCACGTGTAACCACACCAGCCCAGGACTTCCACATCCAGCATGTTCACCTCCATGATCGTCTGAGACCAGCCACCCGGACAGCTGCAGCAACAATCTGTTTGCATAACCAAATAATTTCTGCACAAACTGTCAGAACCCATCTCGGGGAAGCTCATCTGCATGCTCGTAGTCCTCATCGGGGTCTGGACCTGACTGCAGTTCATTGTCGTAACCGACTTGAGTGGGCAAATTCTCACATTCGATGGCATCTGGCACATTGGAGAGGCTTTTTGTTCACGGATGAGTCCCGGTTTTCACTGTTCAGCGCAGATGGCAGACAGCATGTGTGGCATCGTGTGGGTGAGCGGTTTAATGACGTCCATGTCTACGACCATCACCTAATGTTGCAGCCTGATAATGCATGGCCCCATATTGCAAGGATCTGTACACAATTCCTGGAGGCTGAAACCATCCCAGTTCTTGCATGGCCAGCATACTCACCGGTCATGTCACCTATTGACCATGTTTGGGATGCAATAGTTTGGCGTATACAACACCACTATTAAAGAGGAGTGGACCAACATTCCACAGGCCACAATCAACAACCTGATCAACTCTACGCGACGGAGATGTGTTGGCAAATGGTGGCCACACCAGATACTGACTGGTTTTCTGACACCCCCCCCCCCCCCCACCCCCCAGTAAGGCAAAACTGTACACATTTCAGAGTGGTCTTTTATTGTGGGCAGTCTAAGGCCGAATGCACACGGCCATGAGCGGTCCGTGGTATCCCGGCCTGGCATCCTGCTGAGAGCAGGAGCGCACGGCGTCATTGGTTGCTATGACGCCGTGCGCTTCATGCTGCCGCTGCACTACAGTAATGCACTTGTATAGATCATATGAGTGTATTACTGTAGTGCAGCGGCGGCATGAAGCGCACGGCGTCATAGCAACCAATGACGCCCTGCGCTTCTGCTCTCAGCAGGATGCCAGGCTGCGATACCAAGGACCGATCACGGCTGTGTGCAATCGGCCTAAGGCACACCTGTGCAATATTCATGCTGTTTAATCAGCACCTTGATATGCCACATCTGTGAGGTGGGATGGATTATCTCGGCAAAGGAGAAGTGCTCACTAACACAGATTTATGAACAATATTTGAGAGTAATGGGTCTTTTGTGTATGTAGAAATTGCTTCAGATCTTTGAGTTCAGCTCATGCAAAATGGGTTTATATTTTTGTTCAGTGTATATACACATCACTGGCTTAAAAAGTTCAGAACAGATACCGTTTTCATACTCCTCTTAGCCCTTGTTATATAAATTTGTACATGTGAAACTACAGCTCCCAATATGGCCTGAACAGTTTTTTAATAGTATGATGGGAGTTGTTTTTTGACAAAACAGAATGCTACCACCCATCATCAGCTGCACTTAGATCATACAGGTGACTACAGCATTGAGTAAATACAGTCAGTGCAGAATAAACATTTCCATTTAGTGACATCTTCTCTAGTTATTCTCCAGCCAGTTCAGACCACCATCATGACTTCTCCCGACCACAACTTGTCTCTGCAGAGTTTGCAGCCCAGATCTCTTCAGCTTCTTGCTGGTCATTAAAGCCTATTGCAGACATTAGCAGCTAAGGTGCCTGCTGCCCTCGAGAGAGAGTGTGCCATTTTAAAGACCTGGCTAACGGCATAAATGTATGGCACTGATTGGGAAGGGGTTAAAGAGATGTTCAAGTTTGCATCAACATCCTTTAAAATAATATTTCAAGAAGGTAGCTTCTCTTATCTTATTGCCCTTTCCGTTTTGGGCTGTCCATGCAGACTTTGTTATTTTCCTGTCATGTCATGTTATGTCTAGGGGCGTAGCTATAGGGGGTGCAGAGGTAGCAGTCGCTACCGGGCCCACGAGCCTGAGGGGCCCAAAGACCCTTGTGCCACATAAGAAGACACTGGTATTATAGAAAGTGTATGCAAGTTACACCTCTGGCTGGACAGAAGAGGTTAGGTTAAGAATTTGGTATGGAGGAGAGGGGTGCAGTTTAAATTTTTGCCTCATGCAGCACGAAGGTTTGAGGGAAGGGGGGCCCAAGCTGAACTCTTGCACCAGGGCCCATGAGCCTTTAGCTACGCCCCTGGTTATGTCCATGGGCGTATCACAACAGTAACAGGGACAGTGATAGAGGAGTGTCCGTGTATCGTAACTAGATGGATATCAAGAGCTATAAACTAGCTGGGTGATGTTAGGGGTGGTGCTGGAACTATGATAGAGAAAGGAGAAGTACATTATGGGTTTGACTGGATAGAGCAATAGGAAGTGCTACATACAGGATGGAAAAACATCAGAGGGATTTTTTTACATGGAAAAAGCATGGGGAAGATGTACATAAGGTAAGCAAAACCATAATAATCCTGGGAAACTCCTTTAAATTCATTTAGACCTCACTATTTCATGTTCCTAGTTGCCACCACTACTATTTGTTTAAGGGCTCATGCACACAACCGTATGTATTTTGCCGTCCGCAAAAATGGATACGCAAAAAATACGGATAAAGTCCGTGTGCATTCTGTAACGGCTGGCCCCTAATACAACAGTACTATCCTTGTCCGTAATGCGGACAATAATAAGACATGTTCTATTTTTTGGCAGAACGGAAATAGGGACATACGGACACGGAATGAACCTTCCATTTTTTTTGCAGACCCATAGAAACGAATGGCTCCGCATACGATCCGCAAAAAAAACCTGAATGGACACGGAAAGAAAATACTATTGCGTGCATGAGCCCTTAAGTTGATAGTTTTACAGTACTTTAACCACTTCAACCCCGCTAGCTGAAACCCCCTTAATGACCAGGCCACTTTTTACACTTCTGCACTACACTACTTTCACCGTTTATCGCTCGGTCATGCAACTTACTACCCAAATGAATTTGACCTCCTTTTCTTCTCACTAATAGAGCTTTCATTTGGTGGTATTTCATTGCTGCTGACATTTTTACTTTTTTTTGTTATTAATTGAAATTTAAAGTTTTTTTTGCAAAAAAATGACATTTTTAACTTTCAGCTGTAAAATTTTGCAAAAAAAAAACGACATCCATATATAAATTTTTCGCTAAATTTATTGTTCTACATGTCTTTGATTAAAAAAAAATGTTTGGGCAAAAAAAAAAAAATGGTTTGGGTAAAAGTTATAGCGTTTACAAACTATGGTACAAAAATGTGAATTTCCGCTTTTTGAAGCAGCTCTGACTTTCTGAGCACCTGTCATGTTTCCTGAGGTTCTACAATGCCCAAACAGTAGAAAAACCCCACAAATGACCCCATTTCGTAAGGTAGACACCCTAAGGTATTCGCTGATGGGCATAGTGAGTTCATAGAACTTTTTATTTTTTGTCACAAGTTAGCGGAAAATGATGAGTTTTTTATTTTTATTTTTTCTTACAAAGTCTCATATTCCACTAACTTGCGACAAAAAATAAAAAATTCTAGGAACTCGCCATGACCCTCACGGAATACCTTGGGGTGTCTTCTTTCCAAAATGGGGTCACTTGTGGGGTAGTTATACTGCCCTGGCATTCTAGGGGCCCAAATGTGTGAGAAGTACTTTGCAATCAAAATGTGTAAAAAATGGCCTGCGAAATCCGAAAGATGCACTTTGGAATATGTGCCCCTTTGCCCACCTTGGCTGCAAAAAAGTGTCACACATCTGGTATCGCCGTACTCAGGAGAAGTTGGGGAATTTGTTTTGGGGTGTCATTTTACATATAACCATGCTGGGTGAGAGAAATATCTTGGCAAAAGACAACTTTTCCAATTTTTTTATACAAAGTTGGCATTTGACCAAGATATTTTTCTCACCCAGCATGGGTATATGTAAAATGACACCCCAAAACACATTCCCCAACTTCTCCTGAGTACGGCGATACCAGATGTGTGACACTTTTTTGCAGCCTAGATGCGCAAAGGGGCCCAAATTCCTTTTAGGAGGGCATTTTTAGACATTTGGATCCCAGACTTCTTCTCACGCTTTAGGGCCCCTAAAAAGCCAGGGCAGTATAAATACCCCACATGTGACCCCATTTTGGAAAGAAGACACCCCAAGGTATTCAATGGCGAGTTCATAGAATTTTTTTTTTTGGGCACAAGTTAGCGGAAATTGATTATTTTTTTTTTTTTCCTCTCACAAAGTCTCCCTTTCCGCTAACTTGGGACAAAAATGTAAATCTTTCATGGACTCCATATGCAGACTTTGTAAGAAAAAAAAAAAACAATTTCCGCTAACTTGGGCCAAAAAAATGTCTGAATGGAGCCTTACAGGGGGGGGGTGATCAATGACAGGGGGGTGATCACCCATATAGACTCCCTGATCACCCCCCTGTCATTGATCACCCCCCTGTAAGGCTCCATTCAGACGTCCGTATGATTTTTACGGATCCACTGATACATGGATCGGATCCGCAAAACGCATACGGATGTCTGAATGGAGCCTTACAGGGGGGTGATCAATGACAAGGGGGTGATCACGCATATAGACTTCCTGATCACTTCCCTGTCATTGATCACCCCCCTGTAAGGCTCCATTCAGACGTCCGTATGATTTTTACGGATCCACTGATACATGGATCGGATCCGCAAAACACATACGGACGTCTAAATGGAGCCTTACAGGGGGGTGATCAATGACAGGGGGGTGATCAATGACAGGGAAGTGATCAGGAAGTCTATATGAGTGATCACCCCCTTGTCATTGATCACCCCCCTGTAAGGCTCCATTCAGACGTCCGTATGCGTTTAGAGGATCCGATCCATGTATCAGTGGATCCGTAAAAATCATACGGACGTCTGAATGGAGCCTTACAGGGGGGTGATCAATGACAGGGGGGTGATCAGGGAATCTATATGGGTGATCACCTCCCTTTCAGGCTCCATTCAGACGTCCGTATGCGTTTTGCGGATCCGATCCATGTATCAGTGGATCCGTAAAAATCATATGGACATCTGAATGGAGCCTTACAGGGGGGTGATCAATGACAGGGAAGTGATCAGGAAGTCTATATGCGTGATCACCCCCTTGTCATTGATCACCCTCCTGTAAGGCTCCATTCAGACGACCGTATGCGTTTTGCGGATCCGATCCCTGTATCCGTGGATCCGTAAAAATCATACGGACCTCTGAATGGAGAATGACAGGGGGGTGATCAATGACAGGGGGGTGATTAGGGAGTCTATATGGGGTGATCAGTGGTTCATAAAGGGTTAATAAGTGACCGGGGGGGGGGGGGTGTAGTGTAGTGTGGTGTTTGGTGCGACTGTACTGAGCTACCTGTGTCCTCTGGTGGTCGATCCTAACAAAAGGGACAACCAGAGGACCAGGTAGCAGGTATATTAGACGCTGTTATCAAAACAGCGTCTAATATACCTGTTAGGGGTTAAAAAAAAAAATCACATCTCCAGCCTGCCAGCGAGCGATCGCCGCTGGCAGGCTGGAGATCCACTCGCTTACCTTCCGTTCCTGTGAGCGCGCGTTCACAGGAAATCTCGGCTATCGCGAGATGACGCGCCGATGCGTCCAGGAGGAGTAAATCAACCACCTCCCGGACGCATCGGTGCGTACAGCGGTCGGGGCGTGGTTAAAGGGGTTTTATGGAATTACTATGATGATTCTTAACAACTATGCACAATACCTCATATACATCTTCCTTATGCTTTTTCTTTTTCAATTTTTACTCTCCTGACCCATTTTCACCATGTAAGGGTACTTTCACACTAGAGTTAAAGTTTTCCAGTATTGAGTTCTGTCCTAGGGGCTCAATACTGGGAAAAAACACTTCTGTTTTATCCTAATGCATTCTGAATGGAAAGGATTCCGTTCAGTATACATCAGGATGTCTTCAGTTCAGTCACTCTTAGGCCCCTTGCAGACAAGTGTGTCCGGATTAGGTCTGGATGCGCTGCGTTTGCGATCAGTGAAAATTGTGCGAGTAGGTACGCAATTGCAGTCAGTTTTGACTGCGATTGCGTTCCAAAGTTCAGTTTTTATCTCGTGGGTGCAATGCGTTTTGCATGTGCGTGATAAAAAAAACTGACTGATACCCAGACCCGAACTTCTTTACTGAAGTTCAGGTTTGGGATCGGTGTTCTGTATATTTTATTATTTTCCATTATAACATGGTTATAATGGGAAATAATAGCATTCTTTAATTCAGAATGCTAAATAAAAGGTCCATTGGGGGGTAAAATAAACAAATAAATGTAACTCACCTCATAAACTTGATCACGCAGCCAGGCTAGTCTTCTTTCTTCTTCTTGCAGGCTGGAAAAGGACCTTCGGGGACGTTATCGCACTCACCATGTGGTGAGCACGGTGATGTCTGCACAGGTCCTGCTTAATGAAGATAGAAGGTCCTTTTCCAGCCAGGTCCTGCAAGAAGAAGAAGAAAGAAGACGAGCCCGGCTGCGTGATTAAGTGGATGAGGCGAGTTTAAATTCTTTTTTTATTTTTAACCCCACAAGGGACCTTTTACTTAGCATTCTTAATAAAAAAATTAAATAAAGTAAAGGGGGTCCTGGGTAACTCATCCCTCGTCTCCTTAGCAACCATGCGTGAAAAAAACATTGCATCCGCACTTGCTTGCGGATGCTTGCGTTTTTCACACATTAAGGCCTCATGCACACGACAGTTTTTTTTCACGGCCCGCAAAAACGGGGTCCGTGGGTCCGTGATCCGTGACCGTTTTTCCGTCCGTGGGTCTTCCTGGATTTTTGGAGGATCCACGGACATGAAAAAAAAAGTCATTTTGGTGTCCGCCTGGCCGTGCGGAGCCAAACGGATCCGTCCTGAATTACAATGCAAGTCAATGGGGACGGATCCGTTTGATGTTGACACAATATGGTGCCATTTCAAACGGATCCGTCCCCATTGACTTTCAATGTAAAGTCTGGAGTTCTGTTATACCATCGGATTGGAGTTTTCTCCAATCCGATGGTATATTTTAACTTGTAGCGTCCCCATCACCATGGGAACGCCTCTATGTTAGAATATACTGTCGGATATGAGCTACATCGTGAAACTCATTTCCGACAGTATATTCTAACACAGAGGCGTTCCCATGGTGATGGAGACGCTTCAGGTTAGAATATACAAAAAAACTGTGTACATGACTGTCCCCTGCTGCCTGGCAGGTGCTGCCAGGCAGCAGGGGGCAGACCCCCCCCCTGTTTTTAACTCATTGGTGGCCAGTGGGCCCCCCCTCCCCTGTTGTTAACTCGTTGGTGGCCAGTGTGCGCACCCCCTCCCTCCCTCCCTCTATTGTTTTAATACATTGGGGCCAGTGTGCGCGCGCCCCCCCAACCCCCCCTCCCTCCCTCCCTCTATTGTTTTAATACATTGGGGCCAGTGTGCGCACCCCCCCAACCCCCCCCCCCCCCCCCCTCCCTCCCTCTATTGTAATCATCATCGGTGGCAGCGGAGTAGAAGATTCATACTTACCTGGCTGCTGGCTGCTGCGATCTCTGTGTCCGGCCGGGAGCTCCTCCTACTGGTAAGTGACAGGTCTGTGCGGCGCATTGCTGTCACTTACCAGTAGGAGGAGCTCCCGGCCGGACGCAGACATCGCAGCAGCCAGCAGCCAGGTAAGTATGAAAATCTTCCACTCCGCTGCCACCGATGATGATTACAATAGAGGGAGGGGGGGGGGGTTGGGGGGGCGCGCGCACACTGGCCCCAATGTATTAAAACAATAGAGGGAGGGAGGGGGGGTTGGGGGGGCGCGCGCACACTGGCCCCAATGTATTAAAACAATAGAGGGAGGGAGGGAGGGGGGTGCGCACACTGGCCACCAACGAGTTAACAACAGGGGATGGGGGGGGGCCGCACAATGATATTCAAACTGGGGAGGGGGGGGGGGGGGGTCTGCCCCCTGCTGCCTGGCAGCCCTGATCTCTTACAGGGGGATATGATGGGGTTAATTGTACTATCATATCCCCCTGTAAGAGATCGGGTGCTGCCAGGCAGCAGGGGGCAGTCTTGTACACAGTTTGCAGTGTATTCTAACTAGAAGCGTCCCATCACCATGGGAACGCCTCTGTGTTAGAATATACTGTCGGATCTGAGTTTTCACGAAGTGAAAACTCAGCTCTGAAAAAGCTTTTATGCAGACGGATCTTCGGATCCGTCTGTATGAAACTAACCTACGGCCACGGATCACGGACACGGATGCCAATCTTGTGTGCATCCGTGTTCTTTCACGGACCCATTGACTTGAATGGGCCCGTGAACCGTTGGCCGTGAAAAAAATAGGACAGGTCATATTTTTTTCACGGCCAGGAAACACGGCTCACGGATGCGGCTGCCAAACGGTGCATTTTCCGATTTTTCCACGGACCCATTGAAAGTCAATGGGTCCGTGAAAAAAAACGGAAAACGGCACAACGGCCACGGATGCACACAACGGTCGTGTGCATGAGGCCTAACATTAATTTCTATGGGGCCTGCGTTGGGTGAAAGACGCAGAATATAGAACATGCTGCGATTTTCACGCAACGCACAAGTGATGTGTGAAAATCACCGCTCATCTAAACAGCCTCATTGAAGTGAATGGGTCTGGAGTCAGTGCGGGTGCAATGCATTGCACCCGGGTGGAATTCTCGCCCGTGTGAAAGGTGCCTTATGGTATTTGGCCAAATGGGCCGGAGAAAATACCGCAGCATGCTGCGGTATCTTTTCCGGCCAAAATTCTGAAACACTTGCCGGAATGCCGGATACAGCATTAATTTCTATTGAAATGTATTAATGCCGGATCCGGTACCAAGTGTTCCGGGAAACCGGATCCGGTTTTCCGATCTGTGCATGTGCAGACCTTCAAAAATGTGAAAAAAATTAATACTGGATCCGTTTTTCCAGATGACACTGGAGAGACTGATCCGGTGTTTCAATGCATTTGTCATGCTATCCGTGTGCATACGTATTTCTGGATCCGGCAGGCAGTTCCGGCAACGGAACTGCCTGCCGGAATCCTCTAACGCAAGTGTGAAAGTTCGGGTATATGGTGAATTGTGTTATGGATTCCGTTACCACGGACCATAACGTAATTTAATAAAGGAATGTATAATGGAATACCTTTAGAGGCATTCCATCATAATAGAAGTCTATGGCCAGCATAACGTATCCGTCCAGTTGCCATTATGCAGGAGCCCCCACACAGCTCAGTAGAAATAACTATAAAAAAAAGTTATGGGGGTCAGAATATGTTGATGTAAAAAATGTTTTTTATTTTTTCAAAGGTTTCATAAAAAATAAATACTGGATCCGTTTTGCCTGATGACACCAGAAAAACGGATCTGGTATTGCAATGCATTTTTTTGACTGTTTGCATACAGTTTGCCTGATCAGACAGGCAGTTCAAGCAATGGAACTGCCTGCCGGAATCAAACAATGCAAGTGTGAAAGTACCCATGAGCACTTTTCTACCTACTTCTTAAATGTGGCAAGAGTAGCGTATCAATCCTTCTACATATGAAATGGTACAATTTGTATGTAGAACAGCAGAATGCCTTTCAAGGAAGACTGGAGATGGGAACAACAAACCATTTTCATAAGTGTGATTCTGTAGATTGTCACAGGGAAAATGCAAAACCTAAACACGTGATGAATCCTTTAAGTAACACTAGGCCAGAAATGACAGATTTATTAGACATTTGAGACAAAAAAAATTGAAATGTTAATTAAAAGTACTATTATCAGTGACATACTTACCATGGAGGAAGACCATGCGACTGCTTTGCTTCTTCTGCTCCCGGCATAAAACCAGTGCAACTGGATCTGGTTTTAGAGTTCCCATAAATTTCACTGGTTACTGTATAGATTCCTATGCACTGAGATCCTCCTAGTGGTGGCTGCAGGCAGTCCATTTTATCATGTACTGTGTAGAGGGAATAAGAAGATTAGCTGTATAAAAAAAATCTGAAAAATGTTGGTAGAGGGCCTTATGATTTCTGTGTATTCCCCTGATAATTATTATCACCATCATTACTACATGAAGCGCCATGAGCCTTGTTTATTAAATGTGTAAATTTCCATCATGATTTACTCTATTACAGTGCCTAGCAGCCTATCAAATAGATCTTTCAGTCAAAACTGTAATGGACTGTGTGAATGGTGACCTGGGTAACAAACTTATGCACCAGAATGCCTTGAAAACCGATGCACTAAATCCTCCGCATGAGTACGTGCCATGGGTGGTCATTAATGGGGTAAGTTTGTAATCATGTGTGCTTTTATACTGTGTGTAATATAAAAGAATGGTGGTCACTAAGAGGTTGAGTCACCAACAAAAAATATTACATTTTTTAATCTCTCACCCAAAGTGTGCATTGGGTAATTGATTCTTTTAGGTGTCTTTCACAAACAAATTAGATTTTTTTGCACACCATAAAAAAAAAATAAAGTGTTTTTTCATGTTCACACATTTTTGCCATGTTTTTTTCTCAGGTAATTCAAATATATATATATATATATATATATACACACACATACATACACACACACAGTACAGACCAAAAGTTTGGACACACCTTCTCATTCAAAGAGTTTTCTTTATTTTCATGACTATGAAAATTGTAGATTCACACTGAAGGCATCAAAACTATGAATTAACACATGTGGAATTATATACATAACAAAAAAGTGTGAAACAGAAAATGTCATATTCTAGGTTCTTCAAAGTAGCCACCTTTTGCTTTGATTACTGCTTTGCACACTCTTGGCATTCTCTTGATGAGCTTCAAGAGGTAGTCACCTGAAATGGTCTTCCAACAGTCTTGAAGGAGTTCCCAGAGATGCTTAGCACTTGTTGGCCCTTTAGCCTTCACTCTGCGGTCCAGCTCACCCCAAACCATCTCGATTGGGTTCAGGTCCGGTGACTGTGGAGGTCAGGTCATCTTGCGCAGCACCCCATCACTCGCCTTCATGGTCAAATAGCCCTTACACAGCCTGGAGGTGTGTTTGGGGTCATTGTCCTGTTGAAAAATAAATGATGGTCCAACTCAACGCAAACCGGATGGAATAGCATGCCGCTGCAAGATGCTGTGGTAGCCATGCTGGTTCAGTATGCCTTCAATTTTGAATAAATCCCCAACAGTGTCACCAGCAAAGGACCCCCACACCATCACACCTCCTCCTCCATGCTTCACGGTGGGAACCAGGCATGTAGAGTCCATCCGTTCACCTTTTCTGCGTCACACAAAGACACGGTGGTTGGAACCAAAGATCTCAAATTTGGACTCATCAGACCAAAGCACAGATTTCCACTGGTCTAATGTCCATTCCTTGTGTTCTTTAGCCTAAACAAGTCTCTTCTGCTTGTTGCCTGTCCTTAGCAGTGGTTTCCTAGCAGATATTCTACCATGAAGGCCTGATTCACACAGTCTCCTCTTAACAGTTGTTCTAGAGATGTGTCTGCTGCTACAACTCTGTGTGGCATTGACCTGGTCTCTAATCAGAGCTGCTGTTAACCTGCGATTTCTGAGGCTGGTGACTCGGATGAACTTATCCTCCGCAGCAGAGGTGACTCTTGGTCTTCCTTTCCTGGGGCGGTCCGCATGTGAGCCAGTTTCTTTGTAGCTCTTGATGGTTTTTGTGACTGCACTTGGGGACACTTTCAAAGTTTTCCCAATTTTTCGGACTGACTGACCTTCATTTCTTAAAGTAATGATGGCCACTCGTTTTTCTTTACTTAGCTGCTTTTTTTTCTTGCCATAATACAAATTCTAACAGTCTATTCAGTAGGACTATCAGCTGTGTATCCACCTGACTTCTCCACAACGCAACTGATGGTCCCAACCCCATTTATAAGGCAAGAAATCCCACTTATTAAACCTGACAGGGCACACCTGTGAAGTGAAAACCATTTCAGGTGACTACCTCTTGAAGCTTATCAAGAGAATGCCAAGAGTGTGCAAAGCAGTAATCAAAGCAAAAAGGTGGCTACTTTGAAGAACCTAGAATATGACATTTTCAGTTGTTTCACACTTTTTTATTATGTATATAATTCTTCATGTGTTAATTCATAGGTTTGATGCCTTCAGTGTGAATCTACAATTTTCATAGTCATGAAAATAAAGAAAACTCTTTGAATGAGAAGGTGTGTCCAAACTTTTGGTCTGTACTAATATAAATATATATATAAATATATATATATATATATATATATATATATATATATATATATATATATATATATACATATACACACACACACATATATATATATATATATATATATATATATATATACACACATATATATATATATATATATATATATATATAATAAACGAAAAAAGTAGCAGCACACCACTATATGCACCAAGACTGGACAAACAAATACATATGTGAACAGGGTCAAATACATGACAGCAATACTTACTGCAAATGCAGTAAAGAAGCTCTTAGCGCATATTATTGATCAAAAATATGTCGGGCCCACCTACCAGACGGCAAGGTAACTTCTTATCAGGTGGGACCTACTCTAACATGGAGGGTCCAGCTCCATTTTCACTCTGATTTAAAACCACCAAGGGGTGGGGGATGGGCGAGGAGTGCTAAGTTCCAAAGAGGATGCCTGGTCCTCTATAATATACATACAAACGAAAAACGGAACAGCACCTCCTGAGACAAATCGCGGGTGCAGGCATACCGGGCAATAATACAATAAACGAAAAAACTGGAACTTAGCACTCCTCGCCCATCCCCCACCCCTTGGTGGTTTTAAATCAGAGTGAAAATGGAGCTGGACCCTCCATGTTAGAGTAGGTCCCACCTGATAAGAAGCTACCTTGCCGTCTGGTAGGTGGGCCCGACATATTTTTGATCAATAATATGCGCTAAGAGCTTCTTTACTGCATTTGCAGTAAGTATTGCTGTCATGTATTTGACCCTGTTCACACATGTATTTGTTTGTCCAGTCTTGGTGCATATAGTGGTGTGCTGCTACTTTTTTCGTTTATTGTATTATTGCCCGGTATGCCTGCACCCGCGATTTGTCTCAGGAGGTGCTGTTCCGTTTTTCGTATGTATATATATATATATATATATATATATATATATTGTGGGGATTCGCTCTGGTAGGCAGATTAGCGGACGCAGTATAGAGGCAAAAATAAAGCCTTTAACTTAAACAGTTCAGTGTTTATTCACAGATAAACAAAATGACAGTTTGCAGTCTTGGTGTTCATTCACACCAGGGCAAGTCCACAGAACAAAAAACAAACATTCACCTGGTCAGCAGTTTTGTCAGCAGCAGTCCACAACAGGCTTTAGGGACCTGCTTCCTAGCAATGCGGCTCTCAGCCTTTTAGCACGGCACACATCCTTAGATCTAAAAAAAACAGACTCCACAGCTTCCCTGTCAGATGGAGGATAATCCACACCACCTGACAGTGCTGCTTCTGCTTTTATATCCAAACCAAGACCCGGCCTGGAGCGTGGGGAGAAGCCACCCAACTAGTACTTTGGCTACTCCCAGTAAGAGCTGTCCCGGATCGGCTTTGCAGCCATACTAAACAACAAACAGTGTCAGTCAGCACTTGCTGCCACTGACACTTAAAACTACCGGCTCTTACCTCACCGAGGCCAGGTGTCCCCCACTTTCACCTGGCACAGGTGGCTATTGTCTATAGTCTCGGAGGTTCCTGTGGTACATAGCTTCCTGGCATATAATGAGTGGTGGTAGCTATAGTTGGTATCCATGGGTTCACCCCCGATGGGGACAGTCAGCCCTTATGTGTCCAGGCTCGTGACACTGCCAGCAGACCATTGGGGCTGGGTCTGCAGGGGGTAAGTCTCGGGCAGGTTTGGCTCCAGCCGCCGGGTCTGGGGTAGAGATTTCTGGGGTTTGACTGGCCCCCTCCCAAAAGAACCCCTCTGCAGATTTCTGGTGGCCTCGTAGCGCTCCACCAGGTCGACCATCTCTAAAGCACCAGGAGACACCTGGCTGAACCAGTGCTGGAGAGGGTACGGCAAAGCCCTCCAGAACACATCCACCAACAGATGGTCCAGCATAGCAGTGGGAGTGAGTATGTCAGGCTGAAGCCATTTTTGAAACCGGTGTAGCAGGTCATAATATTGTGACCAATACATTCACCCCCAGTCTCGCCAGGATCTCACATTTTACGGTCGCATAGTCGGTCGCTTGATCATCGGGGAGATAGAAAAACACTTGCTGGGGTCCAGACGCCAGGAACGGAGCAACGACCTCAGCCCACTGATCTCTGTGTAACTTCTCCCTCACGGCCACCTTTTTAAATGCCGCCAGATAGGTCTCAACGTCATCCGAGGGGGTCATCTTGGGGATCGCCGCACGGACAACTTTCCAGGCTTCGTGGACGTTCTGGGGCGCTCCTTCCGCTTGCAATGCCATCACTTGCTGTAATAGCAGCTGGTTAGCCTCCCGCTGCTGCAAGTTGGCTTCCATGAGAGCTTTCACGACCACCTCCATTTTGTCAGGGGACACGGGTCGTACCCTTGCCAGCATAATATAGGACATACACTCGTGTCCGGGGGAAAAATAAATCCGTTTCAGCCTTCAGGCCAGCCTCACTGCGTTTGCCCGCATCCAACACCAATTGTGGGGATTCACTCTGGTAGGCAGATTAGCGGACGCAGTATAGAGGCAAAAACTTAAACAGTTCAGTGTTTATTAACAAAATGACGATTCGCCGTCTTGGTGTACATTCACAACAGGGAGTCCACAGAACAAAAAACATTCACCTTGTCAGCAGCAGTCCACAACAGGCTTTAGTGGCCTGCTTCTCAGAAATGCAGCACTCAGCCCTTTAGCACGGCACACATCCTTAGATTTTAAAAAAAAAACAGACTCCACAGCTTCCCTGTCAGGTGGAGGATAGTCTACACCACCTGACAGTGCTGTCTCTGCTTTTATATCCAATCCAAGACCCGGCCGGAGCGTGGGGAGCAGCCACCCACCCAGCACTTTGGCTTCTCCCAGTAAGAGCCGTCCCGAATCGGCTTTGCAGCCATACTAAACAACAGCAGCAGTCAGCACTAACTGCCGCTGACACTTAAAACTACTGTCTCTTCCCTCACCGAGGCCAGGAACCTCGGTGACACATGCCTTCTGTCAATGGCAGACCCTTGCGCCTTCCTACAATTATAATAAAGAACTGATAAGTAGTTAACCTGCACTGTTGAGGCCAGTGATTGGGCGGGTAAATAGAGCCATGGTGTGTTTTGTAAAAATGAATAAAAACAATCATTTCTTGGCAACAATCAGGGAGATAAAATGTCTTTTCTGACTGTCAGAAGTCTCTTTTATAGAAATATAAAAGGAAAGAAAATGTATTAGATTCCTCTCTAGTGATAATCATTATAATTACTACCGCAGCATGTGAGTAGTATCGCTAGAGAAGTGGTCCGCATGCTGTATGGTAAAGATCGGATATGGGCTGGATAGGGACAGTGCAAAATGGATACTTTATTGATGTTTGTGGGTTGGGGTACAAGTGTCTGTTATGACTTATTTGGTGATGTGAGCTGCATGTTAGTAAGCATCTGAGTCATGGCGTCAATTAACAGGGGAAGGAATTTCATAACATGTACAGTTACACAGTGAGATAGTATCTGTTTCTTTCCTTTGCAGGCTGTAAGTGCCTCCCTGACTGTCCCCATCCAGTCCTCTACGCTGGCTGAGATCACAGCCAGCTAAAGGGGGAGGGGGGGCTACTTATAATCTTGGGTTGTGTAGCAGCAAGAAATGTGATCCTGGTCTTGTTTGACCAGGAACTGGTACAGCTGCTCTACATTGGGAGATATAGCCTTTAGAAATCTGGCTGGGAGTGAAAGAAGCTGAAACCTGATGGTTTTTTTCTGACCTGATTGGATTGTCAGATTTCAACAAAGACCAGCCTCACATCTCTAGCTGCTACACAGCCCGAGATATTATGGGTTAAAACAGCCCCTCCCCCAGCCTGCTCAGGGTGAGCTGTGTGGTCCTACCCACAAAGCCCAAACAGGGCTCAGGCAGAACTGTTTTAGGGTTAAAAGAGCTGTCAAATGTAATCATCTTCCAATATTATTTTAACCAGACATTTCATGTCCACGATTTAGAAACACGATGATTCTCTTCAAGAAAAAGCTTTAAGTGCATTGTTCAACCTTATCTGTGAAATGTACACTGTAAGTATTATATTACTGGCATTATGGTATTAATGTGATGATTCATTCTATAACTGTGCATTCATACATGTATGGTAGAACCCTTACATAGAATATGGCATCTAAAGTCAGAAAGCTAGTGGAGAAAAATGAATTCCACGTGGTGTGTGGCTGTGCACTCCGATTTATTGCATTTCTAAGCATATCAGTTTCTGACAGATTTCATAGAGCTTCTTAAAAAAAAAAAGATTAGCATTTCAAACCAGATTTAAAACATAGAGAACTTCCTAGCAAAGACTCAAGTTACATTTTGGTTTCATCAGAGAACATAATGTGTTTTCTAACATTTTAATTAGAACAAATTTAGACAGATCTAGCAAAGTCAGATGCCAAATGATATGCAGGAGAAATATTACCATATATGTGTCAGGCACATCGATCAATTTGGGCTAATCATGTCAGGTTCAATACAGAAGGTCCAGGTGTTAGAGGCCCAGTGCTGCATTTTATTAGGCGGTGAGATCTGGAATAAAGGTTGTTGAAACAAACAGACAAAAGAAATGTAATATACACTTGGTCAAAATACAGGCCAAGAATAAATTTACCAAATGGTGCACTATGAATAAACATATGGTGAGAACAGGAAAAAAAAAAGGATGGGGGCTGTAGGTGGGGTGATATACTTAGGCTGGCTAAAGAAGTTAGATAGCATTTGGCCAACAACTACCTCTCCCATCAACCACCCTCGAATACAATGTTTATGTACATGTTCTCAATGTGAAGAGGAAAGAAAGTTAATCAGACTCCTTTGGCGGCATGTTCTCCCCAAGAACAAAAGGATGGGGCATGTTTAATTCCATTAGCTTGATCCTTCTCTTCCCCACTATCAAGGAGAGTCAAGAGTTCCACATACACATTAGATGGTCTGCTGATACCACCAAAACAAGCGAGTGCAGCGAACATTATAGGGATTTTCCTAGACTACTGTGAGCACCAGCGTTCGCAGTAGCACCACTGCCTTCTTGCAGCTTAGCCTAGGCCAGTGATGGATAACCTCCGGCACTCCAGCTATGGAGAAACTACAACTCCTAGCATGCCGGAGGTTAGGTACTGATAGGTCATCAGTATAAAAGTAAAAAAAAACTTTAATCTAATGTGTACAGTTAGCTTTAGCGGTGAAATAGGAGGCCAAGGGTCACGCATAAAGTCCACAAAGCAAGCAAACAAGATATTCTCATATTGTACAATTCCAATTCTTAATTTTTGCAATAAGCAGTTCCTTGGGGGAGGGAGGGAACATTTCAGATTCTGAATAGTTGTCGTCTGAATGGGGAGAAAATATGTTGCAACATTTTCTTTATTTTGTGGTCATGTAGAAATGTGATGTGAGGTATTGCCATATTATATATTTACTATAGGAGTCTTTGTAGTCACTGATCTGCCTATATACAGCATGATCAACTATCCAAACCTTGCACAGACCATGAAACCTCTTTGAGAAGACACAGAAGTCCATCGTAAAGTGGTCTTCTAGGGGTTGGCCTTCTGAAAGAAGATGGTCAGCATGCATACTATATAATAGAACTGAATATCCATCACAGAAATTCTGGTCAGGATAAGGGTGTGGTCTTCTCAAAGAGATGGTGTTTTAGAGAGGATACACTAACATCTTACTATCTGCTTCCTTTTTATCTCACTTTCAGTTATTATTGTTTTTACTACTGTACCATTCTAATGTCTTTGCTTTGTAAAAACCAGGGGCCAAAACCAGATGCTTGTTCGGGTTCGCAGAAGGGACTGACTCCATTAAAGAGGAATTCTGTGTGTTTAAACTGAATCATTACAGATCAAAGACTTACTACAAGAATTGTGCAAAATTAAATCTTAAAAAACATGTGAAAGTACAACCTTTAGTTCTGGTTTATTAAAGAATCCGATATGACATGGGGTACAAAAGATATCCTACAGAAAACCGTTACCATGGTAATTTCATATTGGTTCGACTTAAAGTTTAACTGTCATTCTTTTTTTTTATTTTTACAATGTGTAGGGGCAGTGACGCTGACCATTTTTGTAATATACTTTGATTACTGAAATCATACACTTTTATTAGAAAAATAGCTCCAGAGTGGCCCATTTTGAGCCTTAGCAACACTTCTCTGTCTTCTTTTTACAAAGCAGTCAGTGTTGAGCAAGTCTCCACTGCAGTGCAGTTTCTAGGTAAAATTTCT
Organism: Bufo gargarizans; assembly: GCF_014858855.1. NCBI lineage: Eukaryota > Metazoa > Chordata > Amphibia > Anura > Bufonidae > Bufo > Bufo gargarizans. The sequence continues at coordinate 317,111,104 of NC_058080.1, forward strand.
CTCAGGGCGAGTGTCAAAAAAAACTCCCCCCCCCCTCCCCCCATCAAAACTGCTCAATGAAATCATATCAGAAGAGTACTTGCAACCGTCTCACCATATATTTATTTTTTTAGAGCACACAAGATTTATTTAGAGCAAAAGAAAATCATAAATTACTGCTTAAACTGCTAAAAGTCCTAGGCAGAGTAATAGAGAAGAACTGCAGTATAAAGCAAGGCAATGCCCTTAGAACAGTAGTCATGAAATACAATCATCAATAATGTGCAAAACAATAATGTGCAGAGATACCTTTTTATTCATTTATTTATTTTATTGATACACCATGCTGTACAGTATATACAGGATGTACAGGATTATAATATATGCTGTACAGCATGGTGTATGAACTATGCTGTATATTGGCATGGTGTATGGATTATATGTACATTGTATAGCATGGTGTATGAATTATACTGTATATTGTATGGCATAGTGCAAGGATTACTGTATACTGTACATAAAATGTATGGAGGTTACACCATGCCGAACAATATAACCTCTGTGCCATGCTGTACAATAAACAGTATAACCCCTACACAGTGTAGCGGTATACTGTATATTGTGTGGCACGGTGTATGCTATGTGTATAACATAAACATACTCCACATGAAAACTTACAGTTACTTGGCTTGGACCTTGGGGATCTCGGACACCACTTCGGCTGGGGGGCAACGTCTAAGAACATGCCGTCCACTGGGCAGTATGTTTTTTTGGTTCTTCCTCTTCAGACTCTGTACATGAGGTAACAAGGGGTAATATAACTAAGGGGTATCAGAGTACATTATTATACAGGGCAGGGTAATAACTCAGGACTAGGCCTATCAGACATCATACAGTTATAATGACACTAGGGCTGCAGCTAACGATTATTTGAATAATCGATTAGTTGTCGATAATTTCATCGATTAATCAGGAAAAAACAAAAAATGACAAAAAAGGGGTTTATATAATCTTACTTGAAAAATTATTAAAACAAATTGTGAATGCCACTGTTATGGAGGATCTGTGGATGGCACTGTTATGGGGAGGGGGACCTGTGGATGACAATGTTATGGGGAGAGGGACCTGTGGATGACTATGCTATGGGGGGATCTATGGATGACACTATATAGCATCTTATGCTATGTGTCATCCACAGATCCCCCTCCCCATAACATTGTCATCCACAGATCTCCCCATAACAGTGGCATGCACAGATCCCCCTTCCCATAACAGCCCTGGCCCCGCCGCTCACAGCAGTATTCCTTAACCGGCAGTAACTTTTACTTTACTTTACTTTTACTTTACTTCTGCTTTTACCTTACAATGAAGCTCCGGTACCGGCAGAGCAGGCGGCGGCGTAACGTCACTTACTCACGTGACGTGCCTGCTCCACCTACTTTATAAATGAAGCAGGCGAGCATGCGCGTCACGTGAGTAAGTGCCTTTTACTAAAGCTTCATTGTAAGGTAATAAAGATGCAGTGATCTAAAGTTCAAGGACCCGCAGGCATAGCGCCTGACCGCCCGCTCCCGCCCGCATAGCAACGAATCGGCCGATTATTCGATAACGGGATTCGTTGACAACGAATCCCGTTATTGAATATTATCTATAATTTGTCCTGAGTTATATTACCCTGCCCTGTATAATAATGCACCCTGATACCCCTTAGTTATATTACCCCAGAGGGGTAATATAACTAAAGGGACGGGGTATCAGGGATGGGTACATTATTATACAGGGCATGGGCAGGGTAATATAACTCAGCTCAGGACTAGGCCTATCAGACATTATACAGTAATGACACCCACAGCAGCATTCTAATGTCAATAGTGATCCTACTTTATTAAACTTAATGTCCCCCACAGTGGCCCCCATTTTCAGAAATCAGATATCTCCCACAGTGGCCAGCGCCCCCCATTGTAATTAATGCCCACCCACCCACCCACAGACCACAGACCACAGTGTCCCCATTATAGAATTTGTGTTGTAACCTGACCAATGACATTGAATGCCTCTGGACTGTCACTCCAGTCTCTCACAGCAGTGCTTCTTTTCAGCACTGTTCAGGGCGGTAACATAGGCTGGCAGGCAGTGCGGCGCCGGCGCTCACTCACTTACTGTACGTCACGCGCCTGCGCCGCCTAGTGGGAGGAGCAGGCGCATGATGTCAGATGTGAGCGCCGTCCGCACGAACTGGAGGAGACACTGTAAGAGACTCGGCACTCGGCAGGAGAGATCTCAGAGGGGGGACCAGGGCGCACGAGAGTAAATGTAATAACAGAAGAACGACAACAAGAGGGCGCCCCTGCCGGCGCCCCCCTTCTGACAGCGCCCCGGGCGGTCGCCCGGCCCGCCCGGTCCTAGAAACGGCCCTGCTCCACTGTTATGTAAACAGAAGACAGAGAAGTGTTGCTAAGGCTCAACATGGGCCACTTTAGAGCTATTTTTCTAATAGAAGTATATGATTTCAGTAATCAAAATATATTACAAAAATGGTCAGGATCACTGTCCCTATACACTATAAAAATAAAAAAATGACTTTTGATTTATAATGAAGTCTGTCAGGTTTTCAGTTTTATACTACAGGACTAGCAGAAGGACCTGGCTTCGAACGGGTATATTTCATCTATTTCATTTAATGTGTGTTGTTAAAAGATCGACAGTATCCCCCATAACAGTGACCTCTACAGCACCCCGCCCCTTTAACAGTGAACTCCACAGTTCCCCACCCCTTAACACTGACCCCCCACAGTGATCCACCACTTTAAAATAGCACCTCCACAGCAGCCAATCGCCTTAACTTTGACTTCACAGCAGGCCGCCCCTTTAACAGTGAGTTTCACAGCACACCACTCCCTTGACAGTGACCTCCTCAGGGGCCCTCCCCCTTAACAATGACCTCCACAGTGCCCTGCTGCCTTAACAGTGACCTCACAGTACTCTGCTGCCTTAACAGTGACCTCCACATCAGTTGCCCCTTTAATAGTGGCCCCTGCCCCCTAAAAAGTGACCTCCACAGCGGCCCGCCTACTCAACAGTAACATCCACAGTGAACGCCTCTTTAACAGGGACCTCCACAGTGCAAGCTCCTTTAACAGTGACCTCCACAGCGCCCTGCCCCTTTAATTCTAGGGCTACACGACGACATGTGTCACACAACATTTTGTCTCAACAATTTTTATAATGATAGGTTAGGGTGTTGCACTGCGACACGACAGTTGCAAAAAACCCAAACACGATGGATTTTTCTGCTACTGTCGCATCTCAGTCGCAACATGTCGCAGTGCAACACCATAGACTATCATTATAAAAATTGTTGCGCAACATTGGTGCGACATTAATGTCGTGCGACACATGTAGCAGTGTAGTTGTGTCCTATGTGTCATGCGACTTATTGTCATCATGTAGCCCTAGCCTAAAGCTGAACTACAGCAGTGAAGAAAAAAGGCTGGGTTGTTATGGAAACCTGGAGCAAAACTGTGTGTATGTGGCTCTGTGTGCATCCCCCAATTGCAACCACATCCATGAACTAGGCCCTAATCTGTAGAGCTTCACTACCTCTAGATACCTGCTAGTTTCCAGTGCACTCAGTTGGAATACATTATGCAACTGAATTAATAAGTGAGCTGCATGTTATTACATCATGCCCCCAGGCAGCCAGTCCTATGCTGCATTTCTTCCTCAACACCCTCAGTGTTGGCACATGTCACAATCCCAACTGGGCTTATTACCAGCCTTCCCCAGTTTTGAGTTTAGCCTAGAAGTAACTCCTCACCGATTCCCTCCAGGCTGACACAACCCAACCCCATAGCCACTGCAGATGCTCACACCAGAACAAACCCCACCCAGGTCTGCGCTGCTGTCACCATACTACGATTCACCAGCAGTTTGCATAAGCATGCAAACCTCCCTCCTTCACAGCTGAGCATATGATTTTTAGCATGTTTAATGTGTCTTTAGAATATATTACCATAGCTATAGGAAGATTACCCTTAAAGAGGACATTTCATCTGTTCTATTTATATCTTGAAACAATAGCCATTGAAAAGCAATTGAAGGTGTTTGCTTAATGCATTTAGTTTAGATAACGTCTCATAAAGCACGTGTGTTAACTCTACTACTGTTAAAGGTGGGGAGTGTGGGAAACCCCCAACCATGCGGTGTTAAAGGGTAAAAGGGGATCAGCCTGGCCAAAAGGAGTAATAAGGACCATAAGGGAGCAGGTCACCTCCTACAGCGTCCCCAATCCTCTCCCTGACTCCTCACCATAAGAGCAGACCCTGATGGTAGGACGACACATACTCAGGATTCCTAGAGACCCTAAGTCGGCCTGGTAAAGCCTCACCAAGGAGCAGGGAAGAGACGAACTGTTCATCCCAGTCATGGAGGAATAGGAGTCTGAGGCCAGGCTGCAAGGAGAGGGGAACACATACAGCATATGGAGTTGGCAGGTAAGCGAAACCAATAACAATTATCTGCCACAGACACACTCACTGGAACCCATGCACTAGTGCTGCTGTCCACACCAACATTAAAGGACACAGCACACACCAAAAACCACACAGGAACCCCGGACACCCATAGCTGCAATAAACGTGGGACAGGGGAATGTCTAGCAAACAAGCTGGACACCAAACATCACTAGCCATGTAACACCACGCAAGACATACAACACCCTGAACATAACCCACGCAAACCAAAACATAAGAGGGGAAGGAGACACCATAAGAACATCAAGATCTATGACCACAAGGGTGGCCCTCACTGGACAGATGGAACACCCTGGACTGGAGCAGAGCTCCAGCACCAACGACAGCTGAAGTACCACTGACTCCAGCCAGGAAACCACAGAAGATAAAAGCCAAGTGACCACACCCAGTCAGGGAGTTAACCCCTACAGCACCAGACAGAGGGAGGCAGCCACTTAAAGGGGAAGTGCACACACAAGCATGCCAAACCACACGTTACCACCGGCAACAGCATGCGTGGCAACCATGTCACGGCAATCACCCAGAAGGCCAAGACACTGCCACCGCATGCTCTCACAGCAACACGTTGCCGCGGGCAACCGCAAGTGTTGCAACAGTGTCACAGCGCAAACCAAAGGCCATGACAACTACATCTGTACCTGTACTTGCGGGGTACGAACCCCCCCCCCCCCCCCCCCCCTCCGCTGATGCTGCCACCCGGTTTTTTTTTTTTGAAATTGCTCCTACACCCCGCTGCGCCCTCCTGAAGTTTTCGCACTCAGTATGCTAATACCGAGCATCGGTACAGGGAGGAGGAGACGCCAGGGTTTCTCAATGGGTGTCTTCTTATCCCTGGCTGTGCCGTGATCCAATTACATCGAAGAGTGTCACAGCCAGGGAAGAAAATAGCTGAAATGATGGAGAAATATGGTAGTAGAAAAGATTTGGCTGCCCTAGACTAGATTACAATTTACAAACACAAAGCTCTCAATCCAGCCCAAACTTCTATTTTATAATGTAGGAGTACTTATGGGGTGCTGCTGTCGCCAACTAATTCAAGAGGGCATAGATTTGGGAGATAAGTACCTTAGCAGACAGAAGAAAAATTAGCATATGATGGTTCCATGCCTCTTCATGCAGCAGACCCAACAGACAGACTTCGGGAGTGCAAGGAACTGGAGACGTGGCAAGAAAATCAGTAAAATAAAATAAAACCTGGCATATACTGTACAACAGAGGGCACCCTGCCCATCTTCTACAACCTGACTGGAGTAAGATATGTCTGTTATATAATGAAGTGACTATTATTACTAGATGGCAAAACTTTAAGACGTGATTCTAATAAATGATCTACTGAGGAGTCTGAGAGTGCTGCATTTGTGATATCCATTTATCAATTACTTTCAGTGGAGCATGGGTGAGCTTACTTTGTAGCAGGTGTGTGTAAAGAGCTGACACTAGTCCTTTCAGACCCTGGGTCCTGAAGACACCGATCAGAGGGTAATGTGAAAATGCCTGACATGGGATGGCGAATTGGCCAGTGAGGGCAGAACTTCACTGTAAGTAGGAGAAAAATGCAGTTTGAGAGATCACATATTTAATCATCAAGTCAGCAAAAGGTAATAATACATTCTGTGTAAAGAGATATCCCAAAAGCTGCACGCTACACATCCACTCCTTAAAAGGGGTTGTCCGAGTTATGAAAAAAAATAATATAGCATTGAAAATCTGATATATAACTGAGCTAAGCAAGTTATATGCAAAAAAAAATATTTTTTTTCCCTAATTTCCCTGGTTCTTTTCTGGCTCTTTGTTTACATGCAATAACAACAATCTCTGCCCCTCCCCCTGCACTGCTAAGGGAGTGAATACAAGAGCTGCCCTGAGTGACATGTCTGCCTGCTGGGAGAATCAGCAGCATGTTGTATGTGTAGGACTACAAGTCCCAGCTGTATAATGTCACTGCTAAGGGAGTGAATACAAGAGCTGCCCTGAGTGACATGTCTGTCTGCTGGGAGAATCAGCAGCATGTTGTATGTGTAGAACTATAAGTCCCAGCTGTATAATGTCGCTGCTAAGGGAGTAAATACAAGAGCTGCCCTGAGTGCTGGGAGACTCTGCAGCATGTTGTATGTGTAGGACTACAAGTCCCAGCTGTATAATGACACTGCTAAGGGAGTGAATACAAGAGCTGCCCTGAGTGCTGGGAGACTCTGCAGCATGTTGTATATGTAGGACTACATGTCCCACTTGTATAATGACACTGCTAAGGGAGTGAATACAAGAGCTGCCCTGAGTGACATGTCTGTCTGCTGGGAGAATCAGCAGCATGTTGTATGTGTAGAACTATAAGTCCCAGCTGTATAATGTCGCTGCTAAGGGAGTAAATACAAGAGCTGCCCTGAGTGCTGGGAGACTCTGCAGCATGTTGTATGTGTAGGACTACAAGTCCCAGCTGTATAATGACACTGCTAAGGGAGTGAATACAAGAGCTGCCCTGAGTGCTGGGAGACTCTGCAGCATGTTGTATATGTAGGACTACATGTCCCACTTGTATAATGACACTGCTAAGGGAGTGAATACAAGAGCTGCCCTGAGTGCTGGGAGACTCTGCAGCATGTTGTATATGTAGGACTACATGTCCCACTTGTATAATGACACTGCTAAGGGAGTGAATACAAGAGCTGCCCTGAGTGCTGGGAGACTCTGCAGCATGTTGTATATGTAGGACTACAAGTCCCAGCTGTATAATGTCACTGCTAAGGGAGTGAATACAAGAGCTGCCCTGAGTGACATGTCTGTCTGCTGGGAGAATCAGCAGCATGTTGTATGTGTAGAACTATAAGTCCCAGCTGTATAATGTCGCTGCTAAGGGAGTAAATACAAGAGCTGCCCTGAGTGCTGGGAGACTCTGCAGCATGTTGTATGTGTAGGACTACAAGTCCCAGCTGTATAATGACACTGCTAAGGGAGTGAATACAAGAGCTGCCCTGAGTGCTGGGAGACTCTGCAGCATGTTGTATATGTAGGACTACATGTCCCACTTGTATAATGACACTGCTAAGGGAGTGAATACAAGAGCTGCCCTGAGTGCTGGGAGACTCTGCAGCATGTTGTATATGTAGGACTACATGTCCCACTTGTATAATGACACTGCTAATACACACAGGATCTTCCCCCTACCTTTTTATGCAATGCTCTCTCTAGTAGATCAGCTCCAGTGCCCAGAATTGTCCCTGCTGCAGAGCTGTGCAGCTGAAGGGGTTAAGTATCCTTGCAAAGAGTGTGGCCAGCACAGTGACGTTTCATTTACAGGCTTGTAAACGACCTTTATCAGAGCAGGGAGAGAAGCTGACATCACAGGTCATGTGACGCTCAGTGAAATCTGATAAACCAGCCACTGGAGATAAAGTGAGTGAATTGGAAAGATGTTACATTTGCCTAGTTAGGAACATAGAAAGAACAAAAAAATAACTCGGATAACCCCTTTAAATATTAAGGTCGCTTTACACCGGCCGATTCCAGGCCAGATAATCGCTAACAAGTGTTCAAAGGAATGCTCTTTAGTGATTATCTGGCTGTGTTCATTGGGTAATTGCATCTTTCATGTGGACACCTAAGTCATCCATTGTCGGCAGCAGACTGTGCAGTCTAAACAGGCTCTGCATCCAGAAAATAATGATTCTGTATGGAGATGACTGATGGCATTAGTGATTGCTCCTTCCCATAGTGTGGAGGAGATCGCTGCATGTAAATGCAGCAGTCATCTCCAGTGATGAGCAGGCGCTTGCTGGAGAAGGAATGCTTTCTTCCAGACAATCGTTTGCTAAATTGTCCTGTGTAAAAGGGAACTTACAACAGGTGCGGGGAAGACATTGGTTGTGCAATTGAGGCATATCTGTAACATCACTAAAATTGGCAAGCTTTTTAGCTTCCTGGAGAGGGGGGAAGGGTTTACAGAATGGAATAGACTGCTCTAAACTGGATACATATTTTGAAGATCCAAGTACTGGCCTAAAATATATTCAGAAGTAGGAAGAGGATCTGAGGGAAATGACTCAAATAAAAAAAAAGGCTATACATGAGTTAGGAGGCCTCATCAGCATGCTTGAGGAAAACACTAAATCTACCATAAATAATCACAATGTCTTAGTGGAACAGACAGAGAAATTAAAAGAAGTGGAATTATGTAAAGCAAGGCTAATGGACCTGGCAACAAAATAATGTTCCTCTCCGTGGGATCTCTGAAATCTTGAAATATGATCAACTACAGCGTTTGCTCTGGAAACTCCTGCAAACGGCTCTTCCTGACGCATCAGAGCTGGACCTTCAGGTTGATAGAGCCCAAAGAGATAGGATATCTACCAATGCCTCTGCAGATTCCCCAACAGAAGTGGTCAGGCAAATTCACTTTTTTTTTATACCTAGGATGATTTTATGTGCACTGTGCGCAATATGAGAGAATTGCCAGGGAAATTCCAATGCATTACAGGAAGACCTGTCCCCAATGACCCTAGCAAAATGGAGGGAATTTACTGAAATGACAGCAGTACTGAAGTCTGCCAATATTACATACACATAATTGGGGTTTCACTATGTAAAGTTTGATCAGAAAAGGAAATACTTGACATGATGTTGCTACTGCAAGGAAATACTGTGTCATAGGGGCTACTTACTGCTAATCCACCTGCTACTGGGGGGGTGAAGAGATTACAATCAGAATGGAAAATTCCATAGGCACTTCTGGCAACAGGTATTCTTGTATACTAAATAATCAAAAGTACGTGTAAAGCCTGTATTACACTGGCTGATTGTCGGCCAGATCATTGCTGGCAAGCATTCGTAGTAATGCTCGTTAGCGATGATCTGACAGTGTAATACTGCCGCCAATTACCCAATGAATGAGCAAACGCTTGTTCATTGGGCAATTCAGATTTTTAAGCTGGCTTAAAAATTATTGTTTGCCGGTGTCAGATCGTTCTGTCTAATTATGATCTGCTGGCAGCAAACAACTAGTCAGTATAGGGGCAGATGGCATTAGCGAAGTGGAGGAGAGGGCTGCATCTAAATAAATGCAATGGTCTCCTTCGCTAACGAGCAGGCAATTGCCGGAAAGGAACGCTTTCCTCCCAACAACGGTCTACCTGATCTTTTAATGTAGTACAGGGTTTACACACCTAATACAGGACAATTGACATTTGTTAGGATGTTACTGTCTTACATTGCATGTCAAAGTAGGGGATTTTAACATGGTGATTGATGCAACCTTGGATTCAACTGGGAGAACTGGCTTGAGGAGGGAACAATTAAAAAGTGTTTTACTAAGGGCCAATCTTTATGATGTTTGCAATATCGTAATGGTGAGAAGAGAGATTACATTTTTTCATGTTGTTATAAGTCATAAAAACATACAACTAACCTCATATTATCGAAGTTGTCCCCAGATAAAAAAAACTGCATAAATCCTAACCAAAAGAAATAGGACTATAAGTATAAAAAATATAATAATCTTTATTAATCAAAATATATAATTTAAATACAATTGTAAGGAGAAAGAGGCACAATGGAAAATGATCCAGAAAAAATACATGGGGTACATAGATAAGATATAGCACTTATGTCACAGATGTAATATTGGTAAACAGACCCCAAGCTCTTATATCAAGCTACATAATAAAGGCAAGTACATAGAAAATGCCAAAAAGCCCTAATAATTGCACTCCACCAGGGGAACAGAAAATACAAACCCCAGAAAAATATAACAGGTTAGATATATCTAGAACTCCATCAGGGCAACAGAAGATAGAGGCCCAAGGAAGTATATCAGACTAAATATATAAAGCTGAGTACATAGAAGGACTTAATGATTCCAAAGAGACTGGGTGCATGAATATTGCTGAATATGTATGTATGCTGAATACATACAAAATATAGTTAGCCCTAAAGGTGAGTACATATGAGGGCTTTATCTTACCTGAGGCTGAGTACATGAATATTGCACAAAGCTGCAGATACTATACTTGACTTCTAGCTGGATATATAGTGCTGAATACATGGAAAATACACAGAGTCCTAGGTGCTATATTTCACCAGAGCAGTAATACTGGTGCTGTGCTGAATACATATAGATTATAAAATATGAATAATAGTATATTAGTGGGATGCACAAGGTGGTTGATACACCAATAAAGGGTGCTCTCAGTTTCGCAGCGTCACCCCACTGCTGAAATAGAAATAAAAATGTAGATGGAAAAACTGGGCACACCTAGGATACTTGGTAGCTAGTTTTTATTATTAAAAATGGATACAAGTAAATAGAACCAATGAAGCATATTAAAAAAGTATTGCAGCCGCAAAACTACTAGCAGCGATCAAGGACATACAGTCTTGGCATATTGTAGCTAATGTTTTGGCGGAGAGCAGTCACTCAATCATAAGGTGTTGTGGTACGTGACATCTAGCACTCGCCGCCTTCACCTTAGGTACAATGACCATACAATGGTATTATAACAGTGCGTCCGTAGTGCCTGGCAATTGATATTACACTAACAACAATATAAAGAACAGAGGATGATAATTAAAAGAACAGAATATCGCGATTTAAAATCTCTCCAATATGATGGTGGTGGATAATGAATAAAAGTTCGCTAGCCTAGATAGTTAGCAGAAAACTCTGGTGTTAAGGTGTAACGGGGTAACAGTTCTTCTGACCGCAGTGAGAGCACTGGGGGGCAAGTTCCGACAGACGGCAGAGGCTTTCACCTGGGTGTGATAAGCCTCCAACACCGGTCAGAGTGTCCCTTATCCACAAATCGATATATTTCAGGAGCTATTTTCTGACCTAAAGCGGGACGCCGCTGGGCCAGTTACAAAGTAGGTCACTGCTTGTGACCACTTCACCTTCCCTACAAATCCGGAAATTATCCGAAAATTGCTTAACAGCGCTATATTGCTACTGTATATTGGAAACAACATCAGAAGAACTGTTACCCCGTTACACCTTAACACCAGAGTTTTCTGCTAACTATCTAGGCTAGCGAACTTTTATTCATTATCCACCACCATCATATTGGAGAGATTTTAAATCGCGATATTCTGTTCTTTTAATTATCATCCTCTGTTCTTTATATTGTTGTTAGTGTAATATCAATTGCCAGGCACTACGGACGGACTGTTATAATACCATTGTATGGTCATTGTACCTAAGGTGAAGGCGGCGAGTGCTAGATGTCACGTACCACAACACCTTATGATTGAGTGACTGCTCTCCGCCAAAACATTAGCTACAATATGCCAAGACTGTATGTCCTTGATCGCTGCTAGTAGTATTGCGGCTGCAATACTTTTTTAATATGCTTCATTGGTTCTATTTACTTGTATCCATTTTTAATAATAAAAACTAGCTACCAAGTACCCTAGGTGTGCCCAGTTTTTCCATCTACAGATTATAAAATATAATGATCAAGTCAATAATTACACATGGCACACATATATGCACATGCAAAAAATGGCAAACCAATCTATAGGCAGATGGACAATGACCCAAAGCATACTGCAAAAGCAACCAAAGAGTTTTTTAAAGGGAAAAAAGTGGAATGTTATGCAATGGCCAAGTCAATCACCTAACCTGAATCCAATTGAGCATGCATTTCACTTGCTGAAGACAAAACTGTGGGGAAAATGCCCCAAGAACAAGCAGGAACTGAAGACAGTTGCAGTAGAGGCCTGGCAGAGCATCACCAGGGATGAAACCCAGCGTCTGGTGATGTCTATGCGTTCCAGACTTCAGGCTGTAATTGAATGCAAAGGATTTGCAACCAAGTATTAAAAAGTGAAAGTTTGATTTATGATTATTCTATCCCATTACTTTTGGTCCCTTAACAAGTGGGAGGCACATATGCAAACTGCTGTAATTCCTACACCGTTCACCTGATTTGGATGTAAATACCCTCAAATTAAAGCTGACAGTCTGCAGTTAAAGCTCATCTTCTTTGTTTTATTTCAAATACATTGTGGTGGAGTATAGAGCCAAAAATGAATTGTGTCGACGTACCAATATTTATGGACCAGACTGTATGTATCGCGGCTCCGTCATGGTGGATGAACTTCATCTTTCAGCGTGCCCCCACGCTGCCACCGCGCATTCGTGGCGCACACTGCAATGTGTGACAGAGCGTATCCAGATGAAGTCATATGGCATATATTAAGCAAACTACAGTTGCAAGAAAAAGTAAGTGAACCCTTTGGAATGATATGGATTTCTGCACAAATTGGTCATAAAATGTGATCTGATCGTCATCTAACACAACCAATTGAAACAAAAGACACACATGTACAATTAGAACACAAATATTTTATTAAATAATAAATATAACAACAGACAATAGACAATGATAAAATGAGTAGCAGCAGTGCAGACAAGCGCTGCGATAAGCAGCTCAGCCGCCTGAATCTGGGTAAATGAATCCAAAAGAGGAATAGGGAAACAGTGTATGCTGCACTAAGCAGGCAATATAAACCCTACCCCCAATACACGTACAAGCCTCCAACCCCCACAGATAGACATACAACAACTGCCAGAAAAAAGGGTGAAATAACAGCACCTATAGCTAGCCCATAAGCAGTATGGAGGGACAACAATAGTAGTAATAAAGGTAGGAGGATAGGAGGCACAGATGGAACAAACCTAGGTCTGGCAGAGAGCGCACCCCAACGCACGTTTCGCTCCTCCGCTTTCTCAGGGGACTAATGACATCTCCAAGAGCTAACTGGAGTCCAATCAATGAGATGAGATTGGAGGTGTTTGTTACAGCTGCCCTGCCCTATAAAAACACACACCAGTTCTGGGTTTGCTTTTCACAAGAAGCATTACCTGATGTGAATGATGCCTTGCACAAAATATCTCACAGAAGACCAACGATTAAGAATTGTTGACTTGCATAAAGCGGGAAAGGGTTATAAAATCATCTCCAAAAGCCTTGTTGTTCATCAGTCCACGGTAAGACAAATTGTCTATAGATGGAGAAAGTTCAGCACTGCTGCTACTCTCCCAAGGAGTTGCCGTCCTGTAAAGATGACTGCAAGAGCACAGCGCAGACTGCTCAATGAGGTGAAGAAGAATCCTAGAGTGTCAGCTAAAGACTTACAAAAGTCTCTGGTATATGCTAACATCCCTATTAGTGAATCTACGATTCGTAAAACACTAAACAAGAATGGGTTTAATGGGATGATACCACAGAGGAAGCCACTGTTGTCCAAAAAAATCATTGCTGCACGTTTACAGTTTGCACAAGAGCATCTGGATGTTCCACAGCAGTACTGGCAAAATATTCTGTGGACCGATGAAACCAAAGTTGAGTTGTTTGGAAGAAACACTATGTGTGGAGAAAAAGAGGCACAGCGCACCAACATCAAAACCTCATCCCAACTGTGAAGTATGGTTTGGGGCTGCTTTGCTGCATCAGGGCCTGGACGGATTGCTATCATGGAAGGAAAAATGAATTCCCAAGTTTATAAAGACATTTTGCAGGAGAACTTAAGGCCATCTGTCCACCAGCTGAAGCTCAACAGAAGATGGGTGTTGCAACAGGACAACGACCCAAAGCATAAAAGTAAATCAACAACAGAATGGCTTAAACAGAATAAAATACGTCTTCTGGAGTGGCCCAGTCAGAGTCCTGACCTCAACCCGATTGAGATGCTGTGGATTGACCTCAAGAAAGCAAGTCACACCAGACATCCCAAGAATATTGCTGAACTGAAACCATTCTGTAAAGAGAATGGTGAAGAATTACTCCTGCACGTCTGATCTGCAACTACAGGAAACGTTTGGTTGAAGTTATTGCTGCCAAAAGAGGTTCAACCAAGGGTTCACATACTTTTTCCACCTGCACTGTTAATGTTTACATGGTGTGTTCAATAAAAAACATGGTAACATTTAATTCTTTGTGTTATATTAGTTTGAGCAGACTGTGGTTGTCTATTGTTGTGACTTAGATGAAGATCAGATCACATTTTATGACCAATTTGTGCAGAAATCCATATCATTCCAAAGGGTTCACATACTTTTTCTTGCAACTGTATATAATTCACATGATGATGTGGAACACAATGTGAAACCAGCTCCAACACAGGTGAAGCGCACTCCCACATATTAATAAAGTGCATTGTCAGGAGTGGGATCCACCCACCTGGAAACCAGATGAATGGAGCGCACTCCCACATACTTCATACGTGCATTATCAAGAGAATCACGGAGTAATAGACCCCATTGTAATCTATTAATCTTACATGCCATATAATAGATACACATTTTCTTTCTTTTTCTTTCTTTCATGTTGTGTTTTTCTTTTTCTTTCAATACTTGTAATCTTCATCTGTAGAACCCACACAAACACACCTCATCCACCATAGATATACGAAGAACATAGAAAGATCTATATGGAATCAGAAAAATCAAAAGAAAACAAAAATTACACAAAATAAAAATAAAAACAATATATACCCCACATGTTAAAATGCATACTTTTACAGGAAAGGTTTGAAACTACTAAATTAATTAAGGCCCCTTAAAATTACCATATCCAACAGTACCATTTTTTTTTTTTTTTTTTTTATCCTTTATTATTTTCTGGAGCAAATATACAAGTTCTCATATCAACCAGTTAAAATTTACAAATATACAGGGAGTGCAGAATTATTAGGCAAATGAGTATTTTGACCACATCATCCTCTTTATGCATGTTGTCTTACTCCAAGCTGTATAGGCTCGAAAGCCTACTACCAATTAACCCCTTAGCGCAGAACGCCGTACATGTACGGCGGGGGATGCATTGCCAGAATGCATTCCCCCTTACATGTACGGCAGGATGATCGGGCGGGCACCGGAGCGGTGCGCACCCGATCACTGCAGGGGTCCGGCAGTCCCTGGTAGCCGGGCCCCTGCTGTATCCGCCGGCATCGCTGTTTACCGCGATGCCGGCGGATTAACCCTTTCTATGCCGCGGTCCGCGCGGACCGCGACATAGAAGTTGTTTGCGGCAGGTGAGTGATCGCATCGAGTCCCCGCGCTGCTGTGGCGGGGACCCGATGCGTGACAAGGCAGCCCGATGCCGTGCAGAGGCTGCCCAATGCCCTGCACGGCATCGGGAACTGCCTTCTACGGGAGCCGAGGAGATCCAGCCTCAGGCTGGGTCTCCTAGGCAACCAGTTAGTGTATGACTCAGTGTCATACACTAACAGGCAATGCATTACAATACAGATGTATTGTAATGCATTGCAGAGGGGATCAGAGTGGGATAGAAATAAAGTTTTAAAAAAAGTAAAAAAAAAAAGTGTTTGGAATAAAAAAATAAAGTTTCAAGTAAAAAAAAAAAAAAAAAAGCCCCATTCCCCTGATTTTCTAATAAAAAATTGAAAAAAAAAGAAAAAACACACATATTAGGTATCGCTGCGTCCGTAACGAACGGCTCTATAAATATATTACATGATCCACCCCATCCGATAGGCACCATAAAAAATAAAAAATAAAAACTGTGTATAAAAAAGCCATTTTTGTCAACTTACATCACTAAAAGTGCAACACCAAGCGATCAAAACGGCGTATGCCCCCCAAAATAGTACCAATCTAACCGTCACCTCATCCCACAAAAAATGAGCCCCTACATAGTACAATCGCCCAAAAACTGAAAAAACTATGGCTCTCAGACTATGAAGACACTAAAACATTTTTTTTTTTTTCAAAAATGAAATCATTGTGTAAAACTTAAATAAATAAAAAAAATATTTATATATTGGGTATTGACGTGTCCGTATTAACCTTCTCTATAAAAATATCACATGACCTAATCCCTCAGGTGAATACCGTAAAAAAAAAATTAAAAAAACGGTGTAAAAAAAGCCATTTTTTGTCATCTTACATCACAAAAAGTGTAGTAGCAAGCGATCAAAAAGTCATACGCACCCCAAAATAGTGCCAATCAAACCGCCATCTCATCCCGCAAAAATCATACCCTACCCAAGATAATCGCCCAAAAACTGAAAAAACTATGGCTCTCAGACTATGGAGACACTAAAACATGATTTTTTTTGTTTCAAAAATGAAATCATTGTGTAAAACTGACAAATAAAAAAAAAGTATATATATTAGGTATCACTGCGTCCGTAATAACCTGCTCTATAACAATATCACATGATCTAACCCCTCAGGTGAATACCGTAAAAAATAAAAAATATAAACTGTGTAAAAAAAGCCATTTTTTGTCACCTTAGATCACAAAAAGTGTAATAGCAAGCGATCAAAAAGTCATACGCACCCCAAAATAGTGCCAATCAAACCGTAATCTTATCCCGCAAAAAATGAGACCCTACCTAAGATAATCGCCCAAAAACTGAAAAAACAATGGCTCTCAGTCTATGGAGACACTAAAACATGATTTTTTTTGTTTCAAAAATGAAATCATTGTGTAAAACTGACATAAATAAAAAAAAAGTATATATATTAGGTATCACTGCGTCCGTAATAACCTGCTCTATAAAAATATCACATGATCTAACCCCTCAGGTGAATACCGTAAAATATAAAAAATAAAAACGGTGTAAAAAAAGCCATTTTTTTGTCACCTTAGATCACAAAAAGTGTAATAGCAAGCGATCAAAAAGTCATATGCACCCCAAAATAGTGCCAATCAAACAGTCATCTCATCCCGAAAAAAATGAGCCCCTACACAAGACAGTCGCCCAAAAAATAAATAAAACTATGGCTTTCAGAATGTGGAGACACTAAAGAATCCGTTTTTTTTTTCAAATGCTTTGTTATGTAAAACTGAAACAAACAACCAAAAAAAGTTGTCATATTTGGTATTGTCGCGTCCGTGACAACCTGCTCTATAAAAGTACCACATGATCCAACCTGTCAGATGAATGTTGTAAATAACAAAAAATAAAAATGGTGCCAACACAGCAATTTTTTGTTACTTTGCCTCACAAAAAGTGTAATATAGAGCAACCAAAAATCATATGTACCCTAAAATAGTACCAACAAAACTGCCACCCTATCCCGTAGTTTCTAAAATGGGGTCACTTTTTTGGAGTTTCTACTCTAGGGGTGCATCAGGGGGGCTTCAAATGGGACATAGTGTAAATAAACCAGTCCAGCAAAATGTGCCTTCTAAAAGCCACACGCCGCACCTTTCCCTCTACGCCCTACTGTGTGCCCGTACAGTAGTTTACGGCCACATATGGGGTGTTTCTGCAAACGACAGAATCTGGGCAATAAATATAGACTTTTGTTTGGCTGTTAACCCTTGCTTTGTTACTGGAAAAAATGGAGTAAATAAATAATTTGGCAAAAAATTTAAATTCTCGAATTTCATCTCCATTTGCCAATAACTCTTGTGGAACACCTAAAGGGTTAACAAAGTTTGGAAAACCAGTTTTGAATACCTGGAGGGGTGTAGTTTCTTAGATGGGGTCACTTTTATGGAGTTTCTACTCTACGGGGGCTTCAAATGGGACATGGTGTAAATAAACCAGTCCAGCAAAATCTGCCTTCTAAAAGCCACACGCCGCACCTTTCCCTCTACGCCCTACCGTGTGCCCGTACAGTAGTTTACGGCCACATATGGGGGGTTTTTCTGCAAACTACAGAATCTGGGCAATAAATATAGACTTTTGTTTGGCTGTTAACCCTTGCTTTGTTACTGGAAAAAATGGAGCAAATAATAAATTTGGCAAAAAATGTAAATTCTCGAATTTCATCTCCATTTGCCAATAACTCTTGTGGAACACCTAAAGGGTTAACAAAGTTTGTAAAACCAGTTTTGAATGCCTTGAGGGGTGTAGTTTCTTAGATGGGGTCACTTTTATGGAGTTTCTACTCTAGGGGTGCATCAGGGGGGCTTCAAATGGGACATGGTGTAAATAAATTAGTCCAGCAAAATCTGCTTTCCAAAAACCACACGCCGCACCTTTCCCTCTACGCCCTACCGTGTGTCCGTACAGTAGTTTACGGCCACATGTGGGGTGTTTCTGCAAACTACAGAATCAGGGCAACCCATATTGAGTTTTGTTTGGCTGTTAACCCTTACTTTATTGCTGTAAAAAATGGGTTAAAATTGAAAATTTTCCAAAAAATAGAAATTTCTAAATTGTTTCTCCATCTGCCATTAACTCTTGTGGAACACCTACAGGGTTAACAAAGTTTGTAAACCCAGTTTTGAATACCTTGAGGGGTGTACTTTCTTAGATGGAGTCACTTTTTTGCAATTTCTATTCTAGGGGTACAAGGGGGGGCTTGAAATGGAACATGGTATAAACAAAACCAGTCCTGCAAAATCTGCCTTGCAAAACCCATATGGTGTTCCCCTCCTTCTATGTCCTCCCGTTTGGCCAAACAGTAGTTTACGACCACATATGGGGTATTTCTGCAAACTACAGAAGCAGGGCAACCCATTTTGAGTTTTGTTTGGCTGTTAACCCTTACTTTATTGCTGTAAAAAATGGGTTAAAATTGAAAATTTTCCAAAAAATAGAAATTTCTAAATTGTTTCTCCATCTGCCATTAACTCTTGTGGAACACCTACAGGGTTAACAAAGTTTGTAAACCCAGTTTTGAATACCTTGAGGGGTGTACTTTCTTAGATGGAGTCACTTTTTTGCAATTTCTATTCTAGGGGTACAAGGGGGGGCTTGAAATGGGACATGGTATAAACAAAACCAGTCCTGCAAAATCTGCCTTGCAAAACCCATATGGTGTTCCCCTCCTTCTATGTCCTCCCGTTTGGCCAAACAGTAGTTTACGACCACATATGGGGTATTTCTGCAAACTACAGAAGCAGGGCAACCCATTTTGAGTTTTGTTTGGCAGTTAACCCTTGTTTTTTTCCAGGAAAAAATTGATTATATTGGAAAATTTTCCCAAAAATCAAAATTCTTAAAATGTATGTCTTTTTGCCATGAAGTCTTGTGGAAGACCTAAAGGGTTAAAAAAGTTTGTAAAAACAGTTTTGAATACCTTGAGGGGTGTAGTTTCTAGAATGGGGTCATTTTTGGGAGGTTTCTATTATCTAAGCCTCACAAAGTGACTTCAAACCTGAACTGGTCCATAAAAAGTGGGATTTTGAAGATTTCTGAAAAATTTCAAAATTTGCTTCTAAACTTCTAACCCTTGTAACATCCCCAAAAAATAAAATATCATTCCCAAAATGCTATAAACATGAAGTAGACATATGGGGAATGTAAAGTCATCACAATTTTTGGGGGTATTACTATGTATTACAGAAGTAGAGAAACTGAAACTTTGATATTTGCTAATTTTTCCAAATTTTTGGTAAATTTGGTATTTTATTATGCAAAAAAATTAATTTTTTTGACTTTATTTTACCAGTGTCATGAAGTACAATATGTGACGAAAAAACAATCTCAGAATGGCCTGTATAAGTAAAAGCGTTTTAAAGTTATCAGCACTTAAAGTGACACTGGTCAGATTTGCAAAAAATGGCCTGGTCCTTAAGGTGAAAATGAGCCTGGTCCTTAAGGGGTTAAGCATATTAGGTGATGTGCATCTCTGTAATGAGAAGGGGTGTGGTCTAATGACATCAACACCCTATATCAGGTGCGCATAATTATTAGGCAACTTCCTTTCCTTTGGCAAAATGGGTCAAAAGAAGGACTTGACAGGCTCAGGAAAGTCAAAAATAGTGAGATATCTTGCAGAGGGATGCAGCACTCTAAAAATTGCAAAGCTTCTGAAGCGTGATCATCGAACAATCAAGCGTTTCATTCAAAATAGTCAACAGGGTCGCAAGAAGCGTGTGGAAAAACCAAGGCGCAAAATAACTGCCCATGAACTGAGAAAAGTCAAGCGTGCAGCTGCCAAGATGCCACTTGCCACCAGTTTGGCCATATTTCAGAGCTGCAACATCACTGGAGTGCCCAAAAGCACAAGGTGTGCAATACTCAGAGACATGGCCAAGGTAAGAAAGGCTGAAAGACGACCACCACTGAACAAGACACACAAGCTGAAACGTCAAGACTGGGCCAAGAAATAGCTCCAGTCCGACTCAGACGCCAGCAAGGTGGAGGTGGAGTACTGGTTTGGGCTGGTATCATCAAAGATGAGCTTGTGGGGCCTTTTCGGGTTGAGGATGGAGTCAAGCTCAACTCCCAGTCCTACTGCCAGTTTCTGGAAGACACCTTCTTCAAGCAGTGGTACAGGAAGAAGTCTGCATCCTTCGAGAAAAACATGATTTTCATGCAGGACAATGCTCCATCACACGCGTCCAAGTACTCCACAGCGTGGCTGGCAAGAAAGGGTATAAAGAAGAAAATCTAATGACATGGCCTCCTTGTTCACCTGATCTGAACCCCATTGAGAACCTGTGGTCCATCATCAAATGTGAGATTTACAAGGAGGGAAAACAGTACACCTCTCTGAACAGTGTCTGGGAGGCTGTGGTTGCTGCTGCACGCAATGTTGATGGTGAACAGATCAAAACACTGGCAGAATCCATGGATGGCAGGCTTTTGAGTGTCCTTGCAAAGAAAGGTGGCTATATTGGTCACTGATTTGTTTTTGTTTTTGAATGTCAGAAATGTATATTTGTGAATGTTGAGAAGTTATATTGGTTTCACTGGTAAAAATAAATAATTGAAATGGGTATACATGTGTTTTTTGTTAAGTTACCTCATAATTATGCACAGTAATAGTCACCTGCACACACAGATATCCCCCTAAAATAGCTAAAACTAAAAACAAACTAAAAACTACTTCCAAAAATATTCAGCTTTGATATTAATGAGTTTTTTGGGTTCATTGAGAACATGGTTGTTCTTCAATAATAAAATTAATCCTCAAAAATACAACTTGCCTAATAATTCTGCACTCCCTGTACTTTATACAAGTTAATACACTTGTTCCTTTCAACCCACCCCATCCCTTTTGTTTCCCTGCTGCGGGATCCGTCTGCATTTTAATATCTACCTTGATTTCTGTTTCCAAAAATTCCCAGTATAAGGGATCTTGGGAGCCTGAAGCGAGTAAGGGAGCCTGCCCCCTCGGGGAGCCATCACTCCAATTTCCTTGCCACTCTTCTATAGGCTCAATAGTGTCTAGCCGAGCCCTCCATTCATAAAACCCCAATATTTAATTATCAAGGCCTTTGCCACCATAAAACCTTCCATGCTAACTCGTAATTGATAGGGGGTCAGCTCAGAGCGGGGAAAAGACCCAATATTGCCTGCGTAAAACTTCGCTTCAATTTGATCTTATATCTTTTATATAATTCCTCATAAATACTAGTCCAAAACCCACGCACTTCTGGAAAATTCCAAAGTAGGTGACCTAACTCCGCATTTTCTGATGAACATTTCCAACACAAGTCCTTTCTTTCCTTATATATCTTGGCGAGGAAGGCGGGGGAGTAGTATAGGCGGTGAACAATCTTGAACTGTATCAATCTGTATTTCTGAGAGATCGATACTTTTTTTTTATGTTTTGATATACCACATCCCATTCCAAGCTGTTCCCCTCGCCCAATTCAGCTTCCCAGCCTCCCTCACTTTCAAATATAGTTATTTCCCCCAAACAGTCCCGGAGTTTATGATATATTTGAGAGAGTGTAAGTTGAGTATCCTTAAATCTGAAACAATAATCCAAAAAGGGGCTTGCCCTAATGGCCAATAAACTTTTATCCTGAGTGCTCATATATGCGTGACTAATTTGTGCATACCTATATCTATCTAAGAAAGACGGTGTACCTTTTATTAATTCATCTAAGGGAATAATATTACCATGTAATATTATATGAGTTAAGAGGTTAATTCCGCGTGAATTACAGTATTTATAATCTACAATTGACTTAAATTATAATTGTGCCAAAGTGGGGTAAAATAAGTAGGGAATGTCTCACCCAGTAATTTTTTTATCTTATTCCAAACCTTATTTAGTGTATCGCTAATCAAACATTGTTTTTTCCTCATGTCCAAATGACCAGTCTCCAAGACAGAAAAAATATCCCCATATGGCCCCTGGAAATCCCTTGAGAGGATACCAAACAACAAAGCGGTCTGGCTTTCTGCCCTCCCCCCTCCCAAACACCACTTTATCTGTGCTGCAATATAGTATCCCTGGAGGAATGGAAGGGAAAGGGCACATTCCATAGAAAGATCTATATGGAATCAGAAAAATCAAAGAAAACAAAAAAAAATAAAAAACAATATATACCACACATGTTAAAATGCATGCTTTTACAGGAAAGGTTTGAAACTACTAAATTAATTAAGGCCCCTTGGAATTACCATATCCAATAGTACCATTAATTTAATTTCTTTATGCAACAATGCTCGCTTAATGTCACCACCCCTAGATCCAAGTTTATACCCCTCACTTTTAAACCTCTTGGGTTACAAGCATGGTACTTACGAAAAGGACGAGGTAAAGATTGCAGGCCATCAACATCTTTTTCAGAGACATCGAAGGCAGCTTGAATTTTATTGACGTGTTCTAAGACATATACAGTTGCAAGAAAAAGTATGTGAACCCTTTGGAATGATATGGATTTCTGCACATATTGGTCATAAAATGTGATCTGATCTTCATCTAAGTGACAACAATAGACAATCACAGTCTGCTTAAACTAATAACACAAATAATTAAATGTTACCATGTTTTTATTGAACACCATATAAACATTCATAGTGCAGGTGGAAAAAGTATGTGAACCCCTAGATTAATGACATCTCCAAGAGCTAATTGGAGTGAGGTGTCAGCCAATTGGAGTTCAATCAATGAGATGAGATTGGAGGTGTTAATTACAGCTGCACTGCCCTATATATAAAAAAAAAAAAAAAAAAAAAAAAAAACACACACCAGTTCTGGGTTTTCTTTTCACAAGAAGCATTGTCTGATGTGAATGATGCCTCACACAAAAGAGCTCTCAGAAGACCTACGATTAAGAATTGTTGACTTGCATAAAGCTGGAAAGGGTTATAAAAGTATCTCCAAAAGCCTTGCTGTTCATCAGTACATGATAATACAAATTGTCTATAAATGGAGAAAGTTCAGCACTGCTGCTACTCTCCCAAGGAGTGGCCATCCTGTAAAGATGACTGAAAGAACACAGCGCAGACTGCTCAATGAGGTGAAGAAGAATCCTAGAGTGTCAGCTAAAGACTTACAAAAGTCTCTGGCATATGCTAACATCCCTGTTAGCGAATCTACAATACATAAAACACTAAACAAGAATGAATTTCATGGGAGGATACCACAGAGGAAGCCACTGCTGTCCAAACATTGCTGCACATTGTTGTGGGAATTTAATTATGCAGACATTTTATCTTAGGATGTGTGTGTGTGTTTTTATAGATTGTCATCTGTCTCCCTGTGTCGGATTTAGCCAAAGAACACTCTAGCAGAGGGTACTTTGGCTGAATCGGGACCAGTGGCAAAACCGTCAGTATGAAAACCTTCTCATGGGCGTGGAGCGCTATCCCTTTCTGGATACATATCTGCTTTTAAGACATGCATATCTGCCTTGTCGGTATACTTGTACCGTATACTGACAATAGCCGCAGCAATGCCTCGCAGATAATCTCAAACCTATGAGAACCAGTAGAATGATCTTTATTAGATACTGATCACTCTGGAGCAGTATTAAATGAGGTCCATGCTGACAGTGATGGGGGGGGGGGGGGGGGGGTGGCCACCTGGCTGGTCGGGTAGTGGGCATGACTTATCCTTCCTTATACAGGGATGGGGTGTGTCCATTGTCTGCCCAGCCACATTGACTGCCCCTCCCTGTCCTTTGATATGTCATCACTTCCTGTATCCTTTTCTTGGGCCAGCCCCTTTTACACCTTTTGTTAGTAAATAAAAGGATGGAGACTGGGCAAGGAGAAGGGGGAGTGCTCAGCAAGAATTCAATCAAGATGGTAGCACCTGGGTCTTTTTCTAACTGCGGCTGAGGGAAAATGGATTTACCTTTTTCCTTACACAAACTTTGATGCAAGCTGATTACAACTTATTAAGATTTCTACAACAACATTTACAGTTTGCACAAGAGCACCTGGATGTTCCACAGCAGTACTGGCAAAATGTTCTGTGGACAGATGAAACCAAAGTTGAGTTGTTTGGAAGAAACAAACAACACTATGTGTGGAGAAAAAGAGGCACAGCACACCAACATCAAAACCTCATCCCAACTGTGAAGTATGGTGGTGGGGGCATCATGGTTTGGGGCTGCTTTGCTGCATCAGGGCCTGGACGGATTGCCATCATCAAAGGAAAAATGAATTCCCAAGTTTATCAAGACATTTTGCAGGAGAACTTAACCACCTCCCGTCCGCCCATAGGATATAAACGTCCGGGAGGTGGATCTCTATTTCTGAATGGAAGTTTTAAAACGTCCGTTCAGAAACTGCAGCTGCATGCTAATCGTGCAGCTGCTGATCGGGTTGCCCGCTGTCAGTGACAGCAGGGTAACCCTAAGAGAAGGCAGGGACAGTGCCCAGGTGTCCCTGCCTTCTGGATCGCTGCATACACAGCGCTCACCGAGCGCTGTGTATGCAGAGCAGGAAGCACTATGCGCTTCCTGTTCCGCCCGGCAGTCATGTGATCGCCGGGACCGGAGAGTGCAGGAGCTGTGTGAGGTCTTTCAGAGACCTCAATCAGCCCTGCACTGAGGCTGTACAGTCTGTCTGGGGGAGTGCATTTCTCCTGTAACTGGGGCTACTATGTCAGCCCCAGTTACAGGAGAAATCAACAGTGGGAAAAAAAGAAAAAGTGAAGTAAGTGTCCCCCAGAGGTCTTGTATGACCTCATGGGGACAAAAAGTGTAAAATAAAAAATAAAAAAAGAAAGTGTTGAAAAAATAAAATAAAAAAAGGTTTCACATGTAAAAAAAAATGTTAAAAATAGAAAAAATAAAATAGACATATTTGTTATTGCCGCGTCCGTAAAAGCCAGCTCTATAAAAATATCACATGACCTAACCCCTCGGGTGAACACCGTAAAAAAAAAAGTCAAAACAAGCAATTTTTGTCACCTTACATCACAAAAAGTGCAACACCAAGTGATCAAAAATGCGTATGTCCCACTAAATGGTACCAAAAAAAAGTCACCTCATCCCGCAAAAAATGAGCCCCTACATAAGAAAATCTCTCAAAAAACTATAGCTCTCAGAACATGGACACATTAAAACATAATTTGTTTGTTTCAAAAATGCTATTATTGTGTAAAACTTTAATAAATAAGAAAAAGTATACATGTTAGGTATCGCCACATCCATAACAATCTGCTCTATAAAAATGTCACTTGACTGAACTCCTCAGGTGAACGCTGTAAAAATAAATAAATAGAAACTGTGCTAAAACCCATTTTTTGGTCACCTTGCCCCATAAAGTGTTATAATGAATGTTTAAAAAATCATATGTACCCAAAAATAGTAGCAATAAAACTGGCACCTCATCCCCTTGTTTCCAAAATGGGATCACTTCTTGGGAGTTTCTACTGTAAGGGTGCATCAGGGGGCTTCAAATGGGACATGGCATCTAAAAACCACGTGGAGTTCCTTTTCTTATGCTCCCTGCCTTGTGCCCATACAGCAGTTTATGACCACATGTGGGGTGTTTCTGTAAACCACAGAATCTGGGTAATAAATATAGAGTTTTGTTTGGCTGTTAACCATCAATGTTTTAAAGAAAAAATTGGATTAAAATGGAAAATCTGCCAAAAAAGTGAAATTAAAAAATTTGATCTCCATTTTCCTTTCTTATGGAACGCCTAAAGGGTTAACAAAGTTTGTAAAATTGGTTTTAAGTAACTTGAGGGGTGTAGTTTCTACAAAGGGGGTATCCACTATGTAGGCCCCGCAAAGTGACTTCAGACCTGAACTGGTCCTTAAAAAGTGGGTTTTGGCAATTTTCTTAAAAATTTGAAGAATTGCTTCTAAACTTTTAAGCCTTCTAACGTCCTAAAAAAATAAAATGACATTTCCAAAATGATGCCAACATAAAATAGACATATGGGGAATGTTCAGTAATAAATATTTTATGAGGTATCACTTTCTGTTTTAAAAGCAGAGAAATTGAAATTTAGAAAATTGCGAATTTTTCAAAATTTTTGGTAAATTTGGGATTTTTTCATAAATAAAGGTGAAATATATTGGCTCAAATTTATGACTATCATGAAGTACAATGTGTCACGAGAAAACAATCTCTGAATGACTTGGATAAGTATTACCACAAAGTTATTACCACATAATGTGAGATATGTCAGTTTTGCAAAATTAGGCCTGGTCAGGAAGGGGGCAAATGGCCCAGATGGGAAGTGGTTAAGGCCATCTGTCCACCAGCTGAAGCTCAACAGAAGATGGGTGTTGCAACAGCCAAAGCATAAAAGTAAATCAACAACAGAATGGCTTAAACAGAAGACAATACGTCTTCTGGAGTGGCCCAGTCAGAGTCCTGACCTCAACCCGATTGAGATCCTGTGGCATGACCTCAAGAAAGTGAGTCACACCAGACATCCCAAGAATATTGCTGAACTGAAACCGCTCTGTAAAGAGAATGGTCAAGAATGACTCCTGACCGTTGTGCCCGTCTGATCTGCAACTACAGGAAACGTTTGGTTGAAGTTATTGCTGCCAAAGGAGGTTCAACCAGTTATTAAATCCAAGGGTTCACATACTTTTTCCACGTGCACTGTGAATGTTTACATGGTGTGTTTAATAAAAACATGGTAACATTTAATTCTTTGTGTGTTATTAGTTTAAGCAGACTGTGATTGTCTATTGTTGTGACTTAGATGAAGATCAGATCACATTTTATGACGAATTTGTGCAGAAATCCATATCATTCCAAAGGGTTCACATACTTTTTCTTGCAACTGTATATATTAGATGACAGGGGCAGGTGATCAGATATATCACGGCTTCCATGTTACAAGTAATATTGTGTACAATTTTATATTCTTTTTCTTTGGAGGAATCCCAAAAAGGGGTGTTAGTGCGTGGGGTGATACTTCAGCATATTACTATAGCTGTACATGGGCCTTTCTCCTGTGTATTTTCCATGTATTCAGCACTATATATCCAGCTAGAAGTCAAGTATAGTATCTGCAGCTTTGTGCAATATTCATGTACTCAGCCTCAGGTAAGATAAAGCCCTCATATGTACTCACCTTTAGGGCTAACTATATTTTGTATGTATTCAGCATACATACATATTCAGCAATATTCATGCACCCAGTCTCTTTGGAATCATTAAGTCCTTCTATGTACTCAGCTTTATATATTTAGTCTGATATACTTCCTTGGGCCTCTATCTTCTGTTGCCCTGATGGAGTTCTAGATATATCTAACCTGTTATATTTTTCTGGGGTTTGTATTTTCTGTTCCCCTGGTGGCGTGCAATTATTAGGGCTTTTTGGCATTTTCTATGTACTTGCCTTTATTATGTAGCTTGATATAAGAGCTTGGGGTCTGTTTACCAATATTACATCTGTGACATAAGTGCTATATCTTATCTATGTACCCCATGTATTTTTTCTGGATCATTTTCCATCTTGCCTGTTTCTCCTTACAATTGTATTTAAATGATATATTTTGATTAATAAAGATTATTACATATTTTATAGTTATAGTCTCATTGATCTTTCTTTTGGTTAAGTGTTATAAGTGATACTCTAGGACTGATTTTTTTTTTTTTGTTAGTTTTTAGCTCGTGTATTCTGTACTTGCAACTGATATTCTCCAGTGGGTTTGGTCTGATCATGCTCCAGTTACATTAGAATGGAACATCTTTGGAAAAAAAAGGTAACCGGACCACACTGGAGGTTAAAGTAGGACTTACTTAATACTGATACAGCAAAGCAACATATACTGAAATGACTACCAGACTCACCAGACTTTCCCCTCTCCAATCTATTCTTAATACAGCAGCCAGGGTCACCTATCTGTCCAACTGCTACTCCGATGCCTCCGCCCCATGCCGGTCATTGCACTAGTTGCACATACAGTATAGTATCCAATTTAGGCTACATGCACATGATCGCATGTGTTTTGCAGTCCGCAAATTGTGTTTGCGTTTTTTTTTTTGCGGTTCCATTGTAACTATGCCTAAGGCCTCATGCACACGGACGTTTTTTTTCACGGTCCGCAAAACGGGGTTCCGTTGGTCCGTGATCCGTGACCGTTTTTCCGTCCGTGGGTCTTCCTTGATTTTTGGAGGATCCACGGACATGAAAAAAAAGTCATTTTGGTGTCCGCCTGGCCGTGCGGAGCCAAACGGATCCGTCCTGAATTACAATGCAAGTCAATGGGGACGGATCCGTTTGATGTTGACACAATATGGTGCCATTACAAACGGATCCGTCCCCATTGACTTTCAATGTAAAGTCTGGAGTTCTGTTATACCATCGGATTGGAGTTTTCTCCAATCCGATGGTATATTTTAACTTGTAGCGTCCCCATCACCATGGGAACGCCTCTATGTTAGAATATACTGTCGGATATGAGCTACATCGTGAAACTCATTTCCGACAGTATATTCTAACACAGAGGCGTTCCCATGGTGATGGAGACGCTTCAGGTTAGAATATACAAAAAAACTGTGTACATGACTGTCCCCTGCTGCCTGGCAGGTGCTGCCAGGCAGCAGGGGGCAGACCCCCCCCCCTGTTTTTAACTCATTGGTGGCCAGTGGGCCCCCCCTCCCCTGTTGTTAACTCGTTGGTGGCCAGTGTGCGCACCCCCCTCCCTCCCTCCCTCTATTGTAATAATAGCATTGGGGCCAGTGTGCGCGTCCCCCCCAACCCCACCCCCCCCCTCCCTCTATTGTAATAATAGCATTGGGGCCAGTGTGCGCGCCCCCCCAACCCCCCCTCCCTCCCTCTATTGTAATAATAGCATTGGGGCCAGTGTGCGCCAACCCCCCCCCCCCACCCCCCATCATCGGTGGCAGCGGAGTAGAAGATTCATACTTACCTGGCTGCTGGCTGCTGCGATCTCTGTGTCCGGTCGGGAGCTCCTCCTACTGGTAAGTGACAGGTCTGTGCGGCGCATTGCTGTCACTTACCAGTAGGAGGAGCTCCCGGCCGGACGCAGACATCGCAGCAGCCAGCAGCCAGGTAAGTATGAAAATCTGATGATCGGGGGGGGGGGGGGGGGTGCGCACACTGGCCCCAATGCTATTATTACAATAGAGGGAGGGAGGGGGGGGGTTGGGGGGGTGCGCACACTGGCCCCAATGTATTAAAACAATAGAGGGAGGGAGGGGGGGGTTGGGGGGGGCGCGCACACTGGCCCCAATGTATTAAAACAATAGAGGGAGGGAGGGGGGTGCGCACACTGGCCACCAACGAGTTAACAACAGGGGAGGGGGGGGGGCGCACAATGATATTCAAACTGGGGAGGGGGGGGGGGTCTGCCCCCTGCTGCCTGGCAGCCCTGATCTCTTACAGGGGGATATGATAGTACAATTAACCCCTTCAGGTGCCGCACCTGATGGGGTTAATTGTACCATCATATCCCCCTGTAAGAGATCGGGTGCTGCCAGGCAGCAGGGGGCAGTCTTGTACACAGTTTGTAGTGTATTCTAACTAGAAGCGTCCCATCACCATGGGAACGCCTCTGTGTTAGAATATACTGTCGGATCTGAGTTTTCACGAAGTGAAAACTCAGCTCTGAAAAAGCTTTTATGCAGACGGATCTTCGGATCCGTCTGTATGAAACTAAAACCTACGGCCACGGATCACGGACACGGATGCCAATCTTGTGTGCATCCGTGTTCTTTCACGGACCCATTGACTTGAATGGGCCCGTGAACCGTTGGCCGTGAAAAAAATAGGACAGGTCATATTTTTTTCACGGCCAGGAAACACGGCTCACGGATGCGGCTGCCAAACGGTGCATTTTCCGATTTTTCCACGGACCCATTGAAAGTCAATGGGTCCGTGAAAAAAAACGGAAAACGGCACAACGGCCACGGATGCACACAACGGTCGTGTGCATGAGGCCTAAAAGGGACAAGAATAGGACATGTTCTTTTTTTTTGCGGAGCTATGGAATGGACAATACTGATTATTCCTTGACCATAGCAACACCAACCTTTCACGCTAAACAGGTAGCAAGCCTTTATCCAGACACAAGGCTCCCAGATCCCAACACAGAGACCTTGCTTCTGAGCCCAGCTGCCTATTTAAGGACAGCCAGGTGCTGCCAATCAGCCCAGCAGCACACGCCGGGAGGAAAATACCCGTTTTCCTAGACAAAACCTCTCACTGTGTCACAGTGGACAATACAGAAGATTTACAAAATAAAGGAACATGGCTTATGAACTATAGCAAATAGCACAGAAAATCAACAAAGGCTATACTAGTAAGTGCCATATAGTCATTTTACATACTCACTAGTCACAAGTAGCCAGAAAGTGGCCAACCGCTTTAAAGGCGTATTTCCAATAAAAACGACCTGGAAACTGACAGATATATATTGTGGCGCATCCATAAAGCAGTTAAGGATTGTGTGTATGAAACTTCCAGCAGAACTAAAGAGTGAAAAACCTGCTGGCTAACCAATCTGGCATTGCAGTTATATCAATTGGAATCACAAGATTACCCCCTTACCTGCCTTCAGGGTAGAAATAAGTTTATTGTGCATGCAGATTAGAACCGGCGTACTGAGTGAATATAATGAAGCTACCTGGAGAGAGCAGGATAGGAAGTACGAGGTGGGAGATAAAGTGGGGAAGTTGTCAAGTGAGAGACTGAGCATTCAGAATACCAAAAATCACCCGAATTATTTGATTAATAGCCAGGGTAGGAAATGTTTCTCCCTGTAGGACATAACCAACAACTAAGGCAGGGCTCAACAAATCCCAGGCACCAGGTTGATCAGGAATTATGTCCTGGCGCCTGGGTTTTTGCCCCTGCTTGAAAATAGGCCCAGTGTCACCGCCAGTTCTGTGAGAAGGTCTGACAGACGTCCTTCTCTACCTCTTGCATGATGTTATTCGTTTTGGCTTCACTTTCTCATCTCATTTCCTTCTCCCAGGTGTCACCTATTTTCCTTTATATTCCCTCCCATACTGCCTCACTTTGCGGTTTATACTACTTCCTGCATTGAAGTGTTCACTGCTGGAGGCTTCTGCTGCTGCTTGTTCAGATAGGTCCTTTCATGTATTGTTTCCTTGCTGGCTCGATTCTAGATGACCCCGACTCCCTCCGTATGAAGTGCAGGGAGCCGGTGGTCGTGTCCCCTCACTATTATATGGCTTTCAGGTGTCACACAGTCTTAGGTACGTGGGCATACAATCGTCTACCCTTGAGACCCTTGTATGTGCTTAGCAGTCAGGGTGAGCTCTTAAGGTTTTATAGGGGTCACCTATATGCTCCTTAGTTTGTGATCAAGCCAGTCAGACGTTTTATTCATAACTTCCAGCTATCTGCAACATCATCCGTGACACCCAGGACACCAGTAGCCGGGCGCAGCCACTGGAGGGTTAAGACCGCGAGGCTAACAATGTGACAGGCGGTGCACATGACGGGTTAAGCCGAGTGACATAACTCCCTCTCCCCACTGGCTGTCAGTGTCAGCTGGCCGCGGAGTGACATACGACATGTACATGGCAGTGCTCACCTGCCCGCTAGGTGCTCTCCACCGCACGTCTCATGTCCCGGGAGCGGAGCACGTGAGTACGGCGGGGTTTCCGTTTTCCTGTACGAAGACTCTTCCAGCGTTTCCCGGAGCGGAGCCCCTCCGGAGTGACATCATGTCTATTTTTAGTGGGTGACTGCCCGCAGATAAGAGTTAGCTGCACGAGCTCAG
This sequence comes from Bufo gargarizans, assembly GCF_014858855.1. Taxonomy (NCBI): domain Eukaryota; kingdom Metazoa; phylum Chordata; class Amphibia; order Anura; family Bufonidae; genus Bufo; species Bufo gargarizans. The sequence goes on from NC_058080.1 coordinate 317,143,415, forward strand.
AGTGTGAGAGAGAGGAGCTCCGAGCGGTGTCAGCAGCTCTGCCTGGGACCGGCCAGCGGCAGCCTGACTCCAAGTAAGAGCGGGGACTCAGCTGTGGACGGGGGAAGAACTTAAACTTCGCGGGGAGGGGCAGAGCGAGAGCCTGGAGTTGTGAGAAGTTCTGACAGAAGAAGCAGGGTGCGGGAGGGAGGTGAAGGGTGCACCGAGACTCGGGGGTGCACAACAACTCCCAGGGTGTCATGAAGAAGTCTGAAAGTTTAGACTCATGGTGGGGGGGGCGTAAAAAGTGCAGGTGGAGATTATTATAGGGGTGCAGTAGAATAGTCCAGTTACTGGGGTGCATTATTAGGGTCTGATAGAGAGGGAAAGTTATTGGGGTGCATTAAAGGGTTAAAGAAGTCCAGTTACTGGGGTGCACTATAGGGGTGTAATAGAGAGGGGAAGTTATTGGGAAGCATTATCAGGGTGTCAGAGAAGTCCGGTTATTGGGGTGTGCTCCGAGATCCCTCCAACAAACAGGACCGCAGCCCCACCCCCTCCCCATCACAGCACAGGATGTAGATCCGGCAAGAGCTGGAACCAAATCCCGGCCTGGACTCCGTGCGTGTCCACAGAGGAGGGAGCAAGGAGCAAGGACGGCCCCGGAGACGCCAACAACAGCAACTCCATTATCCCCCGGACAGAACAAATAATCCAGGATAGCAGAAGGGCAGTGATCCCGGTACAGGTGGCAACGAGGGACATTTCTCTTCAAACCCAGCGCTGCTTCAGTTTTATCTAGTCACAAAATAATTTTACGAGAGAAGAACTATGAGATAAATGATGAGCCTGGACCAAACATCCTGGGGGAAGGGATCTCAGTTCTGTCAAATGCAGCACAGGGATTATAAACAATGACGTCACAGCGCAGGGATTATACATACAGTGACGTCACAGTACACTGATAAACACCGAGATGCTGCACACAGTGACATCACAGTACACTGATAATAAACAATGCCCATGTTGTTTGGTTCTAGACTTCTTTATATGTTAATTTAAGAGGTGTTATTTTTGTCGCTGAAAATAAGGCTTTATAAGGTTAAAAAAACAAAAAAACGGCTCCTAACTTTTTTTTAGCTGGCTCTTAAATTCCACAGAGACTTGTCAAGCCCTGAGCTAAGGGATAGAGATACAAAGCTTTTTTAGACTCGCGTTTTGGGTGGATCCGTTATGGATCTGCAAAAACGGATCTGGTACAATAATACAACCGCATGCATCCGTAATGAACAGACCCGTTTATATTATCTGTAACATAGCCAAGACAACGGCAGCAAAAAATGCGTACAATGGAGGATTCCGGGGCGGACCACATGCCCCACAAGAACATCTTACACAAAATTCTATATTGTGCAGATGAAAAATATACATACACAAATCACTGGGAAAAAAAATGCACCAAAATGACAAGCAACTGACAATACTAGCTAATTCCTCAGGCCGTTATTCAAAGCTGAGAACTTTGCCAATATTTTCCAGTCAGGAACATATCGGAGCCCCTCATGCACCACGTCACGGTGTCTCAGCACGCATGGGGTCCTACCACTAAAACGCCTGTAGTGTGTGAACAGGGTCTGAAAAGTGCTATAAACCAACTTACAGCCAGGGTTTAGAGCATTTCCACGCGTTTAGGCCAGGAGTTTTTGTCTTTATGTGTATGGAATGTGCCACTTCATTTTGTTGGTAACATTCTTTTGCACCTGTTTGCTTCTATGTCACATGGTCTGTTGTGGGTGCGGCTCACAGCTTTATCCGCACAGTGCATTGGTGATACCACTATGGAGGCATGTGAGAGCCTGGCTATGAGTTGGTTTCTAGCACTGTTCAGACCTTTAAATGGCCAAGACTGAGTGCACGTCCTAAGGGCTCATGTACACTATCGTTGTTGTTTTGCGGTCTGCAAAACATGGTTACTGGCCATGTGCATTCCGCAGTCACGGATGGTGTTGCAAAAAACTAGAAGACAACAAATGAAGATCCGACTGACTTGATCCCAAACTAAGGAACATAGGGGTGAGCCCTGTAAAAGCCCTAGCTCTCTCCCTGACTGCTCAGCCCATGCAAAGATCTCTATGATAGATAATTGCATGCCCCTGTGCCTCGACTGTATGACACCTGAACACCCTATAATAGTGAGGGGACACAACCACCGACTCCCTACACTTAATACGGAGGGAGTCAGGGTCACCTAGGATCAAGCCAACAGGAAAACAAAAATAAAGGAACAGACTTATCTGTAGAAGCATCAGTTGCAGCATCCAGCATGCGCACAATCCAGGAAGTTGTATAAACCGCAAAGTGATGCAGTATGGGAGGGGATTTAAAAGGGAAGCAATCAGTGCAACTAGATGACAGCTGAGAGAGGGAAACGAGATGACAAAATGAAAGCAAAACAAAAGAACCTCAAGCAAGAGGTTCTGAAGAACGTCTGTCAGAGCTTCTCACATATCTGGCGGTGACATCCGCATTTTGCAGAACAGTCCTATCCTTGTCCGTAATGCGGAAAATAATAGGACATGTTCTATTTTTTTGCAGAACGGCCATGCAGATATACGGACATGGATCACACACTGAGCAATTTCTCTTTTTTGAGGCCCCATTGAAGTGAATGGTTCCACATATGGGACGCAAAAAATAAAAAAAATAAAAATAAAAAAGGAATGGACATGAAAAAAGAACAGTTTGTCTGCATGAGCTGTAAGAGACAGGGCTAGAAACCGTCCTAAGGGAATGCAGGCCGTATCCTGCAGCATACACTAAAGACGCCGATGGCTGGGACAGCCGCCACTGGGGGAAGGAAACTGAGCAGGTCCAGATCACCAGGTGAACAGAGAGACTGGCTGGGTGAATAGTGTGACGCTCGTGTGCACAAGGAGAAGCGGGGCAGAGGCAGGCACAGAGCGCCCATGCAACAGCAGCACTAAGATCATCTAGGTGTTACATGTGTACACTAAGATCATTTAGGTGTATTTAAGATGGGTAATAGTACACATTTAACAACCCTAAATGCTGACAAGATAATTATCTTGTATACCAATTTAATCCCTTTCTTGCAGGTGTTCAGGGATATAATAGAGTAATACTCCCAAGCCTCATTTTACAGTTAAATGAGGTTGAATGTCAAATTCTCACCCCTTGAGGGAGCAAATCCAAGCAAACTATAGCTAAAATGAGCTATAAAGATGTGCACACTTCTTAAAATAATGTACTGTATGTCCTTCAATGCATGCCACAGAATTTTCCCTTGTTTCATTAACCAGTTACAATTGTTACTGACATGCTTTGTGTGAGGCAGGAGGAAAATAAAAACGAGTATTTCAAGAATATCAACACTTTACCACTCTAGATGGGGAGGTATGAGCCTTCTGGATATAAGGTGTAGGAAGGCGCAAGGGGCCGTAATTGATAGAAGGTATGTGTCACCGAGATTCCTGGCCTTGGTGAGGTAAGAGCCGATAGTTTTAAGTGTCAGCGGCAGCCAATGCTGGTTGACACCGTTTGTTGTTAGTGTGGCTGTAAAGCCGATCCGGGATGGCTCTTACTGGGATTAGGCAAAGTACTGGGTGGGTGGCTCTCCCCACGCTCCAGGCCGGGTCTTTATTGGCCTATATAAAACCCAGCCAGCAGTCTCAGCTGGGTGTGAATTATCCTCCATTTGACAGTGGAGCACTGTCAGTTTTGGAACCGAGAACGTGTATAGAGAGAGAGAGTGATATATATATTGTGGCAATGTGAACAGTGCTGGAAGGTGTGTTGTCCCACTTCAGGTACCTCAGATGGGTGAGACAGATAAAATCCAGAGAGTGGCAGTAGTCTCAGCAAAGCATAGTTTGCTGAGACATTTCTGTATACATTTTCTGGGCTGGATTTTACTTGGACTGGTGGCTAGGCTTGAAAAAACAAAAAAGACCCAGGGCATCCCAGAGGAGGATGAAGGACAATGCCCACCCAATATGACACCCGTGAATAGTAACTCGGTACAAGCTCCCGAGTGAAATGGAAAAAGAACAAGTAAATGGAGCTCATAGTACCAAAAAGTAAAAATATGGTTTATTTGAACATAATTAAAAGGTATACATAAATAGAAAGACAAGTAAATATTATGCCATTTCAAAAGTGAATGAGAACAGAGAAAGAGCGCCACCCTGGGATGGCACACAGGTCAATTGTAAAGTATCATATCAATGTATGGGTCAAAGAAAGATACTGGGTACAATGACCAACCTATGACGAGATAACAAGGTAAGAACCAAAATACATGGGTGAGTCAGTAGTCAACAAACAGACCTGTACGGCAATGAACCAAGGTTTGTTTGGCAAGTGCAATATGAGGAGTAAACAACAAACCACAGTGGAGACCAGGTGTGGTAAAAAGTCAAAATGCCGTGCAGGTGATAGAGGAGCAAAGACTCACCTAAGGAGGACCGTGTGCTGAGTTACCCAGGATGGCGCTACCCCAACGTGCGTTTCGGCGTGCCTTTGTCTGGGGGTAACGCCATCACTGTGAATCGAGTATTTACAGCATCTCTCGACCAATGAGAAATTAATACTCACTCGTCCTCAGCTGTGAATGTATGTTGGCGCGCAAAGCTTCAGCCAAACCGCGTCCGGCTGCCTCGCAGCCGGCGTCCCGTCGACACGCCCACATCACGTGACTAAGTCACATGATCGGACGATTGCGGCATGAGGCCGCTCAGGAGCAAGGTGCCGGTGCTGGGCAATGCGCGCACACATCAACCGAGAACAGTCATGTGTAGATGAAGGACACAGCGCAGTATGCGTGGAACATAATGCGTACCCCCATTGGATCTATAATTATGCTGGGAAAGCCGTTTTTTTCACAATGCAATATAAACACAAGAGTACCATAGTAGAATATGTGTTTCAAAGTGAAAAATATATACAAATTACGACAGTATATACAGGTCCTTCTAAAAAAAAATAGCATTTTGTGATAAAGTTCATTATTTTCTGTAATGTACTGATAAACATTAGACTTTCATATATTTTAGATTCATTACACACAACTGAAGTAGTTCAAGCCTTTTATTGTTTTAATATTGATGATTTTGGCATACAGCTCATGAAAACCCAAAATTCCTATCTCAAAAAATTTGCATATTTCATCCGACCAATAAAAGAAAAGTGTTTTTAATACAAAAAAAGTCAACCTTCAAATAATTATGTTCAGTTATGCACTCAATACTTGGTCGGGAATCCTTTTGCAGAAATCACTGCTTCAATGCGGCGTGGCATGGAGGCAATCAGCCTGTGGCACTGCTGAGGTGTTATGGAGGCCCAGGATGCTTCGATAGCGGCCTTAACCACTTCAGCCCCGCTAGCTAAAACCCCCTTCATGACCAGGCCACTTTTTACACTTCTGCACTACACTACTTTCACCGTTTATCGCTCGGTCATGCAACTTACCACCCAAATGAATTTTACCTCCTTTTCTTCTCACTAATAGAGCTTTCATTTGGTGGTATTTCATTGCTGCTGACATTTTTACTTTTGTTATTAATCGAAATTTAACGATTTTTTTGCAAAAAAATGACATTTTTCACTTTCAGCTGTAATTTTTTTTTAAAAAAACGACATCCATATATAAATTTTTCGCTAAATTTATAGTTCTACATGTCTTTGATAAAAAAAATAAAAATATGGTTTGGGTAAAAGTTATAGCGTTTACAAACTATGGTACAAAAATGTGAATTTCCGCTTTTTGAAGCAGCTCTGACTTTCTGAGCACCTGTCATGATTCCTGAGGTTCTACAATGCCTAAACAGTAGAAAAACCCCACAAATGACCCCATTTCGGAAAGTACACCCTAAGGTATTCGCTGATGGGCATAGTGAGTTCATAGAACTTTTTATTTTTTGTCACAAGTTAGCGGAAAATGATGATTTTTTATTTTTATTTTTTTCTTACAAAGTCTCATATTCCACTAACTTGCGACAAAAAATAAAAAATTCTAGGAACTCGCCATGCCCCTCACAGAATACCTTGGGGTGTCTTCTTTCCAAAATGGGGTCACTTGTGGGGTAGTTATACTGCCCTGGCAATTTAGGGGCCCATATGTGTGAGAAGTACTTTGCAATCAAAATCTGTAAAAAATGACCGGTGAAATCCGAAAGGTGCACTTTGGAATGTGGGTCCCTTTGCCCACCTTGGCTGCAAAAAAGTGTCACACATCTGGTATCGCCGTACTCAGGAGAAGTTGGGGAATGTGTTTTGGGGTGTCATTTTACATATACCCATGCTGGGTGAGAGAAATATCTTGGCAAAAGACAACTTTTCCCATTGTTTTTATACAAAGTTGGCATTTGACCAAGATATTTTTCTCGCCCAGCATGGGTATATGTAAAATGACACCCCAAAACACATTCCCCAACTTCTCCTGAGTACGGCGATACCAGATGTGTGACACTTTTTTGCTGCCAAGGAGGGCAAAGGGGCACATATTCCAAAGTGCACCTTTCAGATTTCGCAGGCCATTTTTTACACATTTTGATTGCAAAGTACTTCTCACACATTTGGGCCCCTAAATTGCCAGGGCAGTATAACTACCCCACAAGTGACCCCATTTTGGAAAGAAGACACCCTAAGGTATTCCGTGAGGGGCACGGCGAGTTCCTAGAACTTTTTATTTTTTGTCACAAGTTAGCGGAAAATGATGATTTTTTTATTTTTTCCTTACAAAGTCTCATATTCCACTAACTTGCGACAAAAAATAAAAAAATCTAGGAACTCGCCATGCCCCTCACGGAATACCTTGGGGTGTCTTCTTTCCAAAATGGGGTCACTTGTGGCGTAGTTATACTGCCCTGGCAATTTAGGGGCCCAAATGTGTGAGAAGTACTTTGCAATCAAAATGTGTAAAAAATGGCCTGCGAAATCTGAAAGGTGCACTTTGGAATATGTGCCCCTTTGCCCTCCTTGGCAGCAAAAAAGTGTCACACATCTGGTATCGCCGTACTCAGGAGAAGTTGGGGAATGTGTTTTGGGGTGTCATTTTACATATACCCATGCTGGGCGAGAAAAATATCTTGGTCAAATGCCAACTTTGTATAAAAACAATGGGAAAAGTTGTCTTTTGCCAAGATATTTCTCTCACCCAGCATGGGTATATGTAAAATGACACCCCAAAACACATTCCCCAACTTCTCCTGAGTACGGCGATACCAGATGTGTCACACTTTTTTGCAGCCTAGATGCGCAAAGGTGCCCAAATTCCTTTTAGGAGGGCATTTTTAGACATTTGGATCCCAGACATCTTCTCACGCTTTAGGGCCCCTAAAAAGCCAGGGCAGTATAAATACCCCACATGTGACCCCACTTTGGAAAGAAGACACCCCAAGGTATTCAATGAGGGGCCTGGCGAGTTTACAGAAAAAAAAATTTGGGGCATAAGTTAGCGGAAATTGATATTTTTTTTTTTTTTTCTCACAAAGTCTCACTTTCCGCTAACTTAGGACAAAAATGTAAATCTTTCATGGACTCAATATGCCCCTCAGTAAATACCTTGGGGTGTCTTCTTTCCAAAATGGGGTCAGTTGTGGGGTGTTTGTACTGCCCTGGCATTTGAGGGTCTCCGCAATCATTACATGTATGGCCAGCATTAGGAGTTTCTGCTATTCTCCTTATATTGAGCATACAGGTAATAAGATTTTTTTTTCCGTTCAGCCTCTGGGCTGAAAGAAAAAAAATGAACGGCACAGATTTCTTTATTCGCATCGATCAATGTGGATGAAAAAATCTCTACCAAAAAAAAAAAAATGGAGGGGAAAGGCGTCTGCCAGGACATAGGAGCTCCGCCCAACATCCATACCCACTTAGCTCGTATGCCCTGGCAAACCAGATTTCTCCATTCACATCAATCGATGTGGATGAATAAATCATTGCCGGGATTTATTTTTATTTTTTTACATACAAAGTGTTTGCCAAAGCATAGGAACGCCGCCTCCTCCTCAGCTCGTATGCCTTGGCAAACGTATCTGTTACAGCAGAGTAGAAATCTCGTCTTGCAGCGCCGCATACACCGACTTGCGTGTAATCTGACAGCAGCGCAATGCTTCTGTCAGAATGCACATCAGTGCTGCAGCTAATCGATCGGTTGGTCCACCTGGAAGGTAAAAAAAAAAAAAAAAAAAAAAAAACAGGCCGCAACACAATAATTTTATTAACTTTGCAACAGAATATATAAACTTTAACTTTTTTAACTGAACATTAACCTTTTTGCTTACTGGTGTTTTTTGTTTTTTTTACCTTTATAGAACAAACCTCTCCTTCCCCATGGGTCAATGTGCAAAGCGCAAATCGCCCAAAGATGTGGCGAAGTGCGTTATGCACTTTGTCCCAGGTGAAAGGAGAGGTTTGCAGCAGCTGTGTGAGTGAATGGGCCCTAATAGCCCTGTGTGCCTGTCCTGGTGAGATGATCCCTATGCTAATAGTGTACCTGTGAGTGGTACTTCCGGAAACACTCTCCAAAGCATAGGGCAGGGTGGTCAGGACAGTCAGGACAGAAATAGCGGGTGTCACGCCTTATTCCACTCCTGCTACAGACACGACATCTTTTTCGGGGTGACAAATGGGTTGAGGTACCAGGAACGACATTGGGGAAATGTCGCTCGTGTAGACGGCTAACTACACTGGTGGATGGGGCCACGGAACCTCCTGGGTACAGGAGGTTCTCGATGATCTCTTCCTGAAATTTGAGGAAGGATCCAGTTCTCCCAGCCTTACTGTAGAGAACAAAACTATTGTACAGAGCCAATTGAATTAAATATACAGACACCTTCTTATACCAGCGTCTGGTTCTGCGGGAAACTAAATACGGAGACAACATCTGGTCATTGAAGTCCACCCCTCCCATGTGAAGGTTATAGTCGTGGACTGAGAGGGGCTTTTCAATGACACGGGTTGCTCGCTCAATTTGTATTGTCGTGTCTGCGTGAATGGAGGAGAGCATGTAAACGTCACGCTTGTCTCTCCATTTCACCGCGAGCAGTTCTTCGTTACACAGTGCGGCCCTCTGCCCCCTTGCAAGACGGGTGCTAACGAGCCGTTGGGGGAAGCCTGCGCGACTAGTTCGCGCGGTACCACAGGCGCCAATCCGTTCTAGAAACAAATGCCTAAAGAGGGCCACACTTGTGTAAAAATTGTCCACATAAAGATGGTACCCCTTGCCGAATAAGGGTGACACCAAGTCCCAAACTGTCTTCCCACTGCTCCCCAGGTAGTCAGGGCAACCGACCGGCTCCAGCGTCTGATCTTTTCCCTCATAGATCCGAAATTTGTGGGTATAGCCTGTGGCCCTTTCACAGAGCTTATACAATTTGACCCCATACCGGGCGCTGCTTGCTTGGGATGTATTGTTTGAAGCCAAGGCGCCCGGTAAAATGTATCAGGAACTCGTCTACGCAGATGTTTTGCTCTGGGGTATACAAATCTGCAAATTTCAGGTTGAAATGGTCTATGAGGGGCCGAATTTTGTGGAGCCGGTCAAAAGCAGGGTGGCCTCTGGGACGGGAGGTGCTGTTATCACTAAAGTGCAGGAAACGCAGGATGGCCTCAAAACGTGCCCTGGACATAGCAGCAGAGAACATGGGCATGTGATGAATTGGGTTCGTGGACCAATATGACCGCAATTCATGCTTTTTAGTTAGACCCATGTTGAGGAGGAGGCCCAGAAAAGTTTTAATTTCGGAAACTTGGACTGGTTTCCACCGGAAAGGCTGGGCATAATAGCTTCCCGGGTTAGCGGTTATAAATTGTGTGGCATATCTGTTTGTTTCGGCCACAACTATGTCTAAGAGCTCCGCAGTCAAGAACAGCTCAAAAAATCCCAGGGCCGAACCGATCTGAGCTGTCTCAACCCGAACTCCAGACTGGGCAGTGAAAGGGAAAACTACAGGTGCGGCTGAAGTTGGGGACTGCCAATCAGGGTTTGCCAGCACCTCTGGGATTCTAAGGGCTCTACGGGCACGTCTTTGCGGTGGCTGCGACGGGGTCACTACTGCACGTGCCACCGTACCAGCTTCAACTGCCCTTCTGGTGCTCGCTACTTCACCAGGTTGTACGGCAGTGCTGGTACTAGGTCCAGGGAGGGCTGGGCTGCTGGTGTATGCCTCACCACGTAATCCGACAGCACCAGCCCCACTCTGCTGCTCTTGAAGCGGATCCTGCGCAACCTGCGGTCTAGCGACACGGGCCGGGTACGCCTGGTGCTATCAGGGACCTCAGCCTCCTCGTCCGAACTTTGGGTCAGAGAGCCACTGCTTTCTACAGGTTCGTATTCTGACCCGCTGGATTCATCAGATGAGGGTTCCCATTCCTCATCCGACTGGGTCAGAAGCCTGTAGGCCTCTTCAGAAGAATACCCCCTGTTTGACATGTGGGCAACTAAATTTAGGGGTATTCCCTGAGACTACCCAAGAAAAAAAAGCAAGCCTGTCTTACAAAGGGGAGGCTAGCGAAGTACTGGAGGCCGCTGCCGTTGATAAAAAATTATCAAAACTGATTTTTTTTATCGCCGCAGTGCGTGTAAAGTGAATGTGCAGCGATCAAAAAAAAATTTGTTTGAAAGTAGTTTGAAATCAAAATGTAAAAAATGCCCTGTGAAATCCAAAAGGTGCTCTTTGGAATGTGTGCCCCTTTGCCCACCTAGGCGGCAAAAAAGTGTCACACATCTGGTATTGCCGTACTCAGGAGAAGTTGGGGAATGTGTTTTGGGGTGTCATTTTACATATACCCATGCTGGGTGAGAGAAATATCTTGGCAAATTACAACTTTTCCCATTTTTTTTATACAAAGTTGGCATTTGACCAAGATATTTATCTCACCTGAGCGGAATTTTTTTTTTTTGGGGTATTTTCTCACAAAGTCTCCCTTTCCGCTAACTTGGGACAAAAATTTCAATCTTTCATGGACTCAATATGCCCCTCACGGAATACCTTGGGGTGTCTTCTTTCCGAAATGGGGTCACATGTGGGGTATTTATACTGCCCTGGCATTTTAGGGGCCCTAAAGCGTGAGAAGAAGTCTGGAATATAAATGTCTAAAAATTTTTACGCATTTGGATTCAGTGAGGGGTATGAGAGTTCATGTGACTAACACAAGTTAGTGGAATATGAGACTTAGTAAGAAAAAATAAAATAAAAATATTCCGCTAACTTGGGCCAAAAAAAAATTCTGAATGGAGCCTTACAGGGGGGGGGGGGGGGGGTGATCAATGACAGGGGGGTGATCAGGGAGTCTATATGGGGTGATCACCCCCCTGTCATTGATCACCCCCCTGTAAGGCTCCATTCAGATGTCCGTATGATTTTTACGGATCCACGGATACATGGATCGGATCCGCAAAACACATACGGACGTCTGAACGGAGCCTGACAGGGGGGTGATCAAGTTATCTATATGGGTGATCACCCGCCTGTCATTGATCACCCCCCCTGTAAGGCTCCATTCAGACGTCCGTATGTGTTTTGCGGATCCGATCCATGTATCCGTAAAAATCATACGGACGTCTGAATGGAGCCTGACAGGGGGGTGATCAATGACAGGGGGGTGATCAATGACAGGGGGGTGATCAGGGAGTCTATATGGGGTGATCATGGGTGATCAGGGGTTCATGAGGGGTTAATAAGTGACAGGGGGGGGGGGGGGGTGTAGTGTAGTGTTTTGTGGTACTTTACACAGCTACCTGTGTCCTCTGGTGGTCGATCCAAACAAAAGGGACCATCAGAGGACCAGGTATATTAGACGCTGTTATCAAAACAGCGTCTAATATACCTGTTAGGGGTTAAAAAAAAAAAATCACATCTCCAGCCTGCCAGCGAACGATCGCCGCTGGCAGGCTGGAGATCCACTCGCTTACCTTCAGTTCCTGTGAACGCGCGCGCCTGTGTGCGCGCGTTCACAGGAAATCTCGGCCCTCGCAAGATGACGCGTATATGCGTCACTCTGCGCAGGGCTGCCGCCTCCGGACCGCAGATCTGCGTTAGGCGGTCCGGAGGCGGTTAAAACAATAAAAGGCTTGAACTATTTCAGTTGTGTGTAATGAATCTAAAATATATGAAAGTCTAATGTTTATCAGTACATTACAGAAAATAATGAACTTTATCACAATATGCTAATTTTTTTAGAAGGACATTATATATATATATATATATATATATATATATATATATATATATATATATATGAGAAACAGTGGAAACCAGCGATTCGACCTATAGACCGGATGGATAAGGGTCCTCGCCTCTTGGTCCACCCAGACCGCACGATTAGACCAAAGAAAATTGTAGATAAATGAGGGGCACTCCGTATATGGGAATAAAGACAGCAATTGAATAATGGCCAAATATTATTTAATTCTATTATAACATATAAAGCCAATGCATCAAACAATCACAATATAAAAACATCCATACAATGTAATACCATAAAATACATACCCAATGGAAAAGGGCCTGAAAATTCCCCAGACAATCGTGAAAGTTCAAAAATTCGTATGTGCGAATAATCAGCAGTCCCCACAATAAGAATAATTGCAGCGGATCTTTATACACTTGGAGAGTTTGTTCTTAACTCCGGCCTGCATCAGGCTCCAGATAATTCGCATGCACGATCTAACTATGTCAGAAATATCGTACTGCGTACTGTCCAAATTAAATCCTCCGGTTTATTCGGATAATCCGATATATCAATGATCGTGAAGGGGATCTCTTACCCTGTTCCGTCACTGTCTCGATGTAATGGATCGCAGATACAGCCGATCTTACCCAAACGCGGCGTCCCACGTGGTATGGAGTCTCGAACGTGACGTCTCACGTCAAGGTAGTAATCCAAATGCGAAAATCACTGCGACCGTAGTCTTTTCCTCTGGGTGACTCCTGATTTATTGGGGAACGGCTCACTGTCCCAGTCTTTATTCCCCTATATACGGAGTGCCCCTCATTTATCTACTATATATATATATATATATATATATATATATATATTGCAAAGTGAAGAATAAGCACAAATATTGTGAGATGTGAATGCAGGAAATAATAATAACAATAAGCATAATGTTGTGCGGACATACATATATAGTCACAATAATAATTAAATCCATGATTATATAGATCCATGATTATATAAAGTAAAGTAAAATAAGACATACAGTGCTGGTGAAGGTATAAAAATTATAATAATAAAAACAATATTATATACTCTATAAAGTGCAACGTGCATAGGAGGAATGTTTACAAAGATCTGACAAATGAACAGTGCAAAGAGAGGGTATCTAGCCTGGTGGCTAGGCTGGGTAGAGGGAGTTCCCAGTCCACACCCTTCCAGTATGGGTTTTCCTTTCTACCTGAGGTGATCGCAGGTGAGGCCTGCTGTAATCAGGCTGGCATAAAGCGCCTCAGAGTTGGTCAGTCTGAGGAGGGAGAGTGAGACTGTTTTGTGAAGCAGAGGCTCTGTGTGTGGTCTCAGTCAGGAGGACTGAGGGACCACAAGGCTTTGAATAGCCTGAAGTTTGGAGGACCTAGCGACACCTATAGAACGAGTGTTGCACGCCCAGCGTGAGGAGGACTACTGGGTTACTTCCCTAAAAGGTACTGGAGTTGCCACAGCCTGGAGGCTGCAGTATTGATGTTGGCTGAGGAAAGCCGCATATAATGTCCATGTGTGAACTGTGCTCTGAGTAAGGTAGGGACATATTTTGTTTAGGTAGCGCCTAGAGAGGCAGGAATTTATTTGTGTTTTAAGTCTTGGCGGTGCGGGAACCTCACCCCACCCAGTGATGTATAACTGGACTATCCTTTATAAGAAGACTGTCAAAATAAATGCACAGTTTGGACATGAAAATTCGTTGTCTGGTGAGATATCTGTGAGTGTGACCCCCTGAAAAGAGACGATCCCTTACAAATATATATATATATATATATATATATATATATATATATATACACACACACCATACAGTACAGACCAAAAGTTTGGACACACCTTCTCATTCAAAGTTTTCTTTATTTTCAGGACTATGAAAATTGTAGATTCATACTGAAGGCATCAAAACTATGAATTAACACATGTGGAATTATATAAATAACAAAAAAGTGTGAAACAACTGAAAATATGTCATATTCTAGGTTCTTCAAAGTAGCCACATTTTGCTTTGATTACTGCTTTGCACACTATTGGCATTCTCTTGATGAGCTTCAAGAGGTAGTCACCTGAAATGGTCTTCCAACAGTCTTGAAGGAGTTCCCAGAGATGCTTAGCACTTGTTGGCCCTTTTGCCTTCACTCTGCGGTCCAGCTCACCCCAAACCATCTCGATTGGGTTCAGGTCCGGTGACTGTGGAGGCCAGGTCATCTGGCGCAGCACCCAATCACTCTCCTTCATGGTCAAATAGCCCTTACACAGCCTGGAGGTGTGTTTGGGGTCATTGTCCTGTTGAAAAATAAATGATGGTCCAACTAAATGCAAACCAGATGGAATAGCATGCCGCTGCAAGATGCTGTGGTAGCCATGCTGGTTCAGTATCCCTTCAATTTTGAATAAATCCCCAACAGTGTCACCAGCAAAGCACCCCCACACCATCACACCTCCTCCTCCACGGTGGGAACCAGGCATGTAGAATCCATCCGTTCACCTTTTCTGCGTCGCACAAAGACACGGTGGTTGGAACCAAAGATCTCAAATTTTGACTCATCAGAACAAAGCACAGATTTTCACTGGTCTAATGTCCATTCCTTGTGTTTATTAGCCCAAACAAGTCTCTTCTGCTTGTTGCCTGTCCTTAGCAGTGGTTTCCTAGCAGATATTCTATCATGAAGGCCTGAGTCACACAGTCTCCTCTTAACAGTTGTTCTAGAGAGGTTTGCTGCTAGAACTCTGTGTGGCATTGACCTGGTCTCTAATCTGAGCTGCTGTTAAACTGCGATTTCTGAGGCTGGTGACTCGGATGAACTTATCCTCTGCAGCAGAGGTGACTCTTGGTCTTCCTTTCCTGGGGCGGACTGCATGTGAGCCAGTTTCTTTGTAGCGCTTGATGGTTTTTGTGACTGCACTTGGGGACACTTTCAAAGTTTTCCCAATTTTTCGGACTGACTGACCTTCATTTCTTAAAGTAATGATGGCCACTCGT
Organism: Bufo gargarizans; assembly: GCF_014858855.1. Lineage (NCBI taxonomy): Eukaryota > Metazoa > Chordata > Amphibia > Anura > Bufonidae > Bufo > Bufo gargarizans. The sequence goes on from NC_058080.1 coordinate 317,158,596, forward strand.
TTTTCTTTACTTAGCTGCTTTTTTCTTGCCATAATACAAAGTCTAACAGTCTATTCAGTAGGACTATCAGCTGTGTATCCACCTGACTTAACAACGCAACTGATGGTCCCAACCCCATTTATAAGGCAAGAAATCCCACTTATTAAACCTGACCTGACACCTGTGAAGTGAAAACCATTTCAAGTGACTACCTCTTGAAGCTCATCAAGAGAATGCCAAGAGTGTGCAAAGCAGTAATCAAAGCAAAAGGTGGCTACTTTGAAGAACCTAGAATATGACATATTTTCAGTTGTTTCACACTTTTTTGTTATGTATATAATTCCACATGTGTTAATTCATAGTTTTGATGCCTTCAGTGCGAATCTTCAATTTTCATAGTCATGAAAATAAAGAAAACTCTTTGAATGAGAAGGTGTGTCCAAACTTTTGGTCTCTACTGTGTATGTGTATATATATGTATGTGGTCGTAACACCTATCTAACCCTATCTACAACAAGCAGTAGAGTTATGCAATAACTGCTGTGGTAGGGCAGCCTAAAGGGGGCCACCCTAATGTGAAGTGACTGTAAGATAGTGTGGGTGGGTGGGTGAAATCAGCGTCGGCCTGGGCCCACAGATGCCTATAAATAGCCTAGCAATTAGCCAACCTGGGCCCACAGGTGCGTATAATTAGCCTTGTAATCAGCCTCCCCTCCCACAAATGCAGCAATATATTGCTTAATACATGTGGTCGGATCGACTATCAGAAACGTGAACCTAACCTAATCTACAACAAGCAGTACAGTTATGCCATAACTGCTGTGGTAGGGCAGCCTAAAGGGGCCAAAAAGAGCAGACCTTAGTTTAGAGTAAATATATACATACCGTTACGACACCCGATTTTGAACGGAAAAGATCTTTCACGATGAAGGTGCGGAATATACCATATATATCACAGTGACTTCCATCTACCTTACCTCTTTGTCATGTTCACCGCCACATCGTTCTTGGAGATGGTTAATGCTGATGCGATTGAAAGAGTGTCTGGTAACCAGGAACGATTTACTCCTATGTTGACTAACATATGACCCTATAACGAGAAGGTCTGAATCCTGAGAGCTGCAGACTGAAACAACAATGGTGAATCTGTTGGAAGGGCCTAGATGAACTCCAACCATCCGCCAACGGCCCTGATCGGGCACCGACTGTTCCTGGTGGCAAAATACTTTACCTCTACTTATTCCCCAGGCCACACTTTCTATTAAGGGCCCAAAAGTTAGAACATGGCGTCTGCCGTCTTACTGTAGTAGTAAATTAAGTGAAAATGTGTGAACTCACCAGTCCTGGGGAACCATCAGGAATACATGGCTATTTCGATTAACGAGCTAATGTTGCCTGTAATAAGGACAGAACGTACACATAATACCTGCAGTTGTGACAGAAAATAAGCTTAAGGTCGTGATAAACTATGTATGCTGCGCCTGTAGTCGTCAAAGGACTTGTCTTCTGACATGACAGACTTCGTAAGCTGCGCCTTATTACTGTACCTCCTACTGGAAGATGGACCGATACCCAGGACTTAGGCCGGACATCAACACCCTCGGCCCAAGTTTGTAGATTAAGTAAGCACGCCTTGGAGAAGATGATGTCCGCAAAGGAAGGCTTGGGATGACTGCTTATAAAGAAAACAATGAAAACCCAACAACCTAGAAAATAAAAGTCAGGGAAAACAATAACGGGAGTGAGGCTCTAATGGCACAAGCCATGCGTGCGAGCCACCACAAGAAAATTGTATTGCGAGCCACAGATGACCGAGCCATGTGAGCGGGTCTGAAGGCAGAAAAAGACATGGAACCTACTTGTTGTGGGACCACGCAGCCGGCCTCGAATGGCGGAGTTATTTGTGTAAAATTTAAACGGAGAAGCCATGCGTGAGAGACTAATGGCAAAGCCATGCGTGAGAGACTCTAAGGGCGGATTTATATTTATTTTTATTTATGTTTTATAAACCACTTATGCAGCACCAGTATGACTTGGGGACTCGCATAACCATGACCCTCTCCGACAATAAACCTAGGATGCTAACCAGCCTACAACCATATTGTACCCCTAACGAACAACATGAAGAACGGTCATTGGGCCCCTGAAGCCATGAGGCCCCCCAAAGCCAAGAGACTGACCTGGATGACCTTACAGTGACGATAAGTAATTAAAACGAGAGCCAGACCTAACGGAAAATGCATAGACATTAGTGATCTGAAACATGCATGAACGAAACATTAAATCAACCGTGAAATTGAACCAGATGGGAGAAAAACAAGAGCCAGAGGCATTGCAGTTCACTAAGAAAAGACAAACGAATGAACAACTGTGAAAACATAGTAGGAACTTACTCCTATTGGCCCACTGACCACTAGGGAGCTATTTGGTTAACTGGGGCGGGAGATCAATCTGAGTGAATGCGAACCAAAAGTAAGAGACAAGTCTGAGTGAATGCAAACCAGGACTAAAGAACACCACCAATTTTATTTTTTGTTTATTTTTTTTCCCCTCCCCCCCAAGTAAACAGAAAAAGGTAGGCCTAAGGAATGTAACAAACCACCAAGGAAAGAAACGTAAGCAGCTATGTTTATCGGAAGAGCAGTATCAGAGAGGTGTGCTGATAGCCCTAGTAAGAATACTGAGTAACTATTATGTAGCAATGAAAAGAAATGCAGCTTTAAGTGGAAGCAGAGTATAACACATGATGTAAGAACAAGTGGGTAAATGTAGCTCTGGATGTGAGTGGTGCCTAAAAACATGGCATGGGCACAGCTCTGAGTATGAGCATTAGGAGCATGGTATAAAGCAGCCGTATGAATGCAATCTAAAAGTGAGCAAAGTATTAATGTAATACAACAGCGGACGTATGACCGCAGCTCTAGTAGTGAATGGTGTATAGGACAAAATGTAAATGCAGACACACGGACGTAGCTTTGAAGGTAACAATCCTAATCACAATCATTTGACCCTTAGCGCCCAACCCCCTTCGCCCCAGAGCGCCACAAGTCACGGACCGTGTAACCAAGTCCGATCCTACCGTGAATGCCAGCACTCGCCCGGCACCTTCTGCCATTGCCCAGGCGCAAATTAACCTCCACGTGACGCTGCAGGAGGTTTTTTTTTTTTCTCATTCATCCATGACCCTTCCAAAAACTAAATGAATAAAATACCATCACTTAAACACAGCGTGCGTAGCTTGGAGACATGCGTCCCGTATGTAACAGGTATCATAAAACATGCGACCATACCTATTCTAGGGACGTGCTTACACCAATAACCATATGTAATAGCCCCCCACAAGCTGGCCAAAATATACTAACAGTCCTTTCTTTTTCCTTTTTAAAATCAACCATTGATCCACATTTACCATCACTTAAACCCAGCACGCGTAGCTTGAGCCAACTGCAGACACATGCCCCACATGTAAACCAGGTATCAGAAAACATACAACCAGCCCACTCTAAGCACATGCTACCCCAATAACTGTATGCAATGGCCCCACCAGGCCTCTGAATGCCCACACAAACAATACAAACAACCATGGTTCGACCATTAGCGCCCAAATTCTGATTCATCCCAGAGCGCTACATGTCGTGGACCGCAGCGTGGGGCCCCTACAAACAACTGCGATCCTACTATGAATACCCGCGCCCTCCTGAAACATTCTGCTGTCGCCCAGCCGTAAGGTGCCTCCACACCATGCTGCTGTATCCTAGAGCTGAGCCAGAAGTAGTGAAATCAGCTGAATCAGCATCAGCCTGGGCCCACAGGTGCCTATAAATAGCCTTGTAATCAGCCTTCCCTCCCACAAATGCACCAATATATTGCTTAATACATGTGGAGAGTGGCAGAGTGAGATATCAATGCATTATAATTTGTTGATTGGGCATGCTCTCAATCAACTTCTGGGCCAATTCCTGACTGATAGCAACCAATTCTTTCATAATCACTTCTTGGAGTTTGTCAGAATTAGTGGGTTTTTGTTTGTCCACCCGCCTCTTGAGGATTGACCACAAGTTCTCAATGGGATTAAGATCTGGGGAGTTTCCAGGCCATGGACCCAAAATGTCAATGTTTTGGTCCCCGAGCCACTTAGTTATCACTTTTGCCTTATGGCACGGTGCTCCATCGTGCTGGAAAAGGCATTGTTCGTCACCAAACCGTTGGATTGTTGGAAGAAGTTGCTGTTGGAGGGTGTTTTGGTACCATTCTTTATTCATGGCTGTGTTTTTGGGCAAAATTGTGAGTGATCCCACTCCCTTGGATGAGAAGCAACCCCACACATGAATGGTCTCAGGATACTTTACTGTTGGCATGACACAGGACTGTTGGTAGCGCTCACCTTTTCTTCTCCGGACAAGCCTTTTTCCTGATGCCCCAATCGGAAAGAGACTTCATCGGAGACTATGACTTTGCCCCAGTCCTCAGCAGTCCCCTGCATATTTTCTGCAGAAGATCAATCTGTCCCTGATGTTTTTTTTGGAGAGAAGTGGCTTCTTTGCTGCCCTTCTTCATCACCCTCCTTTAACAGGTTAAGTCTGCCATTTTAACCCAATCAGCCTGACAATGTTTTCCAGCCTTGTGCTCGTCAACATTCTCACTTGAGTTAACAAGATGATTACTTAAATGATCTCAGCAGGTCCTTTAATGACAGCAATGAAATGCAGTGGAAAGTTTTTTTTGGGATTAAGTTAATTTTCATGGCAAAGAAGGACTATGCAATTCATCTGATCACTCTTCAAAAGATTCTGGAGTATATGCAAATTGCGATTATAAAAACTTAAGCAGCAACTTTTCCAATTTCCAATATTTATGTAATTCTCAAAACTTTTGGCCACGACTGTACAGACCAAAAGTTTGGACATACCTTCTCATTCAAAGAATTTTCTTTATTTTCATGACTATGAAAATTGTAGATTCACACTGAAGGCATCAAAACTATGAATTAACACATGTGGAATTATATACATAACAAAAAAGTGTGAAACAACTGAAAATATGTCATATTCTAGGTTCTTCAAAGTAGCCACCTTTTGCTTTGATTACTGCTTTGCACACTCTTGGCATTCTCTTGTTGAGCTTCAAGAGGTAGTCACCTGAAATGGTTTTCACTTTACAGGTGTGCCCTGTCAAGTTTAATAAGTGGGATTTCTTGCCTTATAAATGGGGTTGGGACCATCAGTTGCCTTGTGGATAAGTCAGGTGGATACACAGCTGATAGCCCTACTGAATAGACTGTTAGAATTTGTATTATGGCAAGAAAAAAGCAGCTAAGTAAATAAAAACAAGTGGCCCTCATTACTTTAAGAAATGATGGTCAGTCAGTCCAAAAAATTGGGTAAACTTTGAAAGTGTCCCCAAGTGCAGTCACAAAACCATCAAGCGCTACAAAGAAACTGGCTCACATGCGGACTGCCCCAGGAAAGGAAGACCAAGAGTCACCTCTGCTGCGGAGGATAAGTTCATCCGAGTCACCAGCCTCAGAAATCGCAGGTTAACAGCAGCTCAGATTAGAGACCAGGTCAATGCCACACAGAGTTCTAGCAGCAGACACATCTCTACAACAACTATTAAGAGGAGACTGTGTGAATCAGGCCTTCATGGTAGAATATCTGCTAGGAAACCACTGCTAAAGGACAGGCAACAAGCAGAAGAGACTTGTTTGGGCTAAAGAACACAAGGAATGGACATTAGACCAGTGGAAATCTGTGCTTTGGTTTGAGGAGAACAAATTTGAGAACTTTGGTTCCAACCACCGTGTCTTTGTGCGACGCAGAAAAGGTGAATGGATGGACTCTACATGCCTGGTTCCCACCGTGAAGCATGGAGGAGGAGGGGTGATGGTGTGGGGGTGCTTTGCTGGTGACACTGTTGGGGATTTATTCAAAATTGAAGGCATACTGAACCAGCATGGCTACCACAGCATCTTGCAGCGGCATGCTATTCCATCCGGTTTGCGTTTAGTTGGACCATCATTTATTTTTCAACAGGACAATGACGCCAAACACACCTCCAGGCTGTGTAAGGGCTATTTGACCATGAAGGAGAGTGATGGGATGCTGCGCCACATGACCTGGCCTCCACAGTCACCAGACCTGAACCCAATCGAGATGGTTTGGGGTGAGCTGGACCGCAGAGTGAAGGCAAAAGGGCCAACAAGTGCTAAGCATCTCTGGGAACTCCTTCAAGACTGTTGGAAGACCATTTCAGATGACTACCTCTTGAAGCTCATCAAGAGAATGCCAAGAGTGTGCAAAGCAGTAATCAAAGCAAAAGGTGGCTACTTTGAAGAACCTAGAATACGACATATTTTCAGTTGTTTCACACTTTTTTTTGTTATTTATACAATTCCACATGTGTTAATTCATAGTTTTGATGCCTTCAGTGTGAATCTACAATTTTCATAGTCATGAAAATAAAGAAAACTTTGACTGAGAAGGTGTGTCCAAACTTTTGGTCTGTACTGTACGTCATCCTGAGTTTTTGCTCATAGGATGTACTCCTTGATTGCACTTTAATCACTGTTATATATGATACGATCATGAGATATTGGTAGTCTTGGTCACATTTTATAATTTTTTTGTTTCACTGTATATGATTGTAAATTGCTATGAATTGTTTACACATGTTATGTAAATTGCTATGAATTGGCACACTGCTATATATGCTTAGCACTTTGTATGCACTGCTTGAGAAAGGCTCCAGTACAGAGCCGAAACGTTGCATGTCCTGTTTGGGTAAATAAAGTTTTTTTGTACTTTATTTCATGGAGTTCTGCCCACTTTTTTGACTTTTATAGATATTTCTCCCTCTCTCTCATATATATATATATATATATATATATATATATATATATATATATATTTATTTGATAGTAGGGAGAGTGAGATATCAATGAATTATAATTTGGGGCTTTGTTTTCATTTTTTTATTCAGATTTAGGTGTTTCAGTTTTATTTTATTTACATATATTTACATTACTTTGGCCGGGTACCTGTACTTATATACAGTGGTGGCATGACTCGTCAGGAGACGCTGTGCTGCGAGACGTCAGTAGAGCTGAGCTGCGGGACGTCATTAGAGGGCAGGACGTCTAGGGGGTCATGAGGGGAGGCTCCAAAATAAATTCTCCATCATCATATTCACTCCTGCTTTCTGGTGACTGCATAACTACCAACCAGCACAGGGCAGCGATCACTTAACGTCGCCCTACTGCTGCACTTGTATGACATCAGCATCTGCGACTCATCTACCCCACACAACAGTAAACGTCGCACATAACCATTACTAGACCGCCCGTAGCCATGACAGGGGCCGCTCTGCCGGACATCATCCTGCCCATTCCACAGAGGTTTCTAGACAGGAGGACGCATTGTGTCTCCATGGCAACACACAGCGGCTCTGCCCGCTCCCGTATACAAACACAGAGTGCGGCTACTGCAAACCTCCTCCCCCTCCTCCCAGCCGGTGACGCAGCACAGGATCAGGGGCATCACCCAGGCCTCATCGCGAGACACGTGACTCCTGGCTGCCCGCTGCTCTCACGTCCAGCCCGTCACTTCACCAGACTGCAAGAAGCCCCCTTGTGCGTCCTTCGTCTTCCATCTGAGCACAATTGGAAGACGGATGAGTCATAGCAACCTGATTTTAATCTTAGGTAAGACTAGCATATACTGGGGACATAAATGTGTTTTTTAGGAGTTATTTACTGAAGAGCCAAAAGTTAAAACATGGCAAACAAGGTGCTAATAATCACCAAAATCCAATATGGAAAAATAAAATAAAAAAATGTGACAGTTATCCTTTAACCGCCTCCGGACCAGCTAACGCACGGATGCGTCCTGGAGGCGGTCGATTCATTCCTCCTGGACGCATCCGTGCGCCATCTCGTGAGAGGCGAGACTTCCTGTGAACGTGCGCACACAGGTGCGTGCGTTCACAGGATCGCAAGGTAAGAGACAGGATCTACTGGCAGGCTGTAGATGCAATTTTTTTAACCCCTAACAGGTATATTAGACGCTGTTTTGATAACAGCGTCTAATATACCTGCTACCTGGTCCTCTGGTGGTCCCTTTTGCTTGGATCGACCACCAGAGGACACAGGTAGCTCAGTAAAGTAGCACACCCCCCCCCCCTCCCCTGTCACTTATTAATCCCTTATGAACCCCTGATCACCCCATATAGACTCCCTGATCACCCCCCTGTCATTGATCACCCCACGGTCATTGTTCACCTCCCTGTAAGGCTCCATTCAGATGTCCGTATGCGTTTTACGGATCCACACATCCATGGATCGGATCCGCAAAACGCATACGGACGTCTGAATGGAGACTTACAGGGGGGTGATCAGCCCATATAGACTCCCTGATCACTTCCCTGTCATTGATCACCCCCCTGTAAGGCTCCATTCAGAGGTCCGTATGTGTTTTGCGGATCCACGCATCCATGGATCGGATCCGCAAAACACATACGGACGTCTGAATGGAGCCTTACAGGGGGGTGATCAGCCCATATAGACTCCCTGATCACCCCTGTCATTGATCACCCCCCTGTATGGCTCCATTCAGACGCCCGTACGTGTTTTACGGATCCACGCATCTATGGATCGGATCCGCAAAACACATACGGACGTCTGAATGGAGCCTTACAGGGGGGTGATCAGCCCGTATAGACTCCCTGATCACTTCCCTGTCATTGATCACCCCCCCTGTAAGGCTCCGTTCAGAGGTTTGTATGTGTTTTGAGGATCCACGCATCCATGGATCGGATCCGCAAAACACATACGGACCTCTGAATGGAGTCTTACAGGGGGGGGGTGATCAATGATCACCCCCCCATATACACTCCCTGATCACCCCCTGTCATTGATCACCCCCCTGTAAGGCTCCATTCAGCCCCTCCTTCGCGCTCTCAATGGTGGCAGCGGCAGCAGCAAAGGGGGAGGGAGAGACTGCTTCCTTCTCCCCGTGCTGCTGAGGGAACATGGCTGCGCTGAGAGCAGCGCGCTAATGTTCTCTGATACTAGTCTGTGCAGTAGCACAGCCTAGTATTGATAAAAGGCAAATCCCGGTATCGTATCGATACCAGAAACAACCCTATTCTGGATGTCGCTAGGAGGTTCTAAATTGTCATGTTGGAAAACAAATAATATCATCCCAAAAGCTGTAGAAGTAAAACATACACCACATTCCAAATTATTATGCAAACTATATTTTTCTCAGATTTTCCTAAATGTTCGATGCAAATGACATAATTTTAGAGTTAGAGTATAAATCTAATTTTATTGACCAAACCTCCCACCTCCTTTTTTTCCACATGTGCCTTCAGCATGGTGTGAATGATGTGCTGGGAGAGATTATGAAATCCTAAAACCACAGCTTCAACAGCCACGCCTTAGTAGAGGTAAACTGGGGTGGAATAGCAGACCTCTGGAAAGGAGGTCAGTGTGCAAATGTAGAACACACTGACCATTGGTGAGCAGAAGAAAACAGATCCACTAACCATGCCCTGCAGGTCCAGTCTGGCATCACAAAGATGGCCAAACCCTTTACAGCTTGAGAATGCAAGGCAGAACTTGAGGATCTAGAAATCTGGCAACGTAAGCAGGAAGCGGTGGTGCAGACAAGAGGTGAAGAAGTCCACGTCTGGGATACCCAAATGATGGCACATCTTGGGAAAAACTTCCGGAGAGGTACCTCTTGCCCAGATAGAGATTCTGACTGCTGAGAAAGTTGGCCACCCAATTATTGACACAGGGTATGTGAACGGCGGAAATAACCTCAACAGCCACTGCAAGGTGCGGGAGGCTTCCAGCAGCACTGCTGCACTTCTAGTGCCCCCTTGTGGTTTAAGTAAGCCACCGCTTAGGAGTTATCTGTCTGAATCCTAACTTGCCAACCCTGGTGGAGGACTGCCCAATGAAAGAGACAAAAATATTGCTCTGAGCTCCAGAATGTTTATATGTAGGGAGTATAATCCTCCATCCACCACAGACCCTGGGCTGTGAAGGTGCTGAAGACCACCCCCCAACTGGAGAGACTTGCATCGGTAGAGATCACCTGCCAGAGAAGGGAAAGGAAAAAGTTGCTAAGGGAGCCTGTCCAGGGGGCCAGCCACCAAAGAAGACCCTGGTGGACTCGAAGGGGGAGGAGAATTGGATGATCCAGAGGAGAAAGGGGCCTGTTCCATCTGCCAAGAAATAAGCTGCAAGGGGAGAGTGTGGATTTGCACATAAGATATGGCTTTGAAGGAGGAAGCCATCCTGCCCAGGACCCTCATGCACACATGGATGGGCATGGGAGACAGCGTGCAGAGGCAAGACGCCCCTGACTGGAGTGTGGCAATCTTGTCCTGAAGAAGGAGAACCTTTCCGAGGTGTGTGTCAAAGATCATGGACAGGAATATAATTCGCTGGCTGGGGGCAAGAGAGGTCTTGTTTTTTCCAGGGTGATGTGAATTCTGGCAAGATTGTCCTCCCTGGATGGGGCCTTCACTTTGAGATTGGCTAGGTATAGGATCAGGACCACTCCCCTTGTGCAGAGGAGCGGTATGAGAGGAGCCATGACCTTGGTAAAGACCCTCGGGGAGGTGGCTAAACTGAGACACAAACTGAAAATGATGAGAACCGACCGAGAAGTAAAGGAACCACTGATGAGCCTCAGCTATGGGAACTAGGAGATAGACGTCACAGATGTCAGTGGATGACAGAAACTCACCCATTTCCGGGGATGCCACCACCAATCTGAGGGATTCCATACGAAAGCGGAAGACCCGGACAATCCAACTGAGAGTCTTCAGGTCTACAATGGGGAAGACAGAGCCATCCCTCTTGAGAATCACAAAGCTGTTGGAATAGAACCCTTGAAAACATTCTGAACCAGGCATGCGTATATCTTGCATGCAAAGAAAATTAGTGGCCTGTAAAAAGGCATCCGCTCGAGTCAGGGACTGAGGTAGCAATGACAGGAAGAACCTGCCAAAGGGATGGATGGAGAATTGAATTTTGTATCCTGACATCACCTCTGGGACCTAAACATCGTCCATGCTTGTGATCCAGGTCTCTCGAAAAGAGAGCAGCTGACCCCCCCACCCAAAGGAACTACCTGAGTGGGGGGGAAATCTTCTTACAGAAAAGGATTTGGAAGGAAAAGACTTGGAAGGCTTAGGGTGGGCATGCCAGAAGGTTTTGGGAATGCCAGAAGGTTTTGGCCTTGAAAGATGGACAGGATGGGATGAAGACTCCTGAAAGAAACAAAACCTCTGGACACATGCAGCCGATAAGGTGAGATAAGAAAGGAGCCATGATACCTGTGGCCTCCAAGATCAGCTCTTCCAAGTGCTTACCAATAAGCTTTTCGCCCAGGAAGGGGATAGCTATGAGCATGTTTTTAGATTTTGCATTCTCCACCTAGATGTAGAGCCATACTGCACGGAAAAATCAACCCGGAATTGGCTTCTGCCCTGCCTGCTCAGTGGGCGGACTGAAGGGAAATATCACAGAGGTACCGAAGAGCCTGGAGCAGTTAGACTGCGTTCACACGGGCGAGATTTCCGTGCGGGTGCAATGCGGTAGGTGAACGTTTTTCACTCAGGTTTCAACACTTGAAAAAGAAAGTGATTATAGACAGGAAGTGATTTTTTTCAGAGCTGCATGTCAGAAGCTGGTTTGTTTTGTCTGCTGTTGGTGTGAGTAGCTGGAAAAATGCCCAGACAGCCAAGCAAGCCCATGGACGTGGAAAAGTTGATTGTGGTGGTCCAGAGCAGGCCCTGTCTGTGGGACACTCGGTCTAGTGACTACCATGACCGATACAAGAAAGATGCTGCCTAGGAGGAAGTGGCCAAGGAGGTTTTTTCTAATGTTTGGGCCAAAACTCCAGAAGTCAAGCGCCATACTTTAACCACTTCAGCCCCGCTAGGTGAAACCCCCTTCATGACCAGAGCACTTTTTACACTTCGGCACTACACTCCTTTCACCGTTTATCGCTCGGTCATGCAACTTACCACCCAAATGAATTTTACCTCCTTTTCTTCTCACTAATGGAGCTTTCATTTGGTGGTATTTTATTGCTGCTGACATTTTTACTTTTTTTGTTATTAATCAAAATGTAACGATTTTTTTGCACAAAAATGACATTTTTCACTTTCAGCTGTAAAATTTTGCAAAAAAACGACATCCATATATAAATTTTTCGCCAAATTTATTGTTCTACATGTCTTTGATAAAAAAAAAATGTTTGGGCAAAAAAAAAATGGTTTGGGTAAAAGTTATAGCATTTACAAACTATGGTACAAAAATGTGAATTTCCGCTTTTTGAAACAGCTCTGACTTTCTGAGCACCTGTCATGATTCCTGAGGTTCTACAATGCCCAAACAGTAGAAAACCCCCACAAATGACCCCATTTCGGAAAGTAGACACCCTAAGGTATTCGCTGATGGGCATAGTGAGTTCATAGAACTTTTTATTTTTTGTCACAAGTTAGCGGAAAATGATGATGATTTTTTATTTATTTTTTTTCTTACAAAGTCTCATATTCCACTAACTTGCGACAAAAAATAAAAAATTCTAGGAACTAGCCATGCCCCTCACGGAATACCTTGGGGTGTCTTCTTTCCAAAATGGGGTTACTTGTGGCGTAGTTATACTGCCCTGGCAATTTAGGGGCCCAAATGTGTAAGAAGTACCTTGCAATCAAAATGTGTAAAAAATGGCCTGTGAAATCCGAAAGGTGCACTTTGGAATATGTGCCCCTTTGCCCACCTTGGCTGCAAAAAAGTGTCACACATCTGGTATCGCCGTACTCAGGAGAAGTTGGGGAATGTGTTTTGGGGTGCCATTTTACATATAACCATGCTGGGTGAGAGAAATATCTTGGCAAAAGACAACTTTTCCTATTTTTTTTATACAAAGTTGGCATTTGACCAAGATATTTTTCTCACCCAGCATGGGTATATGTAAAATGACACCCCAAAACACATTCCCCAACTTCTCCTGAGTACGGCGATACCAGATGTGTCACACTTTTTTGCTGCCAAGGTGGGCAAAGGGGCACATATTCCAAAGTGCACCTTTCAGATTTTGCAGGCCATTTTTTACACATTTTGATTGCAAGGTACTTCTCACACATTTGGGCCCCTAAATTGCCAGGGCAGTATAACTACGCCACAAGTAACCCCATTTTGGAAAGAAGACACCCCAAGGTATTCCGTGAGGGGCATGGCGAGTTCATAGAACTTTTTATTTTTTGTCACAAGTTAGCGGAAAATGATGATGATTTATTATTTTATTTTTTTTCTTACAAAGTCTCATATTCCACTAACTTGCGACAAAAAATAAAAAATTCTAGGAACTAGCCATGCCCCTCACGGAATACCTTGGGGTGTCTTCTTTCCAAAATGGGGTCACTTGTGGCGTAGTTATACTGCCCTGGCAATTTAGGGGCCCAAATGTGTAAGAAGTACCTTGCAATCAAAATGTGTAAAAAATGGCCTGTGAAATCCGAAAGGTGCACTTTGGAATATGTGCCCCTTTGCCCACCTTGGCTGCAAAAAAGTGTCACACATCTGGTATCGCCGTACTCAGGAGAAGTTGGGGAATGTGTTTTGGGGTGCCATTTTACATATAACCATGCTGGGTGAGAGAAATATCTTGGCAAAAGACAACTTTTCCTATTTTTTTTATACAAAGTTGGCATTTGACCAAGATATTTTTCTCACCCAGCATGGGTATATGTAAAATGACACCCCAAAACACATTCCCCAACTTCTCCTGAGTACGGCGATACCAGATGTGTGACACTTTTTTGCAGCCTAGATGCGCAAAGGGGCCCAAATTCCTTCTAGGAGGGCATTTTTAGACATTTGGATCCCAGACTTCTTCTCACACTTTCGGGCCCCTAAAAAGCCAGGGCAGTATAAATACCCCACATGTGACCCCACTTTGGAAAGAAGACACCCCAAGGTATTCAATGAGGGGCCTGGCGAGTTCCTAGAAATTTTTTATTTTTTGCATAAGTTAGCGGAAATTGATTTTTTTTTGGTTTTTTTCTCACAAAGTCTCACTTTCCGCTAACTTAGGACAAAAATTTCAATCTTTCATGGACTCAATATGCCCCTCAGCGAATACCTTGGGGTGTCTTCTTTCCGAAATGGGGTCACATGTGGGGTATTTATACTGCCCTGGCTTTTTAGGGGCCCTAAAGCGTGAGAAGAAATCTGGAATATAAATGTCTAAAAATGTTTACGCATTTGGATTCCGTGAGGGGTATGGTGAGTTCATGGGAGATTTTATTTTTTGACACAAGTTAGTAGAATATGAGACTTAGTAAGAAAAAACAAAAACAAAAAAAAAATTTCCGCTAACTTGTGCCAAAAAAAATGTCTGAATGGAGCCTTACAGGGGGGGGGTGATCAATGACAGGGGGGGTGATCAATGACAGGGGGGTGATCAATGACAGGGGGGTGATCACCCATATAGACTCCCGGATCACCCCCCTGTCACTGATCACCCCCCCTGTAAGGCTCCATTCAGACATCCGCATGATTTTTTACGGATCCATGGATACATGGATCGGATCCACAAAAAACATGCGGACGTCTGAATGGAGCCTTACAGGGGGGTGATCAATGACAGGGGGTGATCAGGGAGTGTATATGGGTGATCACCCCCCTGTAAGGCTCCATTCAGACGTCCGCATGTGTTTTGCGGATCCGATCCATGTATCCATGGATCCGTAAAAATCATGCGGACGTCTGAATGGAGCCTTACAGGGGGGTGATCAATGACAGGGGGGTGATCAATGACAGGGGGTGATCAGGGAGTGTATATGGGTGATCACCCGCCTGTCATTGATCACCCCCCTGTAAGGCTCCATTTAGACGTCCGTATGCGTTTTGCGGATCCGATCCATGTATCCGTGGATCCGTAAAAATCATACGGACGTCTGAACGGAGCCTGACAGGGGGGTGATCAATGACAGGGCGGTGATCAATGACAGGGGGGTGATCAGGGAGTTTATATGGGGTGATCATGGGTGATCAGGGGTTTATAAGGGGTTAATAAGTGACGGGGGGGGGGGGGGTGTAGTGTAGTGTGGTGTTTGGTGCGACTGTACTGACCTACCTGAGTCCTCTGGTGGTCGATCCTAACAAAAGGGACCACCAGAGGACCAGGTAGGAGGTATATTAGACGCTGTTATGAAAACAGCGTCTAATATACCTGTTAGGGGTTAAAAAATTCGGATCTCCAGCCTGCCAGCGAACGATCGCCGCTGGCATGCTGGAGATCCACTCGCTTACCTTCCGTTCCTGTGAGCGCGCGCGCCTGTGTGCGCGCGTTCACAGGAAATCTCACGTATCGCGAGATGACGCGTATATGCGTGACTGTGCGCCAGCCTGCCACCTCCGGAACGCACATGTGCGTTAGGCGGTCCGGAGGTGGTTAAGTAAGTGCACATTATATATATATATATACACATATACACACACACACACACATTTTTGATAATGGCTTTATGTTCAAAGTAGCATAGCACATGTGTAACAATGTCCTCCATTTTAACATAGCACATGTTTTATCCGAGAAGCTAGTTTGCCATTTGCTATGCTATAGAGCAGTGTTGCCCAACCAGTGTGCCTCCAGGTGTTTCAAAACTACAACTCCCAGCATGCCTGCACAGCCAAAGGCTGTCCGGTCATGCTGGGAGTTGTAGTTTTGCAACACCTGGAGGCACACTGGTTGGGCAACACTGCTATAGAGGACATCCCTACAAATCCACATGTAGTCATACAGTATGTAATATTTTTTATTTTTTTGTAGTTGATGAAGTAAAGAATAGATGGCGGAGTTGTCGCGACCAATTTCGCAAAGAAATGTCCCATCGCGGCCGCAGTGGTTCAGGGCCACTGAAGAAAAGGCCCTATATTTATAAGGAGCTGCTAATGTTCCTCAGAGACATAATGGACGTGCGCCCATAAGTACATATGTAATCCTATATGCTTACTGTTAAAAAAAATACGAAATTATAAATATGGTATGTGCCGAAATAAATTGAGTATTTGTCAAGGTAACCTGTCATCAAGTTTATGCTAACCTCCCTGAGGGCAGCATAAATTATAGTGACACAAATGCTGATTTCAGTGGCCTGTCACTTATATAATATGACCTAAAAGGAAGTAGGTTCATAATCATTGCAGGCCAGGCCTTCAAAAAAGTCAAATCTACCTGAGAAGAGTCATGGTTATTCATAATCTCTCTATATGCTCTTCTCACCAATCTGCTAATGATGGACAGACTGACAATCAGCAGGTGACTCACCAGTCTGTACTTTATGCTGGCCATAATAATCACGCCAGAATAAAGTCGATGACAGGTTCCCTATATAAACATGTAATTTAATAATGTTTTCTCAATTGAAGGACGGAAGACAACCTGGAGGAAGAGACGGAGCAGGCTGCCCAGGAGCAGCAGGCTGCTGCTGAGGAAGACATTCCACCTTCCCTGGACACAGAGGAGATGTCAGAAGCTGGCCCATCCACCAGCTCCACGCCCCACATCCCTCCTGCAGAGTATGCACCTTCACTTCAGCTGGGGGCACGCCGAAAAGGGTCAATGCCCACAGCTGAAGTGGAGGTGAATACTTGTGTACTCGACTACTTGTCGAGAGTCCGGCAGGAGGACCATTACGAATTATATGGGAGCAGTATTGGTGCCCTACTAAAAAAAAAGTTCCGGAGGATCTTTATCTGCGGACCCAAGGCGCCATTGGGATCCTCATTCAGGCAGCCATTCCGCCAAAAGATCCGACTGAAGTATTTATTGTCCTCGAAAATTGGCGCCTATATGGTAACATCCATGGGCCACCATCTAGGCCTCCATCTCAGTTTCCCAAAAGGCCACCCCACTACCCTCCTCCTCCTCGCCAACCATACCTCCCTCCACCCCAACAATATGGTCCCCTATACAGTACAGAGGCATCATATGCTCAACCTGCACCCTCCGCAGCTCAGGCTGCTCCACCCCAACCCAATTTGACTTTGTTATTTTTTATTACTAGTACAATACACAGTAAAAAAAAATTACATTATGAGGGATTAGTTGATATTTCACATGCATTTAAAATAATTAGTTATGCACGTGAATTATGGAAGCTAGCAACCCACGTCAAGGGTCCTCATATTTTTGCAAGTCCCTAACTTAATAAAAAAAAAAAAAAACTAACTAAAAAAAAACCATCCATCCAGGATACATACAATGTATAGTCATCTTCACTGTATGAAAACAATATTATCTTTGGCCAGATGAAAAGGGTTGTTGATTAAATGTAAATGACCCAGCAGGAGACATGAAATAGTCTGAAAATAATTATCTGACTCCCAGTCCTGCTGAACCTGCTCTTCCAAGTAGAGAAGGGTCAACACCTCTGCCTCGTCATCTGGACTGGAGTCATGCATGTGAGTGAAATTATGAAGCAGTACTCACGCTTTAATAACATTGTTTACATTCTCAGGGGCAAGCTGAATAGCAGAATGAAAAATACGCCATTTGCTGCCTAAAATTCCAAAGGCACACTCAACATACCTTCTGGACGTGCTTAAACGAAAATTGAAAGTGCACCTTTCCTGATTTAATCCTCGCCTAGGGAAAGGACGCATCAGGTTTGGCGATAGAGCAAAACCCTCATCACCAACTATAACATATGGCGCTGGTAGGCCAGAAGAGCCAATTGGTTGGACTGAAGCCACCGACCCATTCTGGAAGCCCGGAAGATGCGAGCATCTGCCGAACTTCCATAGGCCCCGATATCTACAATTATAAACCAGTAGTTTGTGTCAGCCAAGGCCAACAAAACTACAGAGAAAAAAAAACTGTTTATAATTATAGAATCGGGACCCTGAGTTCGGTGGCTTCTTCACCCGTATATGCTTCCCGTCAAGGGCACCAATACAATTGGGGAATTGTACCCTATCCTGGAAGCCCTGTGCAATCTGAAGCCACTGCTGCCTTGTTGGTTGTAGCAGCACTACAGCTCGCAGTCGCGACCACATGGTGGCACAGGTAGCCTGCACTATTCCTGATATTGTGGAGGTCCCCATGCGGAATTCAAAATGTAAGGAGGCAAATGAGTTTCCTGTTGCCAAAAATCTGTGAGAAAAAAAAAAAAAAAGTTTAAACACTATCACCATCACATTTTTCATGATATCATGCAGCTTACACTCAGCTACTGTATATATCGAACATAAAATACATGGTTTTTATCCTGACTGCAAAAATGTTTACATACCTCGGGGTTATAATTAGCCGTTCCTCAGCTGAAACACAACGCTGAATGTTGGTATTCATGAAGGTTAGGCCAGGCCTCAACTCTTCCAAAAGCAGATCAAATGTAGGGATGGACATTCGGCAATAACGAAAAAATTTGTCAGTGTGCGCACGCAGGTCAGCATACATAGTTAGAAACTGCCCTTTGACAGCCCTCTGTGCTATTATTGGGTGAACCCACATCCTCGTCCTCCGCGGTTCATCCTCAAGCATTTCTCTCCGCTCTCCGAAACAACGAAATACCAGCCAGTGCAAAAGCACAAGATCAGGAGTTGATGCAGGCAAACACGACATGCTGCTTCCAAAAGGAACACCTCAAAATAGAATCAACACACTTCAGATATAGATCCACACAAAATGGAGCTGCCACAAACTGAAGAGCATGTTGGGCGTGTTTATATTGTGTCTCAAGTGAACATGTGACTCAACAGGATGTTTGCGTTTTTTTTCACGCGCGTTAAAAACGCATGTCATCCGAATGCTATGCGCGCGGAAAAAACGCAAACACTGAAAGCAATCGCTGTGAAAACTGACTTGTTTTTTAACAAAAATCACACGTTTTTACCTGAACGCATCCTGAGCTAAAACGTCACACCCGTGTGAACCCAGCCTTAAGATGCAAGAAGAAAGAGATCTGCTAGCTCAGACTCAGCAGGCAAGTTCTGAAGAAGCCGTTTGGCCCAACCGACACAGGCTTTAGCAACCCAGGGTGAATTGCTGAGCCAGCTGCAACAAAAGCAGACCTGGACAGGGAATCTATGTTCTTGTCCAAGTGCTCAGAGAGAAACAGCCAAAAGCAGGGTGGTGGCCTTGGCTAAGCGAGTTACTTGCAGAGGAATGGAACATTTTGAGATACATTCTTCCTCAGAGAAGGGGAAGAGAACTTCTGAACCTTTAGAGGATGGAAGACTTATATCAGGGCAATGCCACTCCTTAGCTAGGCATGCA
Source organism: Bufo gargarizans (assembly GCF_014858855.1). Lineage (NCBI taxonomy): Eukaryota > Metazoa > Chordata > Amphibia > Anura > Bufonidae > Bufo > Bufo gargarizans. Next base: position 317,177,882 of record NC_058080.1, read on the forward strand.
TCAAGACCAGCATGGTTAGGGAAGAAAAAGGAGGAGTGCCTAGTTAGGTGAAAAGAAATCCTGAAGTTGGAGAGTGTTTCTGACTCCTTTGATGAGGTTCTGCATGAGGTACAGCACAAGTTTAAAAATAGCCTTGCGCTGTACTCAGATTTGGAATCAGAGTCAGAGATGCTCCCCAAGGCAGCAGAAAGAATATTATGAGAGGTGATATCGCCAGCCGTAGTCTTGTCCTGGGAAGGCGTGGGACATACTGTATGAGAAGAAACCCTAGGTCGGTTATGGGACCTGTTTCTGGAGGTAGAGTGTGCCATGTCAGAGGACTTCCTTGGAAAAACCAAAGCAGCTTCAATCTGGGCAAGCAAGGGCTAAAAGGACTCAGCCATGGATTGGGAGAGTTGAGCACAGTTTCCTATGGCTTAAGAGAGGGAAAAGTCCCATTCGGGAGGAACCGACTCTGTGACAGAGGGACCCGGGGCATCCTAGGTGGGTTTAGGTCCATGGCACTGGGTACAGGCAGGGAAAGGCTGTCCACACGGCAGTTGTTTTTTGACAGTAAAAGCACGTAATATATGTAGCATCCCCGGGGAAGGCCGGTGGTCTGTATTCCGTGGTAGAAGATATGTAGGCCAAAGAAGCCTGAAGCCATAAGTCAGTCAGAGGTTACCCTACCGGATCCCCAGATGCTTTATCCCAAAAGAGGTGCTGTGACAGCTGCAGATGAGATGAAAAGCTGTTCAGAGTTTGTGCTAGATCCAGGAGTAGATGATCACCGGGAGAGGCCCTTAGGAATGGGAGCGGAGGAAGAAAGCAGGCAAAGACTCCACCACCTACAGATAAAGCCTGCACTTGTAGAGGATTGGGAGGTAAGCAGACACCTCTCAGGTGAAGGCGTTAAAAGGTACCAAGGAAAAAGTCTGGGAAGAAATAAGGGGTGTAACAAGAAGAGTCCTAGTTGAGGTACAAGCAGATTGCGGAACTTCTGGGATTGAGTGGAGCTGGGAAGAAAATAGAAGGCCGGGTCAGAAGGCTCCCTGGGAGAAGCGACCATGAGGAGAAGAGTAGATTTAACTAAAAAGTTCCAGGTGTCCCATGGGCAGACTGGGGATCAGCACAGCCTAGTCCCTGCAGAAGCTGGGAACTAAAGTATAGAAAGAGCTGAAGATAACGGAGGTCCCAGGCAGAAGAGGCCAGGAGAGATGATCCTGGAGAAGGTGAAAGGCCCAAGGGCTAGAAGTGGATGATACGGGGCAGAGAAGAAAATGGCAGGGATAAAAGGCCCTGGGGAAACCTAACCTTAGGGAAGGGGGGAAACATACCCTCCAGCATCTTCAGAAACTGCAGGGTCACCTCTTCAGTAAACTCGCACAAGTGGGATTAGAGGTATTCCACTGCGGATGCAGTAAAGGGAGAGAGAGTGAGAAATTAAAAATCATAAGTTAAAAGTAAAAAAATATATAGTAATTCGGTGGGGCCCTGAAGCTGTGGTGCCATTTTAGATTAAAACTGACGCTATTTTATGCTTATACCTGAGGGGAAGGAGAGAAAGTGATTTGTGATGCTCCAGAGGCAAGCTGGAGCATATGGATACCACTCAGGCTTGAAAGACCGAAAGAAAGAAGCCGTAAAGCGCTAATGGTGTTGCCCTTGTTAAAGTAAGCATTGATGCTCTGGGACAATTAGATTCTGGTGACACCACTTGAGGACTTCAGGGTCTTCCCTTTACATTTGTTCTCCATGGAAAGGATGCTGCTGATGGTATGTAAGCTAGCCATCCTTAGAGCTTACCGCTCAGACATCATGGAAATCAGAACAGCGCCCCCAATACCCTCCCCCACACACACACACACACACACACACACACAATTTGTATTAGTCCCGGGCATACACTCTTCCACCGTTAGACTACCTAGCACCCACTCTGAATTAGCTTACGATCTTCTCTTGTGATGTCTAAGTCTCAATCAAGAAGTGGATTATAACTGAAGAGATATTTTTCTCTACTATATTATAAAGTTTATTATATTTCTTTGTACTATTGATTAATGTAAAGTCTATTAAAAGTACAGTGATAATTTAACGTACTGCCGCAGATCTGTGGATTCCCAGTCCCCTCTGTATTCACCACAATGGCCACCAGATTCCCAAAAGACCCTATGCACACTGTGCTTCTAGTCTGTAACAATACCCCTGCCCTCATTTTAGCCAACACTGCTGACATTTTAGTAGTCTATAAACACAAGAATGAAGGCAGCACACACATATTGAAGCAAAGGAACTTGAAATTGAATCCAATACCATGTCCAGTAATGCAATGTTCTGGTTATAATAAGCCTTTTCAAGCATAAAATGCATGCTTCACTGCATATATTAGATTACATTTAATTGGCAGGTGCTGCTGTCCTTCTTAGGTTTATGAAATCAAGTAAGGCTAGTTTCACACTAGCGTTCGGCTGTCCGCTCGTGAGCTCCGTTTGAAGGGGCTCACGAGCGGACCCGAACGCTTCCGTCCAGCCCTGATGCAGTCTGAATGGATGCGGATCCGCTCAGACTGCATCAGTCTGGCGGCGTTCAGCCTCCGCTCAGCAGGCGGACACCTGAACGCTGCTTGCAGCGTTCGGGTGTCCGCCTGGCCGTGCGGATCCGTCCAGACTTACAATGTAAGTCAATGGGGACGGATCCGTTTGAAGATGCCACAATATGGCTCAATCTTCAAGCGGATCCGTCCCCCATTGACTTTCAATGTAAAAGTCTGGACGGATCCGCTCAGGCTAATTTCACACTAGCTTTTTTTTTGCCAATATAATGCAGACGGATCCGTTCTGAACGGAGCCACCGTCTGTATTAATATGATCGGATCCGTTCAGAACGGATCCGATCGAACGCTAGTGTGAAAGTAGCCTAAATTAAACCACGGCACTCAGGTGAAAGATGCAGAAATAAGAGGTTTCATATACAGTACAGACCAAAAGTATGGACACACCTTCTCATTCAAAAGAGTTTTCTTTATCTTCATGACTATGAAAATTGTAGATTCACACTGAAGGCATCAAAACTATGAATTAACACATGTGGAATTATATACATAAGGTGTGAAACAACTGAAAATATGTCATATTCTAGGTTCTTCAAAGTAGCCACCTTTTGCTTTGATTACTGCTTTGCACACTCTTGATGAGCTTCAAGAGGTAGTCACCTGAAATGGTCTTCCAACAGTCTTGAAGGAGTTCCCAGAGATGCTTAGCACTTGTTGGCCCTTTTGCCTTCACTCTGTGGTCCAGCTCACCCCAAACCATATCGATTGGGTTCAGGTCCTGTGACTGTGGAGGCCAGGTCATCTGCCGCAGCGCCCCATCACTCTCCTTCATGGTCAAATAGCCCTTACACAGCCTGGAGGTGTGTTTGGGTCATTGTCCTGTTGAGAAATAAATGATGGTCCAACTAAACGCAAACCGGATGGAATAGCATGCCGCTGCAAGATGCTGTGGTAGCCATGCTGGTTCAGTATGCCTTCAATTTTGAATAAATCCCCAACAGTGTCACCAGCAAAGCATCCCCACACCATCACACCTCCGCCTCAATGCTTCACGGTGGGAACCAGGCATGTAGAGTCCATGGAACCAAAGATCTCAAATTTGGACTCATCAGACCAAAGCACAGATTTCCACTGGTCTAATGTCTATTCCTTGTGTTCTTTAGCCCAAACAAGTCTCTTCTGCTTGTTGCCTGTCCTTAGCAGTGGTTTCCTTGCAGATATTCTACCATGAAGGCCGGATTCACACAGTCTCCTCTTAACAGTTGTTCTAGAGATGTGTCTGCTGCTAGAACTCTGTGTGGCATTGACCTGGTCTCTAATCTGAGCTGCTATTAACCTGCGATTTCTGAGGCTGGTGACTCTGATGAACTTATCCTCCGCAGCAGAGGTGACTCTTGGTCTTCCTTTCCTGGGGAGGTCCACATGTGAGCCAGTTTCTTTGTAGCGCTTGATGGATTTTGTGACTGCACTTGGGGACACTTTCAAAGTTTTCCCAATTTTTCAGACTGACTGACCTTCATTTCTTCAAGTAATGATGGCCACTCGTTTTCCTTTACTTAGCATTTTCGACCGGCAGAAGTGCCGATCTGGGCTGTTTAACCCTTTACATGCCGGGCGCAATGGCGCCCGCTGCATGTAAAGTGGTGACAGAGGGAGCGGACTCCCTCTGTCTCCCATCAACACCCTGAAAATACGATTGCAGGGTGCTGATGTGTTGTGAAGCTTACCTCGCTTCTGATCAGGGCCCCAAGCCTGTCCTCAGTTCTCTCCAGCAGGCTGTGCCTCTCTGGTGCAGCCTGCTGGTCAATCTTTGAATAGCATTGCTATTGAAATGTAATGCAATCAAAATACTTTATATTATAGTCCCCTTGTGGGACTTTTAAGTAGTAAAAAAAAAATATATATAAAAAAAAAAAAAAAATACACATTTATTAAATTTAAAAAAAATGCATTTTTTCCATTGAAAATACGCTTTTCAATGAAAAAAATAGCAAAAAGAAAATATCCCCCATATGTTGTTATGCCGCGTCCTTAAACGACCCGGACTACATAAATATGACATAAATTATTCCCTATGGTGAACGCCGTAAAAAAAATAAAAAAAGACTGAATTTCTAATTTATCCTTAGTTTCCACTGAAAAAAACGTAATAACAAGCGATCAAGAAGCGGCATTTACTCCAAAATGATACCAATGAAAAATACAAGTTGTCCCTCAAAAAATCAAGTTATGGGTCTTGTGAAGTGGCAATGCAAAATGATTTTTTTGGTTAATAAAAGGGGTTTTTATTGGAAAAAAAAGTAGTAAAACTTAAAAAATATATAAGTATTTAGTATCACTGTAATCATACTGACCCAGAGAATAAAGATATTATGTTATTTGTACCGAAAAATGAACGCCGCAAAATTAATAATGTAAAAACGTAGTGGCAGTATTGCTATTTTTCCCCCATCTCCCTCCCAGAAAGAGTTAATAAAAGTTAATCAGACAGTTATGTGTACCCCAAAATGGTTCCATTAAAAACTACAACTTGTCCCGTAAAAACAAGCCCTCATAAAGCTATATAGACGAAAAAATAAAAAAAAGTTATAGCTCTTGGAACGAGACCATGAAAAAAGGAAGAAAAACGCTTGGTCATAAAGGCCCAAACAGGCTTGGTCACTAAGGGGTTAAACCTGACACCTGTGAAGTGAAAACCATTTCAAGTGACTACCTCTTAAAGCTCATCAAGAGAATGCCAAGAGTGTGCAAAGCAGTAATCAAAGCAAAAGGTGGCTTCTTTGAAGAACCTAGAATATGACATATTTTCAGTTTCACACTTTTTTGTTATGTATATAATTCCACATGTGTTAATTCATAGTTTTGATGCCTTCAGTGTGAATCTACAATTTTCATAGTCATGAAAATAAAGAAAACTCTTTAAATGAGCAGGTGTGTCCAAACTTTTGGTCTGTACTGTACGTCTTTACCACTGAGCACCACTAATAACGACTAGGAGTGCCGACCAACTTACGTCTACTTCTTATGTTTATGGACTGTGGTAGTAGTATAGTAAGATGTTCAAGACCGTTTTTACTACATAAAATTTAGAATGCTGTCCCTACTTCCATTTTCTGGGAGTCTCTTATGCTGACATCTAGTGTGTGATATGTTAACTACACTATTGTGATTCATTTTTATGAAGTCAGACTGCAACCAAATTAAACTCTTCCAGTTCTCGCTTTTGCAGTAAATCCCGAATCTGTGCTAGAAGGTCCTGATCGGGGCACACACACACTAGGATCAATTTCATAGAAAGATTACTTACTGCATCCACATGTTTTTAAAGTTTGGAAGGAAACAGGAATGCCCCTCCCTCCCCCCCCCCCCCCCCAAAAAAACAAAACAAAAAAAAAAACACACAAACATAGGAAGAACATATAAACTATATGCAGATGTTGTCCTTGGTCTGATTTAAATCCAAGACTCCATAAAATGGTAATTATTTTATTTTCTGTTCAGACTTGTGTTAAAGGGGCTTTTCCATCACATACAAAGGGGGCATATCACTAGGATATGCCCCCATTGTCTGATAGGTGCGGGTCCCACCTCTGAGTGGGGAAATGAATAAATGGTCACATAGCATTATATTGATTTATGATGCTATGTAACCCGTACAGTTCTGTAATGTATTTTATAACACCGACATAATGTTGTCAGTGTTATCCAATACATTCCGGAGCTGTAAGGGTTACATAGCATCAAGGTCTCTAACATCCACCAGCTCCGTGATGTCATCATGGAGTAGTGGAAGAGAATTCCAGTGGCAACCTGTGACACTCTAGTGCACTCCATGCCCAAGAGAGTTAAGGCTAGAGTTAGGCTACTTTCACATTTGTGTTCAGGGCTCCACTTGTGAGTTCCGTTTAAAGGCTCTCTTCCGTAAGCGGCCCCGAGCGCGTTTGGCCTCCGCTCAGCAGGCGGACACCTGAACGCAGCTTGCAGCGTTCGGGTGTCCATCTGGCTGTGCGGAGGCAAACTGATCCGTCCAGACTTACAATGGAAGTGGATCCGTTTGAATTTGACACAATATGGTTCAATTTTCAAACGGATCCGTCCCCCATTTTCTTTCAACGTAAAGTCTGGACGGATCCGTCTGCAGCTACTTTCACACAGAATTGTTTTTACAATATAATGCAGACGGATCCGTTCTGAACGGATCCATCATTCTGCATTATATGAGCAGATCCGTCTCAGACGGATCCGCTCTGAACGCAAATGTGAAAGTAGCCTTAAATGAGTTTTGCCATCACATACAATGGGGGCATATTGCTAGGATAAGAAGCTGCCATCCTGGGGCAACTGCCACCAATGATTTAATCGTGTGAAGGAAGGGGGGGGGGGCCGCAATTAATATAAATAAGAGGGGGAGTAGAAGGGTGGGGCTGTGGCAACTGTGCCACCAATGAATATAGTTAATATGCCTGGCCTCTATTACTGCGCGCCGCGATCCGCCGCAATTAACCCCTCAGAACCTGGTCCCTAAGGATCAGGGCGCGCAGTAAAGGTATGGGATATGGCCGGCACATGCAGGCTACGTTTGTATTCAGGCATAGTAACTATATTCATTAGCGCAGTGGCCACTGTCCCTCCCCTCCTCCGTTCTCATTGGTGATCAGCGGCAGCCGCACAGAGTGGGGAGGGACTCCCTCCTTCTCCACTGTGCCGACTCAGTAGAACATGGTGCGTGCCATGTTCTACCGCGATATAAACTAAATATCTATAGTTGGCCAAATTTATATAGTTTATATTGCATATCGCCTATATCGCCCACCCCTAACTGAATTTATCCTGACACAATCCGTAATATTGTTTGTCTGAAAGAGGCCTTAGAAGTAGGGTTAGAGCGTACTTATGTTTTCAAGTTCTGTGTACAAGGTTTGGGTTCCGTTATGGAGCCATCATAACTTATGGTCCTTGGTAGTGAAATCCATAACAGAATTCTTAGATAAGGACTCATGCACACGAACGTATTTTCTTTCTGTGTCCATTCTGTTTGTTTTGCGGACCGTATGCGGAACCATTTACTTCAATGGCTCCGCAAAAACGGAAATGACTAAGTTTGCATTCCGTTTCCGTATGTCCACGTGGCTGTTTCTGCAAAAAAATAGGGTATTTCCTATTATTGTCTGCAAATCACGGTCCGTGGCTCCATTGAAGTCAATAGGTCCGCAAAAAATATGGAATGCATACGGAACGCATCCGTATTTTGCGGATCCATGCCCACTTTGCCCATGTGTTTACTGTTTGCAAACATTACAGTAATGATAACCTGTTTCCGTTTGCGATCCACAAAAAAACGGATTGCATACGGAAACTATACGGATATGTTTTGTGCCATAACGGAACATATGCGGCCACAAAACAGGAAAACCTCAGATACCGAACGGATCCGTTAAAAACGGACCGCAAAACTACAACGGTCGTGTGCATGAGCCCTAACCCAAACCTTGTACACCGAACATGAATCACAAGTTTGCTCATCCCTACTGGAGAGCACTGCAGTCCACATGAATTCTGTGCCTAATACAGTGCACTGTGTAAGAGGCAGAAGTACCCACTGCCATCTAATGGCGAAGGCACCCAGCACTGCAGGAAGACTGCACACAGACCATCCCCCAGAGGTTTCAGCACCGCACACGCGAGGAGGGGAGACAGCGATTATTAGAAACCGTAAAAACGGAATAAACTCAGAATAATAATTCCTCCTATCACTCGCGTACCCTTAGTAAAGATGGTCGGAGCAAGTGACTTCCGGTGCGTTGACGTTCACTTCCGGGCTGCTGACTGGCCGGGGGTCACGTGTTTAGCACGAACATAGAGCTGCAGTGTAGAGCGACGTCTCGCCGCGTCCTTCTCGCAGCAGGTAAGCTAAGCTGTCTGTGCGATCTCTACTGCCCCTGTACCGGAAGCTGAGGTGCGGAGCTGATCTCTCCCGGTCCTGACTGATTCGCGGGGCTTGTGTCAGGAGGTTCTGGTTTTATATAAGGCTGAGTCGCCCTATAAGTGAAACTCTGGGACCTTCTAGCAGTTAGGCTGGGGCTACACATGCTGGGTGACACAAACCATGTGTGACTTGTCTGCAGTTGGCTGGCCTTTATCTTACTGCTGTGAAGACATAACCAAGTCGCAGGTAACTTACACAATTAGAATATTGGGCAAAAGTTAATTTATTTCAGTAATGCAACTTAAAATTGGAGTTTTGTGAACAGGTTAAATAGTCTAGGCTCAAAGTGTCACACTCTAGTCGGCTAATTACTCCATACCCCCTGAGCAAAGGGGACCTGAGATCGAGACTTTGGGGTTTCATAAACTATAAGCCAAAATCATCCAAATTATAACAAATAAAGGCTTGAAATATCTCGCTTTTCATGTAACGAGTCTATCTTATATGTTAGTTTCACCTTTTTAACCCTTTAAGGACCTTACCATTTTTCACCTTAAGGACCAGACAGATTTTTGCAAATCTGACCAGTGTCACTTTATGTGGTGATAACTTTAAAACGCTTTGACTTATGCAGGCCTTTCTGAGACTGTTTTCTCGTCACATATTGTACTTCATGACACTGGTAAATTTGAGTCAAAATATTTCATTTTTATTTATAAAAAAAATACCAAATTTGGAAAAATTCACAACTTTACAAATTTCTATTACTTTGCTTTTAAAACAGATAGTGATACCTCCTAAAATTATTACTTTAAATCTCTCACATGTCTACTTCATGTTTGGATCATTTTGGAAATGGCATTTTATTTTTTGGGAACGTTAGGCTTACAAATTTAGAAGGAAATCTTGAAATTTTCCGAAAATTTCTAAAACGCACTTTTTCAGGACAAGTTCAGGTGTGAAGTCACTTTGTGAGGCTTGCATAATAGAAACCACCCAAAAAGGACCCCATTTTAGAAACTACACCCCTTACAGTATTCAAAACCGATTTTACAAACTTTGTTAACCCTTTAGGTGTTCCACAAGAATTTATGGGAAATGGAGATGAAATTTCAGAATTTCACTTTTTTGGCAGATTTTCCATTTTAATTTTTTTTTTCCCCCACAAACAAAGCAAGGGTTAACAGCCAAACAAAACTGAATATTTATGGCACTGATTCTGTAGTTTACCGAAACACCCCATATGCGGTCAAAAACTGCTGTACGGGCACACGGCAGGGCGCAGAAGGAATGGAACGCCATATGGTTTTTAGAAGGCAGATTTTGATGGACAGTTTTTTTGACACCTGATGCACCCTATTTTAGAAACTACACCCCTCAAGGTATTCAAAACTGATTTTACAAACTTTCTTAACCCTTTGTGTTCCACAAGAATTAATTGAAAATAATGATGAAATTCCAGAATTTAACTTTTCTGGGCAGATTTTACATTTTAATAATTTTTCCACTAACAAAGAAAGGATTAACAGCCAAACTAAACTCAATATTTATTGCCCTGATTCTATAGTTTACAAAAACGCCCCATATATGGTAAAAAACTGCTGTATGGCCACAAGGCAGGGCGCAGAATGAAAGGAACGCCATGCGGTTTTTGGAGGGCAGATTTCACTATGATTTCAACTTGCCATGTCACATTTGAAGACCCCCTGATGCACCCCTAGAGCAGAAACTCCCCAAGAAGTGACCCCATTTTGGAAACTACGGAATAAGGTGGCAGTTTTGTTGGTACTATTTTAGGGTACAGATGATTTTTGGTTGCTCTATATTACACTTTGTGAGGCAAGGTAAAAAAAAAATGGCTGTTTTGCCACAGTTTTTATTTTTTGTTATTTACAACGTTCATCTGACAGGTTAGAGCATGAGCTATTTTTATAGAGCAGGTTGTTACGGAATTGACAATACTAAATATGACTAATTTTAGTTTGACATAATAAAGCATTTTTGAAAAAAATGATTTTTTTAGTGTCTTCATATTCTGAAATCCAATTTTTTTTCTATTTTTTGGCGATTCTCTTAGGGTATAATTTTTGCAGGATGAGATGACTATTTGGTACGATTCTGGGGTGAATATGCCTTTTTGATCGTTTGCTAATACTTTTTGTGATGTAAGGTGATAAAATGGCTTTTTTTACACTATTTTTATTTTTTTTTTACAGTGTTCACCTGAGGGTTTAAATCATGTGATATTTTTATAGAGAAGGTTGACACAGCCTGAGGCTGGATCTCCTCGGCATCCGTAGAAGGCAGGTCCCGATGCCGTGCAGGGCATTGGGCAGCCTCTGCATGGCATCTGGCTGCCTTGTCACGCATCGGGTCCCCGCCACAGCAGCGCGGGGACTCGATGCGCTGCTTCACCTGGCGCAAACCACTTCTATGTCGCGGACCGCGGCATAGAAGAGGTTAATCCGCCATCGCTGTAAACAGCGATGCCGGCGAATACAGCAGGGGCCTGGCTACCAGGGACTGCCGGACCCCTGCAGTGATCGGGCTTGCACCGATCATCCCGCCATGCATTCTGGCAATGCATCCCCCGCCGTACATGTATGGCGTTTTGCGTTAAAGGGATTCTGTCACCTGGATTTTAATAACAGAGCTTTTGACATCACCACATCAGTCTCCTCGATTTGTTTTAAAATATACCAGTATTACTGCCATCTGTCTTGTCATTTTGTTAAAAAATTGCTTTTATTAATATGCTAATTGCCTCAGTAATGTGCCCGTGGGGCTGTCCCTCTGTCTGTTGGTGCCCAGCCGTGCCCATTCTCTAGAAGCCCAGCACCACCCCACTGCTAATTATTCACTCCTCTAATCGCCGTAATCTCACGCATGCGCCCTAGATCCACTGGCATGTGTGCTTCGTTCGCTGAGGCTGCAGCTAGCACCATCGGCGATGAGTGAATAATCAGCAGTGGGATGATGCTGGGCTCCTAGAGAATGGGCGCGGCTGGGCACCAACGGCCAGAGGGACTGCCCCGTGGACACATTACTGGGATAATTAGCATATTAAAGGGACACTGACAGGCCCAAAAAGCATATTTAGGGGTATATATGACAGTATAGGTCTTATAAAGGGTATTAGAATCATCTAAGTATCCCCCCTGTCCGCCTCATAAATACAGTAATCTGAAGTTTTAAAACCTGCTTTCCTGGTGTTCAATCTGCCCAAGGGGCGGTGCTTCATATCAACTTGCGCCCAGCCAGCCTCGCCACAACTGCCGTTTGAAGCACCGCCCAGCTCATCAATATTCACTGAGCTGGGCTGCTACTCTGAAGCGCTGTACTAGTGTCCCCGGCCCAGTTGTGGCGAGGCTGGCTGGGCGCAAGTTGGTATGAAGCACCGCCCCTTGGGCAGATTGAACACCAGGAAAGCAGGTTATAAAACTCCTTTTTACTGTATTTATGAGGCGGACAGGGGGGATACTTAGATGATTCTAATACCCTTTATAAGACCTATACTGTCATATATACCCCTAAATATGCTTTTTGGGCCTGTCAGTGTCCCTTTAAGAAAACTTTTTTTTCTCCCAAAATGACACGACAGATGGCAGTAAGGCCCCTTTCACACGGGCGAGTATTCCGCGCGGATGCGATGCGTGAGTTGAGCGCATTGCACCCGCACTGAATCCTGACCCATTAATTTCTATGGGGCTGTTCACATGAGCGGTGATTTTTCACGCATCACTTGTGCGTTGCCTGAAAATCGGAGCATGCTCTTTTTTGTGCGTTTTTCACGTAACGCAGGCCCCATAGAAATGAATGGGGTTGCATGAAAATCGCAAGCAAGTGCGGATGCGGTGCGATTTTCACACAGGGTTGCTAGGAGACGATCGGAATGGAGACCCGATCATTATTATTTTCCCTTATAACATGGTTATAAGGGAAAATAATAGCATTCTGAATACAGAATGCATAGTACAATAGCGCTGGAGGGGTTAAACAAAAAAAAAAATTATTTAACTCGCCTTATCCACTTGTTCGCGCAGCCGGCATCTCTTCTGTCTTTATCTGTGAGCAATAGGACCTTTGATGACGTCACTACGCTCATCAAATGATCCATCACCATGGTGATGGCTCATGTAATGACCGGAGTGACGTCACCACAGGTCCTGTTCCTGCATAAAGCAAAGACAGAAGAGATGCCGGCTGCGCAATCAAGTGGATTAAGGCAAGTTAAAGGGAAGCTGTCACCGGGATTTTGTGTATAGAGCTGAGGACATAGGTTGCTAGATGGCCGCTAGCACATCCGCAATACCCAGTCCCCATAGCTCTGTGTGCTTCTATTGCTTTAAAAAACCGATTTGATACATATGCAAATTAACCTGAGATGAGTCCTGTACGTGAGATTAGTCAGGGACAGGACTCATCTCAGGTTAATTTGCATATGTATCAAATAGTTTTTTTTCCCACAATAAAAGCACACAGAGCTATGGGGACTGGATATTGCGGATGTGCTAGCGGCCATCTAGCAACCCATGTCCTCAGCTCTATACACAAAATCCTGGTGACAGGTTCCCTTTAAATTATTATTTTTTTTTAACCCCTCCAGCGCTACTGTCCTATGCATTCTGTATTCAGAATGCTGCTATTTTCCTTTTTATAACCATGTTATAAGGGAAAATAATACAATCTACAGAACACCGATCCCAAGCCCGAACTTCTGTGAAGAAGTTAGGGTTTGGGTACCAAACATGCCGATTTTTCTCACGCGAGTCCAAAACGCATTACAATGTTTTGCACTCGCGTGGAAAAATTGCGCATGTTCCCGCAACGTCCGTGTGAAAGAGGCCTAATACTGGTATATTTTAAAACAAATCGAGGAGACTGATGTGGTGACGTCAAAAGCTCTTACTAAAATACAGCTGACGATATTCAGTTTCACCTGTATATTGAAGTGACTGTCCTTTGTGGCTTGTGAAACAAAAATCAATGTCTGTTTTTGGTGACTGTCACATTGGAGTCACACTATCATATGACACAATAGACATACATTACATAGATTATCGCCTTAGGCCTGGTTCACACTTGAGCGTATTTGATACGCGAGTTTTTGTTGTACGCGCGTTCTTATGATTGACCACAGAGGCGTCCAATGAAGTCTATGGGCGTGAACTCGCGACAATACGCCCCGAAGAAGCTCCTATACTTCTTTGGGCGTAGGGCGTTTTACAGCGCGTTCGTACGCCCTGTAAAAACGTGCAGGTGAGAACCAGGCCTTACAGTGTGTTGTCAGCCCTCCTGCTCACCGCCTTGTGTAATACACATGAGAATAGGACGTGTTCTGTAATTTGCAGCCACATGGATCTACACGTGTGCATGGCCCCATAGCAATGACTTGCTATCCGCAAAAATGCAGAAAAATTATGGCTGTGTGTGTGTGATGCCTGAGTCGTCTTTATCAAGGTCTGTTTGCTGTCAGTGAATAGAGTTGGGCTGCAATACCAAATAAAGCCACTATGCAATGTCAGGCGCTGTGCCTGGTACATTATGAAGAGGACACAACTCTCCTCTGAACAGCTGATCAGTGGGGTGTTGGGAGTCAGGCCCCCGCAATCGGGTATTGAGGACAAAGCATAGAGACCCTGGAAAGGACCTAAAGGACATAAAGCTGGTTGCCTCCTTTTAAAGGGGTTCTCCGTGCTTTCCTATATTGATGACCTATCCTTAGGATAGGTCATCAATATCAGATTGGCAGGGGTCTGACACCCCCGAGATCAGCGCAGTGTGCACGTGCCGTCTCCTGTCTGCCATAGACATGGCAGCAGCAGAACAGTAAGAGACATGGGAGATGGCGCATTCACACTGTGTGCACTGTCTACTCATTCAGCTTATCGGTGGAGGTGCTGGGTGTCAGACCCCGTCGATCTGATACTGATGACCTATTCAGAGGTTTGTGGTGTTTCAGTCTGGCGAGTTTGCTGGCTAATCAAGCACAGTGGTTATTTAAACAGGTAGTGGCACCTGCCCACGCTGTCAGAAGGTACCAAGTCCTGCTGGAAAATGAAATTGGCATTTCTATAATGTTTGTCAGCAGAGGGAAGCATGAAGTGGTCCCAATCTTCTGGTAGATAACTACTGACTTTGGACTTGATATAACAGTGGACCAACACCAGCAGATGGCATGGCTCCCCAAACCATCACTAACTGGAAACTTCACGGTAGGACTCAAGCAAACTCAAGGATTGTGTGTCTCTCCACTCTCCCTCCAGACTCTGGGACAGGCATCCTCAAACTGCGTCCCTCCAGCTATTGCAAAACTACAACTCCCAGCATGCCTGAACAGCCTACAGGTATCTGGCTACAGCAGGGCATTGTGGGAGTTGTAGTTTTACAACAGCCGAGGGGCCGCAGTTTGAGAATGCATTTAATTTGGAAGTCAAGGTCCCAGAGCAGGCATTCTCAAACTGCGGCCCTCCAGCTGTTGTAAAACTACAACTCCCACAACAGCTGATATCTGTAGGCTGTTCGGGCATGCTGGGAGTTGCAGTTTTGCAACAACTGGAGGGCCGCAGTTTTAGAATGCCTGCTCTGGGACCTTTATTTCCAAATGAAATGCAATATTTATTTTCATCTGAAAACAGGACTTTGGACCTCTGAGCAACAGTCCAGCCCTTTTTTCCCTTAGTTTAAGGGACTTGTGACCTTGATTCTGGATCATGAGTGGCTTGACAGAAGGAACACCACAGTTGAAGCCCATGTCTTGGATATATCTGTGTGCGGTGGCTGTTGAAGCACTGACTCCAGCCATAGTCCACTCCTTGTGAATCTCTCCCAACCTTTTTTTTTTTTTTTTTTTTTTTTTTTCTTCCAATGACCTTTTGTGGCTTATGATTGCTAACTTGACAGTTGTCCAGAAGACAGTCTTCTCCATGTTTGTGCAGCCTACTGAACCAGGCGGAGGGACCATTTAAAGGGTTTCTACCACTTCGGTTTCACATATTTAGCTGTCAGACACTAGCGATCCGCTAGTGTCTGCTCTGCCCAACCATCCTAATATAATTGCTTTTGGGGCAGCCGTTTTGCTAAAAAAAGAACTTTTATTAATATGCTAATGAGCCTCTAGGTGCTATGGGGGCGTCATTAGCACCTAGAGGCTCCGTCTACCTTCAGAAACTGCCGCCGCCCAGCGCGTCCCTCCAGCCCGCCCATCTCCTCCTGAATGCGATCCTCCTTGTGAGCGCCTGTATTCGGCGCATGCGCAGTGAATGTCTGACAGCTTCCCTGCTCAGACATCTCCACTGCGCCTGTTCCTCGGAGCACTATGGTGTCATCGCGCAGGCGCAGTGGAGATGTCTGAGCAAGGAAGCGGTCAGACATTCACTGCGCATGCGCAGAATACATACGCTCACAAGGAGGATCGCATTCAGGAGGAGATGGGCGGGCTGGAGGGACGCGCTGGGCGGCGGCAGTTTCTGAAGGTAGACGGAGCCTCTAGGTGCTAATGACGCCCCCATAGCACCTAGAGGCTCATTAGCATATTAATAAAAGTTCTTTTTTTTAGCAAAACGGCTGCCCCAAAAGCAATTATATTAGGATGGTTGGGCAGAGCAGACACTAGCGGATCGCTAGTGTCTGACAGCTAAATATGTGCAACGAAGTGATAGAAACCCTTTAAAGTCTTAGGAAACCTGTGTAGGTGTTTTATGTTGATTAGCTGATTAGAGTATGACACCATGAGTCTACAATATTGAACTTTAAAATTTTCTGAGATTCTGACTTTTTGCTTTTCATTAGCTATACATCATAATAATTTCAAGAAATAAACACTTGAAATAGATCACTCTGTGTAATGAATCAATAGGTTATGAGTTTCACTTTTTGAAATGAATGACTGAAATTAACTTTTCCATGATATTCTAATTTATTGAGATGCACTAATATGTGTATGTATGTGTGTGTGTGTATGTATATATATATATATATATATATATATATGTATATATGTGTGTGTGTGTGTGTATATATATATATATATATATATATATATATATATATATATATATATATATATATATATATATATATATATTCGTATTTTTTGCTTTATAAGACGCACCCCAGATTTTAGAGGAGGAAAATCTGAAAATATATTTTTCATCAGACCCCCATAAATATCAGGACATCGTATCAGACCCCAATCATACCTCAGATCAGCCCTTTATTTCTGACCCCCATCAGACCTCAAATTAGCCCTTTTATTTTTAACCCCCATCAGAATAAAATAAACTCCTCTTACCTCTCCTGCTCCGCGGCTCCTCTTCATCTCCAGCAGAAGTCGCGCTCCCCTGTCTTCCCAGCCCACGCTGCACTGTGACTTGACAGCGTGCAGTATCAAGTCATGGTGCACGCACTACGTCCTGACGCTGTACGGGGTCAGGACAGTGCAGCGCTGGCCCCATCATAAAAGACCATGGGGTGTGAGTACCGGAAGCACTTGCAGCGCTTCTTCTCTGCTCCCGGCACCTAATGCATACTAGTGAGCGCTTCCATAATGGAAGCGCTCACTAGTATTTGCTTTATAAGACGCACAGCCATCCTTCTTTTACTTCCTAGTAAAGGGAACTGGGGACCAGTTGTCAGGGAGCCGGACATGGTTTAAAAGTTAATGTGTAACTGTCATTTATTTACTTTTTCTTAAATGTGTAGGGCAAGTGATTCTGATTATTTCTGTAATATACACAATTTTGCGTTTCATGATAAAACTGCTTCTGAAGTTGTCTTTTCGCAGTAAATTTTGAACGGTAAAGATGCTCCTTGCCCACAGCTGCTGACCTCACTGCCTTAGGGTTTACTATGTAATGAAAATTTACTAAATCAACAAATAAAAGTATATTGTAAAAAAATAACCGGAATCACATGCCCCACACATTAAAGAGGACCTTTCATCGGTCCAAACATTGTAAACTAAGTGTCATGATCTGTACAGCGGCGCTAAGGGATCTCACTGCACTTACTATTATCCCTGGGCACCGCTCCGTTCTCCTGCTATGCTCTCCGGTATGTTCGGTCACTTGGTTATAGTAGGCGGACACTTACGATTGGCCAGCGCTACAGCCTGGGAGAAGGAGACGCCCAGGAGAACAAGGGCAGTCTCCTCCTACTATAACCAAGTGACCGAACATACCGGAGGGCATAGCAGGAGAACGGAGCGGCACCCTGGGATAATAGTAAGTGCAGTGAGATCCCTGGGTGCCACTGTACAGATCATGACACTTAGTTCACAATGTTTGGACCGATGAAAGGCCCTCTTTAAAGAAAGAACATGACTCGCCTATTTAGAGGGTTTCGGGTTCAACCCCGAGCTCTGGTCTCTGCTGGACCAGAAGTATGACATACCCTCTATATGGCCAATCGGTGATCTCAACTTGACCTGTCTAGGAATGGCAATTTGGCCAGAAGCGGCAGAGATGGGAGCTTGACACTTGACCCAGAGCACTTTGAACAAATTAATCAGTTTTGTTTTAACTCCCACAATGCTTGCCCCAGGTACCATTGGTTCTCAGTCTCTGAGAAGTCCTTTAAATGATAATACTGGACATGCACACTGTGAGGAATATGGATTATTATTTACTGGCAGCCCTGATTGTCAGTTGATTCACCTTTTGGCTTGTACACAGTCAGTCAGTGTACATGCAAAATATGTTCCCACCCCCCCCAGCCATCTGATTGTCAGCTAGCAAGGGAGAAAGCTCCAGGGGTCCAGGCTTCAAGGAGGCCCCAGGTGGATAATGTCACACCTTAACCAGACAGTTTAGAGGCAACTAAATCTGCAGGAAACCCCCCAGCAGGGGGTCTCAGCTAGGGTTGGGTGATATACCGGTGTTCACGATATACAGTATAACGTCTCCTGCTGGCTGCCCCCATACAGTATAACGTCTCGTTGTTTTTTTTTTTTCTTCCTTTAAACGTGTATTTATCGCGATACATTTTTTAAATATAGTTATCGTCTGAATATTTTTTTGATATCGTCCAACCCTAGTCTCAGCTCTTGCCCATGATCAATGATACCTCTCGGGCATGTTGGCACCTACATTTCATAAGAAATTATGAATCGCCCGGCCATCACAGGCATAAACCGGATACATATTTGTGTCCTGTTGGCCACGAGGAACGTGCCCATGTTCTTGGTTTGATAGTGGGATGCCAGGGAAGGGATTAATACTTACCTACCCACAGAAACCAACTAACGGTACCATGTTTAGACTCTAGTTGTAGCCGGAACCCAGGCGGATCCGTTGGTCCCAGAACCATCTCCCTGTGACCTTCTGGTCTGGAGCTATGAACCCTAAAGTGTTTTTTGTGGGTAATTTGCAGCCAGTCCAGCAGGGGGGGAGTGGACCCCTCCCAAAGGCCGGGAGGGGAGGGGCCGGCTACAGGTTAAAAGGCTTATGCCAGCAAGTGGGCGTGTCTTTCTCTGAAGAAGGGTCACATCGTGTAATGTGTTTAGGGGGACCCAGGACTAGCTGAGATCACTGCCCTTCATGTGACTACAGCAAAGAACACCTCGCAACCCAAAGGAACTTTCATCTTACCCGGTAACTGACTTTTACTCTGCTTAACCCAGTTGTACCCATATAACCTGTATCTGTAACCTCAGACCACTGTATATATTCTCTGTGTATATTGTTAGATCTAGTGTGCTCGTACGGCGATTAAATATATAATTTAATCTTGTATCTCGATCATGAATTCCCACGTCCGTGTTTTCGCCTAGTTATAAGCTACCGCGGGTTGGTTTCTCACCCTATATAATCCTGTTAGCAGACCAGGCTTATACCAAACGAGAAGCTGGTGGCAGATACCCGGGCTGAGACAGCGCTGTTCTTGCTGCGGCAGTGAAAAGGCTCTCTCAGCTTGTTGCCACCTCCCACGTGGACAGGAGGTGTGTGTGTAAACTGTACCAAGCTGACCTTACCGGCTCCGCTGGAGGGCGTAACGTCACGCTTTGGTAACCCGTGAACATACCGCATTGCGTGAGCTGTGACGTCAAGCGGGCACGAGGTGTGGTATTCGTCACACACACTGTACTGTAACCTAAGCAGAACAAGGTGCGTGTCTGCTGTGGAGGTAACTGTCTGTCATTCTTAAGGGTAATGTCATTATAAATGATGATACTAATTAATATTGGTTTTATGTTCCTTACAGGAGATCCTCAGTCAAAACTGTCCTAGGTCCATGTGGGATTGTGTCCAGCAGTGGGTAAAATTAGGACAGGATGCTTCCCCAGGGTAGAATTCTGCTTGCTCGAGTTTCAGGCTATTGGAAGCCTCTTTTTAGAGGACGATTTCTGTTAGTCACTAACACGGTTAGCTGTGGAGCATTGCTGGCCGTTGGTGATACTATCCAGCAGACTCGAGAGCTGAGAAGAAAGCCGGAGAAACAGCGAGACTGGATGCGGACAGGTAAATTTTCTGTCTTAATAATGAAGACAAATCGGATACATTTACTCTTCCTAAAGAACATAGTAAGGTGTTTAACTCCTGCATTGTTGTATTCGCTATGTAGGTGCTGACTTCTCAGGTAGGTTACCAGCAGTATAAGGTTGACATACTACTGTAAAGTATGGAAGACTGAGAGAATGTGGGGAAAAGCCCTGGGGTTTCCACTGTATGCTATATCGCACATTATCACACAGGTCCCTAATAAGCTGATCGTGAGGGCGTAAGCAGTGACAACCCCGGAATGAGCATACAGTATATGTCAGTCACTGATAGTTGTACATGGAGGAGGTTTTATCAGTGGTTGATATTCTCTGTGTAAGTGTGTATACATAGATAGCTGTCAGTCATTGATAGTTGTACACAGGGAGGTGTTAACAGTGATAGCGTTCTCTGTGTAAGTGTGTATACAGAGATAGCTGTCACTGATAGTTGTACACAGGGAGGTGTCATCAGTGATTGGTATTATTCTATATGTAAGAATGTATACACAGAACTGGTCTTATGTCTAGAAAGAGCAGAGTTTTAAATGAATAAATTATAAGTTTTACTGAATCTTTTACCACAAAACTATATGCCCATCTTCTCAGTTCCTCCTGCTCTATAACATGCTGCTTGCAGACTGCACTGCAAATTGTGATGACAGGTCCTCTAAGTCACTGTCATATTTAATTCAAACACAAATTTGATATATATTTTATTTATTTTTTGCAGGTCATATGTTTGCTATAGGTTGCTCAATGGGCCCTATGATGCATTTCTGGTATTCATGGCTGGATAGGGCTTTTCCAGGCCGAGCTATCAAAATGGTTTTGCGAAAGGTTCTAATTGACCAACTGGTGGCCTCCCCCTGTTTTGGATTGTGGTACTTTTTGGGTAAGAGCTATTACATAGAAAATGTCATAGACAAATTCTGTTGTTACAGGGTCCTTCAACATTCACAACACCCTGCAGTACTACATATCTGGCACTCATAGGTATTCTCAAATACGTTGTTGTTGCATCTCGATAAATTACAATATCATCGAAAAGTTAATTTATTTCAGTAATTCAGTTTAAAAACTGAAACTCATATAATCCATAGATTCATTACACACAGAGTGATATATTTCAAGAGTTTATTTTTCTAATGTTGATGATTATGGCTTACATCTAATGAAAACCCAAAGGTCAGTATTTCAGAAAAATGTGAATATTGTATAAGACCAATACCTTTTTTTTTTTTTTTTATATATAATACAGAAATGTTGGCCTACTGAAAAGTATGTCCAGTATATGCACCACAGCAATACTTGGTCGGGGCTCCTTTTGCATGAATTACTGCATCAATGCAGCGAGGCATGGAGGCGATCAGCCTGTGGCACTGCTGAGGTGTTATGGAAGCCCAGGTTGCTTTAATAATGACCTTCAGCTTGTCTGCATTGTTGGGTCTAGTATATCTCATCTTCCTCTTGACATTACCCCATAGATTCTTTGTGGGGTTTCGGTCTGGCGAGTTTTCTGGCCAATCAAGCACAATGATACCATGGTTATTTAAACAGGTGTTGGAACTTTTGCCAGTGTGGGCAGGTGCCAAGTCCTGCTGGAAAGTGAAATCAGCATCTCCATTAAGTTTGTCAGCAGAGGGAAACATGAAGTGGTCCAAAATCTTCTGGTAGATGGCTGTGCTGACTTTGAACTTGATATAACACAGTGGACCAACACCAGCAGAAGACACAGCTCACCAAACAATCACTGACTGTGGAAACTTCCCATTGGACCTCAAGCTATTTGGATTGTGTGTCCCTCCACTTTTCCTCCAGATTCTGGGACCTTGATTTCCAAATGAAAGGAGAATTTACTTTCATCTGAAAAACAGGACCACAGAGCAACATTTCAGTCCTTTTTCACCTTAGCCCAGGTGACACGCTTGTGACTTCTCTGGGTAATGAGTGGTTTGACACAATTGTGACAGTTGTAGCCCATGTCCTGGAAATGTCTGGGTGTGGCTGCTCTTGAAGCACTGACTCCAGCCACAGTCCCCTGCTTGTGAATCTCCCCCAAATTCTTGAAGGGCCTTTTTCTTGACCATCCTTTCAAGGCTGCGGTTATCCCTGTTGCTTGTGCCGCTTTCTCTACCACAGTTTTTACTATCACTCAACTATCCATTAATATGCTTAGATACTGCACTTTAACTGCCAGCTTCTTTAGCAATGACCTTTTGTGGCTTACCCTCCCTGTGGAGGATGTCAATGACTGTCTTCTGGACAACTATCAAGACACCAGTCTTCCCCATGATTGTGTAGCCTACTGAATCAGAATAAGGGACCATTTAAAGGCTTAGGCTAGAACTACACCAGCAGGTGAGGCAAACGCCTGCTTGTCAGTGGAAGAGACAGCTGCTATTATTTGCAGCGATCGCCTCCACTGTATGGGGAGAAGAGGTCACTAATGCCATCACTTGGCCTTTATAAAAAAAAAAAACATAATTTGCTGGCAACAGACCATGATTAGATGGCACGATCTGCCACCGGCAAACAATTTTTTTACCTGCTTAAAAATTGTGATCGCTCGTTCATTGGGTAATTGTCGGCACTATTACACAGGTAGATCATCGCTAATGGGCTTTCTTACTACGAATGCTTGTTAGGCTTCGTTCACATCACCATTCAGCCTTTCCATTCTCCTGCTCCGTTTAGGAGCAGGAGAACGGAAAGGACGGAGAAGGCACATAACTGAGCCAAACGGAGCCCATTTTTTATTTTATTTTTTTAAATAAATTGCCAAAACGGACCCATTAACAAATGTTGAGACACTTTAACCGTGATTATTTACAAATTAAATTATTTACAAAAGGAGGACCACTAATTGTCTCTTAGCCACATGTGTTACTAACTTGTCATCCTAAAACATAACGTTTATTTCCCATCATAAAATCATTCCTCTAATTTTCATGTGATATTTTTATTCTATTTTTTTATTTTAAACGATCAGCTGTGCCACCCTAGAGACTGCTATTTGCCCTATGGAATAGACTAGCGCTATTTGTTAGCCTATAATGGGGTTCGTTATGTTTCCGCTCAGAAGATGATTTTGAAGCAGACAAAAGTCCTTCTTCTGAGCAGAAACATAACTTACACCATTAGTCTATTGGGTCCTTAGGCTCCAATTGGCTCAGTTATGTGCCTTCTACTAAACTGAGAGAGAATGAAAGGCTGAACGGTGATGTGAACGAAGCCTTAGTGATGATGTGCCCGACTCTCGATAGCAGGGCTGCCATCAGAAATTTTGGGGCCCCTTATACATTTCAAGGCCCCCCCACCCCCCCCTCCATGGCCCGATCCTACTCAATCGCTTTAGAATCCATCCTGACTCTGCCTCCCAGCCCCCCTCCACCCTCAAGGACCCAACCCCAATTTCATTATCACTTTTTACTGTCTTTGTAGTTGTAAAAAAAAATAATAATCAGTGATTTCAGTAAGGTGACGAGTGACGTCATAGCGCAGCAGATGTACCTCCTGGTGGCCACTGCTATTTTAAAGTGGCAGTTGCCTCCGGATCCAGAGGTATGATATCAGTGTGTGTGAGTTTGACTGATCGACTGACTGCACTGAGTACAGTCAGTCAGTCAGGTCAGTAGTCAGTGACTGACTCTAGGAACAATATATAGGGGGGCACATAAGATACCACGGTCAAAAATGGGGAGGGCACTAATAATTTTCACCACTTAATCGTACTACTGAAAAAAACGCAATAGGTATATATAAAATAACAAAATACGAGAGTATGCAAGGATGCCAAATTATAGCACCACTACATTTACATTTATTATCAGAAAGCATCATACATAACTAAAAAAACAAACATTTTTTACTGTCCCTTTTAAGAAAAGCCAAAATATAATAAAAGACAAAAACAGACATTAAACTGCATTTATAATAAAGCAATTTACTTACTGTACAAAAGAAGCTATTATGTTGTCTGCTGTGCCGTCCTCTGCTTGCCTTTGCAGATTCTTTCCCCTCCTTTCTCTCTTCCTCAGTGTGCAGGTGCTGTTATGGGGGATCTGTGGATGACGCACACGGTTATGGGGGATCTGTGGATGACGCACACGGTTATGGGGGATCTGTGGATGACGCACACTGTTATGGGGTATCTTTAAACGACGCCATGTACAATTACAGTCTGCAATATGGCCGTAGTCCACACGCAAATCCCACAGCCAGTCCGCCCTGTACAGACACTGTATATCTCCCACCCCTTGGTGATATTCATTATGTCCCTCTAGAAACCCTATTTTAGTGATTTGTAGTAGGATAGGAATGGCACCAACTATGGACCAACAAAAACAGTACAGCATAATATGGTTCTGTATTAGGGCACAAGGCAAAGTCTTCTCATTCTTCTATTTGCCTTACTCCTGGAATATATCAGAAAGGCTGTCAATTTATATTATTTCTAGAAACTAGAAAGCACTACTCTTCATCCATTTTTGGTTATGTGCTTGCACTTCACTAACCCTGACAGAACCCGGAAAATTTCACTGGTGCTTGTTTAAGGCCTCTTTCACACTTGAGTTGTCCGGATCCGGCGTGTACTCCACTTGCCGGAATTGCACGCCGGACCCGGAAAAACGCAAGTGAACTGAAAGCATTTGAAGACGGATCCGTCTTCAAAATGCTTTCAGTGTTACTATGGCAGCCAGGACGCTATTAAAGTCCTGGTTGCCATAGTAGTAGTGGGGAGCGTGGGAGCGGTATACTTACAGTCCGCGCGGCTCCCGGGGTGCTCCAGAATGACGTTGGGGCGCCCTGACGTCACTCTGGAGCGCCCCGGGAGCCGCACGGACGGTAAGTATGCTGCTCCCCACTACACTTTACCATGGCTGCCAGGACTTTAGCGTCCCGGGCGCCATGGTAACCATTGAGAAAAAGCTAAACGTCGGATCCAGCAATGCGCCGAAACGACGTTTAGCTTAAGGCCAGATCCGGATCAATGCCTTTCAATGGGCACTAATTCCGGATCCGGCCTTGCGGCAAGTCTTCAGGATTTTTGGCAGGAGCAAAAAGCGCAGCATGCTGTGGTATTTTCTCCGGCCAAAAAAACGTTCCGACGACTGAACTCTATGCCGGAAGAAAAGAACGCAGGTGTGAAAGATCCCTAAGCTTGTCCTTTTCCCTCCCAACTTTTATTTATTTTTTTCTGCCTCAATGGTATCCATCATTTTACTGATATTATCAGTACTGTAGAATGATGGATACCATTAAGGCAGTAAAAAACAGTAAAAAAAAAAAAGTTGGGAGGGGAAAAATGCTTAGACCAGCACGTGTGGAATTTTCCTCTGTCAGGGTTGGTGATAAAATGGCATGCTGAGATATGTCAAAGGCTCCAAATAATTCCTTTAGCATATTGATTGGAAACCTAATGGACCTTAATGTAATTAGGGGGGGGCCGTCAGTGGCCGCTGTGCCTGTTGTCCAAGTCCAACATGTGATAGAGGCTCCGGCTCAAGGCTGGAGCATGAAGCCGGCACTGACTCCTGGGCTGGCTAAGGGCAGGCTTCCTTCCAGTTCCCGCCGCCGCGCCTGCAAACCAGAATTGACTGGCAGGCGGCGGTGCACGAATCTGAAGGCGGCATGCAGCAGCGTTTGATGTCGCGTGCGCAGCAAGAGTTCAGACTCAGTCACTGATTCGGATTGGCGCGGCAGCTCAGAGTCAGAGCCTTACGTTTTGGTTTTAAAGGGAAAGGCAGCGCCGGCGGACCCAGCGGTACGGGAATCAGCGGGGGGGGGGGGGGGGGGTTGTCAAGGATTAAGGAATAACCAAGGGGCGGGCAGGACTGGTGCAAGGATTTTTGCCACCCTAGGCAAAAGCTAATTTTGCCGGCCCCCCTTGACTCTGCCTATTGACCACGCCCTTTGGCCCGCCCCTTTTGTTGGCCACCTATTTATACAGACTGTACCCTTCATTGTGGTAAGGCCATGTTTTCTCCCTCCTGCTACATACCATGTCATCCACCACAGATTTCCCCCCTTCCCCCCATAAGTGTCATCCATTTCTGGTTCTGATCAATGGTCAGGTAGGTTGATACACTGCTCCAAATTAGATAGATATGTGCATGCACGGCGAGAGAAATAACAACACTGACACTAGATAAGGTTAAAGCATAACTCTAATTTATTAGGTGGGGGCTTCACATTATATACCCTCCATATTAGTGGGAGGAGTGGGTTCACATGATTGGTCTTTTGGCAAGAAGGATTGTAAACGGGAAAGAAGTTTAAGGCATATGTATGATTAGTGTCAGAGGAATTCCTGACTGTTTCAAGTCTTTGCTGCAAATAGTTTCAATCATAGAATGCATACTGGGGGTTGTCTCTCAGACAGACACCATTTTGTAAGTGACAAGCAAGTGTCCATTCTATTCCATAACAGTCCCTCCTTGGATTCTTGATTGTAGAACTTTCCCTGCCTAGTGAACACCTGGGAATATCATTCGCAATCCTCTTCACCCACAGTAGCGACAACCTACCCCTTTTGGGTAGACTCCCGGTTAATCGGACTTATGATGGTACCCTTGGATTAATCTTTCCCTATCTCTGTACGACATCGTAATCGGTGGGGGGACTTGTGTTGAATTCTTTGGTTTCCATTTCTTCTTCACCTTATAGCAGCAGGATGGGCTGTTCAGTAGTTGAGTTGACAATTTTTTCCCATATTTTTCGAACACAGGGTACAATGCAACATAACGCTACTGACAGTCTTGATGCTGGTATTAATATCACCATACCTATCTGGGTGAGGAAGGGTTTCCAATTTTTGAACCATCCAGAGTACTCCTCCCATGGGTCTGTTATTCCTCTGAGAGGTTAGTAAGCTTGTTTATTGCTTCAGTTACCTTCCCTTTGGGGCCAATGTTATCTGGGATGTAGGTGCAGCAAGTTTCCCCAATCATTTTACAAACTCCCCCAGTCTCAGCTTGGATCATATCTAGGGCCAGTTCTGAAAGGCCACAACAGATGTAGCCGCTAACTTTTCTGCAATTGCTTTTAGGGCATCACGGGTGTAGTTTACAAATCTTTGCTGACTATAATATATGTAGTTTATCCAGTTGACGTTCTTGTTGATTGTCCCTATTGGGAGTAGGGCTTCAAATCCAGCTGCCGCCTGATTGCTGGCCTTAAACTCATTGGGGACCCCTATTGCATCTATATACACATGTGGGTCAAAGCTCCCCTGTGGGGAGGCCTCCCTTTTTTGACCTCCCTAAAACGAGATTTTTGTGAACTCACCTTGTAAAATCTTTCTCGCTTTATTCATTGGGGGACACAGGACCATGGGTATAGCTTGCTGCTGCCACTAGGAGGCGACACTAGGCTGAAAGCTGTTTGCTCCTCCCCTGCAGGCTATACCCCCTCCAGCCTGGAGAGAGCATATCAGTTTGTGCTTCAGCAGTAGGAGAAAACATACCGAAACAAAACAAAACCAGGAAAGACCACAGTCCAACAAAACAACCGAACCGGACACCAGTCCCAACCGGCAACTTGGACCACTGGTCTCAGTAGAAACCAACAACAATGGGTGGGTGCTGTGTCCCCCAATGAATAAAGCGAGAAAGAGATTTTACAAGGTGAGTTCACAAAAATCTCGTTTTCTCGCTCATATCATTGGGGGACACAGGACCATGGGACGTCCTAAAGCAGTCCCCGGGGCGGGAAAAACCACTGACTCCACGTCTGACAGGTGAGACACTACACTGCGGCCTGTAAGATCCTACGGCCAAGAGCAGCATCCGCCGATGCGAACGAATGCACCTTGTAAAACTTGGTGAAGGTGTGCAACGAAGACCAAGTTGCTGCCTTACACAGTTGAGACGCCGAAGCGTGGTGAAAATGCGCCCAAGAAGCCCCGACCTCCCTGGTAGAGTGAGCCGTGACACCAGGTGGAGGAACCCTGCCCTTGGAGCGGTAGGCCTCGTTAATGGCCAATCTAATCCACGAGCAATCGCCACCTTGGATGCCGCCAAACCTTTACGAGGACCCACAGGAATCACGAACAGGGAGTCCGCTCGCCTAAAGGAGGCCACCACGGCCAGGTATATCCGTAAGGCCCGCACCACATCCAAACGGTGAAGCGCCATTTCCCTAGGATGGGAAGGTTTAGGGCAAAGCGATGGCAGGACAATGTCCCCATTGACATGGAACGCCGACACCACCTTCGGCAGAAACGACGGCACCGTCCGGAGCACCACCTTATCCTGATGGAACACCAAGAAGGGCTCCTTGCACGACAGCGCCGCCAGTTCTGACACCCGACGTATGGAAGTAATGGCGACTAGGAATGCGACCTTCCATGACAACATGCGGAGGGAGACTTCTCGCAGTGGTTCAAACGGCTCGGACTGAAGTGCCACCAGCACCAAATTCAGGTCCCAGGAATGCAACTGTGGCCGATATGGGACCGCGGTGTGTGCAACACCCTGCAGGAAGGTCTTGACCGGGCCCAGAACCGCCAGCGTACGCTGGAAGAATATGGAAAGGGCCAAAACCTGACCTTTCAACGAACTCAGGGCCAGACCCAGCTCCAAACCCGCCTGAAGAAAAGCCAACACCGTAGGGAGGGAAAACCTCCTAGAGGGGAGGCCCCTGTCCTCACAGAATTTTAAGAACGACCTCCACGTTCGATAGTAGATTTTTGCCTAGGAGGGCTTCCGAGCCCTAATCATAGTGCGAACAACCGCATCCGAGAAACCCCTTTTCTTCAGCAGGAAGGTTTCAATAGCCACGCCGTCAAACGCAGCGTATGTAAACCCTGGTGGAAGACTGGGCCCTGTGAGAGCAGGTCGGGCCTGAGTGGAAGAGGCCACGGCGCATCCCCAGGAGAAGAACGAGCTCAGAGTACCAAGCTCGGCGCGGCCAGTCTGGGGCAATCAGGAGCGTTTGAACACCCTCCATCCTGATTCTGCGAAGAATCCGCGGTAGGAGCGGCAGCGGCGGGAACACGTACAGAAAACTGAAGTTGTCCCACGGCGCCACGAGAGCGTCTACGTCGTAGGCCATCGGGTCCCTTGCGCGAGACAGGAAGCACGGGAGTTTGTGGTTCAACCGAGATGCCATTAGATCCACTTCCGGGCGACCCCACCGGAGACAAAGGTCCTCGAACACCTCCGGGTGGAGAGCCCATTCCCCCAAGTCCACCGTCGTTCGGCTGAGGAAATCCGCCGTCCAATTGTCCACGCCCGGGATGAAGATCGCCGAGATCACTGGGACATGGGCTTCCGCCCACTGCAGAATCCTCGCGGCCTCGTCCATCACCGCTCCGCTGTGCGTCCCCCCCTGGTGATTGATATAGGCAACCGCTGTGGCGTTGTCCGACTGTATCCTGACCGGACGGCCCCGCAAATCGTCGGTCCAATGGCAGAGGGAGAGGTAGATGGCCCGGAGCTCCAGGATATTGATGGGTAGTTTGGACTCCGACAGAGACCAGACTCCTTGGGCCGTCCGGGTACCGAAGACCCCTCCCCAACCGCGGAGGCTGGCGTCGGTCGTAATCACCGTCCATGACACCGGCAGGAATGACTTCCCCCGACGACAGGTGGTCCGGAACCATCCACCAGGCGAGAGCCTCGCGAATGGGCTGAGACAGCGAGATCCTGAGGTCCAGTGAATCCCGGGACTTGTCCCAGGAGGACAGGATGAGCCGCTGAAACTCCCTGGTGTGGAACTGGGTGAACGGTACCGCCTCGAATGAGGCCACCATCAGCCCCAGAACTCGCATGCAGTTGCGAATCGATACCTTGCGACGCCGGGTGAGCAGATCCACTGCATTCTGAATGCCCGATCTCTTGTCCAGAGGCAGACCCACCACAGCAGCCTCGGAATCCAGAGTCATACCCAGGAACCTGATCCGAGTGGTAGGAGACAGGCATGATTTCCGTAGATTGAGAATCCACTAGAAGCGAGTGAGCGTGCTCATCGTAATCCGAAGACTGTCCGCGCATTGCGATGCTGACGGGGCTTTGACTAAGATGTCGTCCAGGTATGGGAGAAGGGTAATTCCTCTGGACCGCAGAATCCCCAGAAGTGGTGCCAGAACCTTCGTGAACACCCCCGGGGCCGTCGCCAGACCGAATGGCAGAGCGACTAACTGGAAGTGATCCGACTGGATGGCAAATCGGAGGAAACGTTGGTGAGTGGTAGCAATAGGTATGTGGAGATGCGCATCTTGCACGTCCAATGACTCCATGTGCTCCCCCTGCACCAGTGAGGCCACAACGGAACGAAGAGATTCCATTCTGAACCTCTGAACCCGCAGATAACGGTTCAAAAGTTTGAGGTCCAGCACCGGTCTCACATCGCCCTCCTTCTTGGGGACCACAAACAGGTTGGAATAAAAACCTGTAAAACGCTCCTCCGGTGGCACCGGAGAAATCACCCCCCGCAGGAGTAGGGACTGGACGGCTTTCAAGAAAGCCGCGGCCCGGACGGGATCCTTGGAAGGCTGGGAAAGGAAGAAACGGTTGGGGGGAAGGGACCTGAATTCTATTTTGTAGCCCGAGGAAACTACCTCGAGCGCCCATGCGTCCGGAATGTGGGCGTGCCAAATGTCCTGGAACAGGAGAAGACGCCTCCCCCGCCCCACCTGAGAGGGTGGGGACAAACCTTCATGCGGAAGGCTGCTTACTTGGTGCTGTACGAGGTTGCTGGGCACACGGACGCCAGGCCTGCTGGGGCTTAAAAGACGGGCCTTTCCGCCGATCCTGCATGGGCGGTCCCGCCGTGGAGGAGGGAACTGAACGGGTGCCCGAGAAACGGCGAAAGGACTGGAAGCGTGAAGATGCAGACCTGGACTGAAAAGGCCGCTTCGCTTTGGGTTGGGGCAGATGGGTGCTTTTCCCACCCGTAGCTTCTGAGATTATTACATCCAGTTTTGGCCCAAAAAGCCGAGCCCCAGAAAACGGAAGCTTTAAGAGAGAGCGTTTAGAGGAAGAATCAGCCTTCCAGGCCTTGAGCCATAACTCCCGGCGGACCGAAGTGGCGAGAGCTGAGGCACGGGCAACCATCGACCCAGCATCCAGTGCCGCTTCGCAGAGATATTTCCCCGCATGGGAAATCTGGAGCGCAGACAACTCGAGTTCAGCGGGCGGGAGGTTGGACAAAATGTCCTGGCTCAACCGGAGGGACCACTCCGAAACCGCCTTGGCTACCCAAGCGGATGCGAAAATCGGACGCAGTGCCGAACCGCTCGCCGTAAAGATTGACTTGGAGAGCGACTCTACGCGACGGTCCACCGGATCCTGGAGGGAAGAACCATCGGCTACCGGAATGGTCGTAGATTTTGCCAAGCGAGCCACCGGCGGGTCCACCTTCGGCGGGGAGGACCATTGTTCCACGGTCTTGCGTGGAAAGGGGTAGAGTAGGTCTAGGCGTTTTGGGATAACAAAACGCAAACCCGGCTGGTCCCAAGCCTTGTTAACCACAACAGAAAAATCTTCGTGCAACGGGAACGCCTTGGGGGTCTGTTTCGCATGCAGAAACGACACCCCTTGTTGGCTAGTGGAGGGAAGGTCCTCCTGAACCCTGAAGGTGTCCCTTATCGCCGAAATCAGGCTATCCACCATGGAAGCAATCTGAGAAGAGTGCTCCAGGTCCATATCCGCATCCGAATCCCCAAGCTCACCCTCTGACAGTGCGTCGCGTAACAGGGAGGACGCCTGTGACTGGGATCCAGGAGCAGGGGGGGATGCTGAGGCGTCAGGAGGAACGGGTGCCTGCTCTGGGGCGCTTACTAGGAGGTCTGCCTCTGGTTTGCGTGCAATGCGGTTGCGCGGATTGCACCGGTGGCGATTTCTCCACTAAACGACCCAGCAATGAAAGGGTGGAATGGGAGATCTTAGAGAGGTCCTCCACTGCCCGTGACAGAGACCTTGCCCAGTCTGGTTCCCCCTGAACAGGACGATCTAAGGCTTCTGTGGGCTGCAGTGTTCTAGGGGGATTGCTCTGCGCAGGCTTCTGACAAGCCGAGCACAGTGATAGTGACTGGCCCCGAGGGAACTTGGCTGAACACACGGAACAGGCATAGTAAGTGGTCCTACAGGTTGTCTGAGGGGGGGGTCAGTGGCCGGGTCAGACATGGTCAGATCTCCTGCTGGACGGGGTATCTATCTCCTACCAGAACGGAGCGAGAGCCACGGTCCTGTGTCCACCACGCTGCGCCGGGAGGAAGAGGAAGTTTCAGCAGGGCGGGAGAATAAGCCACGCCTCCTTACAGCCCGGGAGCGGCAGACTAATTGAAGAGAGGAAATCAGCGCCGGCCAGCGTGCCTAATGTTCCCAACTAATATGAGAGAGAGAGAGACACACAGAGAGAGAGACACAGTTCCCAACACCGGCCGTGCGGCAGTAACGAGGATCCCGGCGCCCCGCCAATGGGGCATCTGCCCTGCGCAACATGAGTGCCGGCTGCAATCGCACTGAAACCAGTGCTGTGTGCGATGCAGCGGCGAGGAACGGAAGCGGATGGTGGTTAAGTCTGAGGCTGACAAGATTACTGGCGCTGTGGATGTCCGCTTATCGGACGGGCCTGGGCATGTTGTCCCACCGAGAGGGGGAGTCTGGGGGAAGGTGACTGCTGACTGAGAGGGGGAGTCACTTACCTATCTTCATCTGTGGTCTTCACCCTCAGATGCATCACCAGCAGGGCCACCCTACGACCGCTGGCACCAGGCGACAGGGGTCCGGGCAGAAGAGGGCTGAAGAGAGGGTGGTCCTGTAGCTGGGGGGAAGCAGGGGAGCGAAGCTGCCCTGGTCCGCTTTTCCTTCTTGGGGTGGCAAGGCGGTGAACAAGGTACACCGGCCAGCCTCCCGGGGATGCAGGGACGCAAGCGACCCTGGACCCCCATCCGGATTCTGGAAAAAAATGAAAAATAAAAAATAAAAATTATAATGCCACCCTGCAAAGCAGGGAGGTCTGCCTACTATGACACGAAGCTAAAAACTGATATGCTCTCTCCAGGCTGGAGGGGGTATAGCCTGCAGGGGAGGAGCAAACAGCTTTCAGCCTAGTGTCGCCTCCTAGTGGCAGCAGCAAGCTATACCCATGGTCCTGTGTCCCCCAATGATATGAGCGAGAAATATTTTTTATTTATTTTTTAAGTATACCCTCTAACTGTGGTGTCATCTTCTAGTATGCGAAGGGGCATTATGGCTTTCGCTAGGGCGCATTCACCGGACCAGTTGCCTTGTAACCTAGTTCTTATTTTTCAGTCTCCACATATCCAATAGATGTCCCCCAAAGATACCCTCTGATTCTGTGTTTTAGTGGACAGGTTGCTGTAGGATGAGCAGTACCCCTCTGTGAAGTTTCCCAAGAATCTCTGACTGCCAGGGTTGTAGTAACAGGTGTAGTTACCAGGGTATATAGTTATGCCTTCACCTGGTTTGGGGGTTTTTACTACCAGGGGGTATTTTCTCTTCCACTTTTCACAGACAGTCATTCACGCTAGTGTTGGTGTATAGGCTGAGGAAGCAGCTTTCAGTCTCAGGAGGCAGATGCAAGGGCACTGTGCCTAGGTGTGGGTATATGTAACAGTTTATCTTATTGTGTGTGTCAGCATTGTATTTCATCCATTCTAATCACAGGTTGGTGTCAGAAAATCCTGTCTCGGCAGCCATAGTATCTTCAAAGGTGGGGTCTGCTATGGCTGTCATCTGCCTAAGGGAGGTAGTGTAGGGTTTGGACAGACCCTTCTCTATCTTTGTGAGATTATGTAGGTCTTTCAGGTGGAACATGCCCATGTCCCCAGCAATTACCTTTATAGGCACCTGGATGGGGGTATGTCCCTGCGTCATTGGGGCTGGGGTTTTCTATTGTGAGGGTAAGTGGCATGTTGGAGCCTGTCTGTTCATTTGGGTGGCATCTTCCACTCTTAAACAGTGTCATGCGGGTAAGCAAGGATTTACCAATTTTGTCTGTTTTGTTTTTCTCGGGCACTCTCAGGTCTGTATCCCCATGGGTCACCCGTGTTCCACCCAACTGCCCCCCACGAGTTATGGTCCATTCACACGTCCGCAATTTTTTGTTTCGCATTTTGCGGAATGGAATTGCGGACCCATTCATTTCTATAGGACAGCACGATGTGCTGCCCGGGTCCGCAATTGCGGATCCGCAATTCCGATCCCGAAAAATATAGAACATGTCCTATTCTTGTCCGCAATTGCAGACAAGAATAGGCATTTTCTATTAAGTGCCAGCGATGTGCGGTCTGCAAAATGCGGAACACGCATCGCCGATGTCTGTGTTTTGTGGATCCACACACATGGACGTGTGAATGGACCCTTACACTGTTCCCCATACTGGTTATCGGTGACACAGATGTATGTGGATCTATGGCTGCCCGTTTGGTACATGCTACATTGCCATGCTGGCATTGGGCACAATACTAGACTGCAGTAATTGAATTTGAAAGTAGCCACGTGAGTGCTGGAGGTATTAATCCAGAAAGTGGTCAATATGTAGCTATCCTTCTTCTCTTTTTTTTTGGGTGATGGCCACTTGTCCTCCTGTCTTTGGAAGATTCTGTGTATATGTGACCGTGTATGTGTAGACAAAAAGTAGCAGTAACTGTTGCAAAAGGCATCATGCAGATTCAGCGGTGGTTCCCTCGATATCTGGAGCTGGCACTTGTATTCTTTTGCAGTGTGATGCGTGGATCCAGTTAGGTCTCCTCTGGAGTTTTACAGAAATTGGGGTGGTCAGCAGCGCCTGGTAAGGTTCCTCCTATCATGGTTCGAGGGTGCTTCTGATATGCTTCTAGACCACCGCCCACTCTCCAGGTTTCGGAGTGTGGCTTCCTTCTAGGAAGTTAGGATCTGGAATGGAAGAGAAAACTTGTGCATGTATGTTAGACAATGGTTTACTCAGAGCTATCACATATTTGGCAACAGATTAATAATGCATTTGAAACTGTTGCGGAAAATACTGTCCCATTCTTGGCCCTGTCCCAAATAGGATCTCGTATGGTGTCAGTTTGTGTGGAGGCCTTAGTGTGTGCCTAACTGAAGAGTGCTATAGGCAAGCACTGAACCCAATTGAGCCCTGTCTGCCTAGTCCTCTTCAACATTTTTTTTACTTCTTTCAACTTTGCTGCTGCTTTGGGGCCTGTAGGGGGTGTGATACACCAGGTGCGACCCTACCATTTCCCAGACTTCTTGGGTTAAGCTGGCAGTGAATGCTGGGCCCTGATCACTCTCGATGACCCCAGGTACTCCGAACCTACAGACAAGCTCCTGCATCCGTTTTTTAGCCGTAGTAGTTGCTGTCTGATTTCAGACTGGGTAGGCTTCTGGCCACCCAGAAAACAAGTCTATCACTACCAACACATATTGAAACCCTTGGCACATTGGCATCTGGATGTGGTCGATTTGTATCCTCTGAAAGGGAGACATTTCCGGGGGGCATGGACTCGGTTCTACCTAGATTACACTCTGCGCAGATGAGGCTTGCTTGAGTATGTCTCACCAGGAAGGGGGTGATCCCTGGGGCCACCCATATTTTATCAGTTAGCTCTTTCATAATGTAAAAGGGGGGGGGGAATATTAATCACGAATATTTATGCAAATATCGATAATTCATATTCATAAATAGGAGGAGCCGTCTGTTGATGACACCGCCTATTTATACCTTTTTATATAACAATACAATACTTTGCAATCACTTTGCCTTACGCTAATCACTAAGCTAGCTGCATGCGCCTTACATAACTATCGCTAATAACCACACATTACACAGATAGTTATAAGTAAAACAAGCTATTTATTAATACCTAGTACACTACACACGCAATACACTAACAATACAGCACTAAACTACACGGTTCCCAAATTCCCCCCACAAAGCTATCTAATACAGTACATTCACACGTGTATTAGCAGCCCACCCCACCTGACTAATTCTATCCCTAAGAGAACGACGAAGGGTTAACTGTGGCACTGTGGGGGTGAATGCAGGCCACAGATATTACAGGAGCAGGGATGCTCCTGTAGGGTTAGGTTATGGGACAGCACTGCAAGGGTTAATATGGATGCCTGCAGGGATGGTAT
This sequence comes from Bufo gargarizans, assembly GCF_014858855.1. Lineage (NCBI taxonomy): Eukaryota > Metazoa > Chordata > Amphibia > Anura > Bufonidae > Bufo > Bufo gargarizans. Next base: position 317,213,914 of record NC_058080.1, read on the forward strand.
AGGGACAATGGGAGTAGGGGTACGTTGGTGTTATAGATGGGGGTTGTGTAGGGGGTATGGGAGGAGGTATAGGGAATCGTTGGTGGGATAGGGGATATGGGCAATTAGGGGTTAATATCGTTGGTGGGCTAGGGGATATGGGCAAGTAGGGGTTAATAGGGAATCGTTGGTGGGATAGGGGATCGGGGGGCTTGGCTTCTCTAGGGAGTTGTGCCCGTCCCAGGAGAGATCCTCGCTTGCTCATTTTCCTGGGAATGGCTCTCCCTCATCCATGAGGCTGCATGCACTCCACTTCTGTCCCCTCTCCCAAGAGTCCCTCTCTTTATTCTCAAATCCCAAGAGTCCTCCCCCCCCCAGTCCCAAAATGCTGGAAGTAGGGGGATGGAGTTTAGCGTTTTAGCCATGGGGCAGAGGTGTGGGAACAGGTTCATGATGTCTCTGGTTAGAAAGCCCCCTGACAAACCGTGCCAGAGAGTCTGCAATCTTTGTCCTGAGGTGACCAGCAAACGGCCCATTCTACTGTTTAGGGCCTAAACAAAAGAGGACTAGATATTGATCAGCTGTTATCCTACAGGCTATCAGCACAAGTCTTATAAGAGTTGATGGGGAACTGAATCTAGGGAATATTCAATACACTTCCCTCTACACACACACACAGAGAGAGAGAGATATAGCTCTCTATCTCTCTCTATCCACAGATGCTTGGGGCACATCTATAAACATATACACATACATACAAAACCGGGGGCATGAATGGGCAGCAATAAGCCCACATACATACTGTCATAAATGTATATACATAGACATGCGTGCAAATACATGCACACATATCTATATATACACACACTTGCATATACCTGGGGCATCACATACAGGGGACATACATATGTCCCCACTTGTCAAAAGGTATCCGAAGAACCCTAGTGAGAAAACAATGGGAAAAACCTAACCCAGCTAGGCGTATCTTAGCTGACCTGACTAAATGGCTTGTTGTGTGCCCTAAGCCATGATCGTGGGTAGGCCTATAAGTGGGCAAAAACCAAGCTAAGTAGGGTAGAAAAGGAATTTGAATGGCATGTACAAACTAATCCCTAAGCCAACTGCAAGGCGTCCGGGATCTAGAGCGAAAATTCGGGGTATGTGAGGCAAGACCAGTAGGAAACCTACAACCCATCTTGTGGATGACAAGGCCAGAGACATGATGCTCAATATTGTGGATACTGCCCCAAAGCGGAATGGAGGACCGGGAATACGTTTTGAAATGGATCATAAAAACCAACTGAAACTTGTAAAGTTTGGTTCTAGTGAGCGTACTGGCAATGCCCTAGCGTCAGGAGATCGTGGGACCGAAACCTAACTGCCTAGACTATGCAGGAATGAGGGCCAAAAAGAACCATGTAGATAGGAAGAGAATCCTTGAATAGTTCCCCAGACAACAGCTATCCGCGCGTTGTTCTACTGTGCGCTCCTGAGAATTGTTTTTACGCTTGAGACGTGAAGACCGACCTACTATCTGAATCTTCTACCGTGAGGAAATGCTGGACCTTGTCCAAAATCCGATTCAACGTGGTTGTAGGGAGTCGGAGGTTAGTGCGACACCTGAAAACACACACCTGTGAGTGAGGGTGTGGCTCGTATATGAAGAGCCTCCGCCCCTCCCACAAATGCAGGCTGACTAATCAGCCTTACCAACATATACAGTACAGACCAAAAGTTTGGACACACCTTCTCATCCAAAGAGTTTTCTTTATTTTCATGACTATGAAAATTGTAGATTCACACTGAAGGCATCAAAACTATGACTTAACACATGTGGAATTATATACATAACAAAAAAGTGTGAAACAACTGAAAATGTCATTTTCTAGGTTCTTCAAAGTAGCCACTTTTTGCTTTGATTACTGCTTTGCATTCTCTTGTTGAGCTTCAAGAGGTAGTCACCTGAAATGGTTTTCACTTCACAGGTGTGCCCTGTCAGGTTTAATAAGTGGGATTTCTTGCCTTATAAATGGGTTGGGACCATCAGTTGCGTTGTGGAGAAGTCAGGTGGATACACAGCTGATAGTCCTACTGAATAGACTGTTAGAATTTGTATTATGGCAACAACAACAAAAAAGCAGCTGGGTAAAAAAAACGAGTGGCCATCATTACTTTAAGAAATGAAGGTCAGTCAGTCTGAAAAATTGGGAAAACTTTGAAAGTGTCCCCAAGTTCAGTCACAAAACCCATCAAGCGCTACAAAGAAACTGGCTCGCATGCGGACCGCCCCAGGAAAGGAAGACCAAGAGTCCCCTCTGCTGCGGAGTAGGGATCGACCGATATTGTGGTTTTTTTTTTTTTGTTTTGTTTTTTTGTTTTGTTTTTTAGGGCCGATAATTTGTGAACTTTCAGGCCAATAGCCGGTAATTTATACCGATATTCTGGGAATTTTCAATGAAGTTAAATCTCTCATTTATTCATATACAGGAGGCGGGAGCTGGCTGACCTCTGAGCGGTAGCTGCGATCCGCGGCACCTGAGGGGTTAACTACCGCAGATCGCAGCTACAGCTCAGAGGTCGGGAGCCAGCTATGTCATTCTGCAGCTCCCGCCTCCTGTTCAATTTGAATGAATGAGAGGGTTCTCTTCATTGGTGGTGCAGTGGCCACAGCCCCTCCCCTTCTCTTGTCCCCTGTCCTCCCATTGGCTGCAGCAGCACAGGGGGAGGGAAACACTGCTCCTTCTCCCCTGTGCTGCTGCTGAGGGAACACGGAGAGCGCTGTGAGCAGCGCGATCTGTGTTCCCAGTATGTTATCGGTATATCGGCAAAATAAATGCCGATACCGATAACAGTTAAAATCCTCAATATCGGCCGATAATATCGGTAAAACCGATAATCGGTCGATCCCTACTGCGGAGGATAAGTTCATCCGAGTCACCAGCCTCGGAAATCGCAGGTTAACAGCAGCTCAGATTAGATACCAGGTCAATGCCACACAGAGTTCTAGCAGCAGACACATCTCTAGAACAACTGTTAAGAGGAGACTGTGTGAATCAGGCCTTCATGGTAGAATATCTGCTAGGAAACCACTGCTAAGGACAGGCAACAAGCAGAAGAGACTTGTTTGGGCTAAAGAACACAAGGAATGGACATTAGACCAGTGGAAATCTGTGCTTTTGGTTTAGGGATCGACCGATTATCGGTTTTACCGATATTATCGGCCGATTATTGAGGATTTTGACTTATCGGTATCGGCATTTATTTTGCCGATATTCCGATAACTTATTGGGAACACAGATCGCGCTGCTGACAGCGCTCTCCATGTTCCCTCAGCAGCACAGGGGAGAAGGAAGCAGTGTCTCCCTCCCCCTGTGCTGCTGCTGCAGCCAATGGGAGGGCAGGGGACAAGAGAAGGGGAGGGGCTGTGGCCACTGCGTCACCAATGAAGAGAAATCTCTCATTCATTCAAATTGAACAGGAAGCGGGAGATGCAGGATCACATAGCCGGCTCCCGACCGCTATGAGCTGTAGCTGCGATCTGCGGTAGTTAACCCCTCAGGTGCCGCGGATCGCAGCTACCACTCATAGAGGTCGGGAGCCGGCTATGTGATTCTGCAGCCAGCTCCCGCCTCCTGTATATGAATAAATGAGAGATTTAACTTCATTGGTGGCGCAGTGCGCCCCCCAGTATTAATCATTGGCGCAGTGCACCCCCTTCCCCCTCCCAAGCCCCCCAGTATTAATCATTGGTGGCGCAGTGCGCCCCACACCCCCGCATTAAAAACATTGGTGGCGCAGTGCGCCCACCCTCCAGTATTAATCATTGGTGGCAGTGGCCACAGGATCCCCTCTCCCCTGCTCCTCCGATCGGAGCCCCAGCAGTGTAATCCTGAAGCCCTGGCTGCCATGATAAGCTCCATGCTGCTGTGTGCACAAAGCACAGAGCAGCAGGGACAGTGTGAGCTCCTATTCACCCTGATAGCTCCTATTCACCCTGATGTAGATCTATCAGGGTGAATAGGACAAGGGTTCTAGCCCCTAAGGGGGCTAAAAGTTAGAAAAAAAAAAAAAAAGTAAAAAAAAAAAAAAAACCGCCAAAATATTAAGTATAAATGAAAAAAAGATTTACAAAAAAAACTACACATTAACAATAAACATTAAATTTTTAGCAGATTTGTGTAGGAATTTTAAATTAATTTTTTTCAAAAATGAAAATTTCCAGAATATCGGTATAAATTATCGGCCTGAAAGTTCACAAATTATCGGTATCTGCCCTAAAAAATCAATATCGGTCGATTCCCTACTTTGGTTTGAGTCCAAATTTGAGAACTTTGGTTCCAACCACCGTGTCTTTGTGCGACGCAGAAAAGGTGAACGGATGGACTCTACATGCCTGGTTCCCACCGTGAAGCATGGAGGAGGAGGGGTGATGGTGTGGGGGTGCTTTGCTGGTGACACTGTTGGGGATTTATTCAAAATTGAAGGCATACTGAACCAGCATGGCTACCACAGCATCTTGCAGCGGCATGCTATTCCATCCGGTTTGCATTTAGTTGGACCATCGTTTATTTTTCAACAGGACAATGACCCCAAACACCTCCAGGCTGTGTAAGGGCTATTTGACCATGAAGGAGTGATGGGGTGCTGCGCCAGATGACCTGGCCTCCACAGTCACCGGACCTGAACCCAATCGAGATGGTTTGGGGTGAGCTGGACCGCAGAGTGAAGGCAAAAGGCCCAACAAGTGCTAAGCATCTCTGGTAACTCCTTCAAGACTGTTGGAAGACCATTTCAGGTGACTACCTCTTGAAGCTCATCAAGAGAATGCCAAGAGTGTGCAAAGCAGTAATCAAAGCAAAGGGTGGCTACTTTGAAGAACCTAGAATGACATATTTTCAGTCGTTTCACACCTTTGTTATTTATATAATTCCACATGTGTTAATTCATAGTTTTGATGCCTTCAGTGTGAATCTACAATTTTCATAGTAATGAAAATAAAGAAAACTCTTTGAATGAGAAGGTGTGTCCAAACTTTTGGTCTGTACTGTACACATATCAAAGAAGGGGTATATATACATACATACATACATACATACGCCCACCTGACTTCCCTCTACACATGATTGTTTTGGATTGGTGGGTGGGTCCATGAGCTATTGCGGCTATTAGGGGGGATAGAGTTCTGAGTAGGCATACTCTCTACCTGTGTCCAGAGTCCGGATTCTTCTTCGAGGGCTGACTCTTTCAACCAGGTTTCCTTTTCCCTGGGAGTGGCCTGTTTCTGCATTTGTTTCTGACTTCCTCTTGCTCCAGATCTTCTTGTACTGTCATGATCTGTTCTGTCTTTGCGGTTTGATCAGCCAAGGCATTTCCTCTGGCCTCAGGAGTGTCCGTTCGTCTATGGGCCTTTACCTTGATCACTGCCACTTGAGTGGGCAGGAGTACTGCTGCCATTAGTAATGCTACTGCTGAGGCATTTTTTGATTGGGGTTCCTGCGGCTGTGATGTAATCCCTTGCCTTCCATATTAGTCCAAATTCATGAACCACTCCAAAGGCATATGTGGAATCAGTGTAGATATTAGCAGGGGAATCTTTTGCCATGAGGCAGGCTTCAGTGAGGGCAATGAGTTCAACCTCCTGTGCTGATTGGTCTGGGCGCAATTGTCTTGCACACAGCACTTCATGCTCACTAGTGACTGCCATGCCTGTATGGAATTTCCCTTTGTCATCGGCGTACCTTGAGCTGTCCACAAAGAGAATCCAATGAGGGTTTGTCAGAAGAGTGTCTTGGACCGATGGTGGTGTCCCTACTTCAGCTTCCATCCTTGTGATGCAATCGTGATCCTGTTCCTGGTAAAGAGAGTCAATTGGAAGGAAGTGCAGCAGGGTTAAGGATGTGACATTTCTGAATGGTGACATTATCTGGCAGGAACAGACTACACTGCAGCCGAAGGTGGGGTTGTACAGTGAAGTGTTTGATGTGACATCCAGAAGAGAGCTGGCAGCATGGACAGCTCTGACAAAGAAAGGGGCAGCTCTGGCTACAGGGTCAAGGCGCTTAGAGTAGTAGCCCAGCGGTCTGTTGCGTCCACCATGAGTTTGGGTAAGAACTCCAGTAGCGTGACCTTGACGTTCCATGACATACAGCCTGAATGGAAGGCTATAGTTAGGAATCCCAAGGGCCAGAGCGGTTGCAATTGCAGTCTTCAACTTGTCAAAGTACTCATTAGCCTCCCTTGTTAAGTGGAATGCAGAGGTTGCATTCCGGGGAGTACAGTCATATAGGGGCTGCATCAGTATTGAGGCATTGGGGATCCAGGGTCAGCAGTAGCAAATGAGGCCTAATAAGGTCTGCAATTGGTGTGGAGTGTCTGGTATCCGTATGTTTGAAACCGCCTTTTTCCTGGAATCTGTCAAGTGTTTACTACCTTGGGAAATACAGTGTCCAAGAAAGACTACCTTGGGTAAACACAATTGGAGTTTGGTTTGAGTTACTCGGGGTCCGGGAACTGACTGACAATTGAAAACAGCTGATTTGGTGTGAATGACGCATATCTAGGTGGCCCCCTGGATATTGCTTTAGATAAAATAGTCAGATTTTTAGTTAGATACGCAAATGAGACTGACTGTTCTGCCACATTCTTTTATCTCATGTAACTTATACTGCATCCGCCGCTCCTCCTCGTTCAAGTCTGACTGGTGTTTTGGAGTGCTAATATCTGCAGGAGAGGGGAAAGTTGTATGCACAGGGTCGGGGGGGGGGGGGGGGGGGTGTTCTGCTGGGTTCTCATCCACACCATCATTTGAACAACCTGCTGCGGCAGACTGAATGTGCCATCAGGATTTATCATGGGGATAGAGTGCTTGAACTTGTGGGCTTACAGGCAGGACGGAGGGATCTGGGTTACTGGGGGTTAACAGTCCAGCCGTGGGCATCGGCTGGGAATATGACACTGTCTCATGCAGAGCTGTGGGTAGGAGGTGCCAGGGAACTACAGGAATGTGGCTATGTGGGCGTGAGGAACCACATACTAGGCACGTAACACTGGAGGGAGGATTCTGTTGCCCACATAGGCACAGGTCCACCCCCTTCTTTTTGATACCATAATTATAGGGTGGCTGCTGCCCAGGCATACAGTAATATCTTCCTGTCTTTTCATTATATTTCTGTTGTTTGCTGCAGTCAAGCCACACCTCCACTGCATGTACTATCTTGTCGTCATCATCAAGTTTGCCCCCTTTTTTTTAATTTATTTTTATTATTATTATTTATTTAACAATGCTCTCCATGTATTAACACAGAGTGCCACCTTTACACATCTCCATAATGTTTCTCCAACCTGGGTAAACACTTTACGAATAGTTTCCCTTTCTTGTCCGCCATGTACTGCTCCGGTGAGCAGCATCCCTTCGGGACACTTTCAACATTTCCCATAATGTAATATCTCCTGGAGCCGTCTAGTCCGTAATCTGTGCTTGCACCCTGTGCTCCTGAACTACCAGAGTTCTTTGAGTCAGACTCGTAGTACACCTTTGGACCGGTTCTGTCTACCTCCTCCCCTTCTATCCGGACAGATGCCTCTGGCTGTACCGCAATGTAGGCTTCCTTGTAACTCTGTAGTTTATACACAGATGCTCAAGGTCATAACGACGTCAGAACAACACATAAAACACAGTGTATCAAAATCTCATTAATTACTGTGGGGTTCTTACTTGCGTGCCTTCAAAGGCGCCCCAACTGCTGCCGCACGACTTCCTCAGACCAATGACAAGAGGCTACACCAGGGGACACAGTATAGGCAAGATTACTCCGTTTTCTTACCTCATATCCCGGGTAGCAATCCTGGTGTCTGTTGGTGCGCCCCTCCTACGTCTGATCTCTGGAGGTACGGGAACGGGGGGTCCAACCTTCGAGCCCCACACGTCGGGTGCCAAAATGTTCTGGTTTTGATCAATGGTCAGGTAGGTTGATACACTGCTCCAAATTAGATGGATAGATATGTGCATGCACGGCGAGAGAAGTGACACTGACACTAGATAAGGTCAAAGCATAACTCTAATTTATTAGGTGGGGGCTTCACATTATATACCCTACATATTAGTGGGAGGAATGGGCTCACATGATTGGTCTTTTAGCAAGAAGGAATGTAAACAGGAAATAAGTTTTAAGGCATATGTATGATCGACTCATAGGAATTCCTGACCGTTTCAAGTCTTTGCTGCAAATAGCTTGAATCATGGAATGCATACTGGGGGTTGTCTCTCAGACAGACACAATTTTGTAAGTGACAAGCAAGTGTCCATTCTATTCCATAACAATCCACCGCAGATTCCCCCCATAAGTGTCATCCACCGCAGATCCCTGCCCAGCGCCGCCTCCTAGCTAATTTATTCACTTCACTTGCCTCTGTGTAATTGCAGAGAAGCACCTTAATCTCGCACAGGCGCACTGGCAGAGGCATCGTCGAACGAGGTGCGCTGGAAGACTGCGCATGCGCACTTCGCTCGACGATGCCTCTGCCTGTGCGAGATTACAAAGAGGCAAATGAAGTGAATTAATTAGCTAGGAGGCAGCGTCACGGGCCAGCGCCTCCAGCAAGAGTGCGCTCTACGCGGTTACATACCTTGCTTATGGGTGGCGTCGGCCCTTGAAGGGGGGAGGGGGGGGTCCTCTGGATCGGCAGGGGTCCGGGCCCCTTACTGGGGTACCTTACTGATCTCTAGGTCTACTACAGGCTTAAGGAAACCTTTTCAGGTGTTTTAAGGTGATTAGCTGATCAGTGTGACACCATGAGTTTACAGTATTGAACCTATTAACAATATTCAAATTTTCTGATATACAGACTTTTGGGGCTGCACTTTGGCAGACAAATCTGAAAATAGGACAGGTCCCAGTCTGTTTGCCTCCACACTTGATATGCGCATAATTCACACATTCACTGTTGTCTGTGTACAGGTATGGGCTTCATGGAAGGACAGAGATTGGATGACAGCTGGGCTGAGTTTAAAGACAAATTCTGGGAATTCTATAAGGCGAGTGTGCACATAGGAATTCGTGGCATGTATTCATCTGATTTTGGTATATTAGTGACTAACAATATTTATTTTTAATTTTTTTAGGCCGACTGGACCGTGTGGCCCGCTGCACAAATGATCAACTTTTATTTCCTGTCGCCTAAGTATCGTGTAATTTACATTAATGTGATTACAGTAGGCTGGGACACCTACCTCTCATACCTCAAACACAGGGTGAGACATTTTTTTACTGTGTAAGATTTAATCAGAATCAGAATCAAAAACAAATATAAAAATGATTTTAACCCGTAGAGGACCCTCGCTGTACATGTACGGCGCTGGTGGACGTGACTTAAGGACCAGCGCTGAACATGTACGACAGGCTGATCGGGCGGGTACCGGCACGGACCCGGCAGTCACTGACAGCCGGGCCCCTGCTGCATACTAACTCTCAGCTTTGAGCACGGCATGCAGAGGGTTCGCGGACGGTACGGTTGCCCTCTGCTTTCCCATCAGGTCCCCTCCTTCTATGGAAGCCTGTGAGATCGAGCCCTTAGGCTGGGTCTCACAGGCAGGCTGTCAGCATACAAGCTGACATACAATGTATTACAATACAGGTTGTATTGTAATACATTGCAGAGGGGATCAAACCCCTGAAGTTTAAATCCCAGAATGGGACAAAAAATAAATAGTGTTTTTCATAATAAAAAAAATAAAGTTTCACGTTAACCACTTCAACCCCCCCTAGCTGAAAGGTATTCAATGAGGGGCATGGCGAGTTCATAGAATTTTTTTTTTTGGGCACAAGTTAGCAGAAATTTTTTATTTTTTTATTTTCTCACAAAGTCTCCCTTTCCGCTAACTTGGGACAAAAATTTCAATCTTTCATGGACTCAATATGCCCCTCACGGAATACCTTGGGGTGTCTTCTTTCCGAAATGGGGTCACATGTGGGGTATTTATACTGCCCTGGCATTTTAGGGGCCCTAAAGCGTGAGAAGAAGTCCGGAATATAAAATGTCTAAAAATTTTTACGCATTTGGATTCCGTGAGGGGTATGGTGAGTTCATGTGAGATTTTATTTTTTGACACAAGTTAGTGGAATATGAGACTTTGTAAGAAAAATAAAATATCTATTTCCGCTAACTTGAGCCAAAAAAAGTCTAAATGGAGCCTTACAGGGGGGTGATCAATGACAGGGGGGTCTATGTGGGTGATCACCCCCCTGTCATTGATCACCCCCCTGTAAGGCTCCATTCAGACGTCCGTATGTGTTTTGCGGATCCGATCCGTGGATCCGTAAAACACATACGGGCGTCTGAATGGAGCCTTACAGGGGGGTGATCAGGGATTCTATATGTGGCGATCAGGGGTTCATAAGGGGTTAATAAGTGACAGGGGGGGGGGGCTGTAGTGTAGTGGTACTTTACTGAGCTACCTGTGTCCTCTGGTGGTCGATCCAAGCAAAAGGGACCACCAGAGGACCAGGTATATTAGACGCTGTTATCAAAACAGCGTCTAATATACCTGTTAGGGGTTAAAAAAAAAAATCGCATCTCCTGCCTGCCAGCGAACGATCGCCACTGGCAGGCTGTAGATCCTGTCTCTTACCTTCCGATCCTGTGTGCGTGCGTTCACAGGAAATCACGGCTCTCGCGAGATGACGCGTATATGCGTCACTCTACGCAGAGCTGTCGCCTCCGGACTGCGGATCTGCGTTAGGCGGTCCGGAGGCGGTTAAAAAATAAAATAAAAAATTTCCCAAAATAAATCAGAAAATTGTAAAAAAAAAAAAAAAATTGAAAAGACGTTTTGCCACATCCGTAACGACCGGCTCTATTAAAAATATCACATGATCCACCCCCTCACCTGAACACTGTAGGAAAAAAAAAAAACTGTGCTAAAACAAAAAAAAAAAATGTCACCTTACATCACACAAAGTGCAACACGAAGCAATCAAAAAAGCGTATGCCCCCCAAAATTGTTTGATTAGTACGGTCACCTCATCTTACAAAACATGAGCCCCTACATAAAACAATCGGGCAAAAAATGAAAATGAAATAAAGCGTACTTAATGTCTACTTTTTTTTTTTTTGATGTATCGCCACGTCCGCAACAAACTGCTGTATAAAAAATGTGAAAAAAAATAAAAAAATTTTGTCACCTTACATCACACAAAATGTAATACCAAGCGATCAAAAAGTCATATGCCCCCTAAAATAGTACCAATCAAACCATCTCATACCAAAAAAAATTGCACCAACATAAGACAGTCGCCAAAAAAATTATGAAAAAATAAAAAATGTAGTATTGTTGCGTCCGTAACAACCTGCTCTATAAAAATAGCACATGATTTAACCTGTTAGATGAACTTTGAAAGGGCCAAAACAGCAATTTTTTATTTATTTTTTTGTGTTCCCTTGCCTCAAAGTGTAATGTAGATTAACCAAAAATCATATGTACCATAGAATAGTACCAACAAAACTGCCACCTTATTCCGTAGTTTCCAAAATGGGGTCACTTTTTGGGAGTTTCTACTAGGGGTGCATCAGTGGTCTTCAAATATGACATGGCAACCTAAAATTATCCCAGTGAAATCTGCCCTCCAAAATCCATATGTGCTCCTTTCATTCTGTGCCCTGCCGACTGCCTGTACAGACCACATATGGGGTGTTTCTGTAAACTACAGAATCGGGGTAATAAATATTGAGTTTTGTTTGGCTGTTAAGCCTTGCTTTGTTACTGGAAGAAATGTATTAAAATCGAAAATCTGCCCAAAAAGTGAAAATCAGAAATTTCATCTCCATTTTCCTTCAATTCTTATGGAACACCTAAAGGGTTAACAAAGTTTGTAAAATCAGGTTTGAATACCTTGAGGGTGTAGTTTCTAAAATGGGGTCATTTTTGGGTGGTTTCTATTATGTAAGCCCCACAAAGTGACTTCAGACCTGAACTGGTCCTTAAAAATTGGGTTTTGGAAATTTTCTTCAAAAGTTTAAGATTTGCTTCGAAGCCTTCTAACGTCCCCCAAAAAAAGAAAATGTAATTTACAAAATGATCCAAACATGAAGTAGACATATGGGTAATCTAAAGTAATAACTATTTTAGGAGGTATTACTATCTGTTTTAAATGCAGAGAAAAGGAAATTTTTCTAAATTTTTTTTGTTTAAATTTTATATTTTTTTATCATTTAAAAATAAAAAATTTGGACTCAAATTTACCACTGTCATGAAGTGCAATATGTGACAAGAAAACAATCTCAAAATGGCTTGGATAAGTGAAAGTGTTTTAAAGTTATCACCACATAAAGTGACACTGGTCAGATTTGCAAAAAATGGCCTGGTCCTTAAGGTGAAAAATGGCAGGGTCCTGAAACGGTTAACTTTCAACTTATATTAAAACAATTAGGATTACATTGACCCATAGAATTGTAGCAATTACCAAAATCGGCATTTTGTATTAGTTGTCTCTTAAACCGCTGCTCAAATGAGTTGCTAGGCCTCCGTAATCGAAACCCTGCCTGACTGTCTCTTGGGAAAGGCTGGTTGTCAGCAAGGTATATCGCTAGCAGTGAAATAAGTGAATCAGAATAAATAACTGGATTGAGTCCCCAGACTTTAATGCCAGTTCCACTGAGGCATATTATGGATGCAGTTATGAATCCTTATCACAAGCATGCGTTCCTATTCGATGGTACGTCTGTGGACCTAGACTCGCAGCATCATAGAAAAATTAAGATGCTGTGAGTTTGGGTTAGTCCACCAAATGTCTGGACGGGACTTATGTCCATAATGCACATGCATGTTCATGTGAATCCGGCCAAAGTAAGGCTACTTTCACATTAGAGTATTTTGCGGATCTGTCATGGATCTACAAAAACGCTCCAGTTACCATAATGCATCCGTCATGAACGGATCCGGTTGTATTATGTCTTCTATAGCCATGACTGATCCGTCATGAACACTATTGAAAATAAATGGCGGACAGATCCGTTTTCTATTGTGTCAGAGAAAACAGATCCGTCCTGACACACAATGTAAGTCAATGGGGACAGATCCGTTTTTCTCTGACACAATAGAAAACTGATCCGTATCCCATTGACTTTTAATGGTGTTCATGACTGATCCGTCATGGCTATAGAAGACATCTTGCTCCGCACCACATGGCAGACAGAAATACGCTGCAGGCAGTGTTTTGGTGTCCGCCTGCAGAGCGGAATGGTGACTGAACGGAGACAAACTGATGCATTCTGAGTGGATCCTTTTGCATTCAGAATGCATTAGTGCAAAACGGATCCGTTTTTGGACTGCTTGTGAGAACCCATGGTGGATCTCCGAAACGGAAAGCCAAAACGCTAGTGTGAAAGTAGCCTGAAGCCTTATGCACACGTCCGTGGAACACGGACTGTGTGATACTGGCCTGGATTTCTTCTTAGTGCAGGAGTGCATGGCGTCATTGGTTGCTATGGCGCCGTGCGCTTCCTGCTGCTGCCACAGTACAGTAATACACTGGTATGATCTATAACAGTGTATTACTGTACTGCGGCAGCAGGAAGCGCAGTGTCATAGCAACCAATGACGCCGTGTGCATGAGGCTTGAGTAGTACACACAGCTTGTGTTTAGATTGAAATTTTACTCTGCCAGTCACACCTGTCCATGGGTTGTCTGGTATTGCAGTTCAGCTTCAGTAGAGTAAATAGGGCTGAGCTGCAGTTCCACACACAACCTGTTGGCAGGTATGGTGCTGCTTTTGGAAAAAAAAAGCAGCCATGTTTTTCTGATCCCAGACAACCCCTTTGAAAGGACACTAGTAACAAAGACATCTAATCCATTAATGTCACCCCCTGGTCCCAGCATACTTATTTTGTACCAACTTCAGCACCATAACAAGCATCAGATTCAGTGGTGTAGGCACGCTACACTCGGGAACCATGGAAACTCATTCTCCAGAGTGATGAATCATGCTATGTCTTTTGAAATTTTGGCAGATACATTTATTTTTGGCAATTCACCAAGCGTTGGTCTGAGTTTGTCTGCTGGTGACTTGGGACCCTCCGAAGGAAGCTACATAAGATGCAGAAGTCTTTCCCAGATTCATGACCAGGCAGAAATGCCTGAACATAGGACTGGTGTCCAACAATTCCTCTATTTACTTTCTACTTGGAAGCCACTAAAGAGTGGTGCGTGTAGCCTCTGGGGCAAAGCCACACAATATGTTGACACTTTATAAATGACTAGGAATAGTCCATTGTCTGATAAAATACAACTGTCTTTATAAAACTCTGCTTCCGGGGTATGCCATCACTGTCTCCTGGGTATTACCACTCTGCCCCCTGTACACCCAATGTGTAAAAAATACATTGGGCTCTAGAAAGCTCTTGTTGTTCATTTTTCATGAAACCTTAAATTACAAAATGTGGAAGCTTTAGCAGGATGATAATTCTTCCAGGTCAGGATATGGGGACAGTCTTTCACATGTAGCTTCATGGTTAAAATAGATAGATGGATGCGAAAGAATCCGGAATGCACTCCAAAGTAGACGTGAAATAAATGGTTTATTCACCCATAAAAATGGCAAAACTTGCGACGTTTCGGCTCACAAGAGCCTTCCTCTTGTGAGCCGAAACGTCGCAAGTTTTGCCATTTTTATGGGTGAATAAACCATTTATTTCACGTCTACTTTGGAGTGCATTCCGGATTCTTTCGCTTTTACAATACTCAGGGTATTGCCGGTACCCTACGCCGGATAGTGCACCCACACCCGGGTTGATGCTCCCGCTGGATCTTTTCATATATATAATTTTTTCAGTATATCTGTTATACTGACTGTATCCACACACTGACCTCCAGATAGTGATAGACCCTCCACAAAGGGGGAGGTACAACTACTCAATCTTGTGCTTATCTTAATAATCTTACACTTGCACTATGTAACCCGCTCTACATCCATGCTGGAAGAGTCCACTATTCAATACGCCTCTTCCTGGAGTAGAGGAGAAGAGGGATATTGAGTAGTGGACTCTTCCAGCAACGAATCAGAGCTTGATGGATTTCATAAACTGCCCTAGTAAAATGAAAGCTTGTTGCCATGGGCAGCAAACAGTTTTTCTTTTAAGGCTACCTTCACGTCTGTGGTAGCCTGTTCCAGCGGGCAAGTGGAGGATTGTCCGGACACGAACGGCAGCATGCAGTGGTTTGTGTTCGGCGGGTTCTCCACTTGTCAGCCGGATGGGAATGGAGTGTCTGCCAGACCCCATTATACTTTAACAGGTCAGGCAGACATTCCGTTCGCATCCAGCAGTGCTGTATCCAGTTCATTAAATTAAATACGCAGATGTGAAGCAAGCCTAAGACAGTTTTGATACTCCACCAAATACAGTTTCCATGTAAAACAGCACATTTATTTCAATGGTCCATGCAGGGTGATGAGAGTCAGGCTGAGAAGCAGTGCCTCATCAGTTACCGCTAGCACTGTGTATATCTGCTCAAACCTGCTGCTGATTTGCTGAAGTGGTTGCACTATGTTAATGCTGCAGCCAATCAGAAGCAGTGAGGCATTGGCAAACACAGCTTGCCTTTTTTACATGTTGTGATGAATACCACCCCTCGTGCCCGCTGACGTCAACCACGTCGAGCTCACGAGACCTGGTATGATCACAGGGTTTACCAAAAACGTGAAGTTACGCCCTCCAGAGGAGCACGTAAGATCAGGCTGGTATAGTTTACACACACACCTCCTGTCCACGCGGACACAGAGAGGCAACAAGCTGAGAGCCTTTTCACTGCCGCAGTGAAAACAGCCCACACTCAGCCCGGGTAACTGCCACCAGTTTCTCGTTTGATATAAGCCCGGTCCGCTAACGGGATTATATAGGGTCAGAAACCAACCCGCGGTAGCTTATAACTAGGCCAAAACACGGATGTGGGGATTCGTGATCAAGATACAAGATAGCACAAGATTAAATTATATATTTAATCGCTATAAGAGCACACTAGATATAACACACTATACACAGACAATATATATACAGTGGTCTGAGGTTACAGATTACAGGGTATATGGTTACAATAGGATTAAGCAGTGTGAAAGTAAGTTACCAAGTATGATGAAAGTTCCTTGGCGATGTCCTGAGCTGGAGGCCACACGAGGGGCTGTGATCTCCTGCTATTTCCTGGGTCCCTCTAAACACATGTGTAGGATGTGACCCCCCTTCAGAGAAAAGACGCCGCCTACTTGCTGGCACCAGGCTTTTAACCTGTAGCTGGCCCATCCCCTCCCTGCCTCAGGGAGGGGTCAACTCCCCCTCTTCTGGGCTGACGGTGAATGACCCACAAAACCCTTTAGGGGTCATAGCTCCAGACCAGAGGGTCACAGGGAGATGGTTCTGGGACTAATAGACCTGCCTGGGTTCCGGCTACAAGTAGAGCCCAAACCTGGTACCGGTAGGTGGCTTCTATGGGGAGATATGGGTATCTCCCTACCCCGACTGGGTACGAGTAAACAAAGACCATGGGACCGTACCTCGTGGCCACCGTGACACAAATATGTATCTGGTTTGCGCCTGCGATGGCCAGGTGATTCATAATTCCTTATGAGAGGTAGGTGCCTAGGAAATCTCATTGATCCAGGCAAAAGCAGATACCCACAGCAGGGGTTTTTCCTGCAGATTCAGGTGGCTCCCAACTGCTGCACAGAGGTGTGAACTTCTCCTTGAAGCTTGGACCCCCTGAGTGGTGTCTTCCTGGCCGACTGACACTCAGTTGGCTGGGGGGGGTGGAAACTTATTTTGCATGTACTCTGAGTCATGCCAAGAGGTGCATCAAATTGCAATCAGGGCTGGGGGGCTTTGAAGCAGGGAAATCCCTACCTCTGCTGTCTGTCAGCAAATGGGGGGTGTGAGGACATGGCTGACAGTAAATATTAATCCATATTCCTCACACATGTCGGTATGAATAGTTTTATTAACTTTGTTTTTACTTTGGCTGCAGGGTAAAGAGCCTCCATCAGACATGGATGTCGATGTTAGAAATATATGTGCCTCGGACCAGCTCTCCAGTACTTCCTCACATTTGCCAAAGACCATAGATGAAAAAGTATGAAAGTGAATCTCTATTTTTTACTTACATGGTAGCTAATCACTGTCCCTTTCTTAAAGAAGACCTGTCACTACAAAACACAGTGTAATCTGCCGGAAGCATGTTATAGAGCAGGAGGAGCTGAGCAGATGTATAGTTTTGTGGGAAAAGCTTCAGTAATGCATTTAAATCTCTATTTTTTATTTCATTGTTCACAGGGGAGGTGCCATCAGTGATTGATAGTATTCTCTGTGTAAGTATGTAGAGTATACTTACACAGAGAATACACATATGTATACAGAGATAACGGTCAGTCACTGAGAACACCTCCCCCATGAACAATGAAGTCAGAAATATTGGAGATTTAAAGGGCATCTGTCAGCAGATTTGTAACCATGAAACTGGCTGACCTGTTCCCTTTAGCTGCCAATCGCACATGTATCTTTGTTGGTCCCGTGTTCCTATGTGCCCGCATTGCTGAGAAAAATGACGCTTTAATATATGCATATGAGCCTGTAGGAGAAATGGGGGCGTTGCCATTACATCTAGAGACTCTGCAACTGCTGCACCCTCTGCACTTTGATTTTAGGAGAAGTCAGGGCTAGGCGTGATGGTGTTTATACTGCTTGGCCTTGTCAATCAATGTGCAGAGGGAGCAGCAGCTACAGAGAGAAGAGCCTCTAGGTGTAATGACAATGCCCTCGTTACTCCTAGAGGGTCATTTGCATAGATTAAAACATTTTTCTCAGCAATGTAGGTACATGTGTACATCTGCTGACAGATGCCCTTTAGATGTATAAATTACAAGTTGTACTAAATCTTTTCCCACAAAAATATCTGCTCAGCTCCTCCTGCTTTATAACCTGCAGATTGCACTGCATTTTGACCAGTCACCTTTAAATGCGGCACTGTATTGCCTTAAAACCTTGCTTTAAATGTATTATTTATTCAACTGAGATTATGTAAGAAAGTGGGATTATTATGCAAGATGAACATATTTGCCTATGAAGAGTAGTGACTTATAGCAGGAGGACCCTGCAATGCTGTTTAGTACCTTTGTTTGAAATTATATTTAATTTCTATGTATTATATAATTAAATGTAATTATGTACAGTGAAAAGGAAATTATTGCCTAATATATATTGCCTCTGTTACCTCGATCATGGAAACAAATCTATTAAATGCGTTATAATAAACACAACCAGTGCTCATCCTGACCCTGCCAATGCTCCCATGGTCTTCTGTCGATCTCTGCTTACCTGCCATGTGATGTCTGCAGCCAGTCACCACAGCATTCACATGGCCTGTCTCCTGGCATAATCTCTCCACCCTGTGACAGGGTCTGATTTGGGACCATGAAACCTTCAGTGGTGAAGTGAGGTATTGACGGTTATATGGTGTATGAAGTGTTTTGTTATTTTATCACACAGAAGTTTTAGCAGCTGGACACCCGTAAATATGCATTCTGGCTCCTCATATTAGGGTTTTTAATAAACTTTCCCTTTTGCAGAAGATTTTTGTACCACTGATTGTCCACAAACTGCCATTTTGTTTGTGTGCCGTTATCAATGTGCATGCAAGGTATGGTTTTTGCATGTAAGATATAGTAAATGCCAACAAACTAGTGTTTTTGTAGTCTGTTTCAAAGGCTCCATGGGAAAAATTTTTAGACCTAACTAGAGGATATTATCTGCCTTTTTATTTATAGTTTAATTTCACTTTTTTGAGGATATCTGTGATTGTAACCGATCTTTGAAAATAAAAATCATGGAAGAAAATCTGTGTCACGGTGTCTGTCTGTACATGTTCCAGTCTGTTGTGCCTTTTCATAAGTGTAAACATTTTATATATTGAGTATTCTAGTTATAATGGGTATTAATGGCCTATGAGAAACCATGGTGAATCACATTTACTATTCTATATGGATTTTGTGTTTTTATGTAGGCCGAAGTGAGTTCAAAGGAAGGTTACTGAGTATAAAGGTTCTTCCTTGCAGATATGTGCCAGTCTGAAAGGGAGTGTTTCTGATCTCATTTCATGTTTAAGGCTAAGATGAGTTTCTGGACACATCCATGTATATCAATTTTAAATTATGCATATTAATGAAGTAAAAATATAATATCTGTATTCATTTAAGAGCCTTAGTTAGTCCTTAGCATGGCATGAGACAATCAGCAGGATATGTGTGTGTGTGTGTGTGTGTATGTATGTATATATATATATATATATATATATATATATATATATATATATATATATATATATATATTATAATGTGTGTGCCCCCTTTTGCCTTCAGAACTGCCTTAATTCTACGTGGCATTGATTCAACAAGGTGCTGATGGCATTCTTTAGAAATGTTGGCCCATATTGATAGGATTTGAGGGATGCACATCCAGGGCACGAAGCTCCCGTTCCACCACATCCCAAAGATGCTCTATTGGGTTGTGATCTGGTGACTGTGGGGGCCATTTTAGTACAGTGAACTCATTGTCATGTTCAAGAAACTAATTTTAAGTGATTCGAGCTTTGTGACATGGTGCATTATCCTGCTGGAAGTAGCTATCAGAGGATGTACATGGTGGTCATGAAGGGAATGGGCATGGTCCGAAACAATGCTCAGGTAGCCCATGGCATTTAAACGATGGCCAATTGGCACTAAGGGGCCTAAAGTGTGCCCAGAAAACATCCACCACACCAGCACCACCGGCCTGCACAGTGGTAACAAGGCATGATGGATACATGTTCTCATTCTGTTTACGCCAAATTTGGACTCTACCATTTGAATGTCTCAACAGAAATCGAGACTCATCAGACCAGGCAACATTTTTCCAGTCTTCAACAGTCCAATTTTGGTGAGCTTGTGCAAATTGTAGCCTCTTTTTCCTATTTGTAGTGGAGGTGAGTGGTACCTGGTGGGGTCTTCTGCTGTTTTAGCCCACCTTTCTTTCCCATTCTGACATTCAGTTTGGAGTTCAGGAGATTGTCTTGACCAGGACCACAATCCTACATGCATTGAAGCAACTGCCATGTGATTGGCATTCTCTTGATGAGCTTCAAGAGGTAGTCACCTGAAATGGTCTTGAAGGAGTTCCCAGAGATGCTTAGCACTTGTTGGCCCTTTTGCCTTCACTCTGCCGTCCAGCTCACCCCAAACCATCGCGATTGGGTTCAGGTCCGGTGACTGTGGAGGCCAGGTCATCTGGCGCAGCACCCCATCACTCTCCTTCATGGTCAAATAGCCCTTACACAGCCTGGAGGTGTGTTTGGGGTCATTGTCCTGTTGAGAAATAAATGATTGTCCAACTAAACGCAAAGCGGATGGAATAGCCTGCCGCTGCAAGGTGCTGTGGTAGCCATGCTGGTTCAGTATGCCTTCAATTTTGAATAAATCCCCAACAGTGTCACCAGCAAAGCACCCCCACACCATCACACCTCCTCCTCCATGCTTCACGGTGGGAACCAGGCATGTAGAGTCCATCCGTTCACCTTTTCTGCGTCGCACAAAGACACGGTGGTTGGAACCAAAGATCTCAAATTTGGACTCATCAGACCAAAGCACAGATTTCCACTGGTCTAATGTCCATTCCTTGTGTTCTTTAGCCCAAACAAGTCTCTGCTTGTTGCCTGTCCTTAGCATTGGTTTCCTAGCAGATATTCTACCATGAAGGCCTGATTCAGACAGTTTCCTCTTAACAGTTGTTCTAGAGATGTGTCTGCTGCTAGAACTCTGTGTGGCATTGACCTGGTATCTAATCTGAGCTGCTGTTAACATGCGATTGAATATGCAAGTGCTTGTGTAATCTGGCGTCAAGCGCTCCACACTGGAAAGCACACGTCTACGTAAGCCTTCCTGTCAGTAAGCTAGATCAGGCATCATGCATTCCACAGGCTTATGGAACGCAAGCTTCTCCATAGGGACAGGACGTACATTCACAGGGGAGTCGGTATCCAAGTGTGCACCGCGGTCCCTATCACCAGGTACACAGCACAATGTATGTTATCCTGGGGTGCAGGCAACACCGCCACTCGGGATCAGGCTCTATACAGTGGAGGAAATAATTATTTGACCCCTCACTGATTTTGTAAGTTTGTCCAATGACAAAGAAATGAAAAGTCTCAGAACAGTATCATTTCAATGGTAGGTTTATTGTAACAGTGGCAGATAGCACATCAAAAGGAAAATCGAAAAAATAACTTTAAATAAAAGATAGCAACTGATTTGCATTTCATTGAGTGAAATAAGTATTTGAACCCCTACCAACCATTAAGAGTTCTGGCTCCCACAGAGTGGTTAGACACT
The DNA here is from genome assembly GCF_014858855.1 of Bufo gargarizans. Classification (NCBI taxonomy): domain Eukaryota; kingdom Metazoa; phylum Chordata; class Amphibia; order Anura; family Bufonidae; genus Bufo; species Bufo gargarizans. Next base: position 317,235,289 of record NC_058080.1, read on the forward strand.
TCTACTCAATTAGTCACCCTCATTAAGGACACCTGTCTTAACTAGTCACCTGTATAAAAGACACCTGTCCACAGAATCAATCAATCAAGCAGACTCCAAACTCTCCAACATGGGAAAGACCAAAGAGCTGTCCAAGGATGTCAGAGACAAAATTGTAGACCTGCACAAGGCTGGAATGGGCTACAAAACCATTAGCAAGAAGCTGGGAGAGAAGGTGACAACTGTTGGTGCGATTGTTCGAAAATGGAAGGAGCACAAAATGACCAATCGACCTCGCTCTGGGGCTCCACGCAAGATCTCACCTCGTGGGGTGTCAATGGTTCTGAGAAAGGTGAAAAAGCATCCTAGAACTACACGGGAGGAGTTAGTTAATGACCTCAAATTAGCAGGGACCACAGTCACCAAGAAAACCATTGGAAACACATTACACCGCAATGGATTAAAATCCTGCAGGGCTCGCAAGGTCCCCCTGCTCAGGAAGGCACATGTGCAGGCCCGTCTGAAGTTTGCCAATGAACACCTGAATGATTCAGAGAGTGACTGGGAGAAGGTGCTGTGGTCTGATGAGACCAAAATAGAGCTCTTTGGCATTAACTCAACTCGCTGTGTTTGGAGGAAGAAAAATGCTGCCTATGACCCCCAAAACACCGTCCCCACCGTCAAGCATGGGGGTGGAAACATTTTGCTTTGGGGGTGTTTTTCTGCTAAGGGCACAGGACAACTTATTCGCATAAACGGGAAAATGGACGGAGCCATGTATCGTGAAATCCTGAGCGACAACCTCCTTCCCTCTGCCAGGAAACTGAAAATGGGTCGTGGATGGGTGTTCCAGCACGACAATGACCCAAAACATACAGCAAAGGCAACAAAGGAGTGGCTCAAGAAGAAGCACATTAAGGTCATGGAGTGGCCTAGTCAGTCTCCGGACCTTAATCCAATCGAAAACCTATGGAGGGAGCTCAAGCTCAGAGTTGCACAGAGACAGCCTCGAAACCTTAGGGATTTAGAGATGATCTGCAAAGAGGAGTGGACCAACATTCCTCCTAAAATGTGCGCAAACTTGGTCATCAATTACAAGAAACGTTTGACCTCTGTGCTTGCAAACAAGGGTTTTTCCACCAAGTATTAAGTCTTTTTTTGTTAGAGGGTTCAAATACTTATTTCACTCAATGAAATGCAAATCAGTTGCTATCTTTTATTTAAAGTTATTTTTTCGATTTTCCTTTTGATGTGCTATCTGCTACTGTTACAATAAACCTACCATTGAAATGATACTGTTCTGAGACTTTTCATTTCTTTGTCATTGGACAAACTTACAAAATCAGTGAGGGGTCAAATAATTATTTCCTCCACTGTATATATGGAAGATTTATAGCATGGGCAAAGAGTATCAGAAGCAGCTATATTGCTGCACATTATAGTATCTACAGTTACAATTATCACTGTAATGTACATCTGGCGTGATCATAGTCAACACACTTGTATTAACATTTCCCCTAGTCATACGAGGAGTCAGACTAGTATCATATGCTGGTAACACACGATCCAAGTTTGAACGCCATCCCTGGCTGTCAACCTGTTTTACAGGAGGCATCATCCTCTAGATTACGGGGCTGTTGGTCACAGTGTGTACAGTACAGATAAATTGTATTGTCCGCCTATCAGAGCCGATCACCAATGTCGCAGAGCACATCCTAGCATCGCAGTGGCCACACAGGTCATAGGACCATCATCATGCTACGCACCCAGAGTCAACCCCAACGCAGCCAGAGAGAGACTCCCCATGTGGATGATGACTGGCCAAACAGATCTATATAATAGCTTACTGATAATGTAAAAATCTATAAGCACATAGTCATATGTATTAAAAATAAACATAGTGATCAGCAAGAGCAAAAAAGACAAATTGCTCTTGCGGATAATGGATTGTTATAATTTATTATTTCAACTCCATCTCATCGTGCCACACTCCACCACTCGCCCTTCACAGCCAGGACACCCCCTCTTCACATAACTGCAAAAGAATAGAAATAAAAATAAGGGTAGATGTTGAAAACACCCAGTAATTAAACAGGGGGCACTAATATATGTACCCAGTAAACAAGACATCAAGCAAAATCTAAAACAGCCCACTCAGGATAATATCCATGGTCTATAGTCTACATGAAGTCCCTGGGGTTTTAATGTGTTTAATTTAGAAATCCACTGGATCTCACTTTTTTTTTTTAAAGTAACTGTCTATTGCCACCTCTTCTGGGAGTGGGAACATGGTCTATTAGCATACACTTCAGATCCCTTACTTGATGGCCAAGGTCTGTGAAATGTTTAGGGACAGGGAGATCCATACATTTTTTCTTATAGTGTATCTATGTTAGTTAATTCTCGATTTAAAATCCAGTGACCAACAGCACCAACTAAAAAAAGGGGAAGTGGGTGCTAGCTCAAACAGGAAAAGCTTACCCAAAATGTATAATGAAAAAATAGAGCAGCACTCCACGATTGCGGTAAAAAAGTGATATTTTTATTCACCCATTGGTGACGAGACGTTTAGGCTCCAACATAAGGCCTTTTTTCAAGCTTGAGAAAGGCTTCATGTTGGAGCCGAAATGTCGCGTCACCAATGGGTGAATAAAAATAATTTTTTTTACCGCAATCTTGGAGTGCTGCGGGTATCGAAATTTCGATACCCAATCAATACTTTTGTCGATACCGGGATTTCCATTTTTTTTTAAAACTGGACTGCGCTGTCTAGCATCACAGAACATGAGCGCGCTGCTGTCAGCACGTTCATGTTTCCTCAGCAGCACAGGGGAGAAGGAAACAGTCCCCTCTCCCCCCCCCCCCCCTGTGCTGTGCTGTGCTGTCAATAAAGAGAGCGGGGTGGAGGAGGGGAGGGCGCACTGCGCACTCAATGATAGGAGGACCTTTAATGGGTCCGGAGTTTAAGTAGCAGGCTACATAGAGCAGCGCCCAGGGATCTCCCTGCATCTACTACTATTCCTGGGCGCCGCTCCGTTCGCCCACTGTGCCCCAGTTACAGTCTCCTGCTCCGTATGCTAATTACTACTATCGGAGCGATGGGGAGGAGACATCGGCTTCTCTAGTGGGCGTTCCTTCTCCCTGGCTGTAGCGCTGCAGGAGACTGTAACTGGGGCACAGCGGGCGAACGGAGCGGCGCCCAGGAATAATAGTAGGTGCAGGGAGATCCCGCTCTATATGTCCTGCTAACTTAACTAAGTCCGAACCCACGAAAGGTAGTCTTTTTAACTTTTAATACAGGAGGCAGGTGCCGGCAGCAGAATCACATAGCCGGCACCCTGCCTATGACAGGGAGCTGCGATCAGCGGCAGTTAACCCATCAGGTGCGCACCTGAGGGATTAACTGCCGCTGATCTGCTGCCAGTACCCGCCTCCTGTATTAAAGGTTAATTATCATTGGTGGCACAGTGCGCCCTCCCCCAGCCCCCCCGACCCAGTATTAGAATCACTGGTGGAGCAGTGCGCCCCCCCCCCCCCCCCCCCGTGTTAGAATCATTGGTGGTGCAGCGTCTCCTCCCCCCTTAACCCCCCCAGTATTAAAATCATTGGTGGCAGTGGCCACAGGGTCCCCTCTCCCCTCCTCATTGGTGGTACAGTGGCAGTGTCTGATCGGAGCCCCAGCAGTGTTAATCCTGGGGCTCCGATCAGTTACCATGGCAGCCACGTAACACCCCTGATGCTGGGTGCACAAAGCAAAGAACAGCAGGGAGAGCGTGAGATCCTATTCACCCTGATAGAGATCTATCAGGGTGAATAGGACAAGGAATGAAAAAAATACCAGGTTTTAGCCCAGGCATCCTCAAACTGCGGCCCTCCAGCTCTTGCAAAACTACAACTCCCAGCATGCCCAAACAGCCTACAGGTATTGGCCTACAGAAGGGCATTTAGGAGTTGTAGTTTTACAACAGCTGGAGGGCCGCAGTTTGAGGATGCCTGTTCTAGCCCCTAAGGGGGGGAAATAGTTATAAAAAGGGAAAAAAAACCACCAAAATATTAAGTATAAATTACATCTAAAATATATAAACAATAAATAAACATATCGCCACGTACGAAAAGTCTATACTAATAAAATAGAAAAAAATCTATGCAGTGACCGCCGGCACGGGGGGGGATGCGCGATTCGCCATTTTTTTAAAATGCGGAATGCACGTGGCTTTTTTTGGTTTAATTTTTTTGCATGGTATCGAGTGTCAATACTTATTGATGGTATCGAAATCGAATAAAACATTTTTGGTATCGCAACAAGAATATTCCTTTTTAAAACAGTGTTAATGAGGATTCGTTCAGAAGAAGCTGTGTTTTTCTAACTAGTGCTTAATCACTGTTAGACAGCTAGAAGATGCACAATGCTTATGGTAGTATAGGCCTCAATTGTATTTCTATCTATGACTATGAATTTATAGGTTGGGAAACTCTTGCTGGTTCCTCCAAGTCTGGATTATAATTTCTACAGGTGTGGAACTAAATCCCTTATCGCTGATTTAATGTACTGAGGTCAAATGTATAGAATGCAGGATGATGTCAGGCATGTGTAAGTTAACCATTTCTAGTATGATGCTAATGGCTTATAGAACAGTGCCACCTAGCTGTAAGTAGGTATCATTACACCAGTAACAGAAATGTATTCTGGGTAATGATGGAAGTAATAAGGAACTACCACCAAAGAAAAGAGAGAGAAACAAAGAGGGACTTGAGAAAGATCCTGATTATCAGAAAATTCTGGAGAGTTGACTTACCTTAAGACTTTGGAAAATATTTGCCTCTGGGTAATGTATGTTTTTGTTATTTGTAGTATTTTTATATAAATTAGTTGGTTTGATTCTTAGCCATTCCCTGCTTATTGCGAATGGATAAGATTAGTTGCTACATGAATAATATCACTATTCAGCAACGAAGCATATTGCTGAATAAAAGTTCACATTGATCTTCAGAGAAAACTCACTGTTGGGAATCTTTATATTCCTTAGTCTAATATCAAGCCGATAATTTATACGTTTTATTGCAATACTACTAAACACCCAAGATTTGTTCATAGTTTGGCAGAGCAAGGGTTCATATCCATCATTTTCTTTATTAAATTTCTGTATATAATCAGTTGATATATAAAGCTTTCATATTTAATCAGAATTGGCGTATTTCTCATTGGTTTATTAGAGAACGTTGGTAAATTTGTGGTCTCATCACCATCTAGTGGCGTATTTTGGGTACTACATTTCATTGTATTGTCTTTGCATTATTATTGGTCGTATATTCATTGTATATAAATTACTGTATAATAAATCATTTATATTTTTGCATAGACACTGGTACCATATTTTTACTAAATTTCACAAAATAATTAGGTTCTCGATCGAACTCTGTTTGAAATGTTTATATGTCCATTTCTTGGATCAATATCATTTGCATAATTTTTCATTTGATCCATTAGTTTTTGTTTTGTTTTTTTGTTTGTATAAAGCAATTGCTTTATATACCCGACAAGTGGAGGCACCGCTGAGATCAAGTTAATTCTTTCATTATTTGTGCAAATAGTAACACGTTCTATATATTCCTTTTGGATAACCAGATTGTTTGTATATCTGTGTACTGATCACTGGTAAGGAAAATGAGCACAGCCAATAGTGAAGCAGGTTCTGATGAGGCTGCAGGAAAAAGTCCTTCTAGCACAGAGCAGTTGATCAATGACATTGAATATTTAAATTCACATTTAAATTTGAATCATGATGTGGCTGCATGGATAAGTGAGTTGCAGGCAGAAGCCAAGAGAGAATGTGTGAATGTATGGACTAGAGTTGTTGCGATACCAAATTTTTGATTCAATTTTGATACCATAAAAAAGTATTGCTATACTCGATACCACACGAAAAAAATACAACTCCAAAAAAAGCCTTTTTTTTTAAATGGCGAATCGTGCAGTTTTTATTTTTATTTTTTTCTGTTTTGGCATTCACTGCATATTATTATTTTTTTTTTTTATATTTTAATAGTTTGGACTTTTCGGAAGTGGCGATATGTGATATGTTCATTTATGGTTTATATATTTTATATGTGAAAGGGGGTGATTTATACTTGGTGTGTTTACTCTTTTTTTTCAGTTTATTTAATAACTACTTTCCCCCTTAGGGGCTAGAACCTGGGATCTTTTAATCCCTTGCCCTATTCACCCTAATAGATCTCAGGGTGAATAGGACCTCACACTCTCCCTGCTGCCCTGTGCATAGTGCACACAGCAGCAGGGAGCTGACTATGGCAGCCAGGGCTTCAGTAGTGTCCTGTCTGCCATGATCAGAAGCTGCCACTGCCACCAATGAGTGGAGAGGGGACCCTGTGGCCACTGCCACCAATGATTTTAATACTGAGGGGGTTGAGGGGGGCGCACTGCGCCACCAATGATGATTTACCTTCAATACAGGAGGCGGGTGCCAGCAGCAGATCAGTGGCAGTTAACCGCACCTGAGGGGTTAACTGCCGCTGATCGCAGCTCCCTGTCAGAGGCAGGGTGCCGGCTATGTGATTCTGCTGCAGGCACCTGCCTCCTGTATTAAAAGTTAAAGACGACCTTTCATGAGCAGGCTACATAGAGCGGCACCCAGGGATCTCCCTGCACTTACTATTATTCCTGGGCATTGCTCCTATTACAGTCTCCTGCTCCGTATGCTAATTGCTATCGGAGCAATGGGCAGGAGACATCAGCTTCTCTTCTGGGTGTTCCTTCTCCCTGACAGTGACGTTCTACGCTGCGATTGGACAGCGCTACAGCAGGGAGAAGGAACGCCCAGGAGAGAAGCTGATGTCTCCTGCCCATTGCTCCGATAGTAGTAATTAGCATACGGAACAGGAGATGGTAGAGGGGGTACAGCGAGCAAACGGAGCAGCGCCCAGGAATAATAGTCCAGGGAGATCCCTGGGCGCCGCTCTATGTAGCCTGGTAACTTAACAAAGTCTAGACCCATTTTAAGTCCTGCTATCATTGTTGGCGCAGTGCGCCCGCCCCTCTCTCCTCATTGGTGGCAGCGGCACAGGGGGAGGGAGAGACTGCTTCCTTCTCCCCTGTGCTTCTGAGGGAACATGAGCGCCCTGACAGCAGCGCGCTCATGTTCTGTGATGATAGACATCGCAGCCCATTATCGGAAAAAATGGAAATCCCGGTATAGTATCGATACCAGGACAAAAGTATTGATTGGATATCGAAATTTCGATACCCGCAACAACCCTAGTATGGACGCCACTTGGCACAGTCAGGAGACATCTAACTTATTTTAATGTGCTTAAAAATACCAACAGTAATAACCAACACCTCTTAAAAATGTTGCTACCAGTTCTGTATGCATTATTAGAGGTCAGTACTCTCTTAAGGAGTAGACATATGCATATAACAGAAATGCAGACCTACATATCCCATATGGAAGCAAAGAGAGAATATGCAGAAGCATTGATTGAGAGCTTAAAGCGTGAGCTCGATCTCGGCTGTACTGCCTATGATCAATTAAAAGAAGAGCCAGAGGAGCTGAACATCCGTTATAGCTATCTGCGGCAGACAGACATATCCAGCTATACTGTAGTCAATATTGAAAGTGATCTGTCTGATAATGAAAGGTCTTTGAGTCCTCCAGTTCTCATACCCCAAAATATTGATGTGTCATTATCACATGCTCTTAAAGCGGATTCCATCTGAGTCCCTAAGCCACCCAAGGGTGATGACATGGTTACATAGGAGGTATTAACTCAATTAAGTCAGGCATTCCAAGCCGTGAACGCCTTACTAAGTGCTAGCAGCACAAAAGGCCATAGAAGTATCCCTCCACACCTTCCCCTAGAGAGGGATGTTAAAGTTAAGTAACCTGTGTCAAGTGGGTCTGATGGAAGTGAGCAGAGTGTGAGTCATTGTGACAGTGATGTGGGAAAGCATGTGGTTTATTCCCTACCGCGCAGACATGAGATTGTCCACAAGGGGGACAAGGGTTCCAGGAGACAGACATATGCTGAGGTGGTCTCTAGAAATAAAAAAATGTCCAATGTTCAGAAAGGGATCAGAATATCATGCTACAGGTGAGAGGAGGTCCAAAACGTCCACAGAGCAAAATGTAGCTGAATCTAATGTAATCTCTAGTTTGGAATATGAAACGCAGCCACGCAAGTACCCTCAATTTACAGGACCTATCCAACAAACCCAGCGACAACAAGTAGGACCCAAGCAAACAAAACCGATAACTCCGTTGCCGTGAGGTCTAACTACCGTCCCCAGTATTACAATAGAGGTCCCCAGGGATATAGGCGCTGGAATAACAGGCCCAGACAACAGAGGGAAAGTACGCCTGAACCCTCTACTTCACCTAGAACTCGGTCACCCAGCTCTAACAAGGGCACACCACAAGACCAAAATGCGCAAATCAAATCATCAGTTTAAACAGTTGGCAGATCAAGTGGCTAAGTTGAGTGACATTGTTAGTAGGCTGTCCCAGGTGTCCATTGAAAAACTACCTGTGCCTTTTTTAGGAGCGACAGCAAGTCCCAGCTCAGCCCCTTAAAGAAGGTGGGGCAGGGTCAGAGCACAGGCCGATGCAAGGCTACCGAAATGGCCGTAGAGGAAACTAATATGATACCTAATCCTATTTTGCCTTGCAGCATTCCTGACCCTAAAACCGAGGCCGAGGAAGAGATGTTTAACATGTTGTCTATTTTACAGTCTAACCATGATGATTCCTGCACTAATGTGTCTTCTCCAATGAGTGATCCAATCATCTTGGCATCAATCTGTGAGCTGCAGTCTGTAAGCTGTGGTATAGTCCAGCTTTCCCTAAAGGTGGGGGCTACTACTACTTCTCCGTGCAGCAGGAATGTCAAGGATTCACTGGAGGTCACGACGCTGCAGAGAGGTCAAGCTCTCAAGTATCGGATGAGTGAGCATCCTAATTTCTTGTATGATTTATTTCTGGTTGAAGGCCGATATTTTGTTGATTCTTATCTCCAAGATTAACATATCTGGCCAATCAGGGGTTTACTTGTTACAGGATCACAAGCCACTATATTTACTTCACACTACATATAGTTACTTCCAACAGGTCATGGATGTCACAGTAAAGAGAGTAAAAGGTACAACATGCTTAAAATTTTCAAGAAGAATTTGCAAGAAGATAATTCGACATCCCACATTGATTGTGGACCTTCCCTATGATTGGCTGATCATAGGAATCGACCTCCTGAAAAGATTGAGTTCCATAATAGACTTCATCAATGAAGCAGTCTGGACTGCCTATTAGTACTTTTGCAATGCACAACTCAAATGTAGTTGTCATGTGATTGAGGAAAGGATTAACTCTGTCGAAGTTCATTTTAGGAACAATCAAACGCCGGATGTCACAATCTTGAAAAAGGGTAAGCCCAAGGAAGCCATCAACTGTGCCGCTCATACCATAACCATCCAGAAAGACAGAATTGAAAAGGTAACCTTGGATGGGGATGCATTAACTATTTCTCTTAAAGGGGGAAGTTGCGAACCTGACCAAGCATACTCAATCAATGGTACGGATTGAAAAGGTCAATGATAACTTATTGATTCTCATACAGGTAAGCAATATGGCCCGGGTGAAATACGCCAAGTTGGATCTGAAATACAAAGCCAGTTACATGAGCCTAAGCCTCTTATAACAGGTCGCTAATCCTAAAGTGATTAAAAGTTTCTCTCCACAGGACCAATGGATTCATGATCTGGATGGAGATTTACAGAGTCATAATGTGATTGCAAGATGTTTATTGTCTATTTCCATAGGAGATAAGACTACGGAACATTTATTCATTGTATTGAATGAACCACGGTACCAGATGTACATAGGTAATGACCTTCTACACTAATTTGCTCCCAGCATGCCCAGACTGCCAACAGCTATCAGCCTACAGCAGGGCATGGTGGGAATTGTAGTTTTACAACAGCTGGAGAGCCACAGGTTGGCCATGCCTGCCCTATGCCGTAAGTATCATGGTTGCTGAAGAGGTTAAAATCCTTGAAGTATGCAAACCATTTCTTCTTCCCATTCAAGTGAAGAAGGTACAACGACTGAAGAATGCAGATGCTTTGATCTGTTTGTCTAACCGGATGCAGCAACTCGGCCTGAAGGTAAAGCCCACTCCTATGATAAATATCCATCAGGATCCATTGCATATGGCAATTCATAATATGGCTCCCTATAGTATATCCCTACAAAGACACCATAATTGGTCTGGCTATGTTTATCCTTTCAGTCCTGAAGAAGGTACATGCCACATAGAAGAATCATCACTGGTTTTTAACAATGAGATCGATGAGAAGGAGTACGAGTTATGCGAACAAGGAAAGGAGAAGGTACGCTATACTCAAAACGATTTAACTAGTGAGCTTGAAGAAGCTTACGAATTAAGTCAGCCTGAAATTTTCCAGGATTTCAGGAACGGGTGGAAGAGCACATCTCTATAGCTGACGCATGTTCTGATGAGTCGAAGCATCAACAGCTAAAGGGGCTCTTCGCAGAATTCCAGGACATGTTTGCTAAGGACTCTCACGACTGTGGGGAAACTGACCTGCATGTTGCAAGAATCCAGACGGATCCCAATGCACCTCCTGTATTTGTCAAACAGTACCGACTTCCGCTGGCAGCGTATGAGTCGCTATCGGAAATCGTCAAGAACTTGGAGAAGCAGAGATTCATCCGTCCAGTGCACAGCTCATTCAACCATCCTATACTTTGGATTCTCAAACCCAATGGTCAATTTAGTCTCTGTTCAGACCTAAGGCAGTTAAACGTGTATACATGTCTGGATGGCCCATGCCGTATATTAACCAAAATTTGGCGCGAATACAAGGATTCAAAGTTTCACTGCTCTGGATTGTGCGCAAGGCTACTGGGCGATTAAAGTGGACGAGAAGGATCAATACAAACTGGCCTTTTACATTTGGAAAGCAACAATATGTATGGACCCAATTTCCTTTCGGATACATAAATGCAGGCCATGAGTTTGCTGTGTTCATGCATAAGGCGATGCCTGATGCCACTGAACGAGGTACCTTATCCTATGTGGATGACATCCTGATAAAAAGCACGACTTTTGAAGAACACATTGTGGAACTGAGGCATGTATTAACCCAATTGAGAAAAGCTGGTGTTAAACTTTCTTTGCAGAAGGTTCAATGTGTGTCGTACCAAAGTTAATTTCCTAGGTCACGAAATCACTGCCGATGTAATTAACCCACAGAAGAAGAAAGAGGAGGCGGTGATTAATTCGAAGTCACCTACAAATCTCAAAGAGTTGAGATCATTTCTGGGTATGATGAACTATTCACGTAAGTTCATAGATAATTATGCTGAAATTAGAAAACCTCTTTTGCAGTTGCTGAAGAAAGGAGTGAAATGGGAATGGCGTGAACATCATGGGCAAGCTACATACATTTTGTTGTGTGGGTGCAGGGCACAATTTTTTTTATCCTGCCCTGAACCCTGTGAACGAAAAAAAAAATAGCTTTTATAAGTTAGTTAGGTGGGCAGCGGCGACAGCCATTTTATGCAAGCTCAGTGCACCAGCACTGCATCTGAGCTTTTGTGACATTGAAATCCAAGCTTGAAAAACAGCACTAATAATCTGGTTGTAAAAAAATCACCCTTTTTTGGCAATATACAGGGAGTGCAGAATTATTAGGCAAATGAGTATTTTGACCACATCATCCTCTTCATGCATGTTGTCTTACTCCAAGCTGTATAGGCTCGAAAGCCTACTACCAATTAAGCATATTAGGTGATGTGCATCTCTGTAATGAGAAGGGGTGTGGTCTAATGACATCAACACCCTATATCAGGTGTGCATAATTATTAGGCAACTTCCTTTCCTTTGGCAAAATGGGTCAAAAGAAGGACTTGACAGGCTCAGAAAAGTCAAAAATAGTGAGATATTTTGCAGAGGGATGCAGCACTCTTAAAATTGCAAAGCTTCTGAAGCATGATCATCGAACAATCAAGCGTTTCATTCAAAATAGTCAACAGGGTCGCAAGAGGCGTGTGGAAAAACCAAGGCGCAAAATAACTGCCCATGAACTGAGAAAAGTCAAGCGTGCAGCTGCCAAGATGCCCTTTGCCACCAGTTTGGCCATATTTCAGAGCTGCAACATCACTGGAGTGCCCAAAAGCACAAGGTGTGCAATACTCAGAGACATGGCCAAGGTAAGAAAGGCTGAAAGACGACCACCACTGAACAAGACACACAAGCTGAAACGTCAAGACTTTTTCAAAGGTTTTTCAAAGGTTTTATGGACTGATGAAATGAGAGTGAGTCTTGATGGGCCAGATGGATGGGCCCGTGGCTGGATTGGTAAAGGGCAGAGAGCTCCAGTCCGACTCAGACGCCAGCAAGGTGGAGGTGGAGTACTGGTTTGGGCTGGTATCTTCAAAGATGAGCTTGTGGGGCCTTTTCGGGTTGAGGATGGAGTCAAGCTCAACTCCCAGTCCTACTGCCAGTTTCTGGAAGACACCTTCTTCAAGCAGTGGTACAGGAAGAAGTCTGCATCCTTCAAGAAAAACATGATTTTCATGCAGGACAATGCTCCATCACACACGTCCAAGTACTCCACAGCGTGGCTGGCAAGAAAGGGTATAAAAGAAGAAAATCTAATGACATGGCCTCCTTGTTCACCTGATCTGAACCCCATTGAGAACCTGTGGTCCATCATCAAATGTGAGATTTACAAGGAGGGAAAACAGTACACCTCTCTGAACAGTGTCTGGGAGGCTGTGGTTGCTGCTGCACGCAATGTTGATGGTGAACAGATCAAAACACTGACAGAATCCATGGATGGCAGTCTTTTGAGTGTCCTTGCAAAGAAAGGTGGCTATATCGGTCACTGATTTGTTTTTGTTTTGTTTTTGAATGTCAGAAATGTATATTTGTGAATGTTGAGATGTTATATTGGTTTCACTGGTAAAAATAAATAATTGAAATGGGTATATATTTGTTTTTTGTTAAGTTGCCTAATAATTATGCACAGTAATAGTCACCTGCACACACAGATATCCCCCTAAAACAGCTAAAACTAAAAACAAACGAAAAACTACTTCCAACAGCTTTGATATTAATGAGTTTTTTGGGTTCATTGAGAACATGGTTGTTGTTCAATAATAAAATGAATCCTCAAAAATACAACTTGCCTAATAATTCTGCACTCCCTGTACAACATCTGGTGCATTTGCAGGATTAGTCAGTGTGCAATTTAAGCTAGAAATACAGCCATCATTTCCTGAGTTTTTAAAAACACACTTTTTTTAACCAGGGTTATATACTGCTGTCATTCAGTTATAAAACAAACACAAACAAAAAATAATAATTTGGCAGCCTTTGCTGCAGATGTCATTGTGGAATACACTCTTTCTATACGTGTGTTATATTCAGAGATACACCCTTTAGATACAGGGGTTCTATTCAGGTATTTTAATTTCAGCCATTTTGGGCAAACAAATTTAATTGAGGCCTAGTCTGGTTCAGGGCGTGTGAGATACACCCTGTACATATTGTCGTTCTATTCTACTATTATTAAACACCCATTTAGGGCAAGATTCTAAATTCTAGAAATATGAGAAGAGCGTCAAATAAGGGACGTGGCCCAGGTTGTGGTGCTGCTGGTGGAGCTCCTGTTGCAGGGAGAGGATGTGGTCGATCTGTGCCAGCTACACGCACAAGTGAAACCCCTTCCTTAGGTGCGTGTAGGCGACAGAACCTGCAGCAGTATCGGGCCTAATGCGGATCAACGAATGGTGAGGCTGGAACAAGTACAGGCGATAGTAGATTGGGTTGCTGACAGTGGCTCCAGTTTCTTCACATTGTCTCCTACCCAGTCTCCTGCTTAAAAGATCAGACTTGGCACCTGCAGCCGATGTCCATCAGACTTGGCACCTGCAGCCGATGTCCATCAGACTTGGCACCTGCAGCCGATGTCCATCAGTCTTTCACCTCACCCCCTTGCAAATCAGCCAAGCAGTCTGAGCCCCAAGTCATGCAGCAGTCTATTCTGCTTTTTGATGACTCTTTTAGCAGGGTTTCCCAGGGCCATCCATCTATCCCTGCCCCAGAAGTGGAAGAGATTGAGCGCACCGATGCCAAACCACTTATAATTCGAGTACATGGGAGGACCATCGCAGCACGTCTCGGATAATGACGAAAAACCAGTGCCAACTGCTGGGGCTTTCGAAAGTGTGCAGACTGACAAAGAGGGCAGGGGTGAAGACTGGGTGGAAGATGATGTGGAGGACAATGAGGTCCTCGACCCCATATGGAATCAAGGTCATGTGAGTGACCTATGTAGTTCAGAGGAAGAGGAGGTGGTCGCACAGAGCCACCAGCACAGCAGAAGAGGGAGCAGGGTGTAAAAGCGGAGCGGCCGTCCTCTAGACAGTACGCCTGCTACTGCCAACCACAGCAAGGAACCGAGCACACCAAAGCCAGCTCCAAGGAGTTCCCTGGCGTGGCGGTTCTTCAGACAATGTGCTGACGACAAGACACAAGTGATTTGCATGCTGTGCAATCAGAGCCTGAAGTGAGGCATAAACGTTCTCAACCTGAGCACAACCTGCATGACCAGGCAAGTGCGCACATTAAGCTCACGTTCATTAAAATAAACCAGGCCTGGATCCCTCAGGACTTGTCCATACCTTGTGCAGAAGAGACATGTATACCGGCCTTAACCAGCCATTGTTATACTGCAGCGCAGTTGCTCATTCTTGTATTTTAGATATTTCACACTCTTTTGGAGTGTACCCTAATGAAAAATTAAAACAAAAAAAAACTGTGTTGGCTACCTCGTCCTCCTCCACCGCCGCTTCCACCTACACCGCTACGTCCACCGCCTCCTCAAACTCCTACTCCATATGGAACTCTACCTCATAAATCAAATTTTATTTTTATTTTTTATGTATTTTATTTTGTCATTTCACTACTTTCGCAGTTACATTTTCTGGTAAAATTCAGAAATGTTTGCGTGTGATGTACCACTGCTATACCTATTAGACCGGTAAAAAAAATAAAAAAAATTCAGTTACATTTTCGGGTGAAATTCACCAATTTTTAGGTGTGATGTACCACTGCTATACCTAGTAGACAGGTTAAAATAAAAAAAATTGTCAGGTACATTTTCTGGTGAAATTCACATATTTTTGGGTGTGATCTACCACTGCTATACCTTTTTAGACCAGTAAAAAAAAAAAATGTAATTTGTGTGTTGGGTTATCGCGACAATCTCTTCTATACTGTATATTTGGTTCACTTTGTGCAACCATTGAGGTATTTTGCGGCAAGTTGTCGGGGGATTAGGAGTTTAGTGGCTGCTAGTAGTAATGAAAGAAGGAATTTACTTTGCATATTTTGTTTCTCTTCATTCCAACCTAAGAATATCAAGGCAGGTGAAGGTATAGTTAGATCTCGTGCCTGGTGAGATGAAGCCTCTTACATTGTATGAGACGAATGTCATGGTTTGTATGTCAGTGATCATCTGTGGATGTATTGACCAATAGGTTGTGCTGTGGACGTGGCCTCGGGCGAGGGAACTCATATGGTACAAAGGGCAAATTTTGGGCAATCAAATATTGAGGTGAAGTACAGTATATATTACCATTTGAATGGCTGATAGTGGATTCATGTATATGTAAATTTAAACATCCTATAATGTTTGTAACATAGTAGAGGGGGTACTGTCAGTCACACTTTTAGAAATGAGTAACATTAACTAGTGAGAACCTGCAAAAGTAAGTGAGGTATAATACTCAACATAGTAGTAGCAGTCATTCAGAAGATGCGTCTGCAGCTCATACTGGGTTCAGATGTCTTTGTGGAGTCCAAGTTTTTTGGAACCTCGTCTTGGTTCTTAGATTATTTGCCTTTTTGACTGTTTCCCATTGCAAGAGCACGGGTAGGGTTGGTATGTCGATAGTCGAATGGGCCGTTTCTAGTATTGGTGGTGGATCTAGTGGGATAATCTAGTTCTGTCGCCACTGCTGCTACTTCTTTTGATGTACAAGCTGTATAGCATTTTCCATTAGCCGAGATGGAGATGCCAAACAGGAAGAGCCAGGAAATACTAATTGCTTCTGGCGTAGTGCATCTGTGAGTGGCTTTAGTAACCTTCGTTTTGCCAATGTAGATGGCACTAGGTATTGGAATATGGTTATTTGGCTGTTATTGTAGGAAAGAGAGTCTGATAATCTTGGATTCTGAAGGAATTTTCTCTTTTATGCAAAAGTTTAGTAATTTGCAGACAATATTCCTGGGAGGTTCAATAGTTTTTGTTTTTTGTCTCAAAGCTCTGTGTGCTCTCAAAATGATTATCGACTGTTTTTCAGAGTCTTCAAGTAGCCCTGAGAATATGTCTGTTAAGGTAGTTGTAATGGCTGTGGCTTCGATGGATTCAGGTATCCCTCTCACTCTCAAATGTTTGCGTCTGTTGCGATTTTCGAAATCTTCCATAGTGGCATATAACTTATTGATGTGCGCCTCTTGTATTTGAAGGTTTGAGGCAACTGCCGCTGAGTGGCTTATGACAGATGTCTGAGTTTGTTCAAGCATATCAATCCTATGACCTAGATGTTGGAGATCTTGCTTGATCGCAGATATGTCTTTAGCAATGGGGGCTAGTGAGGAGGTTAGGCGGGTAAGAAATGCCCTGGAAATTGGTTTGTTATTTTCAGAGAATTCACAGTCATCATCACTTGCTTGTTCTGAGGTTCATTCATGGGCTTCTTTTGGCGATATTGTTTTGGGTGTTGCCACAGTGCTTTGTTTAGTCAGGAATTTATCCATTTCAGGGTTGGTAAGTGCTGTAGTTATCTCTTGCTCTGTTCTGTTTTATGGCCAATTTTCACCATATTGATCTCCTGTATGATAGGAACATGACTGAGGTTTCCTTAGGTGGGAGGATTACATTATATTTTAGCCCCTATGGTTTAAGTAATTAAAAAAAGGTTCGGCTTCTTCTTTGTATGTAGTATGGGTCAGAGTAGGAGAATTTGGTGGGAGGCAATATAGCAGGTTATTTGGCGATGTGCATATTTTGTGCAGAGTCCAGCTGGGAAAATTGGAGCAATGCTTCTTGGTGGGGGACTTGGTGTAAAGGTCTATAGTAGGCCTGCTTTATACTCTGGTGCAGGTGGGGTTATATTACGTTCCCCAGCGCTCTGTCCACCAAGTTATGTTATTGTAGGGGGGTGAATATGGTGGCTGGGCTGAGACTGCAGTGTCTTGTGTGCATGGATTCCTCCTTCCCAAACTGAGCTGACCTGTTTGTGTTGGCTGCTGTGGGAGCTTGTGTCGCCATCTGGGCCTTCTTTTCTCGCTTCCTCCTGCGATCCTCCTCCGGACCCTCCACTTCAGCTCCTTCTCCTAGCGGTACCTCCGAATCTGGGCAGGTTCGTTTTTAGGTGGCCATGATCCCGGAGCAGGTGCGTCTGGGTTCTGACGGACACGTGGAGATTGGTGCTTTGGCCAGATGGTAGGCCACAACTTACATACAGTCAGGTCCATAAATATTGGGACATCGAGACAATTCGAACATTTTTGGCTCTATACAGCACCACAATGGATTTGAAATGAAACAAACAAGATGTGCTTTAACTGCAGACTGTCACTGCTTTAATTTGAGGGTATTTACATCCAAATCAGGTGAACGGTGTAGGAATTACAAGAGTTTGCATATGTGCCTTCCACTTGTTAAGGAACCAAAAGTATTGGGACAGAATAATAATCATAAATCAAACTTTCACTGTTTAATACTTGGTTGCAAATCCTTTGCAGTCAATTACAGCCTGAAGTCTGGAACGCATAGACATCATCAGACACTGGGTTTCATCCCTGGTGATGCTCTGCCAGGCCTCTACTGCAACTGTCTTCAGTTCCTGATTGTTCTTGGGGCATTTTCCTTAGTTTTGTGAAATGCATGCTCAATCGGATTCAGGTCAGGTGATTGGCCATTGCATTACATTCCACTTTAACTTAAAAAAAACTCTTTGGTTGCTTTTGCAGTATGCTTTGGGTCATTGCACTGTGAAGCGCCTTCCAATGAGTTCTGAAGCATTTGGCTGAATATGAGCAGATAATATTGCCCAGATACTTCAAAATTCACATCATCAATAAATACAAGAGAACCAGTTCCATTGGCAGCCATACATGCCCACACCATGACACTACCACCACCATGTTTCACTGATGAGGTGGTATGCTTAGGATCATGAGCAGTTCCTTTCCTTCTACATACTCCTCTCTTCCCATCACTCTGGTACAAGTTGATCTTGGTCTCATCTGTCCATAGGATGTTGTTCCAGAACTGTGAAGGCTTTTTTAGATGTCATTTGGCAAACTCTAATCTGGCCTTCCTGTTTTTGAGGCTCACCAATTGTTTACATCTTGTGGTGAACCCTCTGTATTCACTCTGGTGAAGTCTTCTCCTGGTTGTTGACTTTGACAAACATACACCTACCTCCTGGAGAGTGTTCTTGATCTGGCAAACTGTTGTGAAGGGTGTTTTCTTCACAAAGGAAAGAATTCTTCGGTCATCCACCACAGTTGTTTTCTGTGGTCTTCCAGGTCTTTAGGTGTTGCTGAGATCACCGGTGCGTTCCTTCTTTTTAAGAATATGGAGCAACACAGGAAAATGCAGCGCTCTTCCACAGGAAGCCAGGAGCCCGGACCTCGCCCTGAACCTTGGGCGCACAGCGAATCCCAAAAGAAAGAAAAATGGTCCAGCTTCACTGAAAAATACTTGAGGCTTTATTCAATCCCGTGCAGATAAAAACCAACATACAGCAATGCAGAAAATCGACCGGTTTCGGATCACTATAGATGCGGATCCTTAGTCATGATGTGCATCAGTAGGTGAGGTTGAGACTAAATAGTGAACCACCAAACACAGGTGATCACAATCAGGTACAGGGCACACCTCCTGATGACATCCTTCACAGATAAAATGCATAGTAATTACAACATGCCAAAAGACATAGAAAAATAAGATAAAATAAGAAGAGTAAACATATTAGTAATGTAGAATAGCATCATGACGCCTGTTCAGTCCTGATGGTATCCGTGAGCCTAATTTGAAAATCCAAAAGCACTCACGATTGAGCAACTTTTTCTTGTGATCACCGCCCCTACTTGGTCTGTTAACCCTTTCCACTCCTTGTACTGACATGCTATCTGTATTACCATCGTCAACCGCAGCAAAATGCAGACTAGCGGCAGAAACATTTTTTATTTTAGCATGAGTTACATCAGAGATGTGACGGCAAATTCGAATTTTTAAACAGTTGGATGTGCACCCGACGTACTGTAAATTGCACAGGGAACATGTTATGCAATATACCACATATGTGGTGTTGCAATTGATGTATTTCTGAATAGTATGAGTTAGGGGTGCACCAAAATTCATTTCGGCCGATATTGGTACATATCGGCAGAAAATAGCGGGGAGGGACTGGGAGGAGGAGCTGGGGGCCGGTGCGTTCACTGTGCTCCGGCCCCCAGCTCCAGTAGTTATAAAATGTGTACAATTAATAAGGATTCTATTCATGAGTGACGCTGCCGCTCGTCTGCCCAGCCGGCCAGCATTAAGATAACAGCCCTGTGTGTAGGATGTGGCTATATTGAATGTTCTACTGCAGAGGGGGCCTCATGAATAGAATCCTTATTAATTGTACACATTTAATAACTAGTCTGTACTGGAGCGGCAATGGGGGGGGGTCTGTGGATGGCACTGATATGGGGTGGGTGGGGGTCTGTTGATGGCACTGTTATGGGGTGGGTGGGGGTCTGTGGATGGCACTGTTATGAGGTGGGGGGGTCTGTGGATGGCACTGTTATGGGGTGGGGGGGTCTGTGGATGGCACTGTTATGGGGTGGGGGGGTCTGTGGATGGCACTGTTATGGGGTGGGTGGGGGTCTGTGGATGGTACTGTTATAAATATCATTTAAAAAAAATATTTTAAAAGTATTTGGGCAAAAAGGCAGTTTCGGTTTTCGGTCAAGGGCATCCTGAATTTTCGGTTTCAGTTTCGGACCAGAATTTTCATTTCGGTGCACCCCTAGTATGAGTGGTGTGGTTACTTGTAGACACAATATGCGAGCCCATCCTCATATATGAGCAACATGTACATCTTTTATGCCCACATTTAAAATTACCTATGTTTCTCAGTAGGCTGGGAGCCAGGTTTATCCTGGTATAGAGAGGGGCTCACCATATTTGCCAAAGTAACAGCACGTCGGGCAACACATCTAACACCGATTTTTACAACGTCACCCCACGCTTGGTCATATTTGAGAAGATGAAGATGTCTTTTGACAATATTACATATTTGTGAATATTCACAGCTATAACTCGTGGAAAAAGTAACTTGCTTCTCTTTATGACCAAGCCTGGGCATTTTGTTGGGAAAAATTAAATTATCCCGAGACATGGTAGAAACCATATTCTATGATCGGTTAAAAAGTCTGCTGGGATAATTCCTGGCTAGGAGACGAGTGGTGACAGTATTCATTTCTTCAATGCAAGTTTCACTAGAGGAACAATTGCGCAAAGCGCGAATGTATTCGCCCCTAGGGATATTATGGACAGTGTGTGCAGGATGACAGGATCCCGCATGTAGGATGGTATTTCCTGCGGTTTCCTTTCTGTGCGTACGACTGTGTACATGGCCATCCCCCACGTCCCCCACTGTAATGACCGGCAACACACACAGGGAGGAAAACAGGGAAAGCCCTGCACAAGGGAGAGGGAAAGGTGGTGACCCCTAACTCACCTTGCAGCTGGTACCTGCCTGCCCTGTCGTCCCTAGACGGGTTCCTCACCCGTGCGGCGATCACGTGCCTAAACCCTGGCTTTCCCTGAAATGAGCCCTAGATAATGAACGGGCCGGTGGGATCGCTAGTCCTCACCACTGCACTAAGAGGGAAACACCAGGGAGAGGACAGACAAACACAGACAAACACAAACACCCAGGTGGACGGCAACAATTGTCCACAAAGGTCCAACAGGGATCCGGAGGGTAGCGTTCTAAGGCAACACTCAGAGAACGCAGCAACACAGCTCCAGTGGGTCAGAATAGATGTCCAGGCAGGAAGCTCTATATCTGGCAACCAGAGAAGTGTGAGAGGGGAATATAAGGAGGATTGGGAGTGCTGGACAAGGAACAGCTGAGAGAAGGAGCTACGGATCCCTGAGTGAGCCAAAAAGGTTTGTAAAGCAAACCCAGAAAGCTACAATAAGGAAACTTCCCTATCTGACATAGAGCGTGCAGCCAACCGCTGCGACCTCCTGACCCCGGGTACAACGGAGTCAGGCGTGGCTCTTGACACCCTCGTGACAGTACCCCCCTCTCTACGAGGGGCCTCCGGACACTCAGGACCAGGTCTCTCAGGATGAGAGGCATGAAAAATCCGGACTAGCCTGTCGGCGTTTACCTCAGACGCAGGAACCCACATTCTTTCCTCGGGACCGTAACCTCTCCAGTGCACCAGATATTGGAGAGAGCGGCGGACCCGACGAGAATTAACAATTTTGGATATCTGAAATTCCAAACTACCATCCACGACAACAGGAGGGGGTGGCAGCGGTGACGGTTCTAGAGGTGGAACATATTTTTTGAGTAACGACTTATGAAAGACATTATGGATTTTAAAAGTCTGAGGTAACTCCAGGCGAAAAGCCACTGGGTTGATGATGGCTACAATCTTGTAAGGACCAATAAACCTAGGACCCAGTTTCCAAGAGGGAACCTTCAACTTGATATTCCTTGTAGACAGCCACACATAGTCATTCACTCCTAGGTCCGGACCTGGCGACCGTCTCTTATCAGCCATGCATTTGTATTTACCTCCCATATTTTTCAAGTTAGCTTGCACCTTCTGCCATACTGATGAAAGAGATGACGAAAACCGTTCCTCTTCGGGAACCCCAGAAGACCCCCCCTCTTTGAAAGTACAGAATTGGGGATGAAAACCATATGCACCAAGAAAAGGTGACTTGCCAGTGGATTCCTGACGGCGATTATTTATGGCAAACTCAGCTAACGGTAAATATGACGACCACAACTCTTGGTTTTCAGACACAAAACATCTTAGATATGTCTCCAGGTTTTGGTTGGTACGCTCAGTCTGTCCATTCGACTGAGGATGGAAAGCTGAGGAAAAGGACAAGTGAACCCCTAAACGGGAACAAAAAGCTTTCCAAAATTTAGAAATAAACTGGGTTCCCCGGTCCGAAACAACATCGGAGGGGACCCCGTGAAGCTTCACGATCTCACTGACGAATACCTGAGCAAGAGTTTTAGCATTAGGTAGTGCGGGTAACGCAATAAAGTGTGCCATTTTGCTAAACCTGTCCACTACTACCAAAATCACTGTTTTACCCGCAGACAAAGGTAAGTCAGTGATAAAATCCATAGACAGATGTGTCCATGGTCTATTGGGAATGACGAGTGGTAATAGAGACCCTGCAGGACGTGTATGTGAAACTTTTGCGCGCGCACAGGTAGAACAAGAAGACACAAAATCCAATACATCCTGACGCAACCTTGGCCACCAAAAACGACGAGACAATAGCTCTAAGGTTGCTTTACTACCCGGGTGCCCAGCAAGTGCCGAATTATGATGTTCCTTTAATAATTCGAGACGTAGGTTCAACGGTACAAACAACTTCTCTGAAGGGCAAGAGACCGGGGCGTCCCCCTGGGCCTCTAACACCTTCCCCTCCAAGGCAGAGTGTACCGCAGAGACAACTACTCCTCTTTGTAGAATGGGTACCGGATCACTCACATTACCCCCTCCAGGGAAACAACGAGATAGTGCATCAGCCTTGGTATTCTTTACCCCAGGACGATAGGTAATCACAAAGTTAAACCTGGTAAAAAATAGCGACCACCTAGCCTGTCTAGGGGTGAGACGCTTAGCTGATTCGAGGTACAGCAGATTTTTGTGGTCCGTAAACACAGTGACGGGGTGGACTGCCCCCTCTAAAAAGTGACGCCACTCCTCAAACGCAAGTTTAATAGCTAACAGTTCCCTATTGCCAATATCGTAGTTCTGTTCCGCTGCAGATAGTTTTTTAGAAAAGAAAGCACAAGGACGCCATTTGCCAGGAGACGGACCCTGAGACAGCACAGCCCCCACTCCCACCTCTGATGCATCGACTTCAACAATAAAAGGCTGAGAGACATCAGGTTGGACTAGTACAGGTGCTGAGGTAAACCTCTCTTTTAGAGAGGAAAAAGCAACTTTAGCGGCGTCAGACCATTTAGAAAAATCAGTCCCCTTCCTAGTCATGTCAGTAAGGGGTTTTACGATCACCGAATAATTTTTAATGAATTTCCTATAGAAATTCGCAAAGCCCAAGAACCGTTGTAGTGCTTTGAGGTTCTCAGGAAGATCCCAATCCAAAATTGCCTGGACCTTCCTAGGATCCATACGGAAACCTGACGCAGATAAATAATAACCTAGGAATTGTATCTCCTGAACGGCAAAAACACATTTTTCAATTTTAGCATATAATTCATTCGTCCGTAGGACCTGTAGTACTTGTCTGACATGCTCCTCATGTGTTTTCAGATCAGACGAATAAATTAAGATATCATCTAGGTATATTACCACAAACCTGCCGATTAGATGACTAAAAATGTCATTAACGAAATGTTGAAAGACGGCAGGAGCATTGGTCAGGCCGAAAGGCATAACTAGATTTTCATAATGCCCCTCAGGGGTGTTAAAAGCTGTCTTCCACTCATCCCCCTCCTTGATACGAATCAGATTGTAGGCCCCCCTAAGATCGAGTTTGGAGAACCACCTAGCACCCGCAATCTGGTTAAACAGGTCAGGAATGAGAGGAAGAGGGTATGGGTCTCGGATGGTTATCCGATTTAATTCACGAAAATCTAGGCAAGGACGCAGGCCCCCATCTTTCTTTTTAACAAAGAAAAACCCTGCAGCCACGGGTGAAGAAGAGGGTCTGATGTGTCCCTTAGCCAAACTCTCGGAGATATAATCCTTCATGGCTTGTCTCTCTGGACCTGAAAGATTATATAACCTGGTCTTGGGTAATTTTGCGCCGGGAATGAGGTTAACCGGGCAATCATAAGGACGATGAGGTGGTAACTTCTGACAACCCTTTTCAGAAAAAACGTCCTCAAAGTCCGAAACAAATGTAGGTAGGGTAGTTATGGAGGCGACTAAGCAATTGCTATTTAAGCAATTTTCTCTGCACGGCTCACTCCACTACAATATCTCCCTGGCCTGCCAATCCACCACTGGATTGTGCGCTACCAACCAGGGTAGGCCCAGCACCACCGGAGTGGGAAGCCCCTCCAGAACATAACATGAAAGCATCTCGTTATGGTGGTCCCCTACCCGAAGGTGTAAATTATGAACGATGTGGGTGAGGTTTCTCTGAGACAGAGGAGCAGAATCTATAGCAAATATGGGAATAGGTCTCTGTAACGTACAGAGAGACAAACCCATAGTGCGGGCAAAATGGGCATCTATCAAATTTACCCCTGCTCCACTGTCTAGAAAGAAAGAAACAGTCTCTGTCTTATCACCAAAAACAATAACCGCTGGCAACAAAAATTGCGATGTACGTATGGAGGAAACGTATACCCCCCGGCTGACATCCTCCACACAGCCTGGGGTTAGTAGTTTTCCGACGGTTTTTTTGGTTTCTGAGGAAAGAAGGACAGACGTTAATGAAATGACCCCTCTCCCCACAAAAAAAACAACCCCCACGCCTACGGCGAACCTCAGGAGGACGGACCTGACGAGTAGTTCCTCCTAGCTGCATAGGCTCGTCTATGTCCGTACAGACTAACTGCTGCTTGGGAGGGGTTATCAATGGCTCCGGTTTTTTCAACCTGTCCCTAAGGCGTCTATCTATACGGATAGAAAGGGACATAACTGCATCAAGGGAAAAGGGGGTCTCATACAGCGCAAGCGCATCCTTAACCCTTTCGGATAACCCAGAGCAGAACTGACTCCTGAGAGCCGGGTCGTTCCATTGGGTATCCGTAGCCCACCTACGGAAGTCAGAGCAATACTCCTCTACCGGCCGCTCTCCTTGTAGGAGTCTCCGTAATTTTGATTCAGCCAGTGCGACTCGGTCAGGGTCGTCATATATGAGACCCAAGGCCCCGAAAAACTCATCCACTGACCGAAGAGCCTGGGAATCAGTAGGTAAAGAGAACGCCCAGGACTGCGGGTCCCCCTGCAGCAGGGAAATAACAACACCCACCCGCTGTTCTTCATTACCAGAGGAGTAAGGACGCAGTTTAAAGTATAGTTTACAGGCCTCACGGAACGTCAAAAACTTGTCCCTTCCCCCAGAAAATCTGTCAGGGAGAGGGACCTTGGGTTCCGCAACAACCTGGTTACCAGTAGCAACCGCTGGGCTTGCGGTCAGTTGTAATTGCTGCTGTTGCTGGAGGACCGACGCCTTCAATCCTGCCACCTCCAAAGACAGGCCATGAAATTGTTCGGACAGAGCAGCAATTGGATCCATACTGGATTCTAAGTAAAAAAAAAAAATTTTTTTATTTTTTTTATTTTTTTTCCTACACAAAAATAAGGGCCAGATATAATGTAATGACCGGCAACACACACAGGGAGGAAAACAGGGAAAGCCCTGCACAAGGGAGAGGGAAAGGTGGTGACCCCTAACTCACCTTGCAGCTGGTACCTGCCTGCCCTGTCGTCCCTAGACGGGTTCCTCACCCGTGCGGCGATCACGTGCCTAAACCCTGGCTTTCCCTGAAATGAGCCCTAGATAATGAACGGGCCGGTGGGATCGCTAGTCCTCACCACTGCACTAAGAGGGAAACACCAGGGAGAGGACAGACAAACACAGACAAACACAAACACCCAGGTGGACGGCAACAATTGTCCACAAAGGTCCAACAGGGATCCGGAGGGTAGCGTTCTAAGGCAACACTCAGAGAACGCAGCAACACAGCTCCAGTGGGTCAGAATAGATGTCCAGGCAGGAAGCTCTATATCTGGCAACCAGAGAAGTGTGAGAGGGGAATATAAGGAGGATTGGGAGTGCTGGACAAGGAACAGCTGAGAGAAGGAGCTACGGATCCCTGAGTGAGCCAAAAAGGTTTGTAAAGCAAACCCAGAAAGCTACAATAAGGAAACTTCCCTATCTGACATAGAGCGTGCAGCCAACCGCTGCGACCTCCTGACCCCGGGTACAACGGAGTCAGGCGTGGCTCTTGACACCCTCGTGACACCCACCAAACACAAATCCAAAAAGGATATTAGGGTCTTATGACAGTTTAAAGAAAAACGTAAATTACAGTTGTTAGCATTAAGGAAGGATCCGAATGATGGTACGGCCGCCACATCGCCCGACCAAACAAGGAGCAGGTCATCGATGTAGCGACCGTACCACCGAACGGATCCACTCCATGGGTTGGAATCAGAAAAGAAAATTATGTTCCCACCATGCCATATAAATGTTTGCCAGCGATGGTGAGAAACGGGCCCCCATAGAGACTCCTCTGCATTGGAGAAAAAATCTCCCATTGAACATAAAATAATTGTGTTGCATAAGAAATAATACAACTTTGCACAGGAAGTCTCTAAAGGGTAATGAGAAATTAGAATAAAGACTCAAAAACCAACCCAAAGAGATAATGGCAAGATCCTGGGGGATGGCCGTGTACAGGGAAGCAACATCAGCCGCAATCCAAGAAAAATCAGAGGACCACTGGAAGGAATGAAATGCCTGCAAGACTGAGGCAGTATCCCGCAAAAAAACTGGAATACACTGCACTAGTGGTTGCAACATGCTGTCCACCCAGGATGACAAATTTTCCGAAAAAGACCCAATACCCGAAACTATAGGGCGCATGGGGGGAGGGAATCCCTCTTTATGTATCTTGGGGAGGGAATGGAAGATGGGGACCACTGGATAAGAGACAAAAATATAATCAAATTGTTTTTGGTCCAAGTAACCACTATCCAGTCCCTCCTCCAAGATACTCCTCAAAAGGGTTTGGAAAGGAGCGGTGGGATCCTGTGTCAACCTGGTATAGGTGGCGGAATCAGAGAGCATAAGCTCATTTTGTGTGGCATACACGGGTCTGTCCAGGATGACCACCGCTCCCCCCTTATCAGCTTTTCTCACAATTATATCAGACATACTCTTCAGTTCTTTTAACGCTTTGCGTTCACTGGCCATGAGATTATTTTTGTTTTTATTTTTACTGTCATTTATATCCCTACTCTGAAGCACCCTATCAAGTTCAACCAAATCACGTTCTACATTATCTTTGAATTGATCGAGAGCGGGGGTGCGTGACTGGATAGGATAAAAGTCTCTGTTATAGGTGCGAAAATTGTTTGCAAAATCACTGTGCACCTGCCGCTCTGGATCAGTCCCAGAGAGAAAACGCATGGTCTGCATAGAGGCAATATGTGATAGTTCCTGAAAGGAAAAAGAAGACATCTGATCAACAGAAAAATTTGACTGGATTGTATCAGCCTCTGCAGAACCTATACCAACAGTATCTGTATCAGAAAAGTGTTTTTTAATGGTAAGATTGCGTGCAAAACGGTTGACATCAAGTTAGGTGCGATATACATCAAAGTGCACTGTGGGAGAAAAAGATAAACCCTTGGCAAGTACATTAATTTGCAATTGTGAGAAGACCTTAGCTGATAGGTTTATGACTTGAATGTTACTTAAGTCTTTCTGTGACGTGACGGATAGCGACCTCCTCCTTGTATGCTTCCTCCCTGCACGGCGTTTTTTGTCGGCCTTGTAATAGCATTTGGGTTGGGATTGGTGTCATGTTCAATACCCGAATGATTAGCAGAAGATAGCACAGATGATTCTGGGGCAGAATCAGAGGATTCAGCATCAGTGGAGCTAAAGGCCACTTTGTTACCTCTGTTCTTTTTGTAATACTGGCGTCGCTTCATGATAGAACGAGGTGTATAGGTACGCGTATCAGTCCAATTATACACATTATTAGACCTGTAGTCCTGCATATCACGATTGTATTTCTCTTGCTTAATGTGAATTAAACTGTCCTCCATTGTATTTAAACTCTTTTGGAGTTTCTGATCCAATTCTATGAATGTCTCAGTATTAGCCAGAGGGGTTATCAATTCCTGTGCAACCTAGATTTCCTCACGCAAGGTGGATAGTGATTGTTCCTCATGAGAAATAATAAGTTCCATAAGTTTAAATGAACAGTCAGATAAAATGAGTTGCCACTTGCTAGTGAAGTCATCAGAGTAGATGGTAGTAGGTTTTTTACGTAGGCGCAAGCCGCGCGGTATCATCTGTTTGTCCAGATACTTTATTAAGCTGGTTAAATTCCACCAGGTTCTCATCTCCTTGGTAAGCAATTTTTCCAAGGATGACATTTGGATCCTCACATTCAGAGTATCCTGCATATGTTTGTTATCCATATCAAATATAGTATTCATTTTAAGCAATCTGTCTTGGCAATCGTCAATAGCTTTAAGTGAAGAATGCTGCATTTTAGCTTAGTTGGTGTTATAAAATCCTGCTGCACATAGAGGGATATAGTTCGCCTAGTAAATCTCCTTGGGAGCACTGACCTGGTTCAAACAGACTATGGAGCAACACTGGAAAATGCTGTGCTCTTCCACAGGAAGCCAGGAGCCCGGACCTCGCCCTGAACCTTGGGCTCACAGCGAATCCCAAAAGAAAGAAAAATGGTCCAGCTTCACTGAAAAAGCAGTACGTCGGATGCACATCCAACAGTTTGAAAATTCGAATTTGCCGTCACATCTCTGATGTACCTCATGCTAAAATAAAAAATGTTTCTGCCGCTAGTCTGCATTTTGCTGCGGTCCACGATGGTAATACAGATAGCATGTCAGTACAAGGAGTGGAAAGGGGTAACAGACCAAGTAGAGGCGTTGATCACAAGAAAAAGTTGCTCAATCGTAAGTGCTTTTGGATTTTCAAATTAGGCTCACGGATACCATCAGGACTGAACAGGCGTCATGATACTATTCTACATTACTAATATGTTTACTCTTCTTTTTTATCATTGCAATTTGTAAATTTTATCTTATTTTTCTATGTCTTTTGGCATGTTGTAATTACTATGCATTTTATCTGTGAAAGATGTCATCAGGAGGTGTGTCCTGTACCGGATTGTGATCACCTGTATTTGGTGGTTCAGTATTTAGTCTCGACCTCACCTCCTACTGATGCACATCATGACTAAGGATCCGCATCTATAGTGATCCGAAACCGGTCGATTTTCTGCATTGCTGTATGTTGGTTTTTATCTGCACGGGATTGAATAAAGCCTCAAGTATTTTTCAGTGAAGCTGGACCATTTTTCTTTCATTTGGGATTCGCTGTGCGCCCAAGGTTCAGGGCAAGGTCCGGGCTCCTGGCTTCCTGTGGAAGAGCGCGGCATTTTCCAGTGTTGCTCCATAGTCTGTTTGAACCAGGTCAGTGCTCCCAAGGAGATTTACTTGGCAAACTATATCCCTCTATGTGCAGCAGGATTTTATAACACCAACTAAGCTAAAATGCAGCATTCTTCACTTAAAGCTATTGACGATTGCCAAGACAGATTGCTTAAAATAAATACTATATTTGATATGGATAACAAACATATGCAGGATACTCTGAATTTGAGGATCCAAATGTCATCCTTGGAAAAATTGCTTACCAAGGAGATGAGAACCTGGTGGGATTTAACCAGCTTAACAAAGTATCTGGACAAACAGATGATACCGCGCGGCTTGCGCCTACGTAAAAAACCTACTACCATCTACTCTGATGACTTCACTAGCAAGTGGCAACTCATTTTATCTGACTGTTCATTTACACTTATGGAACTTATTATTTCTCATGAGGAACAATCACTATCCACCTTGCGTGAGGAAATCAAGGTTGCACAGGAATTGATAACCCCTCTGGCTAATACTGAGACATTCATAGAATTGGATCAGAAACTCCAAAAGAGTTTAAATACAATGGAGGACAGTTTAATTCACATTAAGCAAGAGAAATACAATCGTGATATGCAGGACTACAGGTCTAATAATGTGTATAATTGGACTGATACGCGTACCTATACACCTCGTTCTATCATGAAGCGACGCCAGTATTACAAACAGAACAGAGGTAACAAAGTGGCCTTTAGCTCCACTGATGCTGAATCCTCTGATTCTGCCCCAGAATCATCTGTGCTATCTTCTGCTAATCATTTGGGTATTGAACATGACACCAATCCCAACCCAAATGCTATTACAAAGCTGACAAAAAACGCTGTGCAGGGAGGAAGCATACAAGGAGGAGGTCGCTATCCGTCACGTCACAGAAAGACTTAAGTAACATTCAAGTCATAAACCTATCAGCTAAGGTCTTCTCACAATTGCAAATTAATGTACTTGCCAAGGGTTTATCTTTTTCTCCCACAGTGCACTTTGATGTATATCGCACCTTACTTGATGTCAACCGTTTTGCACGCAATCTTACTATTAAAAAACACTTTTCTGATACAGATACTGTTGGTATAGGTTCTGCAGAGGCTGATACAATCCAGTCAAATTTTTCTGTTGATCAGATGTCTTCTTTTTCCTTTCAGGAACTATCACATATTGCCTCTATGCAGACCATGCGTTTTCTCTCTGGGACTGATCCAGAGCGGCAGGTGCACAGTGATTTTGCAAACAATTTTTGCACCTATAACAGAGACTTTTATCCCATCCAGTCACGCACCCCCGCTCTCGATCAATTCCAAGATAATGTAGAACGTGATTTGGTTGAACTTGATAGGGTGCTTCAGAGTAGGGATATAAATGACAGTAAAAATAAAAACAAAAATAATCTCATGGCCAGTGAACGCAAAGCGTTAAAAGAACTGAAGAGTATGTCTGATATAATTGTGAGAAAAGCTGATAAGGGGGGAGCGGTGGTCATCCTGGACAGACCAGTGTATGCCGCACAAAATGAGCTTATGCTCTCTGATTCCGCCACCTATACCAGGTTGACACAGGATCCCACCGCTCCTTTCCAAACCCTTTTGAGGAGTATCTTGGAGGAGGGACTGGATAATGGTTACTTGGACCAAAAACAATTTGATGATATTTTTGTCTCTTATCCAGTGGTCCCCATCTTCCATTCCTTCCCCAAGATACATAAAGAGGGATTCCCTCCCCCCATGCGCCCTATAGTTTCGGGTATTGGGTCTTTTTCGGAAAATTTGTCATCCTGGGTGGACAGCATGTTGCAACCACTAGTGCAGTGTATTCCAGTTTTTTTGCGGGATACTGCCTCAGTCTTGCAGGCATTTCATTCCTTCCAGTGGTCCTCAGATTTTTCTTGGATTGCGGCTGATGTTGCTTCCCTGTACACGGCCATCCCCCAGGATCTTGCCATTATCTCTTTGGGTTGGTTTTTGAGTCTTTATTCTAATTTCTCATTACCCTTTAGAGATTTCCTCTGCAAAGTTGTATTATTTCTTATGCAACACAATTATTTTATGTCCAATGGGAGATTTTTTCTCCAATGCAGAGGAGTCTCTATGCGGGCCCGTTTCTCACCATCGCTTGCAAACATTTATATGGCATGGTGGGAACATCATTTTCTTTTCTCTGATTCCAACCCATGGAGTGGATCCGTCCGGTGGTACAGTCGCTACATCGATGACCTGCTCCTTGTTTGGTCGGGCGATGTGGCGGCCGTACCATCATTCGGATCCTTCCTTAATGCTAACAACTGTAATTTACGTTTTTCTTTAAACTCTCATAAGACCCTAATATCCTTTTTGGATGGCCGTGTACACAGTCGTACGCACAGAAAGGAAACCGCAGGAAATACCATCCTATATGCAGGATCCTGTCATCCTGCACACACTGTCCATAATATCCCTAGGGGCGAATACATTTGCGCTTTGCGCAATTGTTCCTCTAGTGAAACTTGCATTGAAGAAATGAATACTGTCACCACTCGTCTCCTAGCCAGGAATTATCCCAGCAGACTTTTAAACCGATCAAAGAATATGGTTTCTACCATGTCTCTGGATAATTTAATTTTTCCCAACAAAATGCCCAGGCTTGGTCATAAAGAGAAGCAAGTTACTTTTTCCACGAGTTATAGCTGTGAATATTCACAAATATGTAATATTGTCAAAAGACATCTTCATCTTCTCAAATATGACCAAGCGTGGGGTGACGTTGTAAAAAGCGGTGTTAGATGTGTTGCCCGACGTGCTGTTACTTTGGCAAATATGGTGAGCCCCTCTCTATACCAGGATAAACCTGGCTCCCAGCCTACTGAGAAACATAGGTAATTTTAAATGTGGGCATAAAAGATGTACATGTTGCTCATATATGAGGATGGGCTCGCATATTGTGTCTACAAGTAACCACACCACTCATACTATTCAGCAATACATCAATTGCAACACCACATATGTGGTATATTGCATAACATGTTCTCTGTGCAATTTACAGTACGTCGGGTGCACATCCAACTGTTTGAAAATTCGAATTTGCCGTCACATCTCTGATGTACCTCATGCTAAAATAAAAAATGTTTCTGCCGCTAGTCTGCATTTTGCTGTGGTCCACGATGGTAATACAGATAGCATGTCAGTACAAGGAGTGGAAAGGGTTAACAGACCAAGTAGAGGCGGTGATCACAAGAAAAAGTTGCTCAATCGTGAGTGCTTTTGGATTTTCAAATTAGGCTCACGGATACCATCAGGACTGAACAGGCGTCATGATACTATTCTACATTACTAATATGTTTACTCTTCTTCTTTTTTATCATTGCAATTTGTAAATTTTATCTTATTTTTCTATGTCTTTTGGCATGTTGTAATTACTATGCATTTTATCTGTGAAGGATGTCATCAGGAGGTGTGTCCTGTACCTGATTGTGATCACCTGTATTTGGTGGTTCACTATTTAGTCTCGACCTCACCTCCTACTGATGCACATCATGACTAAGGATCCGCATCTATAGTGATCCGAAACCGGTCGATTTTCTGCATTGCTGTATGTTGCTTTTTAGCTGCACGGGATTGAATAAAGCCTCAAGTATTTTTCAGTGAAGCTGGACCATCTTTTTTTCTTTGGGGATTCTTTTTAAGAATGTTCCAAACAGTTGTTTTGGCCACGTCTAATGTTTTTGCTATCTCTCTGATGTATTGGGGTTTTTTTTTGGGGGGGGGGGGGGGTTGTAATTCCTACACCGTTCACCTGATTTGGATGTAAATACCATCAAATTAAAGCTGCCAGTCTGCAGTTAAAGCACATCTTTGTTTCATTTCAAATCCATTGTGGTGGTGTATAGAGTCAAAAATGTAACAATTGTGTTGATGTCCCAATATTTATGGACCTGACTGTAAATGTCAGAGCCGCCTCGAAAGCTGGCGGGTAACGACCAGGCCTGTCTTCGGCGGATATGCTATTTCTAATGTAAATTATAGTTTGAGCCTTGGATGGTGTTAGATTGCAGATTCTATTAGATGAGCGGTGTTCCCAGCATCCTCTCACTAACGTGCTAGGCCACGTCCCCTGTCGTCACCATCTGACCCACAATTCCACTACATGAGACGATCCGCTCTGTGCTCTAGCCATTGTGGCCAATAGATGACCAGCAGATTCCCCCTAAGTGAAGTATTTCTGCTTCACAAAGAAGTGTTTATACATTAAGCATATGTGCTTTTAACTGCTCTTGGGCTTCTACCCATCTGATCTTAAAAAGGGGAGAAGTAAAAGAAAGGTAGTCCCTTTCAATGTCCAACACACGCTTGTCCAGACAGGTCCAAAAGGACTTACTCATGGTCTCATGTCTAATGATTTTATGTAGAAATACACCTCTTATATATGCATGTTATTTATCTCAGGCTGGGGGCTGATAATACATATGGCTGGGGGCTGATAATACATATGGCTGGGGGCTGATTATACATATGGCTGGGGGCTGATTATACATATGGCTGGGGGCTGATATGAGGCATTGGTAGTCTAATTGGGGCTGTCAGCTGAGGTCTGATTAACATTGTGGGTCTGATTGGTGGTCTGACCTGAGGTGTAATGAAAAATACAGAAGAACAAGAACAAGGGCAGACTCCGCTTACCATAACTTTGTGACCTGAGATACTGGAGGGCATAGCAGGAGAACGGAGCGGCGCCCAGGGATAATAGTAAGTGCAGTGAGGTCCCCGGGTGCCGCTCTCCATGTCTGTATTCTTAGTTCACAATGTCAGTGAAAGGTCCTCTTTAAGCAAGTTGAAGATTAAATGATCTACAAAAGGCATAACGTTAAAGATGAAACACACTTTTCAACAGTATCAGTGTATTGCCACTGCCTGGTCATGTTAATCATAGCAGCCAGAGAAGGGTAGGCCACAGAAATGAGTGTAGCTTGGGTGCTGCAAGAGCAATGGTGATGCCCTCGTTGCATCAAAAGCCTAATTTGCATGTTAAGAAAAAGTGCCTTAACTCAGAAATGGATCCTCGGATCAACAAAAGAAAACCAGCATTTTAATCAGGTGAACTACATGCATCAATTTCCTCCAGAGTATGGGGGAGGCGTGATCTCTAATGCCACCGCTCTTCCCCATACTGTCTTGTTGTTTCCCAGCAGCTGATTATGTTTACAATCTGCCACTGGAAACAATGATCTTTTGTGCTGCACAAAAGATAGAATTACCCAATGAACGAGCGTTTTGCTCATTAATCAGGTAATCGGTGGTGCATTTACACTGCCAGATCATCACGCTGGTTTGCAAGGATCTGTCCAGTTGTTGTAAAGGCCCCTTAACACCACTGGGACAGTGACGCTTTTTAACAACTGTAGTCCATTCCACACAGACGTGCTCTCTATTGGTATAATTGATTGCTTGTTGACACCAAAAGGACAGTTTACATGGCTTTTACTTTGTGTACATCAAAGGCAGGCAAAACCATAACCAAATACCACTTGGGACAGGCTGCTGTTTATAGTCCAGTAATTGAATTGTATATTACATTTCTAATTATATTATAAACGTTGGCTTACAACAGAACTACAACTGCAATAGCATGAGTTTTTTCATAGAGACGCATGCTATCAAAGACATTAGATATTGCAGACATTAGCTCTGGGTGTCTGCTGTTTAAAACAGCAGTAACTTGCCAGCTATGGCTCCCACTGCGCTCACGAGCAAGCACCATCTTTAAAGACCCAATTCTGACCAATAAAAACGGACAGGGGTCAGATGTGCTACAAGCGGCACGTGACTGCGCTTCCCTTGACAGGTCTAACACACTGGGAGGTGTTAAAGGTTTACTGGCTGTCCACAAGTGGTTCAACAGAACAGATTGTACACATGGTGAAGTAACACTTGGCTTTAAGACAGGAAATCCTTAATGAAGTTGTCCAATGAAACATTTTCAACAAAAAAGTTTTAAAAACAGCACCTGTCTCTGAATACTTCTGTAATTGCATGTAGTAAAAAATGTATTATACAGTTATGTGCAAAATAATAGCAGTCTTTAACCCCTTGGTGACCCTTGACTAGTATGTCAAGATAATCAGAAGGGCACCGGAGCGGTGCGTGCGCGCGCGATCAGTGCAGCGCCCCAGCTGTATCTGCTGGCATCGCTGTAAACTGCGATGGCGGATTAACCCTTATGCCGTGGTCAAAGGTGACTGCGGCATACATGGATTTTACAGCTCCCTCCCCATCCCTATCAGGTCCCCGCCCTGAGGTGATAGGGACTTGATGGCTGGAAAGGCAGCTCCGTGCCAGGGCTTGCCTTCCACAGGAGCCTATGAGATCCAGCCATATTAGGCTAGGTCTCTTAGGCAACTGTCAGCGTAAATATAACAGACAATGCATTACAATACAGGATGTATTGTAATGCATTATAGAGGGGATCAGACCCCCAAAAGTTGAAGTTCCACAGTGGAACAAAAATAAAAACAAAAAAAAAAAGTTTAAATAAAAAGTGTTTTTTCATAATAAAAAAAAGAAAGATTCAAGTAAAAAATAAAGTTGTAAAAAATAGAAAAAAAGAACAACTGATATATTGCCGCATCCATAACGAACGGCTCTACAAAAAGATCACATTATACACCCTGTTTGCCGTTAAAATATAAATAAAAGCTCTGCCAAAAAAGCCATTTTTTTTGTCACCTTACATAACAACAAAAAGTGTAATACCAGGCGATAAAAAAATCATATGTACCTCAAAATAGTATCAAACCGTCATCTCATCTTGCAAAAAAGAGCCTAAAAAATATAAAAAATGGAGACACAAAAACATGATTTTAAAAAATGCTTTTATTTAGTAAAACTGAAATAAATTAAAAAATGTAGACCTATTAGGTATCACTGCTTCTGTAACAACATGCTCTATAAAGATATCACACAATCTTCTCTATCAGATGAACTCCATAAATAAAAACTGTGCAAAAACTAAAAAATGTTGTCACCTTACATCACAAAAAATGTAATACCAAGCAATCAAAAGTCGTATGTACCCCAAAATAGGACCAATTAAACAGTTACCTCATCCTGCAAAAAATGAGTCCCCACATAAGACAACCGCCCGAAAAATAAAAACATAGCTTTCAGAAAACGGAGACACAAAAACATGATTTATTTTTTTTCAAAAAAGCTTTTATTGTGTAAAACTGAAATAAATGTAAAGAGTAGACATATTAGCCACCTCCCGTCCGCCCATTTAATATAAACGTCCGGGAGGTGGTTGTTTATCTCCTAATGGACGTTTTAAAACGTCCTTTCAGAGATCGCAGCTGCACGCTAATCGTGCAGCTGCTGATGGGTTTGCCCGCTGTCAGTGACAGCAGGGCAACCCTTAGAGAAGGCAGGGACAGTGCCCAGGTGTCCCTGCCTTCTAGATCGCTGTATACACAGCGCTCACCGCTATGCGCTTCCTGTTCCGGCCTGGCGGTCATGTGATCTCCGGGACCGGAGAGTACAGGAGCTGTGTTAGGTCTTTCAGAGACATTGATCAGCCCTGCACTGAGGCTGTACAGCGCTGTAACTGGGGCTACTATGTCAGCCCCAGTTACAGGAGAAATCAAACAGTGAAGAAAAAATAAATAAAAAGTGAAGTAAATGTCCCCCAGAGGTCTTGTATGACCTTATGGGGGACACAAAGTGTAAAATAAAAAAATTGTGTTAAAAATATTGGTATTGCCGCGTCCGTGACGGTTGGCTCTATAAATATATCACATGATCGACCCAGTCCGATAACCATAAAAAAAAGCCTTTTTTGTCACCTTACATCACAAAAAGTGCAACACCAAGTGATCAAAAAGGCGTATGTCCCACAAAATGGTACAAAAAAAAACGTCGCCTCATCCCACAAAAAATGAGCCCCTAAATAATAAAATTGCTCAAAAAATAAAAAAAAACTATAGCTCTCAGAACATGGAGACCCTAAAACATTTTTTGGGTTTCAAAAATGCTATTATTGTGTTAAAGTGAAATAAAAAATAAAAAAGTATACATATTAGGTATCGCGCAGTCTGCAACGATCTGCTCTATAAAAATGTCACTTGACCGAACCCCTCAGGTGAATGCTGTAATAAATAAATACTGTGCTAAAACAACCAATTTTTTTGTCGCCTTGCCCCATAGTGTTAAAATGAATGACCAATAAAACTGGCACCTTTACCCTAGTTTCCAAAATGGGGTCACTTCTTGGGAGTTTCTACTGTAAGGGTGCATCAGGGGGGCTTCAAATAGGACATGGCATCTAAAAACCATGTGGCTCTCCTTTTCTTCTGCGCCCTGCCTTGTGCCCATACAGCAGTTTATGACCACATGTGGGGTGTTTCTGTAAACCGCAGAATCTGGGTTATAAATATTGAGTTTTGTTTGGCTGTTAACCATCGATGTTTTAAAGAAAAAATTGGATTAATATGGAAAATCTGCCAAAAAAGTGAAATAAAAAAATTTGATCTCCATTTTCCTTTAATTCTTGTGGAACGCCTAAAGGGTTAAATCAGTTTTAAGTAACTTAAGGGATGTTGTTTCTACAATGAAGTCATTTATGGGGGACTCCACTATGTAGGCCCCACAAAGTGACTTCAGACCTGAACTGGTCCTTAAAAAGTGAGTTTTGGCAATTTTCTTAAAAATTTAAAGAATTGCTTCTAAACTTCTAAGCCTTCTAACGTCCCTAAAAAATAAAATGACATTTCCAAAATGATGCCAACATAAAGTAGACATATGGGGAATGTTAAGTAATAAATATTTTATGAGGTATCACTTTCTGTTTTAAAAGCAGAGAAATTGAAATTTAGAAGATTGCGAATTTTTCAAAATTTTGGATAAATTGGGGATTTTTTCATAAATAAAGGTGAAATATATTTACTCAAATTTTTGACTAGCATGAAGTACAATGTGTCACGAGAAAACAATCTCTGAATGACTTGGATAAGTAAAAGTGTTCCAAAGTTATTACAACATAAAGTGAGATATGTCAGATTTGCTAAATTAGGCCTGGTCAGGAAGGGGGCAAATGGCCCAGATGTAAAGTGGTTAGGTATCACTGTACCTGTAACAACCTGATAAAAATATCACATGATCTACCCCCTTAGGTGACTGCCATAAAAAAAAACTGTGCCAAAACAACCTTTTTTTTTTATTACCTTGCCCCATTAAGTGTGATATTGAATAATCAAAAAATCATATATACCCTAAAATGGTACCAATAAAAATGTCCTCTTTTTCCACAAAAAACGAGCCCCTACACAAGACGATTGGCAGAAAAATATTATGGCTTTCAGAAACTGGAGACACAAAAGTGATTTTTTTTTCAAAAATGCTTTTCTTGTGTAAAACTGAAATAAAAAAAAAAATGTAGACATTTTAGGTATCACTGCGTCCGATACACATGAGAAAACATTGTAAAAGCAAAAAATCAAAACTGTGCAAGAACAGCAATTTGTTTGTTACCTTGCCTAACAAATCATATTTACCCCAAAATACCCACAAAACTGTCACCTTATCCTGTAGTTTTCAAGATGGGGTCATATTTTTGGTGCGTTTCTACTGTAGGGGTGCTTTAGGGAGTCTTCAAATGTGACATGGTGCCTAAAAACCAGTCCAGTAAAATTTGCCCTCCAAAAACTATATGGTGTGCCTTTCCTTTTGAACCCTGTTGTTCGCCCACACAGCAGTTTACGACTACATATGGGGTGTTTCTGTAAACTGCTGAATCAGGGTAATGGATATTGGGGGAGATATATCAAGACTGGCGAATCTATCTGCCAGTCTTGATCTCCCGGCGCTTGCGTAAGATGCGCCTGATTTGTTAAGCGTGAGAATCCTCTTAACAAATCAGGCACATCTCTGCCCTGCACCAGAAACTGAAGTCTACGCCAGCTATAACTTCTGCCAGTTATAGTAAGTTATAGTAAATGTGCGGGCAGAGCAAAGCCACTCCCTGCCCCTTCCTCTAAACCACGCCCCTTTTCTCAGCACTTCAGAAAAGTGCAGAGAAGCTCAAAAAGTCGCAAATTATAGTGCTCATGTTGTGCACCATGATGTGCAACTTTTCTTCACCACAATTTTGGCGTCTAGGCATTAATAAATGTCCCTCATTGAGTTTTGTTTGACTGTTAACCCTTGGTGTGTTACAGGAAAAAATGGATTAAAATTAAAAATAAGCCAAAAAAGTTACATTTGGAAATTTCATGTCCCATTTTCCTTTTAATTCTTGTGAAACACCTAAAGGCTTAACAAAGTTTGCAATATTTTGAATAACTTGAGGGTGTAGTTTCTAAAATGGGGTAATTTATGGGGGGTTTCTACTATGTAAGCCCCACAAAGTGACTTCAGAACTGAACTGGTGGGTTTTGGAAATTTTCTTCAAAAAAATTAAATTACATTTACAAAGGGATGCCAACATAAAGTAGACATATGGGGTAGAAGTAAGAACTATTTTATTAGGTATCACTATCTACGTTAAAAGCAGACAAATTAAATTTAAAAAAAAATTCTTTCAATTTTTTTTATACATAAAGGTGAAATATAGCTACTCAAATTCACCAATGTCATGAAGTACAGTGTGTCACGAGAAAACAGTCTCAGAATGGTTTGGATAAGTAAAAGTGTTCCAAAATTATTACCACATAAAGTGACACAAGTCAGATTTGTAAAAATTGCCTCAAAGGGTTAAAACAACTGAAAAAAAAATGCTAATTCCTCATAATATCATAACAGCATTTATTTCCATATACAGTACACAAAGGCACTGGGAGCACTGCACATTCAATTCCAAATGAAAACATGAACAACATATCAATTTTTAACAGAAAATTAAGAAAGGGGAATAATAGGCTGTTCACAAAAATAGCAGTGTTTGCATTTTCAGCTACAAACTTGAATATTTCCACTAGAAACTGAAATTTGTTTCCAGATTTAACTTTTTTGTTAATCACTGAACTTATATTTAGTTGTATAACCTTTAGTATAACCGGTAGCACTGACCTCACACTTGATGAAGACCCTCGAGAGGCTGGTTCTCAACCATCTTCGCCTCCTGGTGAGGTCTTCATTGGATCCACTGCAGTTTGCCTACCAGCCTGGCATCGGGGTGGATGATGCCATCATCTACCTCCTACACCGAGCTCTAACTCACCTGGAGAGGCCTGGAAGCACTGTGAGGATCATGTTTTTTGATTTCTCCAGTGCTTTTAACACCATCCAACCTGGACTTCTGAGGGACAAGCTGGAGATGGCAGGAGTGGACCACCACATGTCACATTGGATACTTGACTACCTCACAGAACGCCCACAGTTTGTTAAATCTCAGGGTTGTGTCTCTGACAAGCTGGTCTGGAGTATGGGGGCACCACAGAGAACTGTGCTGGCACCGTTCCTCTTCAGCCTCTACACTGCAGACTTCTCCATCAACTCCCCAGGCTGCCAACTACAGAAGTTCTGATGACTCTGCCATAGTCGGCCTTATTACAGGTGAGGACGACTCTGAGTACAGACAGACGACACAGGATTTTGTGGACTGGTGTCAGCGGAACCAGCTCCAGATCAACACGGGCAAAACCAAGATGCTGGTGGTGGATTTCCGCAGACACAGGCTCTCTGCTTTGGTTCCGGTGAACATACAGGGAACGGACATTGAGGTGGTGGATTCTTATAAGTGCCTGGGGGTTCACCTGAACAACAAACTGGACTGGAGCCATAAGACTGATGCTCTTTTCAAAAAGGGTCAGAGCAGACTCTATCTGTTGAGGAGACTGAGGTCCTTTGGAGTGCAAGGGACGCTTCTAAAGACCTTCTTTGACTCAGTGGTGGCATCATCCATATTCAATGGTATGGTTTGTTGGGGGAGCAGCTTATCTGTGGCTGAGAGACAGAGATTAGATAAGCTCATTAAAAAGACCAGCTCTGTCCTAGGTTGTCCCCTTGATCCAGTGCAGGAGGTGGGTGACAGAAGAACTCTAGCAAAATTAACATCACTGTTAGACAATGTCTCCCACCCCATGCACAAAGCTGTTGAGCTCCTTCAGTGACAGACTGCTGCATCCTAGGTGCACGAAGGAACGTTATCGGACTTCCTTCCTCCCAGCAGCGGTTAGGATTTATAACTACCACTGTTCCCAGAAACCCAGTAGTGTTTTATGTAAATTCTGTTATGTTTTTCTTGTATTTTTAATCTTTAATTTCTAATTACTCTTTTTTTTGCTCCTGTTGTGAATGTGATTGCTGCTGTTATGCTAAAATTTCCCCACTGAGGGACAATAAAGGGATTTTCTTATTTTCTTCTTCATAGAGTCAACTAACATCTGAAACCTGTAAACAGATATTCCAGCCCAAGCTGACCACTACATTCCACAGTTCTTCTGGGTCTTGGGTCTGGCATAAAAAAAAACTGTACAAATCCACAAAATTCTCAATCGGATTGAGGTCTAGTGACTTCATAACATTAATCTTGTTGATCTGGAAACATGATGTTGCCTGCTTTCTGGTGTATTTGGGGTCATTGTCCTGCTGTAAAACCCATTTCTTCTTTAGCATAAGGCAACATGACCTCTTCCAGTATTTTGATATATTCAAACCAGGGGTGTACACCCCTATAGGGGAAACGGCTGCTTTGGGGCCTGAACTCAGAAGGGGCTCACCCAGGAGGAGGACTAAAAAAATATTATTGTCAGGGCCACCTCAACAGTATTCTAAAATGTATTAGATATATTGGAATGGCTCACCCTCCTACTACAAGGAATGGGTGCTCCCCATACGCCCTGCAGATAAGGGCGGAGCCATTGTTGTTTTAGATGCCGATAATTACAATAAAGAATGTAGGAAACAACTATCTGATGTCAACACATATAAGAAATTAAAACTAGACCCTACAAAGGAATACTATATAGAACTAACAAACCTATGTAACAAAGGTTTGCAACAAAAAAATTTAACAGAAGAAGAACACAAATATATACTAAACACTCAACAAAGATTGCCAGTTTTCTACTGTATTCCAAAATTACATAAAAACCAGACAGATCCACCAGGACGACCCATTTAATTCACTAACAGCGAATCTGTCACAATATGTTGACAGATTACTACAACCCGTAGTGAAGAAAATCAGATCATACACCAAAGATACAACCCAAATAATAAAAATGATAGAAAAAATTCAATGGGACCCCAATTGGATCATAGGTACATTAGATGTACAGTAATTCATCATGATCAGGGCATTCAGGCCATGAAAAAACAATTACTAGAAGATGGACAATTACCCATCTCACAAATTGAATATACAGCTGAGATAGTACGATTTATATTAGAC
Organism: Bufo gargarizans; assembly: GCF_014858855.1. NCBI lineage: Eukaryota > Metazoa > Chordata > Amphibia > Anura > Bufonidae > Bufo > Bufo gargarizans. Next base: position 317,278,150 of record NC_058080.1, read on the forward strand.
CATAATTATTTTTCGTTTGACACAGACTTCTATGTGCAAACACAGGGCACAGCCATGGGCACCAGGTTTGCCCCCAGTTATGCCAATCTGTTTATGGCTCAGTGGGAGCAGGACACCATTGCCCCAAAACTGGGGACAGACCTGGTGCTCTGGAACCGTTATATAGATGACGTGCTGTTTATATGGAGAAAGGACCAAAGTTCACTTAATTCATTTTTGGAAGACATAAACAATAATACTTTGAACTTACATTTTACAGCCACTACAAGCACGTCCTCTGTTGAATTTTTGGACCTACAGATCAATATAGAAAATCAAAAATTGATATGCAGTACGTATCAAAAGCATACATCTAAGAATAGTCACATATTATATAGTAGTTGCCATCTACCCCAATGGCTGATGAACATACCATCTGGACAATTCAGACGCATTAAAAGGAATTGTTCCAAACAAGAAAAATTTGAAGAGGAAGCGAGAAATTTAAAAGACCAATTCCTAGAGAAAAAATACCCATTAGAACTACTAGAATCCTCCCTAGATACGGTCCGAAAATTGGATCGGAATACCTTCTTTGCAGACAAACCAGAAACCCCAAAACCTAGTATACAAGAAACTGTAAGACTAATTTTGCCCTTCAACTCACAATATAAAAAAAATTAGACATATAGTTAATAAACATTGGCACCACATTGTCAAAGATAGGACAATAGGACATATGTTGCCCAATAAACCACAAATCACTTTTACCAAAGCCCAGAATTTGGGTTTACTGGTGGCCCCTACCATTAATAATAAAATCTCAAAAATATAAACAATTCAAAGATGGATGGGAATGGCAGGTTTTTATAGATGTGGGTCCTGTATTATATTTTATAGATATTTATACATTTTATATATATTTTTTATATATATATATTTTTTTTTATATTTTTAAATGATGCTACATATCATTCCATATTGACTTTTTACCTAAAAGACTATACAAAGGGAAAAGTCGCATTGAGCGCAGGCGCACTGAGAGGCGGCCGCTCTGTCGGCCGCTCCATCCTCAATGCGCCTGCGCCGATGACGTCACATCTACACCCGGCGCAGGCGCATTGAGGATGGAGCGGCCGGGAGAGAGGCCGCCTCTCAGTGCGCCTGCACCGATTAAAGAAAGGTACGGCGCAGGCGCGATATTTTGAATACGAACAGGGCCAGCAGAGATGAACCCGTTCCCTGGCCCTGTCAATCAAACGGCGGAGGGGGCGTCATGATGAGAGGAGGATGTGGCTGCTACCAGCAAGTAGCCGCCCTACTTGCTGGTAGCAAGGTAATTTACATATTATAAAACTTGATTTTTAACAATATCTACTGAACGAAAATGAATATTTAGCATATGTACAGGGAGCTTGCAGTGTAGGGATTATTATTAACGGAAAAAAAAAAAAGGGTTTAGTGGGCTGACAGAAGCCCTTTAAAGGTTAATGCATGTAATCAGCCTCATATTACATGATACACGAGTCCAATATAAATCAACCCCAACATTATAATAAATTGTTCAAGGCCGAATTAGCGATTCTAACCCAGCCGAGAAAAAAGCTTGGAAGTAATTGTGCTCCACTACACTACGTGCAGAATTATTAGGCAAATGAGTATTTTGACCACATCATCCTCTTTATGCATGTTGTCTTACTCCAAGCTGTATAGGCTCGAAAGCCTACTACCAATTAAGCATATTAGGTGATGTGCATCTCTGTAATGAGAAGGGGTGTGGTCTAATGACATCAACACCCTATATCAGGTGTGCATAATTATTAGGCAACTTCCTTTCCTTTGGCAAAATGGGTCAAAAGAAGGACTTGACAGGCTCAGAAAAGTCAAAAATAGTGAGATATCTTGCAGAGGGATGCAGCACTCTTAAAATTGCAAAGCTTCTGAAGCGTGATCATCGAACAATCAAGCGTTTCATTCAAAATAGTCAACAGGGTCGCAAGAAGCGTGTGGAAAAACCAAGGTGCAAAATAACTGCCCATGAACTGAGAAAAGTCAAGCGTGCAGCTGCCAAGATGCCACTTGCCACCAGTTTGGCCATATTTCAGAGCTGGAACATCACTGGAGTGCCCAAAAGCACAAGGTGTGCAATACTCAGAGACATGGCCAAGGTAAGAAAGGCTGAAAGACGACCACCACTGAACAAGACACACAAGCTGAAACGTCAAGACTGGGCCAAGAAATATCTCAAGACTGATTTTTCTAAGGTTTTATGGACTGATGAAATGAGAGTGAGTCTTGATGGGCCAGATGGCTGGATTGGTAAAGGGCAGAGAGCTCCAGTCCGACTCAGACGCCAGCAAGGTGGAGGTGGAGTACTGGTTTGGGCTGGTATCATCAAAGATGAGCTTGTGGGGCCTTTTTGGGTTGAGGATGGAGTCAAGCTCAACTCCCAGTCCTACTGCCAGTTTCTGGAAGACACCTTCTTCAAGCAGTGGTACAGGAAGAAGTCTGCAAGGTAAGAAAAACATGATTTTCATGCAGGACAATGCTCCATCACACGCGTCCAAGTACTCCACAACGTGGCTGGCAAGAAAGGGTATAAAAGAAGAAAATCTAATGACATGGCCTCCTTGTTCACCTGATCTGAACCCCATTGAGAACCTGTGGTCCATCATCAAATGTGAGATTTACAAGGAGGGAAAACAGTACACCTCTCTGAACAGTGTCTGGGAGGCTGTGGTTGCTGCTGCACGCAATGTTGATGGTGAACAGATCAAAACACTGACAGAATCCATGGATGGCAGGCTTTTGAGTGTCCTTGCAAAGAAAGGTGGCTATATTGGTCACTGATTTGTTTTTGTTTTGTTTTTGAATGTCAGAAATGTATATTTGTGAATGTTGAGATGTTATATTGGTTTCACTGGTAAAAATAAATAATTGAAATGGGTATATATTTGTTTTTTGTTAAGTTGCCTAATAATTATGTACAGTAATAGTCACCTGCACACACAGATATCCCCCTAAAATAGCTAAAACTAAAAACAAACGAAAAACTACTTCCAAAAATATTCAGCTTTGATATTAATGAGTTTTTTGGGTTCATTGAGAACATGGTTGTTGTTCAATAATAAAATGAATCCTCAAAAATACAACTTGCCTAATAATTCTGCACTCCCTGTATTTGTCTCTGTTACAATCCTACAGGCTCACCTGAGTCAGAGGACAGCTGGCTGGAGGTGGGAGCCCAGTGGCAAGGACCGCAGGCAGGTTGTAGTTGCAGGAAGTCAGGCAGAGGTGTAATCGGTTGGCAGGCGGTGGGTCAGGGCAGGCGGCAGTGATCGTGGTCAGACAATCCAGATCGGGTACGGTGGTAGCAGTTTAGTTGGTAGGGACAAGCAGAAGGGGACTGTCCCACATGAAGGGGACAGTCTTTTTTGTTAGTTGAGTGATTGGGGCGATGATTTTCGAAAAGTTCCTGATGAATTTCCGATAAAAGTTTGCGAAACCTATAAATCTCTGGACCTCCTTTTCGTTCTTCGGGGCGGGCCACTCAGTCACGGCCTGGATCTTCCGGGGATCCATACTTAAGCCCTCCGGGGAAATAATATAGCCGAGGAATTGGGTGGAAGTCTGTTCAAATTCACACTTCTCCAGTTTAATATAGAGAGACTGTTCACAGAGTTTCTGTAGAACCCTGCGGACATGCCCACGATGTTGTTCAGGGTCTTCTGAGAAAATCAAAATATCGTCCAGATATGCTACCACAAATTGGTCAAGCATGTCCCTGAGGACATCGTTGATAAAATGTTGGAAGGTAGCAGGGGCATTGCAGAGGCCGAAAGGCATGACCAGATACTCAAAGTGACTGTAGCGGGTTCGGAAGGCGGTTTTCCACTCGTCCCCCGGGCGAATTCGGACCAGGTTGTAGGCTCCTCGGAGATCGAGCTTAGTGAAGACTTTTGCCGCCCGAAGTCTCTCAAGGAGTTCAGAAATCAGGGGGAGAGGGTATCTGTTCTTCACAGTAACGTTGTTGAGCTTTCGATAATCTATGCAAGGGCGTAGAGAAGAGTCTTTTTTCTCCACGAAGAAGAAAGGGGCCCCTGCAGGAGATGTGGAAGGTTGGATAAAACCTTTTTTTAGATTTTCGTCAAGGTACTCCTTCAGGGCCTTGAGTTCCGGCTCGGAGAGGGAGTATATACTGCCGAAGGGTATTTCGGCTCCAGGTAGCAGCTCAATTGGGCAGTCATAAGGCCGATGCGGGGGCAGTTTGTCTGTATTTCTTTTGTCACAGACATCCTGGAACTCCCGATATTGAGGGGGTAAAAGCTCCTTGGTGGATAGTCCAAATATGGTAGGTTCTTCGGGCGGAGGAGGGACGGATTCACGTAAACAGTTCTGAGAACAAAAGTCTGAGCGAAACCGTATGCAGCGGGTGCCCCAGTCCACCAAGGGGTTGTGGGTTTCCAACCAAGGGATGCCTAGGATCACCGGAAACTTAGGGGAGGTGATCAGGGAGAAGTGAATGGTTTCCTGATGATCGGGTTTGACGAGGAGTTGAAGATCAGCGGTTTGGTGTGTAACCGGCCCAGAAGAGAACGGGGTCCCATCGACGGTTTCCAGATCGATGGGGGCTGCCCTGGTTACCAGTGGTATGTTGTTCTCATGGGCGAAGGTCAAGTCCATGAAATTTCCGCCGGCCCCCGAGTCAAGCATTGCAGAGCAGGGAAGCTGTCGTTCCCCAATGGTGATAAGGATGGGTACAATGAAGTGGGACCCGGTACCTGTAATGTCCATGGTTTCAGAGGCCAAGGGTGAGATTGTGGCTTGTTGTAATTCCCGTAATTTAGTGACAGCGATGGTTATTGGGGCACTTAATAGCGAAGTGCCCTGGCTCGCCACAGTAAAGGCAATTCGGATGCACAGTTGGACGAAGTCATCCAGATCGTCTGGGGCGTCTACCCTGGCGAGCTCATCCTTTATAAGTTCGGAGAGTCCGCGGCGAAATTGACTTTTCTGAGCAGCGGGGTTCCAGGTGGTATCCTTGACCCAGCGGCGGAACTCGGAGGTATACTCGGCTACAGAGCGTCTTCCCTGCCGTAGACTGTGCAGCCTAGCCTCGGAAGTCACGCAGCGGTTAGGGTCGTCGAAGACTTGGCTCATGGCTGCGGTGAAGTTGTCTAGGTTATTTAATAAGGGACTGTGGGATTCCACATATGGGGATGCCCATGCCAGGGCCTCGTCAGTTAGAAGGTTAATGATGAACAGGATCTTCTTTCTGTCTGAGGAAAAGGAGCCCGGCTGCATCTGAAAGTAGATACGGCACTGGTTGAGGAACCCCCGAAACTGGCGCCGATCGCCGTTAAACTTTGACGGGAGAGGCATGCGGGTGTCTGTGACCGCGCGCGTACGTCCAGTAGTTGACGCTGCAAGTCAATAATTTCCCAAGGCTCTGGATTGCGCCTTGAAGTTGAGCCATTTCCTTTTGGGCAGAGGTGCCAAACTCCTGAAGTTCGGAGACTTGTTTGCGCAGGGTGGCCATCGCGGACTCCATTTTTAGGCTGGTTATTCTGTTACAATCCTACAGGCTCACCTGAGTCAGAGGACAGCTGGCTGGAGGTGGGAGCCCAGTGGCAAGGACCGCAGGCAGGTTGTAGTTGCAGGAAGTCAGGCAGAGGTGTAATCGGTTGGCAGGCGGTGGGGTCAGGGCAGGTGGCAGTGAGCGTGGTCAGACAATCCGGATCGGGTACGGTGGTAGCAGTTCAGTTAGTAGGGACAAGCAGAAGAGTAGTCGGGGACAATTCCGTAGAAGGAAAAGTCCAGAAGGGTTGGTAGTCTAGTGGCTAGACCTACCGCCTGGGACATGGCCGGTCATGGGTTTGAATCCTGACAGTCTCCCTGTGATGCACACAAAGATGAAATATTTTCAGAAAAATATTCAATACTATATATGATAATAAAATATAATTAATGTGACTGAAAACATAATGATAATATATTCACAACAATACAAAAAGTGAATTGTTACACATAATATAAAAAGTGCTATTATGTGATTGGGTCAAGACCCTAGTAGCCTAACTATAAATACACACTAACACCAATGACATCACCACGCCCATTCCTACATGAGTACCATCCCCCTAAATGACCCCGAACTCTATTTGTTGCATTATTGCATACACTGTCTGTCTTTAGAATCCCATGCAGAACACATCATGTATACCCATTATCAATACCGCAGGCATGCTCATGAATTGATTGACCCCTCGCATGATCCACAACCCACTCAAGACTCCATCACACACACATCCATAGTAATCACATAAAACATAAAAGAACCTGGACACAGCAAGGAGATTCAAGGAGGAGATATTCACAAAAAGGATGCAAAAGGCACCTTATCATTTAGCCCGTATGGTACTTGGGTCTGAACTTTAATTATCCACTTACTTTCAACCTGTTCAAGACGCCTAAAGAGGTCACCGCCCCGAGAGCCTAAATTTGCTCTATCGATGCCACGGACCCTCAGGTCCTGCCATCGATTATTGTGTTTCAAGCGGAAGTGTCGCGCAACTGGTTTGAGCTTCACTATCCGTTCTCTGTCATCATCACCTACTTTAGATGCCGTGCGTATATCACTTTGATGTTCCTGAATGCGTATACGCAATTCACGTGTTGTAATGCCAATGTAGATTAATCCACACGGGCATGTTGCATAGTATATGACGCCACTAGTACTACAATTAATAAAGTGCACAATCTTATATACATTTTTACCAGATGAGTCATTAAAAGAATCACTCTTGATCATGGCCTTACAAATGCTACATTGCCCACAAGATGTCGACCCCCATCTGGGCCCCTTAGACTGGAACAGGAAATCTTGAGATTTTGGTGGGACATAATGGCCAGATACCAAAATGTTGCTAAGGTTCTTGCTACGTCGCGATACCAGAGTGGGGTTCGAGGTGAGCACTGAATTTAGAACATGATCAGTCTGCAGGATCGGCCAGTATTTCACAAAGGTTTTTCTGATGTTATTCCATTGTGTGCTGTAATCCGTAATCATGCAGACTGGTCGTGTCCCATCAGATATGATATCTGGCACTTTCTTGGGTTTTGTTGTAAGAAGGGCCTGTCGAGACGCATTTAAGGCCCGTTGGTACCCCCGTTCAATAACCACAGGGTGGTAGCCTCTTTGTTTAAAGCACTGTCGAAGCAAAGTTGGCTCATCTTCAAAATCCTCTGTTGTTGTACATAATCTCTTGGCTCTTAAAAACTGTCCAATTGGTATGGAACACTTCTGATGTTGAGGATGAAAAGAGGAAGCATGCAATAAAGCATTTACAGCAGCATCCTTACGGTGGACTCCAGTAGATAGGGTACCATTTGCAGATGTCTTGATGTTAATATCCAGAAAGGTCATTTGATGTTGAGAAATGGTCTGGGTCAGCCTGATGTTCCACTCATTCGTATTAAGTTGTATCAGAAATGAATCTAATGCTGTCCTAGACCCCTGCCAAACAAACAAAATGTCGTCTATAAAGCGGATCCAGGATATAACCTGACCATTCGCTCCGTCCATTACCTGCTGTACATGCTCACGTTCCCAAAAGCCAAGGAATAAATTGGCGCCCCCATCGCCACACCTCGCAATTGGAGATAATATCGATCCTTAAACAGGAAATGGTTATGTGTTAGGACAAAGTCCAGCAGGATCAATATAAACTCCACCAAATCTGGTGACAAGTTCCTTGTCTGCAGGAAGAAGCTGGAAGCTCTCAATCCCAACTCATGTTGGATGCAGGTGTAAAGCAACTCTACGTCGCATGTCACAAGATACATATCATCCTCCATGTGGACATTTTCTAGACGTTTCAGCACATCAGTGGAGTCATGCACATATGATGGTAGACATTCTACACATGGCTTGAGGTAAAAGTCCAAGAAGCGACAGATGGGTTCGCACAACCCCCACACCCAGACACTATTGGTCTGCCCGGAGGCTTAGATGGTGATTTATGGACCTTGGGTAACAAGTATAGTGTGGGGGTTATTGGATGTTTTACCATCAAGCCATGAAATACCGTCTTATTGAAGGTCGATGACTCCACTGCTGCCGTCAAAATAGCCTGCATTTGCATCTGATAGTTATTAGTAGGATTAGATGTGAGTCTCCTATAGCAGTCAGTATCACGCAGCTGACGATGGGCCTCCGCCTCATACATTTCAACAGGCCAGACTACCACGTTTCCACCCTTGTCAGCCGGTTTGAATGCCACATTTTTCATCGCTCGCAATTGTTTTAGGGCTAGTCTTTGAGGGTAGCTCAAGTTGTCATGCGGCCGTTTTATGGGAAGAGAATATAATTCCTTCGCCGCCATCTTAACAAATGTCTCAATTGCCGGACTAAGTGACAAGGGTGGAAATGTGACTGACCGACTACGGGTAAATGACAGAAATTTTGACTCACTTGTCTCCTGTTCCATCAACAATTCCTCTAATATTCGAAGCGCCTCCCATTCCTCCGGGGCTGTAAAAATATAATCAGAACATGATTTAGAAAAATGTTTCCTGTAGACAAGTTTCCTAGCAAAAAGGAACGTGTCCTTAATTGCAGGAAAGTTGTCATACAGGGACAAAGGACTAAAGGAGAGTCCCAGGTACAAGACCTCCAGTTGGGAGCCAGAGAGTTGGATATCTGAAAGGTTAATTACCTTTAATTCTCCACTTCGAGAATCCTCCAAGTTGTTATATTTCCGTTTTATAGGTGTTTTAGATGTAGCCATAGTAGGTACCACTGGGGTTAGTTCCTGTATACGTTGGGAATAATTACTCCGTGTGGACGTAGCCGAGCCCGAGACGGAGCGATCAGTGTTGCGTTTATAATGCCACCGGAATACCCGTTCATTTTGATAATCAGAGATGTCATGTTGGAATTGTTTTGCCTTCATCTCTTGAATTTCCTTATCCCAGCGTGTTTGTTCATTATTCAAATCCTGTTCAAAACGTGTTGTCACGTCCGGGTTTCCTATCACCCGCAATTTATCCTGTAGCGGTGTAATTGATTTCTCAATATCATCCAGTTGCTTTTTTTCATATCCAATCAATAGCTCAATAAATGTCCGTGAGCATAGCTTGCAAGCCTCCTCCCATCTCTTTTTCAGGACGTCATCTTCTAGTGGAAAAGAGGGACATACCTGAACCCGAAGGCCCCTCGGATCCAAATCTCTGGTAAGGTACTGTTCCAACGCAGCCTTATTCCACAACGTTTTGGTTCTATTCCGATACAAATTCTTCAGTAATTTCTGCGTCTCTGATACATCTGGTAGCATGGAATTGGAATTGGGAATATTCTCCTCCTTGAAAATCCTTGTGACCTGCGCCAGCCAATCTGTCTCTTTAGCGCGTAAATCCATTGCGTAGGGCAAATCTGTAACACAGATAACGATAAGGAACCTATATATAGCCCAAAGTTCAGGGCCCACCCCTAATTAAAGCATAGAAAACCGACCAAAAGGAGTGAGTCAAGTCTTTTGCAAATAATACAAATAGTACTAGAATAGTCCAAAAATAGCATAATTTTATTAGAAAATCACAAGAGGACACATGATTAACACAAGTCACACAAAGACAATTGATACAGGTCACAATACATATTAAAAACCAAGGGGACCGATGGTGAACTGCCGGTACGTATGAATAAAGTGCATGTGCATAAAACTTTCCAATTGGTCATCAATAAAGGGATATGTAATATCCACACACTATGGCTCAAAAGTAACATAAATTACCTACATGCATTATTTGTACAACAGATGCCAAAACGTGGATGTGATAATACACACCACATTTGGCTAACTGAGGCAATGAGGCAAATAAAGTTATAACTAGCACATAGAAAAAATACTGACCACACAATTATGGTATACCGTGCAGCTACACCACCGGTCCACTCCCCAACGCACGTTTCGCGTACAGCTTTTTCAAGGGGTACTGGTTGGTGTGGTGGAGATGATGCCTTAAATAGGTGGAATAACTATCTCATTTGCTAGTGGGCTGTCATTCAACCAAACCACTGTTGTTATTGGTTGGCCTGCCATCCGCCTGCTTCAACTCACCTGAACGCTAACACATGGTGAGTGCTCCACACATGGCGCCCGGCATTCCACAATGAACACTGCGCCGCAGGCCATGCCGGTCCGGAGGAGGGAGGTCACGCACTTACTGCGCAGCAATCGTCATCCAGGAGCGGCGGGCGGCGCCCCAGCCCGGCGCATGCGTGGAATGTCGGGCGCTCCGCAACCACCATGTTAGGTGAGGTCATGCGGACCGGCCGCTATTACATGTTTACATTATTTAAATCCAATACAAGCAAGCCACCAATTTGTAATCAAATAGATGTGATTTCATTCCAAATGGTAAATTTCAAATGCAGTATACAATATGATAATACAACATCCTGAAATAGAAGTACCATACATAGACACTCAACAAAATGGGCAAGACACACAGCAAGTTAGATAACCTCTTCACTGATCATGATTGGAATATAAAACCTATTGGTGTTTTTAGGTTTTGGTTGTTTTTAATATATATGCATACATTTTTTCCTATGTTATATCATGTATTATGTATACATTTTAATGCCAAAAACAGTAATTAAATACATTAGTAAGTTAGACTGCTACTCTTTTGCACATAACTGCAGCCACTATGTTATTTAACCCCTTAATGACCTCCAGAAGTCCGGTCCCCAAACATGGCGCCCACTCGCGAGTGCTGCAGGCACCATAGCCGCTTGGTTTCTGCTATTTTAAATAGCAGAGACCTGCGGCACATGTATGCAATCAGCCATAAGGCTGATCGCATACATTTTACACTTCAGATGCCGTGGTTAAAGTGTATCTGATCAGTTCGGAAGTGGAAGTTGCGTGCTTCCGCTCCGGTAACAGAATTCCCCGACTGAGATCGAGGAACCTGTTACATCACTGAAATGCACCGAAGCCTGAAGCAGGGTCCTTTCACACTTGGAGACAAGTGTGAAAGGACCCTAAAGTCTTGTCTGGTCTGAGCAGGGTTTCTATCACTGAAGCCCCATTCACTTCTATGGAGCCAGGGCTGCGTAAAAAACATTAGAATATAGATCATGCTGCGTTTTTCACGCAACGCAGAACTGATGCGTGAAAAAAAAGCTCATGTACACAGACACATTGAAATTAATGGGTCAAGATTCAGTGCGGGTGCTATGCATTCACTTCACGCATCGCACCCGCACAGAGAACTCGCTTGTGTGAAAGGGGCCTTAAGGAACTGTGTGACAAAAGGGAATTAGTGATAAAGCTGGCAAACAAGGAAGGAGCAGTGGTCATAATGGACACAGATAAATACATAACAGAGATTAAGAGTCAACTACAGGACACAAGTGTGTGAAGACCACAGACATCAGATCCAAAATTTTACATTATGAGAAAAATGAAATTATTACCGGATGACGTATATGCCCAATAGATAAAAAAAATCATGAAAAAAATACATTTTACCAAAGATACACACAAAAAAAAAAATTAATAAAACAAACAGGACAGCCAATAGTCTTGGGCATCAATTCAGTATTTCACCACCAGCCATGTATTTGGATAAACTACTTAGAATACATGCCATTACGGCTAGGTCATATGGAAAAGAAAAAACAAACTGCATGCACAAATTGGATGCATTACAGTTCACAGAAGGGGACATCCTGGCCTTTGATGTCTCACTGCAGTATAGACCATGAGGAAGGTATAGAGGTGATAGCATGGGCCCTCCAAGGGATAGAACTGGATAGTGATACCAAATAATTTGTATTGTCCCTACTGGAAATAGTCTACATATAGAATGGCAGACTACAGACAGATCTTAACACTAAGCCTACAGATAGGAATAACATGCTTAGGTTTGACAGGACACACCCAAGAAACATGGTAGAATCTTTCCCATATAGCCAATTGCTTCGGGTAAAATGCATACTTTCAGTTAAAACACGAATAGAGGAAAGATTGAAAGATGTGGGCACTGATACAAAGACACCATCTGAAAGTAACACAACACAAACGTGGTAACTTATTAAAAACATACACCATGGGTAACAAAGCAAAGAGAATCCCTTTTGTTTCAACCTTTACACCCCTAAGTGGACAGATAGCGAATGAGTCACTATTTGGCATATTCTGAAACAATCTTTTCCCAGCATTGAGGAATACCAATTACCTCCCCTCATGTCCTGCTGTAGATCCACAAATCTCAGTGACAGGTTGGTTCATGGAGACATAATAAAAAATTCTCTCTCTATTCTTGGGAAAAGTGGCTGCTACCCCTGTTTGGACTGCTGTAATTGCAACAGTATAATCAGGGGTAACTCCTTTTAACATCCTAGGACTGGGAAGAGGTATAATATCAAAGGATATTATACCTGCAAATCTGACTGTTATTTGCATACTATAGTGCCCATGTGGCATGTATTATGTAGGTGAAACTACACAGGAGTTCAGAAACAGATGAACAGATTAAATTAACATCTATACCCTATTCGGAAAGTTGTAAATAATAAACAGCGCATTAATGAACAAAAAATGGACTGAGTTAGGGTACTTTCACACTAGCATTAAAGTTTTCCGGTATTGAGTTCAGTCACAGGGGCTCAATACCAGAAAAAAAAACTTCAGTTTAATCCTAATGCATTCTGAATGGAAAGCAGTATGCATCAGGATGTTTTCAGTTCAGTCACTCTTACGGTATTTGGCCAGAGAAAATTCAGCAGCATGCTGCGGTATTTTCTCCGGCCAAAATTCCGGAACACTTGCCACTTCCATTGAAATGTATTAATGCCGGATCAGATACCAAATGTTCGAGAAAAACGGATCCGGTTTCCAGGTCTGCGTATGCGCAGACTTTTAAAAATGCAGAAAAAAATATATACCGGATCCGTTTTTCCAGATGACACTGGAGAGACGGATCCGGTATTTCAATGCATTTGGCAGCGGGATCCGCATCCGGATCCAGGAAAAAATGCCATCCGTTTGTATACGGATTTCTGGATCTGGCAGACAGTTCCGGCAACGGAACTGCCTGCCAGAATCCTCTGTCGCAAGTGTTAAAGTACCCTTACCTTTACCTGAGCACTTTTTGAACAAAAGACACAATGTTGCCCAGTTAAGTTTCTGAATCATTAATGGCATTCCTCCACAAAGGAGGGGTGGAGATTGGGGATGTATGCTTAAAAGGTTGCAACTCAAATGGATTTTCAAAGTGGACACATTGGAGCCGTAACAACTTAATAGAGAATTCAAAATAGGCGGCTTCTCCTAGGTCCTCTACATGTGATTAAAAGTATCTGGTGTAATTTGTTCTCATACCTTAGATTGTAAGGATCTTTTTTTTGGTATTTAGCACTGTAACAACACTTAATCACCTTTGTCTTTTCACATAAATATCTATGGACACTTTAAGAGTAACAGGAACGGGCAAAATAATTAGGTCTTTTCTCTTTTCCTAACCCAAATCAGTTCTTACTAGGAACGCGGACTCACAAAGAGAAGGAACAGACTGGACTCCCATGACTGGTTTCTCATATCTATAATTTTTGTACAGGACATATTGTTACAAGCATTGTTTTTTAGGGCAATAATGGTGGATGAGGATTGGGAATGCAATAATACAAGGGTATTGTATTTCAGCCTTGGCCTAGCAGTGTACCTTTTGAATTGGTTCCAGGATAATTAAATGTGATACCCCTAATTGAGGTTATTAAGAGGTCTCACTTTGTTCAGCTTCATGCAACAAATATTATAGGGGCTAGCTATGGATGAGGTGAACCAGGACCAATCTCAGGTCTGGTTGGTCCTCTAAGTGAGGATCACCCCAAGCTGTGATGTATGGGGACCGGTAAGAGTGTGTGCTGACGGGAGTCTCCTTCTCCTCTTGTTGGAGATCTTTGCTCATCCAACAGGAGATAGTAATGATTCCCATCAGTAGATATGTATGTGGCACTCCTGGGTCAATGTCTGCTTCCCCACATCGCTTCATGGGATAGACATGAGGCTGTGGGAAAATAGACTGAACACCTATACTGTGACCTATCCCTTAAAGGGAACCTGTCACCAGTTTTATGGTGTCCTAACTAAGGGCAACATAAATAAGTGACTGATTCTTTTAGCAAAATGCTGGGTCACTTTCTTTAATTGACCTAGTCAATCTGCCAACATCTTGTATTGAAAAGCTCCAGCTGATAATGATGAGTCATGAATATTCATGAGCTCCTGACTCTCCCCGCCCACCTGCTGCTGAATGACCGTTTGTTTCCATATGAATCAGCAGCAGGTGGGCAGGGGAGTGGCTATAGCTCTGAATTAAATATACGCTGGACTCAATGACGTCACGCCGGACTCGAATCAGCTCATTAGCATGTGGCATGCGGCATCTTTGTGTGTATATTATGAGATAACTATCTGTCACACCAGTAAGTGAATACATCTAAGGTACTTTTTAGTAGTTAATGATTGTATATAATTAGTTAGATTATAATCAAATATCCACATGACAGGTTCCCTTTAAGGAATAGTGTATCTTCTATAACCAATGTGTATTTCTTTTAACTTTAATATGTCCTTTACTACATATATACTCAACACATCCCAATCGAAAAAAAATGGGGGGACATATAGGCTCAATTGATATAGTTAACTATAAGGATAATTCCCCCGATTGGATAGTCAACTAGATACATTACAAAACAATACAATTATCCTTTGACATAGAAATACAATGAAATATGTGGCGCTACTGAGATAATGAATTATGGCCTGTAGACTAATAAGTTGGGCATATTGGCAAACTACTGGATGTCTGGCATCTATGGCCTCAGTAACAAAGATGGACGGCACATGCATATAATGATATTACATATGGGACAACTTGGACATGCGCATCACTCCCCTACAGTTTGTACAGTGAGAATGCAGTGCAAGGGGATGGAGTACGCGCAATGACTTGCCAATATCATTGAACTATCAGGAAACACAGACATGTCCACTAGCACTGCACAGCCAGGGAACTATGGGCATGTCATGCACACTAGCCCTCTATGATCACAGAGTAATTTATGGGCATGACATACTTCCACATATCTAGGCGGCACATGCGCAACTCTGTAATGGTGACGACGAGTGCGATAACTATAATCATACCTTGATCTTTCTTCTAGGCCTCTTGACTCCTGCTCATGAGTGTCTATATTTGAGTATTTGGAATATTGATGTTTTAGAATTTTTGGTACTTGTTATGTAATGTTGCTTACTAACAAGCAATGTGCATGCATAATTGTCACATGATCTGATGTGCTGTGTATATATGTGTGTAAAGGGGACATACTTGATCATTGCTTGAAAAAGACTAGACATAGTTGAAACATCACATCTTACTTGGTGAATAAACCATGACTAATGAAAGACAAGGAGCCAGGGCCGGGTCCAGGCTCATGTGGGCCCTTGGGCGATAGAGCCTCAATGGGCCCCCTTGTGGCATTTTGCACAACATACGAGGTAATAAAACTGCATGTATTATATATGGTGCAAAATACAACACGCCACAAAAGTGGATATATGTAAATCAATCCTTATGTCCCTAATTTTTTTTATCTACCCAGTGTTTTAATCCCTCAGGTCTACTCACAGTATTCAATTTTTACTGTACACCCTCTAAAGAAACATTTTATTGGTACCATTTGTGGGTACATATGTGTTTTTTGATCATTAATTATAACACTTTATGGGGGCAAGGTGACCCAAAAAATTGGTAATTTGGGCAGTTTTTATTTATTTTTACAGTGTTCATCTGAGGTGTTAGGTCATGTGACATTTTTATAAAGAAGATCGTTACGGACGTGGTGATACCTAATATGTATACTTTTTCTTATTTATTTAAGTTTTACACAGTAATAGCATTTTTTAAAAAAAAAAAGATGTTTTAGTGTTTCCATAGTCTGAGAGCCATAGCTTTTTTTATTTTTTGACCGATTGTCTTAGTTAGGATCTAAATTTTTGAGGGATGAGGTGATGGTTTGATTGGTACTATTTTTGGAGGGCATGCACCTTTTTTGATTGCTTGGTGTTGCAAGTTTTGTGATGTAAGGTGACAAAAATGGCTTTTTTTGGCACAGTTTTTATATATTTTTTTTCATGGTGTTTATCTGACAGGGTGGATCATGTGATATGCTTATAGAGACGGTCGTTACAGATACACTTTTTTTCCTTTTTTTTCAAACTTTATTTCTGTTCCACTCTGGGACTTCAACTTTTGATGGTCTGATCCCCTCAGCAATGCATTACAATACATCTGTATTGTAATGCATTGCCTGTGAGTGTATTACATTTACAGCGGCGGATAGAGTAGGGGGCCGGCTATCAGGGACTGAGCACGACCGATGACCATAACATACTATTACGTCAAAATGAGGGATGTCACTGACTTCCATGAGGTAATAGTATGTCATGTATCAGGAAGGGGTTAAGGGTGACTGTCTTTTTGAGCTAATGTCAGGAGTGAGTCCAAAAGCAATAGATAATATAAAGGAAGAACCTGTACTTTCCTGCCTGGGTACACTTCTGACTTTAGCTCAAAAATGCATAAAAACTGCAGTGTTGTTTGTTTGTAAAAAAAAAACTGTGTATGGAGGACCCACCCTAAGGCTATAATGAATCACATAAGCAGTTTTGTTTTTTGTGGCAGCCAAATGCAGTTCTGAAAAGTCACCTGTTCTGAATCCTAATAAAACGGTTAAAACTCCAGGTTTCTTTGGGCTCGGCTGCGCCTGCTATGCTGTCTTCTGCAGCTGCTTAGCCCCACCTCCGCCCCTGTGATCCCTCCATGGTCCTCCTCCTCCGAATGTAATCTGTCTGAGTCTGACAGTCTGTGTCCCACTCCAGCCACTGTACTCATGCGCACTGATGCTCCGGAGGCCTAGAGATCCTGTAAGATGGCAGCAGCGCTGCACAGCAGCCTATGTCAAAATGTAATTAAAGGGCCCGCGGAAACGAGTGGGTTCCCTAAGGAACAGTGGGCCCGGCACAGTGAGACCACTCACTGTTGATTGTGAAATATCTAGGAGAGAAGTAATTTCATAAACTGACTTGTATACTGGAGGCAGAGCACCGAAGTCTGGAAATTTGTATGGCAGTAGTAGTATACAGTCAGGTCCATAAATATTGGGACATCCACACAATTCTAACATGTTTGGCTCTATACACCACCACAATGGATTTGAAATAAAACTAACAAGATGTGCTTTAACTGCAGACTGTCAGTTGAGGGTATTTACATCCAAATCAGGTGAACGGTGTAGGAATTACAACAGTTTGCATATGTGCCTCACACTTGTTAAGGAACCAAAAGTAATGGGACAGAATAATATTCATAAATCAAACTTTCACTTTTTAATACTTGGTTGCAAATCCTTTGCAGTCAATTACAGCCTGAAGTCTGGAATGCATAGACATCACCAGACGCTGGGTTTCATCCCTGGTGATGCTCTGCCAGGCCTCTACTGCAACTGTCTTCAGTTCCTGCTTGTTCTTGGGGCATTTTCCCTTCAGTTTTGTCTTCAGCAAGTGAAATGCATGCTCAATCAGATTCAGGTCAGGTGATTGACTTGGCCATTGCAGAACAATCCACTTCTTTCCCTTAAAAACTCTTTGGTTGCTTTTGCAGTATGCTTTGAGTCATTGTCCATCTGCAACTGTAAAGCACCGTCCAATGAGTTCTGAAGCATTTGGCTGAATATGAACAGATAATATTGCCCGAAACACTTCAGAATTCATCCTGCTGCTTTTGTCAGCAGTCACATCATCAATAAATACAAGAGAACCAGTTCTATTGCCAATAGAACTGGTTCTCTTGTATTTATTGATGATGTGACTGCTGACAAAAGCAGCAGGATGAATTCTGAAGTGTTTCGGGCAATATTATCTGTTCATATTCAGCCAAATGCTTCAGAACTCATTGGACGGTGCTTTACAGTTGCAGATGGACAATGACTCAAAGCATACTGCAAAAGCAACCAAAGAGTTTTTAAGGGAAAGAAGTGGATTGTTCTGCAATGGCCAAGTCAATCACCTGACCTGAATCTGATTGAGCATGCATTTCACTTGCTGAAGACAAAACTGAAGGGAAAATGCCCCAAGAACAAGCAGGAACTGAAGACAGTTGCAGTAGAGGCCTGGCAGAGCATCACCAGGGATGAAACCCAGCGTCTGGTGATGTCTATGCATTCCAGACTTCAGGCTGTAATTGACTGCAAAGGATTTGCAACCAAGTATTAAAAAGTGAAAGTTTGATTTATGAATATTATTCTGTCCCATTACTTTTGGTTCCATGACATTGCCACCACCATGCTTCACTGATGAGGTGGTATGCTTAGGATCATGAGCAGTTCCTTTCCATCTCCATACTCTTCTCTTCCCATAACTCTGGTACAAGTTGATCTTGGTCTCATCTGTTCATAGGATGTTGTTTCAGAACTGTGAAGGCCTTTTAGATGTCGTTTGGCAAACTCTAATCTGGCTTTCCTGTTTTCGAGGCTCACCAATTGTTTACATCTTGTGGTGAACCCTTTGTATTCACTATGGTGAAGTCTTCTCTTGATTATTGACTTTGACACACATACACCTACCTCCTGGAGAGTGTTCTTGATCTGGACAACTGTTGTGAAGGGTGTTTTCTTCACCAGGGAAATAATTATTCGATCATCCACCACAGTTGTTTTCCGTGGTCTTCCGGGTCTTGTGGTGTTGCTGAGATCACCGGTGCATTCCTTTTTTTTAAGAATGTTCCAAACAGTTGTTTTGGCCACACCTAATGTTTTTGCTATCTGTCTGATGGGTTTGTTTTGTTTTTCAGCCTAATAATGGCTTGCTTCACAGATAGTGACAGCTCTTTGGATTTCATCTTGAGAGTTTGACAGCAACAGATTCCAAATGCAAATAGCACACTTGAAATCAACTCTGGACCTTTTATCTGCTCATTGTAATTGGGATAATGAGGGAATAACACACACCTGGCCATAAAACAGCTGAGAAGCTAATTGCCCCATTACTTTTGGTCCCTTAACAAGTGGGAGGCACATATGCAAACTATTGTAATTCCTACACCCTTCACCTGATTTGGATGTAAATACCCTCAAATTAAAGCTGACAGTCTGCAGTTAAAGCACATCTTAGTTTCATTTCAAATCCATTGTGGTGGTGTATAGAGCTAAAAATGTTACAATTGTGTCGATGTCCCAATATTTATGGACCTGACTGTATATTGGACTTGGCAGTTTCTTTGCACTGAAGAGAAAATCTCAACAGGGAGGATTGCAAATTAGTTTACTGGGTTATCTGCCACAATATATTTAGACTCTGAGTAATGCAGGCAGGATTCCTTGGGTTGAATGTGGAATTTCTGAAGAAACATGGTGATTATTTACAGCAGGTAGGCTATGTGGTCACAACGTGTCACACCACAAACGGTATAATTTGCTGCATGTGTACTGTAAACATTTCATTATGAAACGTAGACGCGATCTGAAGCCGCCTCAAGAATAACTGGATCTGACTAATATTTTGTAATGTTTGTTGTAGACTGAGTAAACTAACTTCAGAAAAGCCTGTTGTGCCAGTTTTCTAGATAAATGCCTTTTTAAATCCCACCTGCTTCTCCCGTTAACCCTTTCTACTGAACTCAAGAAAATGCTAGTTTTTTTACTGTGATATTACATTGATTTACAAGGCTAGAGAAAAACAACAGATGTGCTGTGAAGTATGCTGCGCTGTGAAAAAGGCAGATGGCAACTCTGCTTCAAAACAGCCATCATATATGTAGCACATAATCTCTCATCAACCCTGCTGTCTATTAGCCCTGTAGTCAGAGTGTCATACAAACTATTGGTCAAAAGAAGATACTGCTTTTCCCCACCAGAGCCCATTGACTATGGAGGGATCCAACAGGGATCCATCCTGTTTTCAAGCACGCTGTTCTTGACCAGGCACATCCTGGCACTAATGGCAGAAACAGGGAGATTCTGATCTCTGCTGTTTAACCACTTCAGCCCCCCTAGCTGAAACACCCTTAATGACCAGGCCACTTTTTACACTTCTGCACTACACTATTTTCACCGTTTATTGCTCGGTCATGCAACTTACCACCCAAATTAATTTTACCTCCTTTTCTTCTCACTAATAGAGCTTTCATTTGGTGGTATTTCATTGCTGACATTTTTACTTTTTATGTTATTAATCGAAATTTAACGAAATTTTTGCAAAAAAATGACATTTTTCACTTTCAGTTGTAATTTTATTTTTTTTAAAACGACATCCATATATAAATTTTTCGCTAAATTTATTGTTCTACATGTCTTTGATAAAAAAAATGTTTGGGTAAAAAAAAAAAAATGGTTTGGGTAAAAGTTATAGCATTTACAAACTATGGTACAAAAATGAGTTTTCCCGCTTTTTGAAGCAGCTCTGACTTTCTGAGCACCTGTCATGTTTCCTGAGGTTCTACAATGCCCAGACAGTAGAAAACCCCCACAAATGACCCCATTTCGGAAAGTAGACACCCTAAGGTATTCGCTGATGGGCATAGTGAGTTCATAGAACTTTTTATTTTTTGTCACAAGTTAGCGGAAAATGATGATTTTTTTTTAAGCACATTTTTTTTTCCAAAACACATTCCCCAACTTCACCCGATACCACATGTGTGACACTTTTTTGCAGCCTAGGTGGGCAAAGGGGCCCACATTCCAAAGAGCACCTTTCGGATTTCACAAGCCATTTTTTACACATTTTGATTGCAAACTTTTGGATCCCAGACTTCTTCTCACGCTTTAGGGCCCCTAAAAAGCCAGGGCAGTATAAATACCCCACATGTGACCCCATTTTGGAAAGAAGACACCCTAAGGTATTCAATGAGGGGCTTGGCGAGTTCATAGAATTTTTTTTTTTTTTTGGCATAAGTTAGCGGAAATTGTTTTTTTATTTTGTTTCTCACAAAGTCTCACTTTCCACTAACTTGGGACAAAAATTTAAATCTTTCATGCACTCAATATGCCCCTCAGCGAATACCTTGCGGTGTCTTCTTTCCAAAATGGGGTCACTTGTGGGGTAGTTATACTGCCCTGGCATTTTAGGGGCCCAGATGCGTGAGAAGTAGTTTGAAATCAAAATCTGCAAAAAATGCCCTGTGAAATCCGAAAGGTGCTCTTTGGAATGTGGGCCCCTTTGCCCACCTAGGCTGCAAAAAAGTGTCACACATGTGGTATCGCCGTACTCAGGAGAAGTTGGGGAATGTGTTTTGGGGTGTCATTTTACATATACCCATGCTGGGTGAGAGAAATATCTTGGCAAAAGACAACTTTTAAATTTTTTTTATACAAAGTTGGCATTTGACCAAGATATTTATCTCACCCAGCATGGGTATATGTAAAATGATACCCCAAAACACATTGCCCAACTTCTCCTGAGTACGGCGATACCACATGTGTGACACTTTTTTGCAGCCTAGGTGGGCAAAGGGGCCCACATTCCAAAGAGCACCTTTCGGATTTCACAGGCCATTTTTTACAGATTTTGATTTCAAACTACTTCACACGCATTTGGGCCCCTAAAATGCCAGAGCAGTATCTCGACAAAAGACAACTTTTCCCATTTTTGTATACAAAGGTGGCATTTGACCAAGATATTTATCTCACCCAGCATGGGTATATGTAAAATGACACCCCAAAACACATTCCCCAACTTCTCCTGAGTACGGCGATACCACATGTGACATTATTTTGCAGCCTAGATGCGCAAAGGTGCCCAAATTCCTTTTAGGAGGGCATTTTTAGACATTTGGATCCCAGACTTCTTCTCACGCTTTAGGGCCCCTAAAAAGCCAGGGCTGTATAAATACCCCACATGTGACCCCATTTTGGAAAGAAGACACCCCAAGGTATTCAATGAGGGGCCTGGCGAGTTCATAGAATTTTTTTTGTGGGCATAAGTTAGCGGAAATTGTTTTTTTTTTGTTTTTTTCTCACAAAGTCTCAATTTCCGCTAGCTTGGGACAAAAATTTCAATCTTTCATGGACTCAATATGCCCCTCAGCAAATACCTTGGGGTGTCTTCTTTCCAAAATGGGGTCATTTGTGGGGTGTTTGTACTGCCCTGGCATTTGAGGGTCTCCGCAATCATTACATGTATGGCCAGCATTAGGAGTTTCTGCTATTCTCCTTATATTGAGCATACGGGTAATGAGATATTTTCTTTTTCGTTCAGCCTCTGGGCTGAAAGAAAAAAATGAACGGCACAGATTTCTTCATTCACAGTTGTGTGTGAATGGGCCCTAATAGCCCTGTGTACCTGTCCTGTGAGATGTGATGGTCAGGGCAGTCAGGACAGAAATAGCGGGTGTCACGCCTTATTCCACTCCTGCTACAGACACGACATCTTTTTCGGGGTGACGGTTGGGTTGAGGTACCAGCAACGACATTGGGGAAATGTTGCTCGTGTAGACGGCTAACTACACTGGTGGATGGGGCCACAGAACCTCCTTGATACAGGAGGGTCTCGATGATCTCTTCCTGAGAGAGAACAAAACTATTATATGCAGCCAATTGAATCAAATATACAGACACCTTCTTATACCAGCATCTGGTGCTTTGGGAAACTAAATACGGAGCCAACATCTGGTCATTGAAGTCCACCCCTCCCATGTGAAGGTTATAGTCGTGAACTGAGAGGGGCTTTTCAATGACACTGGTTGCTCACTCAATTTGGATTGTCGTGTATGGAGGAGAGCATGTAAACGTCACGCTTGTCTCTCCATTTCACAGCGAGCAGTTCTTGGTTACACAAGGCAGCCCTCTCCCCCCCTTGCAAGACGGGTGGTAACGAGCCATTGGGGGAAGCCCACGCGACTAGTTCGCGCGGTGCCACAGCAGCCAATCTGTTCTAGGAACAAATGCCTGAAGAGGGCCACACTTGTGTAGAAATTGTCCATATAAAGATAGTACCCCTTGCCAAATAAGGGTGACACCAAGTCCCAGACTGTCTTCCCACTGCTCCCCAGGTAGTCAGGGCAACCGACCGGCTCCAGGGTCTGATCTTTACCCTCATAGATCCGAAATTTGTGGGTATAGCCTGTGGCCCTTTCACAGAGCTTATACAATTTGACCCCATACCGGGCGCACTTGCTTTGGATGTATTTTTTTAAGCCAAGGCGCCCAGTAAAATGTATTAGGGACTAGTCTACGCCGATGTTTTGCTCAGGGGTATACAAATCTGCAAATTTCTGGTTGAAGTGGTCTATGAGGGGTCGAATTTTGTTGAGCCGGTCAAAAGCTGGGTGGCCTCTGGGACGGGAGGTGGTGTTGTCGCTAAAGTGCAGGAAACGCAGGATGGTCTCAAATCGTGTCCTGGACATAGCAGCAGAGAACATGGGCATGTGATGAATTGGGTTCGTGGACCAATATGACCGCAATTCATGCTTTTTGGTTAGACCCATGTTGAGGAGAAGGCCCAGAAAAATTTTAATTTCTGAAACTTGGACTGGTTTCCACCGGAAAGGCTGGGCATAAAAGCTTCCTGGGTTGGCGGATATAAATTGAGTGGCATACCGATTTGTTTCTGCCACAACTAAGTCCAAGAGCTCCGCAGTCAAGAACAGCTCAAAAAATCCCAGGGCCGAACCGATCTGAGCTGTCTCAACCCGAACTCCAGACTGGGCGGTGAAAGGGGGAACTACAGGTGCGGCTGAAGTTGGGGACTGCCAATCAGGGTTTGCCAGCACCTCAGGGATTCTAGGGGCTCTACGGGCCTGTCTGTGCGGTGGCTGCAACGGGGTAACTACTGGACGTGCCACTGTACCAGCTTCAACTGCCCTTCTGGTGCTCGCCACTTCACCATGTTGTACAGCAGTGCTGGTACTAGGTCCAGGATACACCAGCAGAGGCAAGGTAAGGCCAGGTAATCCGACAGCGCCAGCCCCACTCTGCTGCCCTTGAAGCGGATCCTGCGCAACCTGTGGTCTAGCGACACGGGGCCGGGTACGCCTGGTGCTATCAGGGACCTCAACCTCCTCGTCCGAACTTTGGGTCAGACTGCCACTGCTTTCTATAGGTTCATATTCTGACCCGCTAGATTCATCAGATGAGGGTTCCTATTCGCCATCCGACTGGGTCAGAAGCCTGTAGGCCTCTTGAGAAGAATACCCCCTGTTTGACATTTGGACTACTAAATTTAGGGGTATTCCCTGAGACTACCCAAGAAAAAAAGCAAGCCTGTCTTACAAGTGGGAGGCTAGCGAAGTACCGGAGGCCGCTGCGGTTGATAAAAAATATCAAAACTGATTTTTTTTTTATCGCCGCAGCGCTTGTAAAGTGATTGTGCAGTGATAAAAACACTGCGTTTTGGGTGGAGGGCGAACTAAGGTGACACTAATACTATTATAGATCTGACTGTGATCAGTTTTGATCACTTACAGATACTATAAAAGTACAAAAGCTAATTAGCGATACGCTAATCAGCGAATAAGTGACTGCGGTGCAGTGGGCTGGGCGCTAAACGATCGCTAAACTACCTAACCAAGGGGCCTAAACTATCCCTAAAACCTAACAGTCAATACCAGTGAAAAAAATATGTGACAGTTTACACTGATCACTTTTTTCCCTTTCACTAGGTGATTGACAGGGGCAAGAAGGGGTGATCAAGGAGTTAATTGGGGTGCTGGGGGTGATCTGGGGCTAAGGTGTAGTGTTTGGTGCTACTCACTGTGATGCCTGCTCCTCTGCTGAGACCAACCGACGAAAAGGACCAGCAGAGGAGCAGGGAAGCCATTTAACACATTATATTTACAAATATAATGTGTTAGCTGGCTTCTGAATGGAGATTTAAAAAATCGCCAGCCTGCCAGCAACGATCATTGGCTGGCAGGCTGGTGACGAAATGGTGCTTGAACTTTTGCCGGCCCGCGATGCGCATGCGTGGGCCGGCTCAGACCGAAATCTCGCGTCTCGCGAGATGACGCACGGATGCGTCCAGGAGAAATGAATCGACCGCCTCCAGGACGCATCCGTGCGTTAGGCGGTCCTGGAGCGGTTAATCCTTGGATTGTGAAGTATGATGAACCCCTGAACTAGACATACATTTTATTCCCCTATTATTGTAGTCAGGAGATGACCTCTGGCAATGATCGCTAAATGCTTCCAGTTATTTCCAGATAAGTTCACTGGGCTGTAAAAATACCTGGTACATTTCAACCTGTAGGCGACCCTTGCCATAAATGTTCAGTGCTGCAGGCAGTGTCTAAAAGCTCAGTGCCGTACATGTACGGCAAGCTGATGAGACGTGTACAGGAGCTATGTTCAATCAGTGGAAGTGGACTGGCTTTTACCGACAACCAGGCCCCTGCTGTATGTAATAACACTGATATCGGCAGATTAACCCTTTAGGTGACATGGTCAATGCTGCGCAGCTGTGGGGGGTATTAATGGTTGCCACGGCACCTGAAAGCCTTACAAAAGCTCCCAAACCTGCCAGCTACAGAGGCCTAAGTGGCCTAGCAGGAAGGCTGAGTCTCATAGGCACTCAGTCGGTGTAAGACTGTAATGCATGTATTATAATGCTTTGTAGAGTGGATCAGAACTCCCCCCAAAGTTGAAGTTCCATAGTGGTACAAAAAAAGTGTTAAAAAAAAATAAATCTAAACACTTTTCCTATAATCACCTATAATTATGTTAAAGTGTAAAAAAAATAAAACAAGTTAAAGAAACTAAGCTAAAGAAACATTTTATTGGAAAAAAATATATTTTTTAATTTTCACAGCTACGTGTTTCAAAATTCTATGAAAAGCCTATGGGGTCAAATGACTCACTACACCCATTACAAAAAATTACATGAGGGGAGCAGATTCCAAATTGGGGTCACATTTTCGGTATTTCCACTGTAGGGGTAACTCAGTGTCTTGAAAACCATTCTAGCAAAATCTGCCCTCTAAAAACCATATGGCACTCCTTCCCATCTGAGCCCTGCTATGTGCCAATACAACAGTTTATGACCACATATGGGTGTTTCTATAAACTGCAGAATCAAGGTTATAAATATTGAGGTTTATTTAGGTGTTAACCCTTAGGCCTCTTTCACTCGGGCATCATGGATTTGGGCCAGATAAGTTGTGGGTGCGTTGCGGGAAAATGCGTGATTTTTCCACGCAAGCGCAAAACATTTTAATGCGTTTTGCACGCGCGTAAGAAAAATCGGCACGTTTGGTACCCAAACCTGAACTTCTTCACAGAAGTTCGGGTTTGGGTTAGGTGTTGTGTAGATTGCTATTATTTTACCTTATAACTATGTTATAAGGGGAAATATTACATTCTTAATACAGAATGCTTAGTAAAATAGGGCTGGAGGGGTTAAAAAATGTAATAAAATAAATTTAACTCACCTTAATCCACTTGTTCACGCAGCCCGGCTTCTCTTCTTTCTCCAGGACCTGGGTAAAGGACCTGTGGTGATGTCACTGTGCTCATCACATGGTCCATCACATGATCCATCATCACCATGTGCACAGCGCCATAGAAATGCATCACACATTGCACCCGCGTGGAAATCTCGCCCGTATGAAAGAGGCCTTACTGTGTTACAGGAAAAATGGATTAAAATGGAAAATATGCAAAAATTTGGAAATTTCCTGTGGAACACGCAAAGCGTTAACAAAGTTTGTAAAATCAGTTTGGAATAATTTGAGAGGTGTAGTTTCCAAAATAGGGTAATTTATGGTTGGTTTCTATTAAATAAGCCCCTCAAAGTGTCTTGAGAACTGTATTGGCCCTTTAACCCCTTAAGGACGCAGGGCGTACCGGTACGCCCTATTTCCCGAGTCCTTAAGGACTCAGGGCGTACCGGTACGTCCTGACTTTAAATCAGGATTCCGGCACCGCGGGGGTTAATCGCAACGGGATGCCGGCTGAAATCATTCAGCCGGCATCCCGTAACAATGCAGGGGGGGTCATTTGACCCCCCCGTATAGGCGATCGCAGAAAACCGCAGGTCAATTCAGACCTGCGGTTTTCTGCGTTTCCGGTCCATTCGGGTGTCCTGTGACCCGATGAACCAGAAAAAGACTGCGATCGGTGGCGTGATTACACACCACCAATCGCAGTGCGAAGATTTGAAGAGGCGGTGCTGGCCCTCGTGCTGAACACTGCTGTCCAGGATGCTGATTGGTGCAGGGGAGATTCATACTTCCTGTGCTTCTCTCTCCCCTCCTCTTCCTGTTCTGCACGAGCACCCGGCAGCATCGTCCAGCACCAGCTCCTGAGTCCCCCTAATTGCCATCCATCACCCTCCTGCACCCATCGCCACCCAGGTAGGTTAGGGTCAGTGAGGGAGAGGCACCGTTAGGCAGGAAAAGAAGGGAAAAGTTAGGGAAAAAAAGCACTTTTATTCAAAACTTTCTTTGATCCATCTATCAGACCCCCCCCCCCCCCCCGCCACCAAATAAGTCCACAGGCGCCCCCTGCCGATGAACTTAGTTGGTGTCCGCCAGTGGACTTTGAGCGTGAGATTCCAGATTTTGCTGGCAATCCTGGAATCCAGATTCCCACAGTGGGGTTTACTGAAATTGACTATTTTCGTGTTTTTTTTTCAGTAACTCAGTAACCCACTCGTGAATCTGATGGTGGAGCAGACTAATCTTTACACCCAACAGTTCGTCGCTCAAAACCCAGGCTCATTTTTGGCTAGACCCGGTGGCTGGACGCCGGTCAGTGCAGCCGAGATGAGGACATTTTGGGGCCTCGTGCTGCATATGGGTCTAGTCCAACAACTCAGTGTCAGGCAATACTGGAGTGGGGATGTCCTATACCAGACCCCACTGTACAGTATGGTCATGACACGTCCCCGGTTTGAGGCCATCCGGAAATGTCTGCATTATTCCGATAATGCAGCATGCCCACCCCGAGGTGATCCTGCCTATGACCGTCTGTATAAGATACGGCCGGTCATCGATCACTTTGGGGCCAAATTCATGGAGGCCTACGTACCTGGAAGGGAGGTCGCGGTTAATGAGTCTCTCGTTGCGTTCAAGGGGAGACTCAGTTTCCGCCAATATATTCCCACAAAGCGGGCGAGGTATGGCGTGAAGCTATACAAAATTTGTGAGAGTATCTCAGGGTACACTTACAAATTTTGTGTGTACGAGGGCCGAGATTCCCGTATTCAACCCCCAGAATGTCCCCCCACTCTGGGTGTTAGCGGGAAACTCGTGTGGGACCTTATGTACCCACTGCTGGATAACGGTTACCACTTGTACGTGGATAACTTTTATACCAGCATTCCCTTGTTCAGGTCCCTTGCCGCCAGATCCACGTTCGCTTGTGAGACCGTGCGGAAAAATCAATGCGGCCTCCCTGCCAACTTCCTCCAGGGGTGAGACCCGTGCACTTACCAGTGGAAACCTGTTGCTGGTCAGGTATAAGGACAAGAGGGATGTCCTTATGCTGTCCACAATCCACGGTAACAGCACCACCCCCGTCTCTGTGCGAGGTACCACGACAACGGTCCTCAAGCCCAATTGTATCGTCGACTACAATTGGTATATGGGAGGAGTTGATCTCTCTGATCAAGTCCTCAAGCCATATAACGCCATGCGCAAAACCCAGGCATGGTACAAAAAAGTTGCGGTCTACTTGGTGCAGGTTGCCATGTACAACTCTTTTGTACTATCCCGAAGCACTGGCAGCACAGGGACATTCCTCCAGTTCTATGAAGCAGTCCTCAAGGCCCTGATCTTTTCGGACCGGGAAAGAGCAGGCCGGAGTACCTCGGGAACTAGAGGCACCCGGATCGTCCCTGGCCAACACTTTCCAGGTGTGGTCCCCCATACTGGAAAGAAGAGACGAACCCCAAAAAAGTGCAGAGTGTGTCGCAGGAGGGGGATACGGAAGGACACCACCACTCAGTGTGACACGTGCCCCGATCATCCGGGCCTCTGCGTTATCGATTGCTTCAGGGAGTATCACACTTCCATGGAGTACTACATTTTTATAATCCTCAACAGTCCACTAGAGAACATAAAAAACTATGGCTCTCAGACTTTGGAGACACGGAAACAATTTTTTTCCCCAAAAAAAATATTAGTTTTAGTGCAGACATCTTGAAACTGCGGCCCTCCAGATGTTGTAAAACTATAACTCCCAGCATGCCCAGACAACCTAAAGCCATCAGCAGGGGGAATTATAGTTTTACAACATCTGGAGGGCCGCAGTTTTAGGATGCCTGCTTAGTGTCTCCAAAGTCTGAGAGCCATACATATTGGGCATCGTCGCGTGCGTAAAAGTCGTCGCTATAAAAATAACTTTTGACCAAACCCCTCGGATGAACGGTGTTAAAAATATAAAATAAAAACGGTGCCAAAACTTTCCATTTGAATCCTTTTTGCCGGTAATAAAGCAAGGGTTAACAGCCAAACAAAACTAAATATTTATTGCCCCGATTCTGTAGTTTGCAGAAACACCCCATATGTGGTCGTAAACGGCTATATAGCCGCACGGCAGGGCATAGAACGAAGGGAACGCCATACGGTTTCTGGAAGGCAGATTTTGATGGACAGGTTTTTTTTTGACACCATGTCCCATTAGAAGCCCCCCCTGATGTAGCCTAGACTAGAAACTCAAAAAAAGTGACCCCCATCTAAGAAACTACACCCCTCAATGTATTCAAAAGTTACTTTACAAACTATGTTAACCCTTTAGGTGTTCCACAAAACTAAATAGCGAATGTAGAAACAATTTTAGAATTTAATTTTTTTGTTACATTGCCTCAAAAAAGAGTAATATAGAGCAACCAAAAATCATATTTACCCCTAAAATAGTCCCAAAACAACAACCACCTTATCCCGTAGTTTCCTAGATGGGGTCACTTTTATGGAGTTTCTACTCTAGGGGTGCATCAGGGGGCTTGAAAGGGTACATGGTGTAAATAAACCAGTCCAGCAAAATCTGCCTTCCAAAAACCATATGACTGCTGTAAAAGGGCTGTGTACTAGCTTGTACACACTGTGATACCTTTTGGCGCAAAACCACAATAGCGAATGTCGTCTTTTTACAAATATTTATTTGTTCAGGTGACTGGTCACCTGAACAAATAAATATTTCTAAAAAGACGACATTCGCTATTGTAGTTTTGCGCCAAAAGGTATCACAGTGTGTACAAGCTAGTACACAGCCCTTTTACAGCATTCTATATCACTCCTCTGGAGTACTGGCGACTCCAAGGATTGAGAAAGATACCGGCAGCATACCTCACCTGGATCGAATTCTTACCCCCCCCCCCCCCCCGCCTTTGCAAGTGTTGTGCTGACAAAAGCACAAACACCAGAAGGTGAGTGTAATTACTGATACAGTACTCTATCTAACACTATCTACCAAAAATTATTACCCTATGAGCGCCTTGTTTCCCGTTTATCTCGCCAAATTTGCCAAAAACCATATGACGTTCCCCTTCTTCTATGTCCTGCCGTTTAGCCAAATAGTAGTTTACGACCACATATGGGGTGTTTCTGCAAACTATAGAATCAGGGCAACCCATTTTGAGTTTTGTTTGGCTGTTAACCCATTTTTTCCAGTAATAAAGTAAGGGTTAAAATGGAAAATTTTCCCAAAAATAGAAATTTCAAAATTGTTTCTCCATCTGCCATTAACTCTTGTGGAACACCTAAAGGGTTAACAAAGTTTGTAAACCCAGTTTTGAATACCTTGAGGGGTGTACTTTCTTAGATGGAGTCACTTTTTTGAAATTTCTATTCTAGGGGTGCAACAGGGGGCTTCAAATGGGACATGGTATAAACAAAACCAGTCCTGCAAAATCTGCCTCCCAAAACCCATATGGTGTTCCCCTCCTTCTATGTGCTCCCGTTTGGCCAAACAGTAGTTTACGACCACATATGGGGTGTTTTTGCAAACTACAGAATCAGGGCAACCCATATTTAGTTTTGTTTGGCAGTTAACCCTTGTTTTACTCCTGGAAAAAAATGATTATATTGGAAAATTTTCCAAAAAATAGAAATTTCGAAATTGTTTCTCCATCTGCCATTAACTCTTGTGGAACACCTAAAGGGTTAACAAAGTTTGTAAACCCAGTTTTGAATACCTTGAGGGGTGTTCTTTCTTAGATGGAGTCACTTTTTTGAAATTTCTATTATAGGGGTACAACAAGGGGCTTCAAATGGGACATGGTATAAACAAAACCAGTCCTGCAAAATCTGCCTTCCAAAACCCATATGGTGTTCCCCTCCCTCTATGTGCTCCCATTTGGCCAAACAGTAGTTTACGACCACATATGGGGTGTTTTTGCAAACTACAGAATCAGGGCGACCCATATTGAGTTTTGTTTGGCTGTTAACCCATTTTTTCCAGTAATAAAGTAAGGGTTAAAATGGAAAATTTTCCCAAAAATAGAAATTTCAAAATTGTTTCTCCATCTGCCATTAACTCTTGTGGAACACCTAAAGGGTTAACAAAGTTTGTAAACCCAGTTTTGAATACCTTGAGGGGTGTACTTTCTTAGATGGAGTCACTTTTTTGAAATTTCTATTCTAGGGGTGCAACAGGGGGCTTCAAATGGGACATGGTATAAACAAAACCAGTCCTGCAAAATCTGCCTCCCAAAACCCATATGGTGTTCCCCTCCTTCTATGTGCTCCCGTTTGGCCAAACAGTAGTTTACGACCACATATGGGGTGTTTTTGCAAACTACAGAATCAGGGCAACCCATATTAAGTTTTGTTTGGCAGTTAACCCTTGTTTTACTCCTGGAAAAAAATTGATTATATTGGAAAATTTTCCAAAAAATAGAAATTTCGAAATTGTTTCTCCATCTGCCATTAACTCTTGTGGAACACCTAAAGGGTTAACAAAGTTTGTAAACCCAGTTTTGAATACCTTGAGGGGTGTTCTTTCTTAGATGGAGTCACTTTTTTGAAATTTCTATTCTAGGGGTACAACAGGGGGCTTCAAATGGGACATGGTATAAACAAAACCAGTCCTGCAAAATCTGCCTTCCAAAACCCATATGGTGTTCCCCTCCTTCTATGTGCTCCCATTTGGCCAAACAGTAGTTTATGACCACATATGGGGTGTTTTTGCAAACTACAGAATCAGGGCGACCCATATTGAGTTTTGTTTGGCAGTTAACCCTTGTTTTACTCCTGGAAAAAATTGATTATATTGGAAAATTTTCAAAAAAATAGAAATTTCGAAATTGTTTCTCCATCTGCCATTAACTCTTGTGGAACACCTAAAGGGTTAACAATGTTTGTAAACCCAGTTTTGAATACCTTGAGGGGTGTTCTTTCTTAGATGGAGTCACTTTTTTGAAATGTCTATTCTAGGGGTACAACAAGGGGCTTCAAATGGAACATGGTATAAACAAAACCAGTCCTGCAAAATCTTCCTTTCAAAATCCCATATGGTGTTCCCCTCCTTCTATGTGCTCCCGTTTGGCCAAACAGTAGTTTACGACCACATATGGGGTGTTTTTGCAAACTACAGAATCAGGGCAACCCATATTTAGTTTTGTTTGGCAGTTAACCCTTGTTTTACTCCTGGAAAAAAATGATTATATTGGAAAATTTTCCAAAAAATAGAAATTTCGAAATTGTTTCTCCATCTGCCATTAACTCTTGTGGAACACCTAAAGGGTTATCAAAGTTTGTAAACCCAGTTTTGAATACCTTGAGGGGTGTTCTTTCTTAGATGGAGTCACTTTTTTGAAATTTCTATTATAGGGGTACAACAAGGGGCTTCAAATGGGACATGGTATAAACAAAACCAGTCCTGCAAAATCTGCCTTCCAAAACCCATATGGTGTTCCCCTCCTTCTATGTGCTCCCATTTGGCCAAACAGTAGTTTACGACCACATATGGGGTGTTTTTGCAAACTACAGAATCAGGGCGACCCATATTGAGTTTTGTTTGGCAGTTAACCCTTGTTTTACTCCTGGAAAAAATTGATTATATTGGAAAATTTTCAAAAAAATAGAAATTTCGAAATTGTTTCTCCATCTGCCATTAACTCTTGTGGAACACCTAAAGGGTTAACAATGTTTGTAAACCCAGTTTTGAATACCTTGATGGGTGTTCTTTCTTAGATGGAGTCACATTTTTGAAATGTCTATTCTAGGGGTACAACAAGGGGCTTCAAATGGGACATGGTATAAACAAAACCAGTCCTGCAAAATCTTTCTTTCAAAATCCCATATGGTGTTCCCCTCCTTCTATGTGCTCCCGTTTGGCCAAACAGTAGTTTACGACTACATATGGGGTGTTTTTGCAAACTACAGAATCAGGGCAACCCATATTGAGTTTTGTTTGGCAGTTAACCCCTGTTTTACTCCTGGAAAAAATTGATTATATTGGAAAATTTTCCAAAAAATAGAAATTTCGAAATTGTTTCTCCATCTGCCATTAACTCTTGTGGAACACCTAAAGGGTTAACAAAGTTTGTAAACCCAGTTTTGAATACCTTGAGGGGTGTTCTTTCTTAGATGGAGTCACTTTTTTGAAATTTCTATTCTTGGGGTACAACAGGGGGCTTCAAATGGGACATGGTATAAACAAAACCAGTATAAACAAAACCAGTCCTGCAAAATCTGCCTTCCAAAACCCATATGGTGTTCCCCCTCCTTCTATGTGCTCCCGTTCGGCCAAACAGTAGTTTACGAGCACATATGGGGTGTTTCTGCAAACTACAGAATCAGGGCAACCCATTTTAAGTTTTGTTTGGCAGTTAACCCTTGTTTTACTCCTGGAAAAAATTGTTTATATTGGAAAATTTTCCAAAAAATAGAAATTTCGAAATTGTTTCTCAATCTGCCATTAACTCTTGTGGAAGACCTAAAGGGTTAATAAAGTTTGAAAAAACAGTTTTGAATACCTTGAGGGGTGTAGTTTCTAGAATGGGAGGTTTCTATTATCTAAGCCTCACAATATGACTTCAAACCTGAACTGGTCCATAAAAAGTGGAATTTTGAAGATTTCTGCAAAATTTGCTTCTAAACTTCTAAGCCTTGTAACATCCCCAAAAAATAAAATATAATTCCCAAAATGCTACAAACATGAAGTAGACATATGGGGAATGTAAAGTCATCACAATTTTTGGGGGTATTACTATGTATTACAGAAGTAGAGAAACTGAAACTTAGAAATTTGCTACTTTTTAAAAATGTTTGGTAAAAATTGTATTTTTTTATGCAAATAAATTAACTTTTTTGACCCAATTTTAGCAGTGTCATGAAGTACAGTATGTGACGAAAAAACAATCTCAGAACGGCCTGGGTAAGTCAAAGCGTTTTAAAGTTATGAGCACTTAAAGTGACACTAGTCAGATTTGCAAAAAATGGCCAAGTCCTTAAGGTGAAATAGGGCCTTAAGGGGTTAAAAAGGAGGTTTTAAAAAATTTCAAAAATTGCTATTTAACATTGTCTCTTCAACAATTATGACATTTACCC
This sequence comes from Bufo gargarizans, assembly GCF_014858855.1. Taxonomy (NCBI): domain Eukaryota; kingdom Metazoa; phylum Chordata; class Amphibia; order Anura; family Bufonidae; genus Bufo; species Bufo gargarizans. The sequence continues at coordinate 317,312,692 of NC_058080.1, forward strand.
AAAAATACCAACATAAAGTAGACATATCGGGAATGTTAAGTAACAACTATTTGAAGAGGTATCACCTTGTGTCTTAAAAGCAGAGAAATTCACATTTAGAAAATTGCTATTTTTAATATTTTCTGTAAATTTAGGATTTTTTTTAAATAAAGGTAAAACATAATTAATGAAATTAACCACTATCATGAAGTATAATGTGTCACGAGAAAACATTCTCACAATGGCTTGGATAAGTAAAAGAGATCCAAACATATTACCACATAAAGTGACAAATGACAGATTAGAAAATGGGTGAAAATGGCTTGGTCCTGAAGGGGTTAATCTAGGCAAGTCTCTTGTTATGTTTCCACATCAATATTCCATTTGTAGCAGTTCTTGAATTAAGAACATGTATGATAAGCCTTCTCCAGATTCCAGAGGGTTGTACATGCGTTCCCGTGGTTCCCATCAGAACTGGTAATTCTTTGGTCATCTTGTTGTATCTCTTGTGTGTTTCACTCAGTTTCACATGTCAATCACTTGTCAAAAAATAAAAGCACTCTTTAATGATAAGTTGATTTTGAAGGGTTAAGATTGTATTTCTTTCATGAATGGCCATGTTAGCAAATAAAATAAGTTAATAAATAGATTTTAGTAGATTATGTAGCTGCCATGTTATTATTGAGGTTTCTCCTATCTGCATGCAACGATAACAACTGTGACTCAGCTTATACATGCATCAATAAATTTGGTACATCTTTACCTGTCCGTGCACCAGAAATGGAAACTGACTAGTTGTAATAGTTGCATCATATTACAGTTACCGAGCTGGCATTTAGCAAGCTCTTTAGAACGAGCCATTCTTTCACAAATGTTTGTATAGGAAGACTGCATGGCTAGTGCTGGATTTTATACACCTGTTGCAATAGGACTGAATGAAACATATTAAACATCTAAGTTCAATTTTAACTTAGTTTTTGTCCCTATATTGTATGTAATGTGTATGTGTGTGTATATATATATATATCTATAAATCCAGAAAAAGGACGGCACTCCGGTCTTGAAAAAGTAAAAGTGGTTTTTAATCAACCTTGCGGTACAACGTTTCGGCTCCAATACTGAGCCTTTCTCAAGCACAAATACAAATCAAGTGTGGGCAGTTATATAGGTGAGTTAATTGAGTTACAAATCATGTGATCACTACACGTCCCACCCCAAGGGGCGTGTTCAAAGCTAGCCAATGCATAAACATAATTACAAAAAATACAAGTGCAAAAATAAAACAAATGTCATCAGTTACATATATCTGATGTTAATACAATGTGAAACATCATTCAAGTGCATGTATCAGACATTTGTAGACTTATGGTGAATAAAAAAAGGAAGAGGGCAGACCCATCGGCTGCACTTATACTAGTACACAGCCGGTGGATGTGCCCAAAGCGTGTAAACATACTGAGGGAGGAGCTGAGAAATGAATCAAAGGACACTTTCGAAAACTTGTAGCTATGCAATTACTTGATCCTATGTAAGTTGAACGCCGCAGCTGTACGATCGCTGGGTCCCATAACCGACTCACTGTTATCTCGGTCCGGCACCAGGAAGGGGATATCGCCTGTTGTCAATCGCCTTGCATCATCAGAGGCCGCCCTCTGCTGCGTCACCACTACGTCATCACATCCGGCCTAGGTGCTTCACGGCGCATGTCCCATTCACGTCCCATGTCGGGACGCCATCTTGGAGACTGGAAAGATGCCCTTTATCCATGTTGTGGTACTTCAGGGTATAGCGAACCAGACCGGCACAGACAGCCCGGAAAACAGATTGTCCTCATGCCATGCCTGGATTGGAGCCCACCATCACAACGAAAACCGTTGTATGTAGGGGGTTACCCATCACTGGTGTCCGGTCGCTTACATACCCACGAGGGTTCTCCTCCAATCTGTACCCAGGTGTTGCAGGGGGCAAATCTAAACCAGATAGATGATGGAACAGCCGTGACACCATATCGGCCCAGTTGTGGTGCCCCTGGTGTGTGCCTGATCGGACAGTGAGAAATACCAATATAAAAAGAAAAAGAAAAAAAGCATAGCTATCAGAGGTATTAACCTCCTGTGTATAAAATTGTGTCAATTTCATTCTCAGGCTCAACCCCTCCGCATGGTGAGTGCTGGTGATCTGTGAAAGAGAAGAAGAAAAGAGGAAGAATCAAATTTACTGTTGATTCAACAGTTTTTGAATAAATGTATATTCTGTGTGTACACAGACACACCTAGGCATAATCCACATGACACAGAGGGCAAGCCACTCTTCACAACACCTCCCCAAAATTAAACTCAATGTTCAATCCATTGGGTTTAAGGCTGTTAAGCCTATGGATCCAGCAGAGTTCCCTACGTTTCAGTAATTTAGACCTGTCACCGCCACGTCTGGGCTGGGGTACATGGTCGATGATCCAAACCATCAGATCACACTCCCTGTGCCCAGCCTCAGAAAAATGTTTAGAAACAGGTAAATCAAGGCGTTTCTTACGAATGCTCAGGCGGTGATTATTAAGGCGGGTCTTCAAGTCGGTTGTCGTCTCACCCACATAGAGTAGTTTGCAGAGGCATGAAAGTACGTAAACAACGTAACTGGAATTGCACGTAAGATGGAACAGTATACTGTGTGATTCACCTGTGAGAGGATGTATGAACGATCTCCCTTTGCGAATGTACCTACAATTAACGCACCCCAAGCAGGGGAAACACCCCAAGCCCGGCTGCGCTAATGTGGTCTGTCTGCAGGACCCTTTGGGGCCAATGTCGGCCCTGACCAATTGGTCACGGAGATTTCTTGACCGACGGTAGGAGAATAAAGGGGGGCATTGAAATTCTGGTATCTCCTTGAAACAAGATCCAAGGAGATCCCAGTGCTTCCTGACAACCCTGTTGATAGATGGACTGAGTTCATTATACACTGACACAAACGGAATCCTGGCTAACACTCCTATCCACTGAGGAGTATACTAAATATACTGAGGACTTATCTGTGCAGATGAAGCTTTTTCAAACTGATTCTGAGGAGAGCAAAAGAGTCAAGTGGTGCAGAGACACTGAAGACTATAAAAAGGGCAACATCTACAATTGGCAGTCGGAGCGACAGTTTAACACTCAGAAGGACGTCAGAAAAAGAAGGAAGACTACACAAAGTTCTCCCACAGGCGAGCAGTCTTTTTTAGACCGGGTTCCACAGGCTCCGGCAGATCGAGGCGACGCATCAGGAGAGGTGGACGTGGACACAGGGGGTCCAAACAAACCACGCAACAAAAGCTGTCCTGTGATAACCAGGAGCAACGTGGGGAAGAAAAAATGACTGTGATCAATCTGTCCTCCAAAGAACTGACCTCCACACAAGTGAGTGTCCTATCTAAAGGATTTTCATTCTGTCCCAGTTCCTCTGTGAACTGGTTTGAACTTGAATCTAACCTGTTTTCTTTTTTTCGCCGCATTAAACTGAAAGTATGGCATCATAACAGAACTAGTCTTGAGAGACCCCAGACCAGTGAATTCACGCTGGGTTCTCTCAATCTCTTTTTGAAGAGCAATTTTACACCTAACATTAATGAACCTGCCGTTGAAGCCTATATCAATGCGGTCCGTAGGGGGCTTTCTGAACTCAGGGCCTCCGTACAGGGGGACCCTGACTTCAGATATCCGAACCTGACCAGTGCAGAGGTTGAGGCCCTTGACACTCTGAGGTCTGACTCCACCCTTGTTCTGAAACCCGCAGACAAGGGTGGAGCTGTAGTGGTGATGGACACCAGCAAATATATACAAGAGGTCATGCGACAGCTCGGTGACCCAGATGTCTACAAAGTCTTGGACTCTGACCCAAGGTTCAAAATAGCTGGCATCATCCGCAATCGTCTCAAGGATGCTATGTTGGCTGGTATTATCGATGGGGGTCTTGTTGAATTTCTTGAGGTGGCACATCCGGTCACTCCGGTTATCTATGTGCTACCCAAGATTCACAAGACCCTCATCGATCCCCCGGGACGTCCCATCGTCTCGGGTTCGGATTCCATCCTCAGCAACATAGCCATCTTTCTTGACAAAGTATTGCGGGATTTTTCCACCGGTGGGTCCTCTTACATACAGGACACATCAGATTTCCTTGTGAAATTACGTGACACAGATGTGTCACAGATTGAGTCATTGACGTTGGCATCGTTCGATGTCACATCACTTTACACGTCCATTGCACATGAAAGTGGTGTCCAGGCGGTCAGGAAAATACTTATGCAGTCCTCATATACCACGGACGCTCTGGAGTTCATTGTTGATTTGCTTAACATTGTTCTTCGTAACAACTACTTTCTTTTCAAAGATGTCTATTATTTGCAACAGCGGGGTGTGACCATGGGGTCCCACGTGGCCCCCACTTATGCAAATATATTTATGCGCGTGTATGAGGAGGATGTCGTCTATCTGTCCCACCACTTCAGCCATGTGCTGAGGTGGTGGAGATATATCGACGACATCTTCCTCATATGGACAGGTAGCGAGACGGAATTGATTGCGTTTCAAGCCTTTTTAAATGGTTATGATCCGAATTTACAATTCACTCTCGTGCATTCCAGAACGGACATTCAGTTCCTGGATACCAGGGTTGTGTACAAGGAGGGAACATTACATACAGAACTATTTACCAAACCCACGGACACCAATACCTTCCTTTGTTATAATAGCTCCCATCCTAGGAGAATGGTGCAGTCACTTCCCTTCTCACAATTCCTGAGGGTAAAACGGGTCGTCTCCGATGAACAAAAATCTATTACAACCCTGGGGTCCATGGCAATGAGATTCCGCGAAAGGGGATACCCTAAATACCTGTTAGATCAACATATGGCCAAAGCACGCGGTATGGAGAGGGATACTCTGCTAACTCAACGGAAGACTGTGCAGAGAATAGCCAGGATTCCGTTTGTGTCAGTGTATAATGAACTCAGTCCATCTATCAACAGGGTTGTCAGGAAGCACTGGGATCTCCTTGGATCTTGTTTCAAGGAGATACCAGAATTTCAATGCCCCCCTTTATTCTCCTACCGTCGGTCAAGAAATCTCCGTGACCAATTGGTCAGGGCCGACATTGGCCCCAAAGGGTCCTGCAGACAGACCACATTAGCGCAGCCGGGCTTGGGGTGTTTCCCCTGCTTGGGGTGCGTTAATTGTAGGTACATTCGCAAAGGGAGATCGTTCATACATCCTCTCACAGGTGAATCACACAGTATACTGTTCCATCTTACGTGCAATTCCAGTTACGTTGTTTACGTACTTTCATGCCCCTGCAAACTACTCTATGTGGGTGAGACGACAACCGACCTGAAGACCCGCCTTAATAATCACCGCCTGAGCATTCGTAAGAAACGCCTTGATTTACCTGTTTCTAAACATTTTTCTGAGGCTGGGCACAGGGAGTGTGATCTGATGGTTTGGATCATCGACCATGTACCCCAGCCCAGACGTGGCGGTGACAGGTCTAAATTACTGAAACGTAGGGAACTCTGCTGGATCCATAGGCTTAACAGCCTTAAACCCAATGGATTGAACATTGAGTTTAATTTTGGGGAGGTGTTGTGAAGAGTGGCTTGCCCTCTGTGTCATGTGGATTATGCCTAGGTGTGTCTGTGTACACACAGAATATACATTTATTCAAAAACTGTTGAATCAACAGTAAATTTGATTCTTCCTCTTTTCTTCTTCTCTTTCACAGATCACCAGCACTCACCATGCGGAGGGGTTGAGCCTGAGAATGAAATTGACACAATTTTATACACAGGAGGTTAATACCTCTGATAGCTATGCTTTTTTTCTTTTTCTTTTTATATTGGTATTTCTCACTGTCCGATCAGGCACACACCAGGGGCACCACAACTGGGCCGATATGGTGTCACGGCTGTTCCATCATCTATCTGGTTTAGATTTGCCCCCTGCAACACCTGGGTACAGATTGGAGGAGAACCCTCGTGGGTATGTAAGCGACCGGACACCAGTGATGGGTAACCCCCTACATACAACGGTTTTCGTTGTGATGGTGGGCTCCAATCCAGGCATGGCATGAGGACAATCTGTTTTCCGGGCTGTCTGTGCCGGTCTGGTTCGCTATACCCTGAAGTACCACAACATGGATAAAGGGCATCTTTCCAGTCTCCAAGATGGCGTCCCGACATGGGACGTGAATGGGACATGCGCCGTGAAGCACCTAGGCCGGATGTGATGACGTAGTGGTGACGCAGCAGAGGGCGGCCTCTGATGACGCAAGGCGATTGACAACAGGCGATATCCCCTTCCTGGTGCCGGACCGAGATAACAGTGAGTCGGTTATGGGACCCAGCGATCGTACAGCTGCGGCGTTCAACTTACATAGGATCAAGTAATTGCATAGCTACAAGTTTTCGAAAGTGTCCTTTGATTCATTTCTCAGCTCCTCCCTCAGTATGTTTACACGCTTTGGGCACATCCACCGGCTGTGTACTAGTATAAGTGCAGCCGATGGGTCTGCCCTCTTCCTTTTTTTATTCACCATAAGTCTACAAATGTCTGATACATGCACTTGAATGATGTTTCACATTGTATTAACATCAGATATATGTAACTGATGACATTTGTTTTATTTTTGCACTTGTATTTTTTGTAATTATGTTTATGCATTGGCTAGCTTTGAACACGCCCCTTGGGGTGGGACGTGTAGTGATCACATGATTTGTAACTCAATTAACTCACCTATATAACTGCCCACACTTGATTTGTATTTGTGCTTGAGAAAGGCTCAGTATTGGAGCCGAAACGTTGTACCGCAAGGTTGATTAAAAACCACTTTTACTTTTTCAAGACCGGAGTGCCGTCCTTTTTCTGGATTCATTGATTGGGGTAAGAGGTTGATTCCCCTGGAACGTGCACCCTATTTTTCCTTCTTTGCAGTCAGTGCCGCCATTTTTCGTATTTATATATATATATAAAAAAGAAAAAAGAATTGGCAGCACCGTCAAAAATGAACAATGGATGAAGGGTGCAAAAAAGCCCAATGCGGATATAAGCCAATCCAGTAATTACAGGCGATAAAGAGGGCAGCACTCCAATAGTAAAAAATACAAAAAACTTTATTTACCCATAAGGCTGTAGCGACGTTTCGGCTCTTACACAGGAGCCTTCCTCAAGCAGTGTGTACATACCAAACTCTAAGCATATATAGTGTTTGTAGACAATCATAATCAATTACATGTTAAGTGAGCATAATTAATAAAAAAACAAAATTATACAATACATCGTAAATGTGAAAACAAATCAAACAAGCAATAGATACAATACATTCGTGATACACCTGATCAGACAGGGATTATTACTGTAGGTATAAGGTATATTAGAATATCCACATAACTACATAATTGTTGATATCATCAGTGCCAACTGTATATAATTACATAAAGTGCTAAGTGCTAATCTTACAGGTGATGTGCATGTAGGTTATCGGGTGAGGGACGGCTGTATTCCATGCTGACATGTGCGGTCCGGCGTTCCTGGATCACCACTGCGCATGTCCTTGTGACGTGTATTGCATGTTCCCGGCCAGTGTTGATCGCATCATATGACGTCACCGTATTGCGGCGGCCATTTTAAGTAAGGGCCAACGGCCCATTGTGTCATGTTAACATACACTCTAAGACGACTGCGTCTTTCTGCATCATAGAATCAAAATAATAGTGGCGTAAGAGAGTGTCAGGGTATCGTAAGTGGCTGAGTGGGTTCGAATGGGGGCCACACCTACCACCAAAGGTGAAGCCGCCAGCCGTGACCAAAGCGCGGCTGCGCATCTGCATGCGAATACAGGGTCGCACCGCTGCAATGGTCAAAAACCCACCTATCACCACTACACCCGGAGGGTTCTCCTCATCACGCTCCGCCTCACACATACCAAAATAAACAAACAATACATAAAGCAAAGGACACAGAAGTGTATAGGCCGTGTTCTGTATGAATAATGGTGTCCAGATGCTGCGACCACACAGTCCACATGGGTACCACACCGTTTTTCCTCATCCCGAATTCAGCAGCACAACATCTGCAAGAAAAGTGAAATTAAATCATGAGTACAAAAAATAAATCAAAAACAAACATTTTTCTGAAAGAATTTTTTTTTTTCGGAATAAACGAAAATTGGTGTTTTATACACACAAGTCACATATTTTACACTGGAACAGTCGACATCCAAATGCGTGACACGAGGGCAAGCCACGCACCTATCCTACCCCAACCTTGTAGTCCACATTTAGACCATGCGGTTGTAAGGAATTTAACGTGTAAATCCACTTTAATTCTCTCTTTTTTAATATGCCAATCCTATTACCACCTCTCCTGGGCATCGGTATAAAATCGATAATGCAGCACTTCAAATCTTTCTCAGTGTGTTTCTGGTTAGCAAAATGTTTAGATACTGGTAAATCTAGTCGTTTTTTCCTCACACTGAGTCGGTGATTGTTAAATCGTGTCTTAAAGTCGGTTGTTGTTTCCCCAACGTATAACAGTTTACATGGGCAGACAATCACATACACCACAAAGCTGGAGTCACAAGTCAGGTAATGTTTTAACTGATATGCGATCCCAGTCTGTGGGTGCGTGAAAGACCTGCCCTTAAGGATATATTTACAATTTACGCAGGATAGACAGGGAAAACAGCCAACACTGGCACCTGTCAGCGTCAGCTGTTTTGCCGTCTTAAGAGTTCCCACGTCAGCCCTTACCAGTTGGTCCTTAAGGCTCTTAGACCTACGGTAGGACATAATAGGTGGAGAATGGAATTCTTTGACCATATTGAAGCAACCACCCAGTATGCTCCAATGGCGTCGGATGATGTTGCTAATGTCAACGCTTTGTTCACAATGGGTGGAGATAAAAGGGATCCTAGTCATCTGTGTTTGTTTTGTTTTTCTTTTTAGAATGTCATCCCTATTGAGTTGACTGACCAATTTCTTTTGTTCTTGTAGCAATTTGGTTGGATACCCCCGTGCCTCAAATTTGTGTAACAGTGTGTCCAATGTGGCATCGGATGTCGCAGGATCTGAAACAATACGTTTCACCCTCAGAAACTGAGAATGTGGAAGGGATTTTATCATGGACCTGGGGTGATTACTGCTGTATGTCAGTAGCGTATTCCGGTCGGTCGGCTTAGTAAACAGTTCTGTCTGTAATTTGCCAGCCGACAGGATTACGCGGGTGTCCAAGAATTGCATTTCGACACGAGAGTGTACCAAAGTGAACTGCAGTGCCTTATCAATACCATTAAGAAAATCATGGAAATCAAAAAGTTGTTGGGCATCACCCGTCCAGATGAGGAAGACGTCGTCTATGTACCGCCACCACGCCCTTACATGTTGGAAGTGGTGGCTTCCATAGACGACGTCTTCCTCAAACTGGCGCATATAAATATTGGCATAAGTGGGGGCCACGTTGGACCCCATCGCCACGCCCTGTTGTTGTACATAGTATGAATCTTGAAATAGAAAATAATTATGCCTGAGTACAATTTCCAACAAAGCTAGTATGAAATGTTGGGAGCCATCAGTGAGTGTGGATTTCTCCAACATGGAACCAACAGCAGCCAGTCCCTTTTGATGATCTATTGATGTATAGAGTGAAGTTACATCAAACGATGCTAATATCACATCAGATACATCAATAAGATCAATCTCTTGTAGTTTAAGTAAGAAATCACTGGTGTCACGAATGTATGAACTGCCTCCACAGGCAAAACTACACAGAACTTTATCAAGAAAAATGGCAATGTGGCTAAAAATTGAATCGGAGCCCGAAACAATGGGGCGGCCCGGCGGGTCGACGAGGGACTTGTGGATCTTAGGCAACACATAAAGTACCGGAGTAACAGGATGCGTTACAGTAAGAAATTCCACAACCCCCTCGTCGATTATTCCCGCATGCAAAGCATCCGTCAATACACTGTCAATCAATTTAGCAATGTGAAACTTTGGGTCAAAATCAATGTGACTATAGACGGTTTCGTCACCCAATTGCCGCTTGATCTCGGCAATATATTTATGGGTGTCAAGCACGACCACCGCACCGCCTTTATCAGCGGCCTTAATGGTGAGCTCGTGATCGAGCTTTAATTCTTTGAGAGCAACCATCTCCTCAGTAGTCACATTGGGATGAGCAAAGGGCTGTGAAGAGTATGTCTCTTTGAGCCTCTGAATATCAGACTTGACGGCAGCCATATACGCGTCAACCGCAGGTTCATTAATGACTGGACTGAAGCTGCTTTTAGTTGAGAGATCGAACATGCCAAGAGAGAAATCACTCATCTTTGCATGCTCGATCCTCTCCCTGTTATGGAACCAAATCCTCAACTTAATGGCACGAAAAAAATTATGCAAATCAAAATCAAGTTCAAACCAGTCTGCAATGGTTCGAGCACAAAAAGAAAGTCCCTTACTAAGTACACTCACTTGGGCATCAGTCAAGTTCTTAGAGGAAAGGTTCACCACGGTCACTTCTTCCTTGACGGATTGTTCCTGCCCGGAGGTCGGGGTTTGTTGTTGCGCTGCTTTTTGTTGTCTCCTGTGCCTATGGCCTCCGCGCCGGATACGTTGTCTCCGGACAATTCTGTCTCCCTTGACCCTAAAAAAGCTTGATCAACCGAAAAAGAATCCTGAGTGGGTTTCTGCTTCTTTTTCCATCCATCTTTATTTGCATAGACAGTCTTATCACTAGATTGCCAGGAGTATATATTGCCTTTTTTGTCCATTGCAGCGGTGCGACCCTGTATTCGCATGCAGATGCGCAGCCGCGCTTTGGTCACGGCTGGCGGCTTCACCTTTGGTGGTAGGTGTGGCCCCCATTCGAACCCACTCAGCCACTTACGATACCCTGACACTCTCTTACGCCACTATTATTTTGATTCTATGATGCAGAAAGACGCAGTCGTCTTAGAGTGTATGTTAACATGACACAATGGGCCGTTGGCCCTTACTTAAAATGGCCGCCGCAATACGGTGACGTCATATGATGCGATCAACACTGGCCGGGAACATGCAATACACGTCACAAGGACATGCGCAGTGGTGATCCAGGAACGCCGGACCGCACATGTCAGCATGGAATACAGCCGTCCCTCACCCGATAACCTACATGCACATCACCTGTAAGATTAGCACTTAGCACTTTATGTAATTATATACAGTTGGCACTGATGATATCAACAATTATGTAGTTATGTGGATATTCTAATATACCTTATACCTACAGTAATAATCCCTGTCTGATCAGGTGTATCACGAATGTATTGTATCTATTGCTTGTTTGATTTGTTTTCACATTTACGATGTATTGTATAATTTTGTTTTTTTATTAATTATGCTCACTTAACATGTAATTGATTATGATTGTCTACAAACACTATATATGCTTAGAGTTTGGTATGTACACACTGCTTGAGGAAGGCTCCTGTGTAAGAGCCGAAACGTCGCTACAGCCTTATGGGTAAATAAAGTTTTTTGTATTTTTTACTATTGGAGTGCTGCCCTCTTTATCGCATATATATATATATATATATATATATATATATATATGTATATACAGTACAGACCAAAAGTTTTTACACACCTTCTCATTCAAAGAGTTTTCTTTATTTTCATGACTATGAAAATTGTAGATTCACACTGAAGGCATCAAAACTATGAATTAACACGTGGAATTATATACATAACAAAAAAGTGTGAAACAACTGAAAATATGTCATATTCTAGGTTCTTCAAAGTAGCCACCTTTTGCTTTGATTACTGCTTTGCACACTCTTGGTATTCTCTTGATGAGCTTTAAGAGGTAGTCACCTGAAATGGTCTTCCAACAGTCTTGAAGAAGTTTCCAGAGATGCTTAGCACTTGTTGGCCCTTTTGCCTTCACTCTGCAGTCCAGCTCACCCCAAACAGGTTCAGTATGCCTTCAATTTTGAATAAATCCCCAACAGTGTCACCAGCAAAGCACCCCCACACCATCACACCTCCTCCTCCATGCTTCACGGTGGGAACCAGGCATGTAGAGTCCATCCGTTCACCTTTTCTGCGTCGCACAAACACACGGTGGTTGGAACCAAAGATCTCAAATTTGGACTCATCAGACCAAAGCACAGATTTCCACTGGTCTAATGTCCATTCCTTGTGTTCTTTAGCCCAAACAAGTCTCTTCTGCTTGTTGCCTCTCCTTAGCAGTGGTTTCCTAGCAGATATTCTACCATGAAGGCCTGATTCACACAGTCTCCTCTTAACAGTTGTTCTAGAGATGTGTCTGCTGCTTGAACTCTGTGTGGCATTGACCTGGTCTCTAATCTGAGCTGCTGTTAACCTGCGATTTCTGAGGCTGGTGACTCTAATGAACTTATCCTCCGCAGCAGAGGTGACTCTTGGTCTTCCTTTCCTGGGGCGGTCCGCATGTGAGCCAGTTTCTTTGTAGCGCTTGATGGTTTTTGTGACTGCACTTGGGGACACTTTCAAAGTTTTCCCAAGTTTTCAGACTGAATGACCTTCATTTCTTAAAGTAATGATGGCCACTCGTTTTTCTTTACTTAGCTGCTTTTTTCTTGCCATAATACAAATTCTAACAGTCTATTCAGTAGGACTATCAGCTGTGTATCCACCTGACTTCTCCACAACGCAACTCATGGTCCCAACCCCATTTATAAGGCACGAAATCCCACTTATTAAACCTGACAGGGCACACCTGTGAAGTGAAAACCATTTCAGGTGACTACCTCTTGAAGCTCATCAAGAGAATGCCAAGAGTGTGCAAAGCAGTAATCAAAGCAAAAGGTGGCTACTTTGAAGAACCTAGAATATGACATATTTTCAGTTGTTTCACACTTTTTTGTTATGTATATAATTCCACATGTGTTAATTCATAGTTGTGATGCCTTCAGTGTGAATCTACAATTTTCATAGTCATGAAAATAAAGAAAACTCTTTGAATGAGAAGGTGTGTCCAAACGTTTGGTCTGTACTGTATATATATATATATATATATATATATATATATATATTTATATAGTGGGGTTTCGCTCTGGTAGACAGGATTAGCGGACACAGTATAGAGGCAACTTCTTTGGATCAAACAGTTCAGTGTTTTATTCACAGTTTAGGAAAGTGACAAAACAAGCAATCATAAACAAGCAAAAAGTCACCTTGCAGTGTTGGTGGTAAATCACACCATGCGGCAATTCTGCCTCAAAGAGTTCTTGAGCAAAGCAGCAAGCACCAACCTGTTTTCACGCCAAACAGGTAGCAAGCCTTCATCCAGACACAAGGCTCCCAGATCCCAACACAGAGACACTGCTTCTGAGCCCAGCTGCCTATTTAAGGACAGCCAGGCACTGCCAAAACCCGGACCGGCACTTAAAATCTGGTCCGGTATTTGAAAATACCTGTTTTTCCAGACCAAACCTCTCACTGTGTGTCACAATAATATATATATATATATATATATATATATTGAAGAAAAATCCAACGGGAGCACCATCCAGAGAGCGGGTGCAATGTCCAAAAATGGCTTTCTGCAGATACCGGAGCCTATACCGGAAGAATGGAGCGGCGCCCAGGGATAATAGTAAGTGCAGGGAGATCCGTGGGCGCCGCTCTCCATGTCTGTATGCTTAGTTTAGATTTTTTATTGTAGTGAAAGGTCTTCTTTAAAATTGTGTAAAAACGAAATTTGTGCACTTAAAATGTGTACTATTCAGGCTCTTAGGTCTAAATCAGGAATAACAAAATATATAAACCAGTCTCACATTAAATGATGGAAAGAATAGATTCCTGAAAAACCGCATAGTCTGAGCAGTGGTTTCCAATGTTAAAAACAGAACAAAAAAATGCAAATCAAACATGGCAGATTTATCTTCATAATTGCTCCTCTGAGTGAAATAAGCAAATGGATAAATAAGCACACCAAGGAAAGGACTCAATCCTAATACAAATACATAAGTTCTTTTTTCAAGTTCAAGCCATTCGGATGCCTCGTTTTTAATCAAAGAATCTAAAAGGCTTCCCTCTGTATTAGACGCTTTTGGAAATAGAAGGTAAAACTCGCTTGATTCCAAAAGCGGAAAAAGCTCGTAAGCTCCTAACATGCACCAAAATAAAATGCCTAGCTGCATTTGAAATATTGACATACGAAGAATTGGTGACATAATTTAAATGTTCTAAGATTCTATTTTTCAACCTTCTTATAGTGCTTCCGACATAAAGGAGGTCACATTGTGTGCATCTGATAACATAAATAACCCCAGTGGTGTTGCAGTTTATATAAGACCTAATGGGGAAAGTTAAAGTATGTTCTGAATCCTGGAACATTTTGGTGGGCAGGACATAACCACAAGTCTTGCAGGGATGACTGCCGCACCGTGTGAACCCGGTATATTTTAGCCAGGTACTGACCTCAGTTCTCTTTGGAGTGGAAGTGAAAAGTCAAGGGGACAGTGAAGAAGCAAGCGAGGGAGACCGTCTAGCTGCCACTCTATAACCATCCTGCAGTAAGCCATGTAAAATGTCATCTTCATGTAGGATCGACATACATTCCGATACCACCTGTTTAACCTGCTGGAATTGGTTACTGTACGTAAGAACTAATGTAGGCAGGTTGTTGCGCCCTTTCCCACCTGCTGTATTCGCACCATCCCCAACCTTATCATTCCTCCCAAAAAGTAGTGTCTCACGATTTTTCATCTGTGCTATTTTTTCAGCTCTTTTAATCATCCAACTAAGATAGCCGCTTGCCAACATACGTGATGTGATGGTACGGCACTCCATAGCGAAGGCCGCATAATCACTGCAATTTCTTCTGGCACGCAACATTTCGCCTACCGGTATAGACCTGATAGTATGCATGGGATGATGGCTGTTAGCTCTCAAAATCGCATTGCCGGCAACCGGTTTACGATAAGTAGATGAAGGTTTATTCAAATGGGGGATACCCATAAGAGTTAGATTGAAAAAATTAATCGTAAACCTGTCCTGTGTGAATAAGTAAATCTCAAGTTGTAAGGTTTGTCATTGAGATAGCATATGAAATCATGTATGGCAGGCACATCGCCGCTCCAGATCTTCTAGTTTCACCTGGCTTACTAGTGATGTTTCTTCGCTCTATCCCTCCATCCCCCATGACGTGGTTTTATTCGCATTGGAATTTCATTTGCAGCCGTCATAAGTTGTATTTTATAGATTATATTATAGAAGTTACTGAATTTTTATTGACGGTCTGTTCTTTTTGCAAACACGGGGAGTTTCAATTTTCCCCCTCCCTAGCAAATTTAACCATGTCATACTGGGAGGAAAGGTATATATATACCACAGATAATCCTTTTGTGGCAGCACTGGATTGGTATGGCAGGTACATCGAAGATCTGCTCATTATCTGGAGCGGCGATGTGTCTGCCATACCTGATTTCATACGCTATCTCAATGACAATCCTTACAGCTTGAGATTTACTTATTCACAGGACAGGTTTACGATAAATTTTCTCGATCTAACTCTTACGGGTATCCCCCATTCGAATATACATTCATCTACTTATCGTAAACCGGATTTTGAGAGCTAACAGCCATCATCTCATGCATACTATCAAGTCTTTACCGGTAGGCGAAATGTTGCGTGCCTGAAGAAATTGCAGTAATGATGTGGCCTTCACTATGGAGTGCCGTACCTTCACGTCACGTATGTTGGCAAGGGGCTATCCTAGTTGGATGATAAAAAGAGCTGAAAAAATAGCACAGATGAAAAATCATGAGACACAACTTTTTGAGAGGACTGATAAGGTTTGGGACGGTGCGAATACAGCAGGTGGGAAAGATCGCAACAAACTGCCTACATTGCTTCTTACGTACAGTAACCAATTCCAGCAGGTTAAACAGGTAGTATCGGAATTTATGTTGATTCACAATTGATCATCCCTGCAAGATGCACACAATGTGACCTCCTTTATTTCGGAAGTACTATAAGAAGGTTGAAAAATAGAATCTTGGAACATTTAAATTATGTCACCAATTCTTCGTATGTCAATATTTCAAATGCAGCTAGGCATTTTATTTCGGTGCATGATAGGAGCTTGCAAACTTTTTCCACTTTTGGAATCAAGCGAGTTTTACCTTCTATTCAAGGGGGCAATTTCCAAAAGCGTCTAATACAGAGGGAAGCCTTTTAGATTCTTCAATTAAAAACGAGGCATCCGAATGGCTTGAACTTGAAAAAAGAACTTATGTATTTGTATTAGGATTGAGTCCATTCCTGGTGTGCTTATTTATCCATTTGCTTATTTCACTCAGAGGAGCAATTATGAAGATAAATCTGCCATGTTTGATTTGCATTTTTTTGTTCTGTTTTTAACATTGGAAACCACTGCTCAGACTATGCGGTTTTTCAGGAATCTATTCTTTCCATCATTTTATGTGAGACTGGTTTATATATTTTGTTATTCCTGATTTAGACCTAAGAGCCTGAATAGTACACATTTTAAGTGCACAAATTAGTGCACTTAGTAAGTTTTTACACAATTTTAACTTACACCAATGTTAACTTCAGATTTTCTTATTGGCTCTGGCTTGGGTGTGTCGCAATCTACTGCTTCTAATCAGCACCTGGAGATGGGAGGAGTGGTTGTGACCAGCCTTTATAGCCATCGCCATTTGGAATTCTGATCAGTCATGATTAAGAACACGTTTGTTCGAAACGCGTAGACGATCACTTGGAACACTGAGGTGATGCTGTCACTGTATGGGTCTGTACTATATTGAATAAAGGAACCCACAATATTTTCAACTTCGATGCTGGATTCATCTTTTCATCCCTACAAGTTCACGGTCTTACCAAGGTTTCCGTGCATCAGGGAAGTCGATCTTGTCTAGAGGGAGTTATTCATAACTCAATAGCGCTATCTATTAGTTTTCATAGTCTTATTACAACTTATTACAGCTGAAAAACGAGGCAGATTTATTTATTGAATATTATGTTAGGACAATCGGGAAACTTTTTGTCTCCCTAATGATATTGATCTAGGTGTGCAGATCCACCGAAGCCATCCACCAGATGCAAAATAACTTTGAGGTTTACTGGTTCTCAGTCAGTCCTATATTATAGTGCACAAGGCTGCCATTGTAAGGTATGCTGGTTGTTATCTGTCTCATGAATAGATGGATGGCTTGTACATACCTGGCTTTTGACATATAGCCTTTGTGTGGTTGTCTATTGTATGTCATACATAATAGGAGTCTAAGATGCATCCAGCTATCTTCTTAATGCTGTTGCCAAACCTTTTTGATGGGGTTTCCATCAATTTCTAACCTTTTTTTATGAACCAGACACCCTCTTCTTTTCCGAGCAGGGGGTGCCTGGGGTTCTCCCATTGACTTCCATTGTATTAAATTGTATTCGAGCACCCAAATTATTCAGCTGAGCAGTCCGATCTGCCGAGCATAGCATGCTCGCTCATCACTACAGATTATCTTTTAATATACTGTAGAAAGAGTTATGTGGTGGACTTGAGGATCAGTATTTCTTTCTGTTCGGAAGACTTTTTTTTTGTTTTTGCGTGTTTGTTTTGGAGACTATAAAAAAAAAAAGAGTTATGTGGCGCTCAAGGCTAAAGATATAGGTGCTCTCAGTTATGGTTCCCAGCCCAGAAATAAAGTAGAAAATAACTTGAGCACTCCACAGTACAAAATTAAGTTAGTGCATCTTTTTATTGAATTTTATAGTAAGGCAATCAACATGTTTGATGTTTCAGTCAGTTATATGACCTTTCTCAAACACTACAACAAAGCAGATAACAAATATATATCAATATATGTACAGCACCTATCAAAGAAATATAATTCATACATACATAGTATGTCAAATAGCTTAATATTAACACCAGAAATAGCAATAAATCTAATAATACGTGGTACAAAGTGCAGGGTTGAATAGTCCAGTGGAGCCCTCCAAGGGGGAAAATTAACACTAGAAATCTCATGGCTCTGTAAAAAAAGATAAGGAATAGTAATTTTATAGCCTAAAACCTCAATTTTCAATAAACATACATACAGTTGCAAGAAAAAGTATGTGAACCCTTTGGAATGAAATGGAGTTCAGCGCAAATTGGTCATAAAATGTGATCTGATCTTCATCTAAGTCACAACAATAGACAATCACAGTCTGCTTAAACTAATAACACACAAAGAATTAAATGTTACCATGTTTTTATTGAACACACCATGTAAACATTCACAGTGCAAGTGGAAAAAGTATGTGAACCCTTGGATTTAACTGGCTGAACCTCCTTTGGCAGCAATAACTTCAACCAAACGTTTCCTGTAGTTGCAGATCAGACGTGCACAACGGTCAGGAGTAATTCTTGACCATTCCTCTTTACAGAAGTGTTTCAGTTCAGCAATATTCTTGGGATGTCTGGTATGAATAGCTTTCTTGAGGTCAGGCCACAGCATCTCAATCGGGTTGAGGTCAGGACTCTGACTGGGCCACTCCAGAAGGTGCATTTTCTTCTGTTTAAGCCATTCTGTTGTTGATTTACTTCTATGCTTTGGGTTGTTGTCCTGTTGCAACACCCATCTTCTGTTGAGCTTCAGTTGGTGGACAGATGGCCTTAAGTGCTCTTGCAAAATTTCTTGATAAACTTAGGAATTCATTTTTCCTTCGTAGGGATGGGCTGCACCTGAATGGAGAAGGGGCAGCTGTGTTGGGGGAGAAGATGGCTAGAAGATTGGAGGAGTGTTTAAACTAGGGACTTAGGGGAAGGAGGGTAAATACGTTACAGGATGGGAAGATAGTGCAGATAGAGACCGAGTGCTAGGTAATGGGTGAGGAGGGACTAGAACAGTTCAGAAGGAAAGGTGTAGGGTAAAAAATATACATAAACCTCTTAATTGTATGCATACAAATACCAGAAGCCTGACTAATAAAACTGGTGAACTGTAATTAACGATGTGTGAGGAGGACTATGACATAGTGGAAATAACTGAGACATGCCTGGATGATAGCTATGATTGGGCGTTTAACATACAGGGTTACAGTCTGTTTGGAAAGGATCACCAAAACCGGAGAGGGGAGGAGGGGTCTGCCTTTATGTAAAGTCCTGTCTAAAGCCCACAGTCCAAAAAGATATAAGTG
This sequence comes from Bufo gargarizans, assembly GCF_014858855.1. Taxonomy (NCBI): domain Eukaryota; kingdom Metazoa; phylum Chordata; class Amphibia; order Anura; family Bufonidae; genus Bufo; species Bufo gargarizans. Next base: position 317,331,867 of record NC_058080.1, read on the forward strand.
AGGGACATGAACATGTGTAGTCACTGTGGGTAGAAAGAAATACATGGAGGTAAAAACAATAATAAAATACTAATATGCGTTTATTATAAACCACCTAATATACCAGAGTCCACAGAAAATCTACTACTAAACGAGATACACAAGGCGGGAGATCATAATGAGGTTGTTATTATGGGAAACTTCAACTACCCATATATAGACTGGGAAACTGAAACCTGTACATCTCATAAAGGAAACAGGTTCTTGGCAATAACCAAAGACAATTACCTTTCCCAACTGGTTCAGGACCCGACTAGCGGGACAGCCATACTGGACTTGGTATTAACCAATAGACCTGACAGAACAACAGATGTGCAGGTCAGGGAACACCTGGGAAACAGTGACTATAAGGTAATAACCTTCTAATTATCATTCAAAAGAGTGTTTCTTCAGGGAGGAACAAAAATATCAAACTTCAAAAAGAAAACATTTTGCTAACTAAGAGAGGCCAAAAGCATAACTAACTGGGGCAAAGTCCTCAAAAATAAAAATACACCCACAAAATGGGATATTTTTAAAGCATCCTAAAATTTGATTGTGAGAGGTACATACCTTATGGGAATAAAAGATTAAGGAACAAGAAAAAAAACGATGTGGATAAATAGAAATGTAAAGAAACCAATAAATGACAAAAAGAAAGCATTTAAATCACTAAAACAGGAGTGTAGCGAGGAAGCACTGAAAAACTATAAGGAAAAAAATAAAATAGGTAAAAAACAAATAAAAGCAGCCAAACTAGAGACCGAGAGATTAATTGGCAAAGAGAGCAAAACTAACCCTTAAATGTTCTTCAATTATATAAATGGTAAAAGGTATAAATCTGAAGGTGTCGGCCCTTTACAGAGTAATGAGGGTGGAGTAGCAATGAGGAGAAAGCAAAGCTATTAAATATTTTTTTCTCCACTGTATTCACTAAGGGAAATAAACTGTCAGATGATATGCAGAATGTAAAAGTAAATTCCCCATTAAAAGTGCCCTGTCTGACACAGGAAGAAGTACATCGGCGTCTTAAAAAGATTAAAATAGACAAATCGCCAGGACCGGATGGCATACACCCCCTTATCCTAAGAGAATTAAGTAATGTCATAGCTAGACCCTTATTTCTGATATTTAAGGACTCTATACCGACAGGGAGCGTTCCACAGGGAGTGTTCCACAGGATGGTTCCACAGGATTGGCGCATAGCAAATGTGATGCCAATATTCAAAAAAGGTCCAAAAACAGAAAACGGAAACTATAGGCCGGTAAGTTTAACATCTGTCGTGGGTAAACTGAAGGTTTTCTAAGAGAAGCTGAAAGTATCCTTTTCCTCCCAATGCACCCTGATTCCTTCTCCGTCAACAGGCCTGGGGAACTATCAATGACACATACAGTATGATGTCAAAAACAGCTCTGTTTTAATCTTGACCATATGGGCCTTTTTATACATCCATACATACATACATACAAGAAACAGCTACGGCTCACATTACAATAGTGCTGACTAGAAACAGTTCCCTATATCGACAGAAGGTCAATGTAAATATATTCACCCTCTAGTATGATGTCACCTAACCTCCTGTCCTTCATACAGATCATATAGCTTATTCTAGTTAACCCTTCAATCCCCTCTTAAGTCATGAATATGACCTATCTTTTTTCTCTCATAGAGAGGTAAGTAGCATATGATTGTCCAGGGTCTGTGGGTTTTGGACACATTACACAAAACATCTGTATGAGGGAAGGGATACATTGGATACAACAACATATGACAATCAAAGAAGCAATTATAATTATAATACTGATCAATAATGTTTTTGACCAACTCAAATCCGGCAGCCAGCTCAATAACCAGTCCCACCAAGAGGATGAATCAACATCTTTCATGATATTATTAGCAATTTTATGTAACGCTTGAATATGGGACTGGATTAATCTGGAATGGTCAGATAAATTAAAGCAAGACATTCCTTTAAAATCTTGACATTCTATATTATGTTTAAGTAACAGATAATCCACAGCAAATCTAGTTTCTAGCACTGCTCCTCTTGCGCCTTGTATATCTAAAAACATGTCTGATAAGGCGATAGAGGTATGATTCAGAGATTTAGCCAAGTCACATGCAATAGAATTTATAGTACGAGTATTATATATAGCCAGTCCAGGCACTCCTAATGTAGAGGTGCCCAAACTTGTATATTCTATGTTTCAATCATTTTTATTGAATTTTTTCAACATAAGTTATGAGCAAACACCATCAGATACACAGTAGGTATTTGGTCATACATATAGGTACTCATAGATGGCGATGCATTACATTCTGCAGTAGGTAAGTTAATACAAGTAAACAAGTATTAAAGAGTAACAGAAAGTAACAAAGAATAAACATTGCCTTGATACAAAATAACATTACAGTCATATAATGTTCAGACAGCACTATAGCGATACGTCATAGGGTTGACCTGGGGACCTGGGCATGAACCGCATCCACGACTCCCATTGATACAAGAACCTATCCACGCTATGTTCTTTATAAGCCATAGCTTTTTCATACGCACAGTTGTTATGGACTCTGGCTAAAATTTCAGCCACAGACGGGACAGTTGCTGATTTCCAATATTTAGTTAGCGCTAATTTTGTGACCAGCAGTAAATGCGCCACCAGGATTCTGCACTTGGGTGGGACTACTCGTATACCCCTGAAAAACAGAGCCATGTACACGTTTTTGTTGACCGTAATACCACAAAATTTAGAGGCTACCGCGAACATGTCTGACCAGATTTTTAATATCAAAGGGCACTCCCAAAGGATGTGAAGCAATGTGCCAGAGCAACCACATCCACGACAACAGAAATGAGACGTGCCAGTGTAGAGTTTGCTCAATTTGTCAGGGGTATAGTACCATCTCAAACACGACTTAACGGCTGCCTCATACAAGGTTGTGCTACGAAATGTCTTGGAGATGAATTTGAATGTTTCAATCCAGTCTAACTCAGGTATAATTACTTTTAGTTCCCTGTCCCATGCTTAAAGTGGTGCGGATTTGGAAAAGGTGGACTTCAAGCCAAGAGCTTGGTACAGTGACCCAATACCCTCTTTGTGGTCAGGTCGTGTCGGCCGGGCCCATATCTCAAAAATTCCCTTGTGTGCAATCACCTGGTAAGGTGATTTCAATTGTAGGAGGTGCCGAACCTGCAAGAATTTAAAGAAGTCTCCCCTAGGTATTGTAAATGCCTCCTGGAGCTCGCTAAAGGATTTTAAGGAGCCATTACTGTAAAGCTGACTAAAAGTGTTGATACCTAAGGGGCCCCATGATGATAAGTCTAACTCAGGAATATGTAATTCCACTAACTGCAAAGGTGCCGTTTCTAACAGTGAGAGTGGAGTCGGAGTACAATTTTTGTGAAATAGACACCAATCGTATAATGAGGTTTTCATCACAAGAGGTAAAGACAGAACCCTAGATTTGGAGACGCTTAGAAGGGCTTTGAGATGGCCACTCGGGGCTGACGCAGATTCTATTTGTACCCATGGAGTTTGAACATCCAGTGTCCACCATTTCTTCAGCGCCTGGATTTGAGTGGCCAGGAAGTAATCCCTAAGATCTGGAAGGTTAAGACCTCCATTAGTTTTACTTTTTGTGAGAGTACTCGTAGCAATCTGAGGCCTACTTCCAGACCACACAAAGCCGCGGAGCAGGCCCTGTGCCCTCTTGAAAAAGAAGTTGGGGACTATTCTAAAGATAAACAGAAGGTTTGGCAAGACAAACATTTGGAAGGTCGCAATGCGTCCAACCCAGGATATTTCATACTTGCTATATGAGGCGAAGTCTCGCTTAATCATCTCCAGCAGGGGGAGATAGTTAACCCTGAAACAGACTGGGAAGGGTCGGAGGTAAATTTATACCCAGGTATTATATGCTATCCTGTCTCCAATCGAACGGGAAGGCGATCTTTAGGGAGTCTACCAGGTTGCTTACTATATTTAAAGGGAGAATTTGGGATTTGGACTCATTGACTTTATAGTATGATAAGCGACCATACTCTTTAATAATAGAAAGTGCTACCGGAAGGGCAATTTGAGGTGATGAGAGTGTCATGAGCACATCATCTGCATACATAGAGATGCAGTGCTTGAACTTCCCAATCTGAATTCCAGGGACATCCGGACTGAGTCTAATAGCCTGAGCCAGAGGTTCCATCAACAGGATGAATATCAAGGGTGAAAGGGGACACCGTTGACGTGTGCCATTAGTCAAGGGAAATGACCTAGATAATGCCCCGTTAATGAATACTTTAGCAGAGGGATTAGAGTAAAGAGCTCGTACTGCCTCTATGAATGCCTCCCCCAGTCCCATTATTTTCAACACAGAGAAGGCGAACGACCAGTTCAGTCGGTCGAACGCCTTCTCTGGGTCCAGGGCCACCAGCAGCGCACTAATCCCTTTACGGTTAATACTATGATGTTCAAATTCCTGCGGGAGTTATCAGTAATCTGCCTACCTTTGACAAAACCCGTCTGATCAGCAGATGTAAGGAATGGTATAATGTCTGATAATCTAGTTGCTAAAATCTTAGCATAAACTTTCAAGTCTGTGTTTAACAGGGATATAGGTCTAAAATTTGGGGGTCTATCTGGCGTTTTACCTGGTTTTGGCAGTGCTACTATAGTGGCAGATAGCATCTCGGCTGGAAGTGAACCCTCTGTAAATGCTGTATTAAAGACCGGCAAAAGGTGGGGATGAGTTGGTCTTGAAAAGTTTTGTAGTAAATATTGGTCAGACCATCTGGGCCAGGGGACTTGTGAGGATATGGCTTTAGCGATCTTAAAGGTACTGATAGGGTTGGGCAATTTATTCCTTTGATGGTCATTTAGGGCTGGGAGGTTTAATTTCTCTAGATAAGAGCTAATCTCAAGGGGCGATACGGATTCTATCTCAGGGGAGTCTTTTAGGTTGTATAGGGCCGAATAATATTCTACAAATTGATCTGCCATAGCCCTCGGGTCATAAATCTTATGTCCTTTGATCGGGTGAACCAGGTGAGGGGTTCTGGCTTTGGCGGTTCTCATTTTTAGGCAGCGGGCCAATAGTTTCCCTGCTTTGTTATCCTGTGAGTAGTAGCAGGCCTTGGAGGCCCTCAGGTTTTTTTCAAATGCAAAAAGAAGACACTCCCTAAGTTGCTTTCTCAGGGCATGTATTTGGACTACCCTTTCTGCAGATAGGGAGGATTTATTCAGTGATTCTAGGGAGGTAAGTTGGGAAAGTATGGCCTGCAGTTTCTGTTCCCTTCGTTTTTTCGCCTGGTGTCCCAGTTTGATGAAAATGCCTCGGATGTAGGACTTATGGGCATTCCATAGGCTACATGGATTGGAGACGGAGCCCACGTTCAGCTCAAAATAGTCGGTTAGTGCTCTATTGATTTCTGCTTTATATCCTGGGTTGGAGACAATGTAAGGGCTACATCGCCAGAGGGTTTCTCGTACATAATATGTTTTCTGATTTGACAGGGAGATAGCAGCATGATCAGACCATTTAATTACTTCTACCGTGGACTGCGTGGCCAGCTGTAGGAGTGATCTGCTGACCAAAAAAAGGTCTATGCGGGAGTAGGAATTGCACAGGTGAGAAAAAGGAGTAATCTCTTTCAGATGCATGCTGAATTCTCCAAATGTCGTACAGCTCTTCACGTCTCAAAAGAGGATTCAAAGTGGGATAAGAACTTCTAGTTTTGGCCGAGGAATCCATCTCAACATCGGGCACTAGATTGAAATCTCCACAAATCACCAAATGACCTTGTCGTAATTTCTCTGTTTTCGCTAACACTTTATTAAGGAACTGTAGTTGATGCCTATTTGGAGCATAAACGGCCACTATAGTATACACTATATTATTCAGAGTGCATGTTAAGATAATGAATCTGCCGTTTTTGTCTATGAACGTACTACTAACTGAAAAGGCAACAGTGTTCTTAAAAGCCAGAATGACTCCTCTTTGCTTTTTGCGGTAATGAGACTGCACGACATGTGGGAATAGATGGTGTTTGATCCTATGCGCATCTTTGCTTATTATATGGGACTATGTACACACAAAATATCTGCATTGAGGTCAAGTGCTTCTGACCACATAAAGGCCCTTTTCTGGGGGCTATTTAACCCTTTGGCGTTCAGAGAGACTAACTTAAGAACCATGGGAAATAGTCAAAAGGCTAAGGACACACGCTGCAATCATTTTGGATATAATAGAAGGCCCACTCTCAGCTCCCTCTCCACCCCATCCAACAACATTGTCTGATATATGACTATATAGGCAAATGACAAACAATAAAGAACAAGTACATAACAGAGAAAGAAAAAAAAGGAAGACAGACATCAATCAAACCGGAGTGAATAGTCACCCACTAGAGGTGTATATCCGGTTTTAGGACTAAAGGGGAACTAGTCCTGTTTGATGCCAAGCACTGGAGTGCACTCCTGTGCACAAATTAATAGAGATAACATCAATGCTTGGTGCCCCTCTTGGCACCGACTGTGCGCCATTCTGCATTTAAGTGGCGTGGAGGCAATGAGAGGAGATCATCTTCCGAGGGTAAAGGAAAGTTCCAGGAGCTCAATAGGCGACGACCCTCTTCCACAGATGCGATGCTGTGTTGCTTGCCATTATGGGTGAGCAGGAGCTTCACAGGGAACCCCCATTTATAAGCGATACTATGCTCCCTAAAAACGGTGGTGATAGGAGCCAGTAGGCGCCTTTGCCGCAGCGTGGCCGCCGATAGATCAGCATACAATTTCACGGGCTGGAAAGGCGCGGGCATCTCAGACAGCTGACAGGGCCGCCATTAGTACAGCCTCCTTCGTGCGGAAAAAATGTATGCGAGCCAGAGTGTCTCTGGGAGTGTTCTCCGGAAGGTGCCGGGGTCTAGGGATCCGGTGAGCTCTATCTATTATCAAGTCCTGATCCGCACATGAGGGCAGCAGCTTTTTCATCAGGGATTTTAGATAGTCCATCAGCTCAGAGGGACTAATGTCCTCAGGTATGCCCCGAAATTTAATGTTATTACGCCTAGAGCGATCCTCTAGGTCATTTATCTTGGCTTGGATGCGGTCAATGTCCGCTTGCATGGCTTCCTGATTGTCTATCAGCTGGTTGTGCGAGGTCGCAAACTCCCCCATCTTGACCTCCACATGCGCAACTCTCGACTCCAGGCCCGCGACAGACGATTTTAGCGGGGTAATCAGGGAGGAGAAATCGGAATGAAGGGCTGCGCTGAAAGCGATCAGCATCTCCTTCAAGAGGTTACCCGACGCTGGTTGGTCAGAGGTGGGTAGCCTGTGTAAGATGTCAGTAACAGAGTGGGCTTCTAGGCCCTCAGCGCTCACCTCCACATCTGCAGCCGGTTGGAGTTTAGGCCTCAGCTGCTCCGGGCTTCTCGCGACTGAACAGAGTGACGGCTGTGCTATTGCGAACCCCGGAGAGGGGCGATGAACCAGCGGAGCTGTCCGTCGATGTAGTCCAATGCTCAGGCGAGTATTGGCTGGGACTGCTCCTCATCGGCTGTGGCGATCCTCACTGACAGGCTGGAGAGGATGTGGATTCCTTTTCGGCCTCATGAGGCAAAGATGGAGGAGCTGCTGGGCTCTGCTGAGAGGCGTCCGCGTCTTTTTCAAAGTAAAAGTCCAACTTGCCTTGCTTGACGGGCACTCTCTTGCCCCTGGGCATCGTGCAAGGGTGTCAGGCACTTTGAGTTGTACTGCACCGGGCACTTCAGAGGGTATACCTTGCTAAAATAGTCGCTTTGTGCAGGAGCAGCAAGTTCAAGCGGCCATCACGCTCGGCTGCCAAACCACGCCCCCAAACTTGTATATTCTGTACGGCTATGAAGAGGTAAAGTAGAGTCACAGTCTTCTGATAAAGTCTTGGTAACTGATCTGTAAGCTCTCCTGATAGGGAGTTGACTGGGAAGGGCCAAAGTCAGCCTGGATAATGCACAGGGACCTCCAATAACATTAGCAGGAATGTAATTGTAAGTGTTGTTACCACAAGACAAAAACCATCCATTGGGGAGCATTATATTATAGATAAAACTGGGAGTCACAATGGTCTTATTACAACTCATGGAATTATCCAGGGAGCTAGCAAGCCTACTATTCTTTTTACAAGTGTCGTCAATATAATCATATACACTATTCTTAGGTAATCCACTTTTTATGTCTCTATTATCACAATATAAAGTCATATCCTGGGAAAAGGTAAAAAAAAGTCTCTGCTGCAGTCACGTTAATAGCAGTTATTTTAATATTATCCCTGCTATTTCCTAATTTCTGACACTCCCCACAGAAGTCATACAAGGGAATAAAAGATTGTGTATTGTTAGCCTTTGATCAGACTTCAAGGAGGGATTCATCGGGTGTAGGCACAGCAATAACACATGTTTGTATAAGATCCCGTGGGCTCTGTAAGTCTTTAAGGCACAATGAACTAACATTTAGGGCATTTGCCATCCTGACTATACTATTCTGTTCAGAACAAAAGGGGACGGGAGAAAAGGGATCTTGCTCCTGAGCTCTTTTATATACTGACTGATTATTTGGTGCACCGCAGAAGAAACTCATCTCCTCTGGGTGATAAATATATGTAGTAATAAGCCAGTCTGGCAAGAAAAAACAAAGATTAATAATTATCAGCAGACAAACAATTCTCCCAGAATATTGTGGGGTCATCATCTTCAGCCTGTGGCAAGGCACTTTTCAGGGAAACTTCTTCTGAGCTCCCCTCCTTGTTAAGGGAATTCACACCCTCTTTGTTTTTGTCCGTCACCGGAGAAGAAGCCTCAGGGACCCTTTTCACTCTGCTAGCGTGAATCCAGATTGGAGCCTCTTCTGTGAGAATCGCTGTTCTGGTGACTGCTACCACTCGGGTGGGTGGTCCGAACGGGAACTCATTCTGCTTTCATCCTTTTGCCAGGCGCTGGACTATCACCACGTCTCCTGGTTGGAAAGGATGCGTAGGTTCCTGTGGAGAGAAAGGAGAAGCACGAGCAACATCTCGTTCAATTTGATCTAAAGTTTCTACAAGTTTCCTCACATATTCTGCCTGTACTACTTCTAGATCCCCTTTTTCTATCACGGGGGCGTTTCAAATGGTGAGTAACCAGTATTCTTATAAGGCTGCATCCTAATTTCTGCTAGGGCTATAGGCAACAACTTTTTCCAATTAGTTAATGTGCCTCCAGTAATTTTCCTTATTTTTTCTTTAATTGTTCTATTCATCCTTTCTACTACCCTGGAACTCTGTGGGTGATAAGGGAGGTGGAGCTTCCAGTCAATCCTAAGGGCTTTGGAAAGCTCCTTACATACCCTGGACGCAAAAGCTGGGCCATTATCTGAGTCAATTTGAACAGGACACCCCCATCTGGGGATGATCTCTTGTAACAAAATGTTTACCACAATTTCTGTGGTTTCATTGGTGGCAGGAAAGACCTCCGGCCATCTAGAGAGTTGTTTCTGAGACATAATACACCATGAAACATAAGATTGTACCTTTGATCTAAAACCTGGTATATAAAAATCTCTCTGAATTAGGTCAGTTGTTCCCTGTGCTCCCCTATGGCCAAGACCATGATATTGTGCAATTAAAATCGGGGCGCTTGCAACTAGAATACATGGTTTCCCCTCTTTGCAGATAAGACCCATATTAGGGTCTTGTACTGCACCTACCAACTACCATTCTATTTTGTCACTACTGGTAGCCAAATCCTGGAGGCTGAGCAATAGATTGTCAGTAAGGGTAATGTCTGGAACTAGGGAGGGCATTTGAACTGTTGCTGCTGTACTAATAGCAGCCTCTTTTGCTGCCTGATGAGCTGGGGCATTCCCTTTAGCTATGTGCGTTTGGAGACCAGTATGTGCCTTACAATTACCAAGAAACTTGGTAATTGGATGGCGGCCAGGAGATCATGTACTGGGGTGGAATGTGAGATTTGTCTCCCATCTGCAGCTATGCCAGATTACGTATAATGTATAACCCCAAAGGCATACTTGGAATCGGTGTATACATTTACATCTTTCCCCTCAAAAAGACAACAAGCTCTAGTGAGGGCAATCAGTTCAGCTGCTTGGGCTGACTGAAAAGGTATAGGATTTGATTATAACATCAGGGAGCTGAACCACAGAGTATCCTGCATGATAAGTGTTGTCATTAGGGCGGGAACAGGATCCATCCACAAAAATATCAGGTGCTCCTTCAATGGGTGTGGACTGCAAGTCAGGCCTAGGTGAGGTATGTTCATGTATAAGTTCAGTACATGCATGGGGAGGAGGCAAATCATCCTGCTCTCCCTTGTAGCCAAGTAGGGCATTCAGTATAGCCATTGGACCGAATGTGGGTGCTGAGTATTTGATATGAAGTTGTGGATTAGATAGCAACAAAACTTAATATCCACTCAGTCTTTGTGCTGACATATGTTGCGTATGTATGTTCCTCAATAGGGCCTGAACATTGTGTGAGGTATGTAGAGTAGTGGGATGATCTAGGGTGATAGGCATGGCCATCTCAGCGACCATAGCACAGGCTGCCAAACTCCTGAGACAAGGCAGGCATGCCCTGAACCTCTACGGGAACCACTTTTGAGAAAAAAGCAACAGGGCAGAATTTACCTCCATGATCTTGCGCCAGGACTTCCACCATGGTTTTACAATTGTCCCTGGCAAATAAGTGAAACATCACGCCATAGTCGGGTAGGCCCAAACCAGGACATGAAACCTTTGCACATTTCCAATGACTAAAAGCTTGTAACATTTCATCAGACCATTTAATGAAGTCAGGTGTTGAGGGAAGTGTCATATTTGAATATATATGTATATATGCCGTGACATATATACATATATATTAGCCCTTGTATATGGGCTCCTCCAGGTGGGATCTGTGGATATGCACAGAGATGTATGTAGGCCCCCTTGGCGACATGCATCTCTGTGTATACGTATTGATGGAAGTTATATGTGTGCCCCCTTTATGCCCCTTTAATATATATATATATATGTGTGCCCCCTTGTTATATATATATATATATGTGTGCCCCCTTGTTATTGCCCCTTTAATATATATATATATATATGTGTGCCCCCTTGTTATTGCCCCCTTGATATGTGCCCCCTTTATGCCCCTTTAAGATATATAACATGCCCCCATGTGTAATGTCCGTTCCTATATGCCTATGGATGTGCCCCACGCATCTATAGGCATATATGGCCGGAATCATGCCGCTTGCTGGGAGGAGACCGACAGTTGGACAATCATGTCCAGCGTCGGCCTCTACAAAGGACAGAGGATCAATAGATCCTCTGCCCTTTGTCACCATCTCCGGCCACGCCGGAGATGATGCTCCTAACAGAGACATGGGAACAAAGAGTTCCCATGCCCCTGCGAGTGGCTGACCTCCGGCGCTGTAATTACAGCGCCGGAGGTAAGCGTCCGCTTCACAGGCGGGAGGATCAAAGGATCCCCCCCCTGGAAGCGCGCTCCGAGATCCTCGGGCCGGCGCGGTGACGTCATATCACCGCGCCGGCCCACGTATTGAGGCCGGCGGTGCGCATGCGCACGGCGCGAATAGGAAGACTGCGAGCGGGCGCCGCCAAGTTTAAATAGACCGGCGGCGCCCCGCTCAGCAGTCAGGTAAGTACACCACCAAGCGATCATCCCCTGGACTGACGAGCCCCCCTGGACAACGAGCATTAAGTATCATTAACCCCCTGAAATATACCCCCCTGCTGCTGATCTATATACCCCCCCGGCTGCTGATCTACATACCCCCCTGCTGCTACCTATATACCCCCCTGATCTATATACCCCCCTGCTGATCTATATACCCCCCTGCTGCTACCTATATACCCCCCTGCTGATCGATATACCCCCCTGATACCCCCCTGATCCTGCATTCCCCTGGTTAACCCCTAACCCTCTGTGTTCCCCTATAGCCCCTGTTTCCCCCCCCATAACCTTGGGCTACCCTTACCTTCCCCAGGTCCTGAGCCCCCACCCCCTGTGTCTCCCCCAGGATCCCTCTTATTCCCCGCTACCCTGGAATATTGCTACCCCTGTTACCCTTGTTGTGCTTAACCCTTATTTTGTGGCAGCCCTGTCGTGACATCCCCCAGGTACCTCACCCCTATTACCCCATAGGGATAGTATAGATCCAGGCGGGAGGGCTGTTATACCTGTATGTGTGTATTGTGTAGTTAGATTGTGGGTGGAATTTGGGAATGTACTGTGTAGTGTAGTCAGAACCGTGTTAGTATATTGTATTAGTGTGTGTATTTATATTGTAGTGTGCGGTTATAACAATATATATCTATCCCCTTGTTATAGATATATATAGTTATAAACCTAATACCTTTTTGGTTGTAAAGTATCGCCGCAATAGAGTTAGTATATTGTTGACATTGTATTACTAATGTATTATTAATAAATACCGTGTCATTTATCCCTATTGTGTAATGTGTGATTACTAGTGGTAGTCAGTAAGGCGCGTGCAGCTAGTTTAGTGATTAGCGTAGGGCAATCAGTAGCGATTTGTTGTTCATTAAGGCATAAATAGGCAGAGTCATCACAAGACGACTACGCCTATTTATGAATATTAATTATTGAGATTTGCATAAATATCAATAATTAATATCCCCTTTAACATTGGCGAGCCAGGCCCACTGCTGTGAGTTTGTATCTGTGGTTGGTTTTGGAACGGAAAAACCGCTTACGCTGTGAACTAATCAGGTGGGAAGGACGCGGTCAGTGGATCTGAGCGTCCATAGCCTGCAAGTTCGGACAGGTAGAGCGGGTTTTTCTCGATCAGAACCGGACACAGAGCAAACTCTACAGCAGAGAATCTAAAATCTTTCCTGATCTTTGTGTACTAATATTTTCTGATTCCCTTACACGCTAACTGGAGAGAAGTCATCACAACACCACTGAAGAGAGAACCATCATCGTTGAAACAGAAGTCGTCTAGCTGAACGGGAGAAGGCGTTCCGAATATTGAAGGACCTCCTCCACGCAGCAACACAGTATCAACGACACCAATGAAGATGGCCTCTCGTCAAAAAGTGAGTATGAACTTCACCACACTGCAACACCTCAGCAAACATAGCACATACAACCCCATCATCCCCACCACTTACAAATCCACTGAGCTGCTATGGTCCACTTTATTGGACCAGGCATACGCTCACGATAAACTGTGCATTAATCGTAGTGTGTTCAAAAAAACAAAAAAACGACTCCAAATGCTAGCCAAATTGGTTCATACCTTTGAGGATATCATTTGGAAGCCAGAACATCTAGAAACGCTTAACAGCACAACAAAGGCAGAAGAAGTTTCCAACATGGCAAACTTTCACTGCAATTGTTGTGTTGAGAACATTAAACAGTTACACACATTACAAACACAACTACAAGAGAAGTCCCAGTGTACAGCCGAGAGGGGCAGGGAGATTTGCGTGTTAGAGTCTAGACTCTCGGACAAGGAGAGTTTCTACTCTGACATGGACAAGGAACTGCTCAGACTGTACACTGAGATAAATCAGTTCAGGAACAATACGGTATCTATGGATAGCATGATTGTTCAACTTCGAGAGGACCTAGCTGCAAAAACGCAAACCATTGCGGATTTGCAGCAGGTCATCTCGAATCTGTCACGGCCTGGTACTAATAGCATGTTGCCCACGAAACAGGTTTGTGTTTCGGGAACGGCACATGGGGAGACAGCGGCGACAGCGCCAATATCTTCCACGGATCAAACACCCGAGGCAGTAGACACCAGGGGACAGGTGGAACGGACGCTACCTTTTACCCAAACACCCAGGGAGAATAGGGGTAGCAACCGATTCCAGGAACAGGACAACGATTGGAGAGAGGAAAGTGGTTGGCCATTTACCACTTCCAATCCGCCAACGCGTCCGGAAAGACAGGAAGATTTTTATCCTAACCATTCCAGTATGGAAAGGATAAACTTCCTGTTACGGATCTGCAAGGAGATCCCAAAATATGATCCCATTGTAGATCCGTTTACTTCATGTGATATCTTCGAGGGTCACTGTAACAAGTATTCAGTGGCTCACGAATATCGCATGGAGTTATTCAAGTTATGGTTACCTACACACCTAAACCAAAGGTATGAGGTAACGGGGAGGACACAACCCATGAATGGACAGTTTTATGACAAGGAGGAACGTCTCTCCATACTCATGAGACTGGCAACGGGCCATTGGGACGTCACTCCAGATATCCTGTCCAAGTTCAAACCCACTATACATGACGAACCTTTGTCTATGTGTAGTCGGTTTGAAGCCATGTATAGAAGGGTTACAAAGGATCACGGTGTCGGAATTCCACAGGGTATGATACGTATGTTTGTGGAGAAATTCCCATACCTTGATACTGCAATCCGGTTGAGCGCAGCCAGGGAACCATCCCTCACGGATGCTGCTATGATTATTGAGCAGTGCAGACAGGATACACTGCTCAATAAGAAATTCGTCAAAGTGACGGAGCGTGCGCCTGTACCTGATATATCTCAAGATGATCGGGTACAGCACACAAAGGGTAATTCAACTATTCGCCCCACGGCCCCGCCATTGGAAAGGATAGGAAGCATTCGATGCTTCCTATGTTTACAATACGGGCACATAAAGAGGAATTGTCCACAATGGTCACGTAATAACCGGACAAATCCTGAGAGAACGGGCAATAATAACGGTTTCAAGATGAAACCTAATTATGCCAAACCAGTGGGGGAATATCTGGGACATTCACAGGTCCAGACACCAAAACGTGTGGCTGTTGTGAATGACCCTGCGCGTTCGGTAAGGAGTGTGGAATCCCTGGAATCCACACTAAGGGTCCATAACAAGAACCCACAAGTGGCAGTATGTACCTCACAGGTACCTACTGGGAGTCTGGTAGAAATTGATTGAAGATCAGGGATCCCTAAAGAACTGGCGCCAGTATGTCCTATCATACTGGATTCTTCAAGGAGACCCCACATAAAAGCCAAAATAAAAAATCAGGACGCCGAAATCATGCTTGACACTGGTGCGGAAATTTCCATTACCAATGTCAAACATGATTTACATCCCAACAGCCCTCAGTGTGTGGTGATCGGATTTGATCACCAACAAGGGGGGGTGAAGGCCCACAGAATAGAAGAAGTAATTGTCCAGATTACCACTCACACAACCCTTAGGATCCCCATGTGGTATTACCCCGGTTCTGACAACATTATTGGAACCGACGTAATGACACAAAATGGGTGGATCCTAGATCTGGCAAATAGTATTGTATGGAAAGGTCCCAGACAATCCAAGGTGTTTGTCATCCAACGCCAGTTTCTGGGACCACCATTGCCAACAGTAGATGACTCTACTGAAGTACTTGAACACAAATGGCCTGAGATCTCGCATAATCCAGATCTTGAGCCTATTGTGTATGAGTACCCCGACCTGTGGGCCCAGGGAAAAAACGATTGTGGCAGACTGATTGGAGTTCAGGTGGACATACAAGGTCCCGACCCTCCACCTCAACGCCAATACCGCTTTCCGCCAGAAGCCACCCATTCAATTTTGGACACTGTCCAAGAATTGAAAACTAAGGGGGTGGTCATAGAGGGCAATTCTAAATGCAACAATGCCCTCTGGCCAGTAAAGAAAAAGGACACCAATGCATGGAGGCTCACCATAGATCTCCGGGTCCTCAACAAGTACACCCCAATGTCCGCTCCAGTGGTGGCACAGACTCCCGACATCATGGCCAGAATAAGCGGCAAAAGTCGCATATTCTCAACCATAGATGTTGCCAATGGGTTCTTCTCTATTGAACTCACTGAAAACTGTAGGTACAAATTTGCCTTTACAGTAGGGGACAAACAGTACATGTTCGGTGTACTCCCCCAGGGATTCCACAGTAGTCCCACGTATTTTCACCAGGCATTGGCGGCCGTTCTGAGTGTATTTTCACGGCCAGGATGCCTTCTGCAATACGTGGATGACCTGCTCTTACAAACAGAAACCATAGAAGAACACTTGGTTCTGTTAAAAGAGCTATTGGGACTCCTGGCCAAGTCGGGACTCAAGCTGAGTCCCCACAAGGCAAATTTGGCCAGAACGGAGGTGACTTTTCTTGGAGTCCAAATTTCTTTTGGAGCCAAAGGGATCGTGGCAGCCAGAGTGGAAGCCATGGTAAAGTTACCTAGGCCGGGCACTCTACAGGATTTAAGAAAATTCCTGGGAGTTGCTAATTTCATGAGGGAGTTCATAGAGGATTTTGCTGCCAAAGCAAAACCCCTCTATGAACTCCTCAGAGGAGAAGACCCTTCAATCAAAGGTTGGTCTGATGCACAGGAAGAGGCCTTTTCTACTTTGAAAAGGGACCTCTCCTCTGCCCCTGTATTGGCTACCCCCCATCCTGAAGGGGAAATAGCCATACAGGCGCATGCAGGGACGGAGTCTATCTCAGCGGTCCTCCTACAGCAGATAGGGTATGACACTAGACCGCTGGGATACTTCTCCAGGTTACTTTCGCCTGTTGAACGAGGGTTCGATGAGTGTGCCAAACAACTGGCAGCCATACACTATGCCGTCAAAACCACTGAGCATATTGTAGGCTTCAGGCCCCTCACTTTGCAGACTCCACACTCTCCATTGGCCCTCCTGCTCCGTGATACACTCCCTGGAGTCTCCCAACAGAGATTTGGGAGGTGGATTATGGATCTCAGTGGCCGGAGTCTACAGGTGAACCACAAAGCCAAGTATGTTCTGTCCCAGTTACTGAACCTAACTGGCACCGAACATGACTGTGGCCAACCAGCGCACATCAACGCGCCACAAATTTTCAGGACCGATAAACATCCAGAAGACAGAGTCATCTTTGTTGATGGCTCTCGATTTTTCATGGATGGGACATATGTCACAGGTTTTGCTGTGCTGGATGAGACCACAGGTACCCAGAATCTTGTCAAGTTACCAGGTCACATGTCGGCACAGCGGGCGGAACTGGAGGCAGTCAAGAAAGCCTTGCTTCTTCAACCCCCAGGGAAACGAATTATATATAGCGACAGTTCATATGTAGTTCGTTCTCTCACCCTGCACCTGGACACATGGAAAAGACGAGGATTTGTGGATAGCCAAAACAAACCTCTGGCTCATTTGTCGGTCCTGAAAGAACTTTGGGAATGGGGCATGGCACACCCGGCGGAAGCAGCCATCATAAAAATCCCTGCGCATCAGAAAGGGGATGAGCCTTTGACGCTAGGTAACAACAAGGCGGATGAATTGGCCAAACTAGCGGCAGTATCTGGGATCCTTCAGGAAACAGACACTGAGGCGCTACCAGCCTACCACATTGCAGTTCGTACCAACCTGAGTAAAGGCCCGGTGTCATTTGAGGAGGAACAAGCAAAAGACCCTCTTCTAATGACACACCTCACATCTCCTCAGCATCCCTGGTCAAGACAGCAAGGGATCCTGTGTTATGATACCGGTACACAACAACTTCCTCTTCCCGTGGTTCCACAGCATCTGCAAGCAGAACTGACCCGATTGAACCACCAACTGTTTGGACACCTGGGCCGGGATAAACTCTTGTCTCTCCTGAGAGACAAATTATACTGGCCGGGAATGTCCAACACAGTAGAGGAAGTAACACAACAGTGCCTGGTATGTGCTCAGGTTAACCCAAGGGCGTCAGCCCTGAAGCCGGTGTTGCAGCGAGTCCCTCCTGCAGATGGTCCATGGTCCGCACTACAAATAGATTTTATAGGACCTTTACCAACAGGAAGTCGTAACTATCGTTACGCACTGGTGGTAGTGGATGTTTTCTCTAAATGGGTAGAAGCCATCCCCACGGTTAACGATTCGGCTACAACCACTGCCCGTGTTCTCTGGGAACAGGTTCTGTCACGATGGGGGATCCCCAGATTGATAGAGTCAGACAGAGGGACCCATTTCACGGGTAAGGTAATGAAAGCGCTTTGTGGTCTTTTAGACATAAAGCAAAGGTTTCATGTGCCTTACCACCCTCAGTCAGCGGGCATCGTGGAGCGGATGAACCGGACCATAAAAACACGACTTTCTAAAGCACTACTGGAGAAAGGTTCCACATGGGTAACCTCTCTGCCAGCCGTGCTAATGGGAATCCGAGCTACCGAGGCAACCAGTACCGGTATCACCCCGTTCGAACTAATGACCGGACGCAAAATGCCCTTATGCCTGCCCAATGAACCCCTGGTGTCAGAACCAGTGAAGAACGCCATCGCCAGAGACCTGTTTCTCCAACAGGTACAACTAAACCTGAAGGAGTTATTGCCTCATGCAGCAATACGGCTACACAGACCGTATCTACAGGGGGAAACACCAATGCCCTCTGTAGGAGAGCTGGTGATGGTGAAAATCTTCCGTCGGGCCGGCCCCTGGGATGCAAACTGGGAAGGACCCTATCAGGTCCTTGAAGTAATGGGTGACACCATGCTAAAGGTGCAAAGGCCGATGACGACCAAGAAAAAGTCACGTAGGCGGCAGGGAGTTTTGTGGATCCATATCGACCAGGCCAAGGCCACCCGAGCCTCCCCAACTCAATAACATGAACCCTCACAGAGTTGGGTGACCAGGGGGGGGGGGGGGTGTGTATTGGTGGGTCGAGGGTGGATCCATGAAACTAATTACACACACATTGAATTAACAGATCACAGGAGGGAGACTCACCAAGGCTACGACTAGCCTGAAAAGATATAGAGATCCTCTGAACATGGCATATCCCCAACTTGTGGCACTGGTGGTAAGCATGATGATGGCGGGCTCAACCTCTTCGGGGGAGGGCCTGGGAGTTAATAAACCCGGCCTTTTAATGGTGGAATGTTTGGAGGGCAAAATCTTGAAACCATACGAGAACTTTTCCTTTATACCAGGACAGTGGTATCTGTATGGTTTCCAGAGGGAGAGTTTTGCCCAAGGTGTAATTCAACATTATACCCCTGTGGAGAATGTGTCTGCCATACAACATGATTTACATGCCCTCTGCCTCAAAGAATTCAGACATTTTCGGGACTCTGACCCTACTCCTATGAGATCCTCAAGATGGGTGTCTAGGGACCCTCACTTGCATCCTTACAAACAAGTGGAAACCAACACTACCACAGTGTTGTGTACCAAGGAGGGGGTTCTGAGTCCTGAGGATGTCACGGGTGCAGAATATAGTGGCTGGTATATCCTTAAGGCTACCTTCATAAGGAGGGATAGCCAAGATGGGCTGAGGGTAAGGACATATTTTGACAGACCCATTCCGGTAAAGGGCACCCTAAAAGCTTATTGTATGTTAAGAGATTCCCAGATGATTATCACTAGGGAATCCAGTTATGTTCAGGGACATGTGTCCACAGATTACATACGAACCAGTATAATGATGCTAAAGTTAAACTGCAGTAACTCTGGCCAGGTCCTATGGAATGACCAGAGTGGTCCGGTAAAACTGGAAGGCTTTTACCGAGCCACCATTTTAAAAGTACGGACAGATGCCAAGGATCTCAGGTATGCTCAGTTAAAGGGATCTCCATCCATACGGTCTTTTATGATCACCATCATGAGAGACAATTGTGTTCAGGAGGTGACTGGATATTATTTCATCACCTATGCCCACTGGGAACAAGATACCCAGATGGTAACCTTGGACACTAATCCCTGGAGATGGGATTTGGTGTGCAATGGAGTGGATACCCCTACAGTGGATGTATGGATGGACGGTACCCCTATGAATGAGGAATACCGGGGTAGGTATGTGTCTTCCGATTGGAAAGACCCCAGTAGCAGGGATATTAACTTTGACATCAATATAGATGGTTCGTTTAGATGGCCTTTTTGCGAGGCAGTAGATGAAGGGTGCTGGACCTTTACACAATGGGTCTATCTGTCTAAATCCAAACCCGTAGGAAAACTAGTGCTACAGGTTGGAGAAAGTGACCAATGGTATCCGTTCAAAGGTAGAGGGCAAGTTTGTGTAACCGTGGTGAGGATCCCCTATGAAGCAACAGGTCTCCAACCTGTAAAAATGCATTTAGACTCTTGCAACGCCCCTATCCATCAATTGGCAGATCCTATAGCTCCTCAACTGTCATCCCCATGGAAGATCATCACGGGGACAAAATTCGTCCTATTTACTTGGAGAATTTCCGTAGATGACTTCCGAGTCGACCAATGGGATCACAGATGTGGGGAGTTTGTGAGGAACCAAATTGACATGATAAGAGGTTGGATAGAGGCGGGGCAAGAGGTAAGAAAGGATGATCTCATACACAGGAATCAAAGGGGAAGAAGAGATCTGATAGCCATGGGACTAGGCGGAGGTGCATTGGGAGTGGGCGCCCTGAACACTATGGACATGGAAGTCCTGAGAGGTAAACTTGGGGATGTTGCGCGACACGCCGGAGAAGGATTCGAGACCCAGCTTGATGTAAACCACGTCTTAGAGGGTTTGCAGCATTCGCACATAGATGCCACTACCTCTCTATCTTCTGCTTTACGAGAGAAGTTTAGAAGGTTAGTCGTGGGTCTCTTGGAAGAACAGGATAGAGCTCAGCTCGCTCTGGCGTGTACGCAAGTCCAGAGTGAACTCTCAGGCAACCTTAAACATATTGTATCATCGTTGTACGGCGGCCACTTTCCATTTAACCTCCGCCAACGTGTAAGTCCTCTTATATCTCCTTTTGCAGCTAATCACACCAACTGGTGGGTAGTACAGTGGCACGGCTGTAGGAATCTCACTTGCACTGCTTCATCATTGGCTCCTGTATCTGGCCATCTTAGACAAGGTTACAGTGCAATTAACTTAGGGGTTGTCATAAATAACCAGACGGTGCTTCATCCACAGCTCCCCGCGGGCGTTCTAACCTATGAGAAAGGCCATCCTTATCTGTTAGACACAGAGGGATGTTGGAAGAAAGGGGATGCTATCCTCTGTCAAGGTAGTCAGGATCGGGTGTTAAGACACCAATGTTGGAGCACCGAGGGGTCCTGTGAGATGAAGGCCAGCCCAATACCCTCTTCCCTTAAATACTTGGGACAGGGGTATTGGTGCTGGTACCAAAGGCAAAACATGTCTTATACAATCTATGGAACTAACTGCACTGAGAGAGGAGTACTCCTCCCTGGAGCGTATTGCACCCTTAGCCCCGTCCTAGGTTTAGATGTCGCAGAGATACAAGGAAGAACACCAATCACCCCGGAGAAAAGACTCGACATCCGCCCCGACGTACCCGTGAGACTCCAGAAAATTCCTCTTGGCTTTGGGGTAGAACTCAAACATCTCCTGCTGGACTTCAGCCAAGAAGACAAAATACTTAAGAATCTTCGAGAAACAGAGAAACAGGCCACCATCCAACTGACGCACGACAAGAATAAAATTACGGCAATCACAACCGCGTTGGACAAAGACTCCAAGATCTCCTGGTGGGAAAGTCTGTTCGGCTACAGTCCAAAGGCAACATCCTTCTTCAACCTATTGATTCATCCGGTGATAGTTCTTCTGGTTCTGGTAATAGTCATGTACACGGGACTGTGTCTAATCTACAGGAGGGTCAAGAGACTTGCGGACCAGCTAAACCAGAACCGGACAGAACTTCACGAAGTTAATCGCAGGAGGCTCAGGACTTAGCTCCAACAAAGTCCTGAAGCCAGAGATCGCATGGACATACGGTTTCCTATGAAGGTCGGGATGAAAATCCAAAAGCCATCCTGTGACCGCATAACATTGTGTGTATGCATACACATATTGTAGTAGATTTTCGTAGGAGGATTCGGGGTATAATCATAGACCACCCTGTGACCTCATCATATTGTGTATAGATTTACATTGATTATTTGCATGTGAGTTCCTCATGTACCCATGGACACTCTAGGTGCAGATGGGCGACAGCCATACTACAATATGGCTGGACGCACACTTGCATCCTATAGTCATTTCCCCAAGGACACAAGGGTCTGTTAACTACCAGTGTCTTGGGAGGTATAGAGAGTAAGGCCAGGTGGCATGAGTCTCTATGGGTACACACTGAATTGAATTGGACTGTATTGGGAGGGATATGACATGTTTGTGTGAGTGGGGTAGAGTAGATTCCCTAGGGTCAGGCCCCTCATCACTAAGGTATTTGCCGCTTCAATATCGACAATGGTGACTTTTTGTAAGGGTTGGACTGAATGATGGTAGTGCGGGGTTCCTTCCCGCAGGTAAAATTTAGGTACTATGACATCACCTCTCACCAGAAAATCTGACCTGCCTTGTAAAAACCTATGTATCTGTCCCGGAGAGAACCTCTCCAACAACTGAGTCTTCAATTAAAATAAAAGTCATTAAAAGGTCAGCCTACGGCCGTCCGTACCCCATAAGGAGGTGCTACATTTACCGGCACTAACATTGGGGGTAACGGACGCCAGAAGAACAACACTGGCAAAGAGAGAGAATACGGTCGCTGAATGGAGTGATCTAAAGACTGCAAGGGTGAAGCCCTTCCGGAGTCAGGAATAGACTACGTTGGGAGTGGCCGACACCTGAAGATCATAGGATACCAAGAAAGTTATCTAAGGAGAAGAACATGGGGTACTCGGGGGATGGAGACGTTTTAATGAGAGGCAGGATGGAGCACGATGGGTGATGTCTAGGTACCTAAGAGTCAGATTACTTTAGTCCTCCCAGAACAGTCACCAAGGGTACGATTGAAGAGGCAAGTGCATCCCAACCCTTCCCCCAAAATGTTTATTGTCGTATTCCCGACAACAGGGGGATTGTTGAGGGAAGTGTCATATTTGAATATATATGTATATATGCCGTGACATATATACATATATATTAGCCCTTGTATATGGGCTCCTCCAGGTGGGATCTGTGGATATGCACAGAGATGTATGTAGGCCCCCTTGGCGACATGCATCTCTGTGTATACGTATTGATGGAAGTTATATGTGTGCCCCCTTTATGCCCCTTTAATATATATATATATATATATATATATGTGTGCCCCCTTGTTATATATATATATGTGTGCCCCCTTGTTATTGCCCCTTTAATATATATATATATATATATATGTGTGCCCCCTTGTTATTGCCCCCTTGATATGTGCCCCCTTTATGCCCCTTTAAGATATATAACATGCCCCCATGTGTAATGTCCGTTCCTATATGCCTATGGATGTGCCCCACGCATCTATAGGCATATATGGCCGGAATCATGCCGCTTGCTGGGAGGAGACCGACAGTTGGACAATCATGTCCAGCGTCGGCCTCTACAAAGGACAGAGGATCAATAGATCCTCTGCCCTTTGTCACCATCTCCGGCCACGCCGGAGATGATGCTCCTAACAGAGACATGGGAACAAAGAGTTCCCATGCCCCTGCGAGTGGCTGACCTCCGGCGCTGTAATTACAGCGCCGGAGGTAAGCGTCCGCTTCACAGGCGGGAGGATCAAAGGATCCCCCCCCTGGAAGCGCGCTCCGAGATCCTCGGGCCGGCGCGGTGACGTCATATCACCGCGCCGGCCCACGTATTGAGGCCGGCGGTGCGCATGCGCACGGCGCGAATAGGAAGACTGCGAGCGGGCGCCGCCAAGTTTAAATAGACCGGCGGCGCCCCGCTCAGCAGTCAGGTAAGTACACCACCAAGCGATCATCCCCTGGACTGACGAGCCCCCCTGGACAACGAGCATTAAGTATCATTAACCCCCTGAAATATACCCCCCTGCTGCTGATCTATATACCCCCCCGGCTGCTGATCTATATACCCCCCTGCTGCTACCTATATACCCCCCTGATCTATATACCCCCCTGCTGATCTATATACCCCCCTGCTGCTACCTATATACCCCCCTGCTGATCGATATACCCCCCTGATACCCCCCTGATCCTGCATTCCCCTGGTTAACCCCTAACCCTCTGTGTTCCCCTATAGCCCCTGTTTCCCCCCCCATAACCTTGGGCTACCCTTACCTTCCCCGGTCCTGAGCCCCCACCCCCTGTGTCTCCCCCAGGATCCCTCTTATTCCCCGCTACCCTGGAATATTGCTACCCCTGTTACCCTTGTTGTGCTTAACCCTTATTTTGTGGCAGCCCTGTCGTGACATCCCCCAGGTACCTCACCCCTATTACCCCATAGGGATAGTATAGATCCAGGCGGGAGGGCTGTTATACCTGTATGTGTGTATTGTGTAGTTAGATTGTGGGTGGAATTTGGGAATGTACTGTGTAGTGTAGTCAGAACCGTGTTAGTATATTGTATTAGTGTGTGTATTTATATTGTAGTGTGCGGTTATAACAATATATATCTATCCCCTTGTTATAGATATATATAGTTATAAACCTAATACCTTTTTGGTTGTAAAGTATCGCCGCAATAGAGTTAGTATATTGTTGACATTGTATTACTAATGTATTATTAATAAATACCGTGTCATTTATCCCTATTGTGTAATGTGTGATTACTAGTGGTAGTCAGTAAGGCGCGTGCAGCTAGTTTAGTGATTAGCGTAGGGCAATCAGTAGCGATTTGTTGTTCATTAAGGCATAAATAGGCAGAGTCATCACAAGACGACTACGCCTATTTATGAATATTAATTATTGAGATTTGCATAAATATCAATAATTAATATCCCCTTTAACATCAGGCATCTCAGTATTAGTGGCTTGTCTCAGAATATTATCATAGTAGGAACAATCAGCAATCCATTGGCGGCAGTAACCAATCATGCCAAGAAAGGTCAGAACAGAACAAAGCCCAAATACTCAACACTTTCCATACACCATTGTAATTTCTTCCTAGAAACTTTGTGACCACTTTCAAATAACCACAGTAATAAACTAACACAGTCTGCCTGGCAGGCCTCCCGAGTAGAACTACATATGAGGAGATCGTCAACATATTGTAGAAGGACAGAACCATGAGGGCCAGTCTAAGGGCGCAGTGTAACTTGGAGGACAATGGAGTAGACTACCGGGGAGTCTACATAATCCTGAGGCATTCTACACCAAGTATACTGGCGAAATTTAAATGTGAAGGCAAAAAGTGGCCGTGTCTCTTTGTCAACTGGGACAGAAAAAAATGTATTCTTTAAATCAATAACAGAGAAAAACTCTGCATGGGCAGGAATAGCTGATAGCAGAGATAGTACATATGGAACCACAGGGGCTATGGGTATGATAACAATCTTATTAAGATCATCTACTTCAATAGGTTTTTTTAACAAGGTTTCCCCTACAGTCATAAAAGGGAACTGTTCCTCAGGGTCATTGTCCTCATCAGGATGAGGTATATGTTCAGGTTTGGGAAAATACTTTTGTGATCTAAGACGCATGGGAGCTATGGCATCCCCATCACCAACAGCACCAGCCACTGGATCCTTCCTGACCACTCTGATCAGGCATAGGTTGTGGTAACTGCGGATTTGGCTGCGGGAGCTGGGGAGCTGTAGGTAGTTGGATATTGGTAGCAGTATATGCAGCTAGTAAATCTAAGTCATCTTTTGAAAGGGATGGATATATCTGTGGGATATTTCCTAAATAGGGAGGAGGGGACTTCTGGAGTGAACCCCTTGTCAATTCTTTTTCTAACTCATGTTTCTTTTTATATCCCTCCTGGTTCTCTGCCTTCTGTTTGTTAACCTTTTTATTTGCTCTATCATACCAATATGGTGCATAAGTAAGCCAATTTTCCCCTCCCGACTTCATATACTGCATGTCCCACTGGAGGTCTGGTCTATAATATGGGTAAGCTTCAGTGTCACCCAAACATAACCCTTTTACCATATCCATATGGAAGGTGTCATTAGCCCCTTCCCGAGGGAACGAATTTATACTCTTCATCCCCTCTGTCCATCCTGCCATATTATCCACCCAGGGAATAACTAAATAATAATCAGTCCCACAAACCCGGGCTACATAATCCTTACATGTTTCTCCTACATTTGGAGGGGGTGGAGAAACCTTCCCTTGCTTTGCACCCATTTCTTATAACTTAATTGAGACGGAGGCAGAGCTGAACTCTCCCCAGGACTGGCTGTACTGAACCGTAAAAGCTCTGACAATTCTTGTCAACTGGGTCAGAGGAATTATGTTTATGCTCAACTTCCTTCTCAACTGTCTATTAGTATTATCCCTTAAAACTGTCACTTGCGTTTACCAGTTTCTGGGTTAGCGGGTTTATCCAGGACACATACAATAAAGTTAGTACAGTTTTCACAGTATCATTTGCTGCTTACCTTCAGCATAAAAATTACTTAATGCTTCATAACATAACAGAAAGCATAAGAAAGCGACAGATAAGAAGTGATAGAAATTGGGTGACAAGAGAAATCAGGGTGCAGACACTATTTGAATTCTTCCCAAAATAATTCCTCTTTTAAATCCTTCCCTAAAGAATGTATCTGTTAGACTTGGCCAGTAGTCTATTTATAGTCTATCTTGCCAAAAGATAGATACTATTCCTTTCAGTGTGTCTAAAGTGGATTCAAAATAGAAGCAACAGAATATTTTTTCGGAACGCATCGGAATGTCCCCAGTCCTTAACCACTTCAACCCCGCTAGCTAAAACCCCCTTAACCACTTCAGCCCCGCTAGGTGAAACCCCCTTCATGACCAGGCCACTTTTTACACTTCGGCACTACACTCCTTTCACCGTTTATCGCTCGGTCATGCAACTTACCACCCAAATGAATTTTACCTCCTTTTCTTCTCACTAATAGAGCTTTCATTTGGTGGTATTTTATTGCTGCTGACATTTTTACTTTTTTTGTTATTAATCAAAATGTAACGATTTTTTTGCAAAAAAATGACATTTTTCACTTTCAGCTGTGAAATTTTGCAAAAAAAACGACATCCATATATACATTTTTCGCTAAATTTATAGTTCTACATGTCTTTGATAAAAAAAAAATGTTTGGGCAAAAAAAAAATGGTTTGGGTAAAAGTTATAGCATTTACAAACTATGGTACAAAAATGTGAATTTCCGCTTTTTGAAACGGCTCTGATTTTCTGAGCACCTGTCATGTTTCCTGAGGTTCTACAATGCCCAGACAGTAGAAACCCCCCACAAATGACCCCATTTCGGAAAGTAGACACCCTAAGGTATTCGCTGATGGGCATAGTGAGTTCATAGAACTTTTTATTTTTTGTCACAAGTTAGCGGAAAATGATGATGATTTTTTATTTTTTTTCTTACAAAGTCTCATATTCCACTAACTTGCGACAAAAAATAAAAAATTCTAGGAACTCACCATGCCCCTCACAGAATACCTTGGGGTGTCTTCTTTCCAAAATGGGGTCACTTGTGGCGTAGTTATACTGCCCTGGCAATTTAGGGGCCCAAATGTGTGAGAAGAACTTTGCAATCAAAATGTGTAAGAAATGACCGGTGAAATACGAAAGGTGCACTTTGGAATATGCGCCCCTTTGCCCACCTTGGCAGCAAAAAAGTGTCACACATGTGGTATCGCCGTACTCAGGAGAAGTTGGGGAATGTGTTTTGGGGGGTCATTTTACATATACCCATGCTGGGTGAGAGAAATATCTTGGCAAAAGATAACTTTTCCCATTTTTTTATACAAAGTTGGCATTTGACCAAGATATTTTTCTCACCCAGCATGGGTATATGTAAAATGACACCCCAAAACACATTCCCCAACTTTTCCTGAGTACGGCGATACCAGATGTGTCACACTTTTTTGCTGCCAAGGTGGGCAAAGGGGCACATATTCCAAAGTGCACCTTTCGGATTTTGCAGGGCATTTTTTACACATTTTGATTGCAAAGTTCTTCTCACACATTTGGGCCCCTAAATTGCCAGGGCAGTATAACTACGCCACAAGTGACCCCATTTTGGAAAGAAGACACCCCAAGGTATTCCGTGAGGGGCATGGCGAGTTCCTAGAATTTTTTATTTTTTGTCACAAGTTAGCGGAAAATGATGATTTTTTTTTTTTCTCTTTTTTCCTTACAAAGTCTCATATTCCACTAACTTGCGACAAAAAATAAAAAATTCTAGGAACTCGCCATGCCCCTCACGGAATACCTTGGGGTGTCTTCTTTCCAAAATGGGGTCACTTGTGGCGTAGTTATACTGCCCTGGCAATTTAGGGGCCCAAATGTGTGAGAAGAACTTTGCAATCAAAATCTGTAAAAAATGACCGGTGAAATCCGAAAGGTGCACTTTGGAATATGTGCCCCTTTGCCCACCTTGGCATCAAAAAAGCGTCACACATCTGGTATCGCCGTACTCAGGAGAAGTTGGGGAATGTGTTTTGGGCTGTCATTTTACATATACCCATGCTGGGTGAGAGAAATATCTTGGCAAAAGACAACTTTTCCAATTTTTTTATACAAAGTTGGCATTTGACCAAGATATTTTTCTCACCCAGCATGGGTATATGTAAAATGACACCCCAAAACACATTGCCCAACTTCTCCTGAGTACGGCGATACCAGATGTGTCACACTTTTTTGCTGCCAAGGTGGGCAAAGGGGCACATATTCCAAAGTGCACCTTTCGGATTTTGCAGGGCATTTTTTACACATTTTGATTGCAAAGTTCTTCTCACACATTTGGGCCCCTAAATTGCCAGGGCAGTATAACTACCCCACAAGTGACTCCATTTTGGAAAGAAGACACCCCAAGGTATTCCGTGAGGGGCATGGCGAGTTCCTAGAATTTTTTTATTTTTTGTCGCAAGTTAGTGGAATATGAGACTTTGTAAGGAAAAAAGAAAAAAAAAGAAAAATCATCATTTTCCGCTAAATTGTGACAAAAAATAAAAAATTCTAGGAACTCGCCGTGCCCCCCACGGAATACCTTGGGGTGTCTTCTTTCCAAAATGGGGTCACTTGTGGCGTAGTTATACTGCCCTGGCAATTTAGGGGCCCAAATGTGTAAGAAGTACCTTGAAATCAAAATGTGTAAAAAATGGCCTGCGAAATCCGAAAGGTGCCCCTTTGCCCACCTTGGCTGCAAAAAAGTGTCACACATCTGGTATCGCCGTACTCAGGAGAAGTTGGGCAATGTGTTTTGGGGGGTCATTTTACATATACCCATGCTGGGTGAGAGAAATATCTTGGCAAAAGACAACTTTTCCCATTTTTTTATACAAAGTTGGCATTTGACCAAGATATTTTTCTCACCCAGCATGGGTATATGTAAAATGACCCCCCAAAACACATTGCCCAACTTCTCCTGAGTACGGCGATACCACATGTGTGACACTTTTTTGCAGCCTAGATGCGCAAAGGGGCCCAAATTCCTTTTAGGAGGGCATTTTTAGACATTTGGATCCCAGACTTCTTCTCACACTTTCGGGCCCCTAAAAAGCCAGGGCAGTATAAATACCCCACATGTGACCCCACTTTGGAAAGAAGACACCCCAAGGTATTCAATGAGGGGCATGGCGAGTTCCTAGAATTTTTTTTTTTTTTTGCATAAGTTAGCGGATATTGATTTTTTTTGTTTTTTTTCTCACAAAGTCTCACTTTCCGCTAACTTAGGACAAAAATTTCAATCTTTCATGGACTCAATATGCCCCTCACGGAATACCTT
The DNA here is from genome assembly GCF_014858855.1 of Bufo gargarizans. NCBI lineage: Eukaryota > Metazoa > Chordata > Amphibia > Anura > Bufonidae > Bufo > Bufo gargarizans. The sequence continues at coordinate 317,361,485 of NC_058080.1, forward strand.
GGGGTGTCTTCTTTCCGAAATGGGGTCACATGTGGGGTATTTATACTGCCCTGGCTTTTTAGGGGCCCTAAAGCGTGAGAAGAAGTCTGGAATATAAATGTCTAAAAATGTTTACGCATTTGGATTCCGTGAGGGGTACGGCGAGTTCATGGGAGATTTTATTTTTTGACACAAGTTAGTGGAATATGAGACTTTGTAAGAAAAAACAAAAACAAAAACAAACAAAAAATGTCCGCTAACTTGTGCCAAAAAAAATGGCTGAATGGAGCCTTACCAGGGGGGGGTGATCAATGACAGGGGGGGTGATCAATGACAGGGGGGTGATCACCCATATAGACTCCCTGATCCACCCCCCTGTCATTGATCACCCCCCCTGTAAGGCTTCATTCAGACGTCCGCATGATTTTTACGGATCCATGGATACATGGATCGGATCCACAGAACGCATGCGGACGTCTGAATGGAGCCTTACAGGGGGGTTATCAATGACAGGGGGTGATCAGGGTAATCAGGGTGATCACCCCCCTGTCACTGATCACCCCCCCTGTAAGGCTCCATTCAGACATCCGCATAATTTTTTACGGATCCATGGATACATGGATCGGATCCACAAAACGCATGCGGACGTCTGAATGGAGCCTTACAGGGGGGTTATCAATGACAGGGGGTGATCAGGGTAATCAGGGTGATCACCCCCCTGTCACTGATCACCCCCCCTGTAAGGCTCCATTCAGACATCCGCATGATTTTTTACGGATCCATGGATACATGGATCGGATCCACAAAACGCATGCGGACGTCTGAATGGAGCCTTACAGGGGGGTTATCAATGACAGGGGGTGATCAGGGTAATCAGGGTGATCACCCCCCTGTCACTGATCACCCCCCCTGTAAGGCTCCATTCAGACATCCGCATGATTTTTTACGGATCCATGGATACATGGATCGGATCCACAGAACGCATGCGGACGTCTGAATGGAGCCTTACAGGGGGGTTATCAATGACAGGGGGTGATCAGGGTAATCAGGGTGATCACCCCCCTGTCACTGATCACCCCCCCTGTAAGGCTCCATTCAGACATCCGCATGATTTTTTACGGATCCATGGATACATGGATCGGAATCCACAGAACGCATGCGGACGTCTGAATGGAGCCTTACAGGGGGGTTATCAATGACAGGGGGTGATCAGGGTAATCAGGGTGATCACCCCCCTGTCACTGATCACCCCCCCTGTAAGGCTCCATTCAGACGTCCGCATGATTTTTACGGATCCATGGATACATGGATCGGATCCGTAAAAATCATGCGGACGTCTGAATGGAGCCTGACAGGGGGGTGATCAATGACAGGGGGGTGATCAATGACAGGGGGTGATCAGGGAGTGTATATGGGTGATCACCCGCCTGTCATTGATCACCCCCCTGTAAGGCTCCATTCAGACGTCCGCATGATTTTTACGGATCCATGGATCGGATCCGTAAAAATCATGCGGACGTCTGAATGGAGCCTGACAGGGCGGTGATCAATGACAGGGGGGTGATCAGGGAGTGTATATGGGTGATCACCCGCCTGTCATTGATCACCCCCCTGTAAGGCTCCATTCAGACGTCCGCATGATTTTTACGGATCCATGGATACATGGATCGGATCCGTAAAAATCATGCGGACATCTGAATGGAGCCTGACAGGGCGGTGATCAATGACAGGGCGGTGATCAATGACAGGGGGGTGATCAGGGAGTTTATATGGGGTGATCAGGGGTTTATAAGGGGTTAATAAGTGACCGGGGGGGGGGGGGGGGTGTAGTGTAGTGTAGTGTAGTGTTTGGTGGGACTGTACTGACCTACCTGAGTCCTCTGGTGGTCGATCCTAACAAAAGGGACCACCAGAGGACCAGGTAGGAGGTATATTAGACGCTGTTATGAAAACAGCGTCTAATATACCTGTTAGGGGTTAAAAAATTCGGATCTCCAGCCTGCCAGCGAGCGATCGCCGCTGGCAGGCTGGAGATCCACTCGCTTACCTTCTGTTCCTGCGAGCGCGCGCGCCTGTGCGCGCGCGTTCACAGGAAATCTCGCGTCTCGCGAGAGGACGCGTATATGCGTCCAGGAGGAGTAAAACAACCACCTCCCGGACGCATATACGCGTACGGTGGTCGGGAGGTGGTTAATGACCAGGCCACTTTTTACACTTCTGCACTACACTACTTTCACCATTTATTGCTCGGTCATGCAACTTACCACCCAAATAAATTTTACCTCCTTTTCTTCTCACTAATAGAGCTTTCATTTGGTGGTATTTTATTGCTGCTGACATTTTTACTTTTTTTGTTATTAATCGAAATTTAAAGATTTTTTTGCAAAAAAATGACATTTTTCACTTTCAGCTGTAAAATTTTGCAAAAAAAACGACATCCATATATACATTTTTCACTAAATTTATTGTTCTACATGTCTTTGATAAAAAAAAATGTTTGGGCAAAAAAAAAATGGTTTGGGTAAAAGTTATAGCGTCTACAAACTATGGTACAAAAATGTGAATTTCTGCTTTTTGAAGCAGCTCTGACTTTCTCAGCACCTGTCATGTTTCCTGAGGTTCTACAATGCCCAGACAGTAGAAAACCCCACAAATGACCCCATTTCGGAAAGTAGACACCCTAAGGTATTCGCTGATGGGCATAGTGAGTTCATAGAACTTTTTATTTTTTGTCACAAGTTAGCGGAAAATGATGATTTTTATATATATATTTTTTTCTTACAAAGTCTCATATTCCACTAACTTGCGACAAAAAATAAAAAATTCTAGGAACTCGCCATGCCCCTCACGGAATACCGGGTAGTTATACTGCCCTGGCAATTTAGGGGCCCAAATGTGTGAGAAGTACTTTGCAATCAAAATGTGTAAAAAATGGCCTGCGAAATCCGAAAGGTGCACTTTGGAATATGTGCCCCTTTGCCCACCTTGGCTGCAAAAAAGTGTCACACATCTGGTATCGCCGTACTCAGGAGAAGTTGGGGAATGTGTTTTGGGGTGTCATTTTACATATACCCATGCTGGGTGAGAGAAATATCTTGGCAAAAGACAACTTTTCCAATTTTTTTATACAAAGTTGGCATTTGACCAAGATATTTTTCTCACCCAGCATGGGTATATGTAAAATGACACCCCAAAACACATTCCCCAACTTCTCCTGAGTACGGCGATACCAGATGTGTGACACTTTTTTGCAGCCTAGATGTGCAAAGGTGCCCAAATTCCTTTTAGGAGGGCATTTTTAGACATTTGGATCCCAGACTTCTTCTGACACTTTCGGGCCCCTAAAAAGCCAGGGCAGTATAAATACCCCACATGTGACCCCACTTTGGAAAGAAGACACCCCAAGGTATTCAATGAGGGGCCTGGCGAGTTCATAGAATTATTATTTTTTTGCATAAGTTAGCGGAAATTGATTTTTTTTTTTGGTTTTTTTCTCACAAAGTCTCACTTTCCGCTAACTTAGGACAAAAATTTCAATCTTTCATGGACTCAATATGCCCCTCAGCGAATACCTTGGGGTGTCTTCTTTCCGAAATGGGGTCACATGTGGGGGATTTATACTGCTCTGGCCTTTTAGGGGCCCTAAAGCGTGAGAAGAAGTCTGGAATATAAATGTCTAAAAATTTTTACGCATTTGGATTCCGTGAGGGGTATGGTGAGTTCATGTGAGATTTTATTTTTTGACACAAGTTAGTGGAATATGAGACTTTGTAAGAAAAAACAAACAAAAAAAATATATATATTTCCGCTAACTTGGGCCCAAAAAATGTCTGAATGGAGCCTTACAGGGGGGGGGGGGGGTGATCAATGACAGGGGGGTGATCACCCATATAGACTCCCTGATCACCCCCCTGTCATTGATCACCCCCCTGGTAAGGCTCCATTCAGACGTCCGTATGACTTTTACGGATCCATGGATACATGGATCGGATCCGCAAAACACATGCGGACGTCTGAATGGAGCCTTACAGGGGGGTGATCAATGACAGGGGGTGATCAATGACAGGGGGTGATCAGGGAGTGTATATGGGTGATCACCCCCCTGTCATTGATCACCCCCCTGTAAGGCTCCATTCAGACGTCCGAATGATTTTTACGGATCCATGGATACATGGATCGCATCCGCAAAACACATGCGGACGTCTGAATGGAGCCTTACAGGGGGGTGATCAATGACAGGGGGTGATCAGGGAGTGTATATGGGTGATCACCCCCCTGTCATTGATCACCCCCCTGTAAGGCTCCATTCAGACGTCCGTATGATTTTTACGGATCCATGGATACATGGATCGGATCCGCAAAACACATGCGGACGTCTGAATGGAGCCTTACAGGGGGGTGATCAATGACAGGGGGGTGATCAATGACAGGGGGTGATCAGGGAGTGTATATGGGTGATCACCCCTCTGTCATTGATCACCCCCCTGTAAGGCTCCATTCAGAGGTCCGCATGTGTTTTGCGGATCCGATCCATGTATCCATGGATCCGTAAAAATCATACGGACATCTGAATGGAGCCTTACAGGGGGGTGATCAATGACAGGGGGTGATCAGGGAGTGTATATGGGTGATCACCCCCCTGTCATTGATCACCCCCTGTAAGGCTCCATTCAGACGTCCGAATGATTTTTACGGATCCATGGATACATGGATCGGATCCGCAAAACACATGCGGACGTCTGAATGGAGCCTTACAGGGGGGTGATCAATGACAGGGGGTGATCAGGGAGTGTATATGGGTGATCACCCTTCTGTCATTGATCACCCCCCTGTAAGGCTCCATTCAGACGTCCGCATGTGTTTTGCGGATCCGATCCATGTATCCATGGATCCGTAAATATCATACGGACGTCTGAATGGAGCCTTACAGGGGGGTGATCAATGACAAGGGGGTGATCAGGGAGTGTATATGGGTGATCACCCCCCTGTCATTGATCACCCCCCTGTAAGGCTCCATTCAGGCGTCCGAATAATTTTTACGGATCCATGGATACATGGATCGGATCCGCAAAACACATGCGGACGTCTGAATGGAGCCTTACAGGGGGTTGATCAATGACAGGGGGGTGATCAATGACAGGGGGTGATCAGGGAGTGTATATGGGTGATCACCCGCCTTTCATTGATCACCCCCCTGTAAGGCTCCATTCAGACGTCCGCATGTGTTTTGCAGATCCGATCCATGTATCCATGGATCCGTAAAAATCATACGGACGTCTGAATGGAGCCTTACAGGGGGGTGATCAATGACAGGGAAGTGATCAGGAAGTCTATATGCATGATCACCCCCTTGTCATTGATCACCCCCCTGTAAGGCTGCATTCAGACGTCCGTATGCGTTTTGCGGATACGATCCATGTATCCGTGGATCCGTAAAAATCATACGGACATCTGAATGGAGCCTTACAGGGGGGTGATCAATGACAGGGGGGTGATCAATGACAGGGGGTGATCAGGGAGTTTATATGGGGTGATCATGGGTGATCAGGGGTTCATAAGGGGTTAATAAGTGACCGGGGGGGGGGGGTGTAGTGTAGTGTGGTGTTTGGTGCGACTTTACTGAGCTACCTGTGTCCTCTGGTGGTCGATCCAAACAAAAGGGACCATCAGAGGACCAGGTAGCAGGTATATTAGACGCTGTTATCAAAACAGCGTCTAATATACCTCTTAGGGGTTAAAAAAATTCACATCTCCAGCCTGCCAGCGAGCGATCGCCGCTGGCAGGCTGGAGATCCACTCGCTTACCTTCTGTTCCTGTGAGCGCGCGCGCCTGTGTGCGCGCGTTCACAGGAAATCTCGGCCCTCGCGAGATGACGCGTATGTGCGTCACTCTGCGCAGGGCTGCCGCCTCCGGACCGCACATCTGCGTTAGGCGGTCCGGAGGCGGTTAAAGACAGGAATGTTCCGTACTTAACCGAATTCTTGTATACTCTATTCCGGACAGAGCCCCCAGCTGAAAGTATCCTTTCCTTCTCAATGCACCCTGATTTCATCTCCGTCGACAGGCCTGGAGAACTATCAATGACACATACAGTATGATGTCAAAAACAGCTCTGTTTTAATCTTGACCATATGGGCCTTTTATACATACATCCATATATACAAGAAACAGCTGCGGCTCACATTACAATAGTGCTGACTAGAAAAAGTTCCTTATACGGACAGAAGGTCAATGTAAATATATTCACCCTCTAGTATGATGTCACCCTACCTCCTGTCCTTTATACAGATCATATAGCTTATTCTATTTAACCTTTCAGATGCTATCTTGGAGTACCTCAATGAAAATAAGCAAATAACGCCATATCAGCATGGCTTCATGAGGGATTGGTCATGTCAAACTAATTTAATCAGGTTCTATGAGTAGGTAAGTTCTAGACTTGACAGCGGCGAATCAATGGATGTCGTATATATCTGGACTTCTCCAAAGCATTTGACACTGTACTGCATAAAAGGTATAATATATAAAATGAGAATGCTTGGACTAGGGGAAAATGTATGTGAGTAAGTAACTGGCTCAGTGATAGAAAACAGAGGGTGGTTATTAACTGTACACAATCAGATTGGGTCACTGTCACTAGTGGGGTACCACAGGGGTCAGTATTGGGCCCTATTCTCTTCAATATATTTATTAATGATCTTGTAGAAGACTTGCACAGTAAAATATCAGTTTTTGCAGATGACACTAAAATGTATAAAGTTATTGACACGGAAGAGGACAGTATACTGCTACAGAGGGATCTGGATGGATAAGCAGCAGATGAGGTTTAACACTGAGAAATGTAAGGTTATGCACATGGGAAGGTATATTGTCACCTGTACATACTAAATGGTAAAACACTGGGTAACACCGACAAGGAAAAGGACCTACGAATTTTGGTGGACAGCAAATAAGCTGTATAAACCAGTTTCAGGCAGCTGCTGCCAAGGCCAATAAGATAATGGGTTGCATCAAAAGGGGCATAGATGCCCATGATGAGAACATAGCCCTACCACTTTACAAAACACTAGTCAGACTACATATGGAGTACTTTGAAGAAAAGAAGTTGAGAAAATCCAGCTCCACTTAAAAAGGAATAGGCGTTTATTCAGCTTGCGGTTAAAAACTCATCCGAGGATACAAAATAACAGTCTTGTCTAAGCTTTTCGGGCTACTAGAAACAATTCCAGCCCTTCTTCATGACACTTCATTCTTCTAGTGTCATGAAGAAGGGCTGGAATTGTTTCTAGTAGCCCGAAAAGCTTAGACAAGACTGTTATTTTGTATCCTCGGATGAGTTTTTAACCGCAAGCTGAATAAACGCCTATTCCTTTTTAAGTGGAGCTGGATTTTCTCAACTTCTTTTCTTCATTGTCGCCCGCACCTGACACGGGCTGTCCGTGCTCACAACTAAAGGAAGGGCAGGTGAGAGCTGCTACACTCCTCTTTTTCTATATGGAGTACTTTGTACAGTTCTGGGCTCCTGTGAACAAGGCAGACATAGCAGAACTAAAGAGGGTTCAGAGGAGGGCAACTGAAGTAATAACTGGAATGGGGGACTACAGTTGTAACACCCCACAGTTGTGTTACAAAACTCTTTTACCCCACTACAATCTCTTAAGAGCATTTACATTGTTCTCTAATGTAATTTTACCTTACATCCTCACAAATGTGCATTGAAAACCTTGTTAATTGTATATTGCTGTAATTACCATGTTCACCAGGTGGCAGCAATGTGTTAGCAAGGAGTTAGAGTCAGTTTAGTGTTTCTGAGCTGGAATAGTTCATTCCAGTTCAGCTACCCCCTCTGTGAGCAGAGTGGATTATTCCCACATCCTGCCTTATGGGGAAGAAAGGAAGGTAAGTTAGTGTGCCAGCCACCCCTGCTAGGGGAAGGTTCTGCGTGTAGGAGCTCCCAGATATAGGGAACCAAAGCCAGGATCTTGTCTCGGCTAAGACATTGATCATAAGCCCCAGTCTGAGCCTTGCAACCTCAGCCGAAAGAAGCAAACAGACAACTCCAGTTCCAGGAAGAAGCATACCCTGTGAAGCTAACTGTGAGTACAGTCCAGAGACCCAGGAGAAGACATATTCCTCCTCAGCTAGTCAGTCCCCATACAGCAGAAGATAGAAAGCGTAGAAGCTAAATTCCCACCACCAATTTAGAGCTAACAAGCAGACTTCCTTTTCCTGCAAAGCTCCAGGTACATGATCAGAAGATATATTCCTGCCACGCATTGCCAATACCTGCTGGGACCAAAGTTTAAAGCTGTATCTTGCTTGGATGAAAGCTCCTCTCATTAAAGACAAGTTTGAACATTACCCAAGGTCTGGATCTCAATTACTGCTGCAAATTCCTCTATTACTCCTCCTAGCACCACACTCATTTTGTTGCAAGTGAGCCAGGATCCAGGAGTCCAGCCGTACCCAGGTAGGAGACACCGTTGACACCATTACCACTACCATACAGAGACATTACACCATTACTAACCTTGTGTGTGAGTTACAACACCTTAAAGGGCCCTGTGACTGTACCCTTTGCACGCTGCAATTGGCATCACAAACAAAACTATAAACTATCACCTACACCTGACCCAGCCATTGCACTTTTGGCATCAGAATGCATACCCCGGTCCAGCTCACCGCATTTTTTGGCGTCACTGGAACAGGATCGGATCGAATTGTGTGCCTATCCCTGCTACAACAGAACCGGATCCAATTGTGTGCCTTAACAGGATCAAATTGCATGTTTCACAGTACTGCAAGACCTGAGAATTGTGCCAAAACACTGAAAATTGATTTTATTGCTTTGCCAGAAAGCGCAATCCAGTGCGCACCAGCACTCAAAGGGTTAATTCGCCATATTCGAATAATGGCGGCGCTTCTTCATGCCATTCAGAAGCGGGAAAAGTCAAGAACGCGAAAATCCCGAATATGCCCCCCTATAAGCGGGAACTCTCAAGCCTGCCCACCAAGAACTTTGCCATGCAATCCAAGGGAGTGCAGACTCCTCCCTCTGTGCTCCACCCTCACTTCCTGAACACACCCTGACAGAGGAGCCAAGGAAGATGGCTCTCCCATCACCTAAGTGGGATCAGATGGCAATACAGGGAGAACTCATCTACAAGGCTACCTTACCCGAGATCCGGGTCTCCCAGCTCGTGAAGAGAGCTGGCCCCTGCACATTTGGAGTGTCCCTGGAGCCTGCGCATGCCGCGAATGGTGGAGAGACAGCCGCCGCCGACCAGATATCCCCCAAGATGGCTGCCGACGCTAAGCCTGCTCCCGCGGAAGATGCCGCCGACCAAGTTGCCCAGGCCTTGGACCAACTTGCACCGCTGATGGTACCTGAAGCCCCAGAGGACCACCAGGAGGCACCGGAACCGGCCGCCCGACCACGACATCAGGTAGGAGCAGTCGTGCTCCCTGAGGTCCTGGCCCAGTCCGAAGCTGTCCCTACACCGCACCCGGTGGGTCCCGACACTGCTAGTAGGCCTGAACAGGTTCTGCCACGCACGCTTGCTGGTGCGGTGGAGGAGGCTGGAACTTCCACTCCGCCGCCCAGAGCCAACACCTCCAGAGCAGGGTGTCTTAACCCTGAGGTCCCAATGGAACTCACTGCTCATGCCCAGTCGGCCTGGGAATATAAATCGGTTGTTGAAGAATAGGTAAAGCAGGTCATAGATGACCCCCAGCCAGGAAACCCTAAGCTTATCAGACGCACTGGGACATTACTCTGGTTCTCAGTGGAGAGAGGCGTCGGATTTTTGCAGGACAATCAAATCATAGTTTGGAGGAAATCGTTGTGGGACGCCACTCTGTTAAGCGCCACTACCTACCACAGGCCCGTCACAACCTGTACGCAGGGGATCAAGTGGAGTATACCCCTATGCGCGCCATCCAAGGCCAGTTTGCTGCCGGTGTGACCCTGCTGGCCAAACCTTTGTCCCCTGCAGTTACCCCAGAGACCTGGCAGGAAGATCCAGGCTCTGCAGGGAGAGTTAGGTGTCTTCAAGAGACTCAAGATGGCAGCTTGCGGTTCAAAGAACAGCCTCAGCTAGAACCTGAACCACTCATCCCTGACCTGGCCGCACTACCAACCCTACGGGTGGGCCAAATCAATAATTCAGTCCTCACATTTAACCCCAGGGTGCAGCCATACGTTCTACCATGGAAGCAGCCCCAAACACCCTCAGTTTGCCTACCAGAACCCCTTCAGCCGGAGGTTTTACCCACCTCTGCACCGGTTAGGATAAAGCCACCCTTCCATTTGCGGGCATTCCATTACATAATTGCGGGACTACAGAGTAAAGACACCCCCATGCTTCCTTTGGTGTTTAGAGGCCAGAACACCTCAAATGTAGTCAGTAGTGATTGCTTAGTGCAGACCTTTGGTTCACTGGTTATACCAAGAGGTAAACTGTTAATTAGGACACCCTACTCATGCAGGCAGGAACCTAGGGTAGCCGTTTTGTGTTAGTCTTTGTATGTCATATATGTAATACATGCAGCACTTTGTACTTATTTGGGTACCCCAGAGCTGGTTCCTCTCCCTCATAAGCATAAGCCGAGGGCGGCTTAACTCGAAGTAAGGGGGAACGTAACACCCCATAAACTATCACCTACACCTGACCCAGCCATTGCATTTTTGGTGTCAGAGTGCATACCCCGGTAGAGCTCACCGCACAGTACTGAGAAAGATTATCAAAATTGGGGTTATTTACTTTAGAAAAAAGCTGACTGAGGGGAGATCTAATAACTATGTATAAATATATCAGGGGACAGTACAGAGATCTCTCCCATTATCTATTTATCTCCAGGACTGTGACTGTGACGAGGGGACATCCTCTGCGTCTGGAGAAAAGAAGGTTTGTACACAATTATAGAAGAGGATTCTTTACGGTAAGAGCAGTGAGACTATGGAACTCTCTGCCTGAGGAGGTAGTGATGGTGAACTCACTAAAAGAGTTCAAGAGGGGCCTGGATGTATTTCTGGGGTGTAATAATATTACAGGCTATAGTTACTAGAGATGGGTTGTGGATCCAGGGAGTTATTCTGATTGCCTGATTGGAGTCGGGAAGGAATTGTTTTCCCCTTAAGTGGGGAAAATTGGCTTCTCCCTCACAGTTGTTTTTTTGCCTTCCTCTGGATCAACTTGCAGGATAACAGGCTGAACTGGATGGACAGATGTCTTTTTTCAGCATTACAAACTATGTTACTATTTTACCGGGGGGGCCAGGCAGTGAGTCGTCGAGGACACAGCCCTGCAGAGCATCTCACCCAGGGAGGCTGCACCGAATCCAGAGACCGCAGCACTGTATGTGGTATAGAGGAGTTAAATACGCGAATACAAGCTGACCAGAGAACAAATATCCCTAAATAAGCTGGAGAGCTCTTCTAGACTACTCAGCCATGCACTTTGTACTACTTGTATTGCAAGATTTATTGCTATTTATGGTGTTAATATTGAGATATTTGATACACTTTGGGCCAGATTTATCATTGCTCTGACAGCTCACTCCACTTTAACATATGGCTAAAGTCAGTTTTAGCCAAGTCAGATTTATGATCGGCCCACTAAGACTGTAAAAATGTGGTTTGACGGTAGCAGTTTATCCGTCAGTAAGCAGCTTTACAAAAATCGCACATCTTTACGAACAAGTCGCACGTTTTTATAAAAAAGTTGCATGTTCTATTAAAAAGCCTCATAAGATAAGCATGGTCCTCACTGGAGTGAAATTGCAACTTTTTTGCGACTTTTTAAATAGTCCCAATAGTAAATCTGTCTAGAGATTCATTTACATAAGAAAACACACCCACTTTCAGAAAACTGGCGAGCATAGTGCAGAGCAGAAAAAAGTCGCAAATTTGTGCGCAGTTTTAGCGTTTGGGACTTTTTTTTCACTATTTTGGGACCTTTTCATTATTCTGACCTGAGCTAATGATAAATCTGGCCCTATATGTCTTTGTCTTTGATATTTCTTGTGCAGATATTAAAATATATTTATCTGCTTCGTTGTAGTGTTTGAGAAAGGTTGTATAACTGAAAAGTCACACATGTTGTTTGCCTTACTAGTAAATCCAATAATAAGATGCGCTAATTTCATTTGGTATTGTGGAGTACTCAGCTTAGGTTCTCTTTTAATGTTGGAAACCCAATGCTATTAAATGCTATGCTACAAACTTCATCATTCATGTTAAACATAATTTTTCACTTACCTGTTTTATTTAATTCTCACTATATATTAAACCTAACCATATAAAATAAAGGGGTTCTCCAGGCTTTTAATATTGATGGCCTATCCACAGAATAGGTAATCAATATCAGATAGGCGGGAGTCCGACACCCGGCACCCCCTGTCGATTAGCTGTATGAAAGTAAGGCGTGCACAGTGTAGTAAGGCGTGCATAGACATGGCAGGAGCGAACAGGAAGAGAGCCGGGAAATGGCACGTGCACACTGCACGCGCCTTCCCTTCATACAGTTGATCGGCGGGGGTGCCAGATGTGAGACCCCTGCTGATTTGATATTGATGACCTATCATGAGGATAGGTCATCAATATTAAAATCCTGGAAACCCCTTTAAGTAATCACATCGAACATTCCATAACCACTACACCTTGAAATAAAATAGGTGTTAGATTGTTTGTACAGTCTCATCAAGTTTAACCAGAGATGGTTGATGTAAAGTAACCCTTTCATGACATTTCCTATTTTTATTTTTTCCTTTCCTGTCTTCCAAGAGCCATATTTTTGTTTTCATTTTCTGTTTACCTAGCCATATTAGGTATTTTTTTCGGGACAAGTTGTACTTTCTAATGCCATCATTAATTATTGCATAAAATGTAGTGGGAAGCTGGAAAAAAATTCCAAATGGGGTGTAATTGGAAAACAGAAGCAATCCCTCCACCGTTTTACGGGTTTTGTTCCCACAGCGTTTTATTTACGACTAAACAGACCCATGCCCTTCATTCTCTGGGTCAGTATGATTACAACGATACCCCATATGTATAGGTTTTTTATGTGTAAATAGTGTAAAAATAAATTTAAACTTTAAGAATTTTTTTTTTCTACATCTCCATAACTTTTTATACTTATGTCTACTGAACTGTTTAGGGACTCATGTTTTGCGGGACAATTCATAGTTTTTATTGATACCATTTTGGGGTGTGCATGACTTTTGGATCACATTTTATTTCATTTTTGGGGGGTAAGAGAAGGAATAAAAAAAATTGCAAATCGGACATTTCTTTGCATTTTGCTCATTTCTTATGTTGGCCTGTTATCTGGTGGCCAAAATAAGAATTGCAGCATCAATGCTCTGACATTCTTTATAGAGACTCAGAGCATTTAGCACATGTACTGAAGTCCCGATTGGCCGCACAGGGCTTTAGTACTAAGCCTGGAAGCGTGAGCTTCCGGGTTTTTGCGCGATCAAGTGAGATCACGGCATCTGAAGCATTTAATTACTGCAATTGGTATTATTGCTGGTTGTGGTAATTATCCGCAGGTCTCTGCTGTTTGAAACAGCAGAGACTTGCCAGCCATGACGCCCGTTGCACTGTTTAATGGCCCTGTTTATTTTACTATAGCTTGTATTGGAAAATTGAGAAAAAAAATCTTTGTGCAGTGAAATTGGAAAAAAAATTGCAATTTCACCAAGAGTTTCTGGGTTTTGTTTTTATGACGTTCACTGTGCGCTAAAGATGACATATACCAAATTTTAATAGTTTTTAAGATGTTTTCCTACTTTAAAAAAAAAACGTATATTTCTGTCTATGGAGCTGTGGTACTATTTTGAGGTACATATGACTTCCTGATCATTTATTGAGTTTTCTGGGGGGACAAGGTGCCCAGGAAATGGCAAATCGCACATTTATGTATTTTTTTTTTTTGAAATATAATTTTTTATTTTCTCCCACAATCCAAAAAGTAACAGATTGACATCATATCACTTCATACATGAAGATGACTTTGACATAGAAAATACATGCTCAGCACGTTACATCATTGGAAAGGTAAAATAAAGTAACATAATATAAAACAATTCCCACTTCCGGAACATGTTCTTGGAATCAACTCTCTCCCATCTATTCCTCAGGGATTGATAGAGAAGTGAGATTGTCGGTCTAACCTTTTGCCGTAAAAGACTGTCAAAATCATTTGTCCTCCATTCTTTTGTTAGATCCTTGCATAATCCTTTGCCATATGACATAAGTTGCATGTACGGCAAGAATGTCAGACCCTGTAATCCCCACCTCTCCCTCAACTCCTCCTGTGTCTTCCATCGAGGTTCTGTCTCATGAAATACGTCACCCATCGTTCTTATCCCTTTGCTTAACCACATTGCTATATCTTTGCTATTCCTTCCTGGCTCAAAACTAGGGTTGGCTGCTATTGGGAGATGCTTAGATATTCGATAGGGCAAATCATACATCTTCCTCAGTATTTTCCATACTACAATAGTATCCCTTAACAGCAATGACATTTTAATTGATCTCGGCAAGTTAGGCATACTGGTGTGCAATAACGCCATCAGGTCCCAAGGTTTTGCTAACTGTTTCTCCAGACTGAGATTTGTATAATAAGAGGTCTGATTTGCCCAATCTAATATGTACCTGCTATTACATGCTATATTATAACCCCTGACGTCCGGGAAGTTGATTCCCCCCACCTCCCTTCTCAGTTTCAATTTGTCCAGAGCAACTCTTGGCTTTTTGCCTTGCCATATAAACCGCACAAATCTGCTTTCCAAGAGTTTGACATCAGCATGACTTAGCAGTAATGGAATAGTCTGCATTGGATATAACAGTCTAGCGACTCCCATCATCTTCACCAAACAGCACCTCCCCATCAGGGAGAGAGGTAGGCCTTGCCATCTATCCAGGTCGGCCCCTATACGGGACAGTAATGGTGGAAAATTTAATTGATATAGAGAGTGCGGGTCCCTCCCTATTTTCACCCCTAGATATGTTATGCTAGATTTGGCTATGCTAATTCCTTGATCCCTTTTTACTTTTCGCAAGATGTCATTCATGGGCACCAAAGGCAAGAGTTCACATTTTGAAATATTCACCCTATACCCAGAATAACTTCCAAAAGCCTCCAAAGCCTCGAAAATAACTGGGATGTGTTCTCCCGGTCTAGCCAGAAATAACACCACATCATCGGCAAAGAGCGCCGCCTTCACTTGTTTTGTTCCCACCTCAACCCCTGTATACAAATCCGAAGAGCAAAGAAGCCGCGATAAGGGCTCAAGTGCTAGGTTGAAGAGCAGGGGTGAAAGCGGGCACCCCTGTCTTGTACCCTTTTCCAGTTTAAAAGGTTTGGAGAGGTAGCCCTGGGTATATACCCGCGCTCTTGGGTTATTGTACAAATTTGCAATAAACGTCCTAAAACCCCCCTTAAATCCCAATCTGTCCAGTACCGCCTCCAGCCATGCCCACCTTACATTATCAAAAGCTTTTTCTGTGTCCAAGGTGAGCATGGCTGGACGTTCCCCTGGACGAGGGTCATATCTAACTCTATCCAAAACTGCTAAAACCGTCCGAATATTCTTGACCGCTGAGCGGCCCTGGACAAACCCCACCTGTTCAGCACCTATTAAAGACGGTAAAAAAGAGGCTAACCTGTCAGCAATAATTTTAGATAGGATCTTTGTGTCTACGTTTATTAGGGATATAGGCCTATATGAACTAGGCATAAGGGGGTCTTTCCCTGATTTAGGTAGGAGCTTAATATAGGATACATTGTTCTTATCTGGATGGGACTTGCCCTTCAATACGTCATTATAAAGCTGTACCATTATTGGGGAAACCTGCGAGATTAGCACCTTATAATATTCTCCCGTGAAGCCATCAGGCCCTGGAGCTTTTGCGTTCTTCAGCCCTTTAATGACCAGCTGGAGTTCCTCCACGGTCACATCCGCATTTAATTTCATAAGCTGTTCAGATGTCACCGTGGGCAACTCCACCCTATCTAAGAGAGTATCAACTAACGACGTTGAAGAATGATCCTTATATAAAGCCTCATAATATTGACCTACTATCTTGCTAATGCCTGCCGGGTCAATGACTATCTTCCCTTCACCGTCTTTCAAACTAGATATATATTGAGGCTCTCTCCGGCCTTTTGCCAGGTTGGCCAACAAACGACCCGCTTTATTACCAAAACGATATAATTTAGCTTCAAACTGGGTTTGTCTGAGAGATTCTTTATGCTTTTCACTAGCTTCAAAAGCCTGGCGTGCCTCAACCCATTTTACCTTATTATCCGCTGTGGGCATTTCTGTGAATTGCCTGTACATTTGTCTAACTCTATTACTTGCTCTTTCCAATGACTGCTGACAAGCTTTCTTCCTACCAAAAATATAACTCATAATGCGCCCCCTCAAAACTGCCTTTGATGTTTGCCAGAAAAGTTCTGGGTTGTCTATGTGAACCTGGTTATCTTCTTTATATTCTTCCCACCAACCAATTAACTTATTCTGAAAATCCTCATTTCCCACTAGACCCGAGGGGAACCTCCACAGGTAATCTGATCCCTTCGGAAAAGTGTCTCTCAAGATCAGGGATACCGGAGAATGATCTGACACCATAATGTCCCCCACCTCAGCATGTTCTACCAACCCCACTAGTGAGCCCTGGACAAAAATGTAGTCAATGCGTGACCAAGAATCCTGAGCATGAGAGTAAAAGGAATACTCCCTGTCATCAGGATGAAGCTGCCTCCAGGGATCCATCAGACCCACTGACTCTGTCATCTGCCCCAAGACTGCGTCATGAGCCACCGTAGTTCTGCCCCCTTTCGACTCAGTCTTTCTATCCTCCTGCCCCATCATCACTGAGTTGAAGTCGCCTCCTACTATCAGGTTTGAGGTCTTGTCCAACAGTAATTTACTTTCCAGCGCCCTGAAAAATTGTGAGTTATTGGCATTCGGACCATATACATTAAAAACAGTGTATTCCATATTTTGGACCCGTATCGACACCTTTACCCACCTCCCTTTGTCATCCGCTACCAAACTCAGCAAAGTGAAGTTGAAAGCTTTGTTGAACAAGATCAGGACCCCCGCTTTCCGCTCTGAGGAGGACGACCCTATCACCTGGCCCACCCATAATTTTTGCATCCTGCCAAAGTCCCCTGCTGGTAAATGAGTTTCTTGAAGTAATGCTATATCAGGTTTTAATTTTTTAAGATGGCGGAGGATCATCCATCTCTTCTGCGGAGAGCGGAGGCCCTTAACATTCCAACTAACTATCTTCATACTGTAGGATAATGACTAGGACGATGACTGGATAAACATATCCTATTACCCAGATACTTCCAGGACAAGCGCCAGCTGATGCACAAAAATAAACATGAACATTATCACATACAATATTGTAAACTACCCCCCTCCCTCCCCTACCCCGGTTAGGCAAATCCCCTAGAACCAAGTTGTCATTATGACACATATTACCCAACTAACAACCTCCTTCCTTATTACTGACTTCCCTTTTTTCTGGGCTGCAGTACTCAACCACCTGTCCCCCATGCTTTATACTACTCTAACCGCAGTGCTTTTTTCTTTAAAACATATAACCATGCAATCTCACAGGCTAAATTGTAGACATCACTGCTATGCGCAATCACACTCCCGCTGCGCATGTTAAACCATGTCCACTTTTCATTGCTGGTAGAAAACGACTCATAACAAAACTTAACATAGCTACCAGTAATGTCCACTTCATCTTGACCAAGAGTCCCTTCTTCTGGAAGGACGAGATCCTCTCTTATCAGCTGAAACCACCTCCCAGTCTCGTCCCCGTCTATCTGCGAGAGGCGAACGTCTCCACTCCGGGCTTCTTGCCATCTCCCCACTCCGCTGTTGCTGTCCTGGCGACCTTCCTCTGCGCTTTGGCTCACCCTCTAAGCTGTTATTCCGCAAGAACTCCTCCGCAGCCACAGGATCTTGATACGTTTTGACCTCGCCATCCGCAGTTGAGATCTTCAAAATCGCCGGATACAATAACTGGAACCGTATCTGTTGCTTATACAGCTCCGAGCAAACAGCGATGAAGTCACGCCTCCTTTTTGCCACCATTGCAGAGTAGTCAGCAAACATTAGCAAGGTATGTCCTCTGACCTTCAGTGGCCCTTTGCGAGCCCGAAAAGCTCTTAGGATGGCTTCCTTGTCGTTATAATCTAGGAACCGCATAATGACTTGCCGCGGCCTAGACTGGAGGTTCTGCGAAACATTGCGGTTTTGCGACTGAAAGTCCACTGCAGGGCCTACTCTGTGGACCCTCTCCACTATGCGTCTCCCGTTCAGGTTCAAAGCTTGAGGTATTTCTACCTCGCAGATCTCTTTCAAGGCAGGCTGCTTAATGCTTTCTGGTAGGCCCACAATTCGTAAATTATTCCGCCTGGACCTATTTTCCAGGTCCTCCAGGCGGTCTTTCAGCACGATGTTCTGCTTATAAAGATCTTGAGCTTCATGGGTACATCTGGTCACATCATCCTTCATCACCGAGACCCTTTGTTCCAACTCCTCTATGCTTGCCTCATGCCTTGCCACCGTGTTATGCAGTTCATGCAGAGACTGTGTGAGGGTCTTGGCAAGAGTCTCTTTTATATCCGGGGCCAGGTATCTGGCCACTTCAATAGCCAATGTCTTGTAATCTATATTACTTAGATCCCCTGCAAGCTTGCCGCCGCTTTCCACCACCTCTGTGACCTCTTGGATCGCAATCGGGGAGTGAGGGCGGGAATCCGCCATCTTGCCCTGCGCAGCACTTGCGGTCATTTTCGTCCCGCTCACCACTTGTCGACTGCCGCTCCTCAGCAAGTATCGGTCCATGGACCGTCGGCCGACACTCAGCGGGATCCCCCAGGTGAGTTTCGGGGTCCCTTATCGTCCACTAGGTCGGAGCGCAGGTAGATTTATAGGGGCAGGTGCCGGAGCTCACTCACTCCGCGTCCTGCATCCCAGCGCCGGAACCGGAAGTCCCATTTGTATTTTTTGTTACAATGTATACCAGGCAGGAAAAATATTTTTTTATTTTAATAGTTCACAAATTTTCAGACTTGGAGATGTTTCTGTTTATTTTTTATTGTTCTGATTGATTGTCCTATAGACAGCATTATTGAGGTCTATGGCATTTTGACACTCTGCTTGGGAAGCCATGTATCATTCACGGCTTTTCGGGCAGTTAGCCATGAGGGTCCTGAGAGCTTTTTCAAGGCCTTAGGCTGCCATGGCAACCGATCAGAGCTCCATGATTTCACAGGAGCTCCGTTTGGGCAGGAAATCCTCTCCAGAGTGTCTCTCACAAGCTGCCTGAGAAGGCCTAGTTTAAGCTCCCAACAAGCAGCCACAGAAATGCCACAGAACATGGACATGAAGCAGTTGGTCCAGGGGCATCCCACAATCTGGGACATCTCCTGAGACTCCTACCACGACCACCTATAGAAGTACGCCTCCTGGGAAGAGATAGTCTGTCGATTTTCCCAGGGGATTAGAACAAGGAAGGAAAGTCGCAAGATCTGGTAAGTAAACAGAGCCGTTCCCAAATTTTGCTGGAACACTAACCATCTAAAATAATTATAACTGCACAGCCTCCGGAAATCTGTCAGCAGTCTGCAGCCAGACCTTTGGTCTGGGTGGAGGCTTCACCGTGCCTTTGATTGTCCTCCAGATGAGCTAGCTGGTTGACTGGATGATCCCAATAATTGTAGATGAACCCAGGAGGAACTCACAATGGAGCGAAGCAAAAGAGTTACCAGTTGTCAGAAATCTGGACAAAGAGAATAAATGGAAATGAACAGATCTACACATAATTTGGTACAACCTGCACTATTTCAGATGATTGCAGCTAGAATTTCAACCTTTTTTTTTCGCTAGAAGAAAAATGTTGCAGGCCCCATTGTGGTAAAGGGACCATGTTAATATTTTAGCTATGATGGTGACAGTTCTCTATGAGTGTGACTTTGGTATTTGTGGCATTCAGAAAAAGTCATACTATGTTTGCTTACTTCAAGGTTGGCGAAGAGATGTTTTTCAGCAGACACAGTACATATCATGCTGGTGTCTTCAAATGTCAAACCAGATTGAAGCAACTCCAGAATGTTGTTAAAGGTTGGGATGGACATCGGGGAAATGCTTGGAATTTCTCCAGGTCCTGGTAGAGAAAGTGTTAGTGTCCCTTCCAGTCTTGTTGAGACACAGTTGGGTGAACCCAATACCACTGCTGCTTCTTAGGTTCTTCATCACGCAAGATTACCGAATTACCCAGAAATCAGCCAAAGAAGAAGTGCTTGGTCCACAGGTTGTGAAGACATATTGCACCCTGAAAGAAGCACGAAAGTCTTCCGAAACCACAGCAAACAAAGAAATCCAATAAAGCTCTCTATGCTCCAGAGGTCAGAGAAAATGGTGACATACTGTAGGTGTTTTCAGGAGGTTGGGGTTAAAAAAGAAAAAAGCTAGTGAGATTCATTCATTTTAAATGGCCATTCAACGGATCCATAAGATGGCCGCTGATGGAGTGTCATATGACCAGGCAAATCACCTCCATGTGATGTCCTCTGCATTTAAATACACTGAAACTACATTAAACTCTCAACAAAACTAGTGTAGATGCCAGGTCCAGTGTTTTTGAACAGAAGAGACATGGAGGTGATTTGCCTGGTCACATGACCCTCCATCAGTGGCCATTTTATGGACATGAACTCTATGTGGACAGAACAAAAGTCTTGGCAAACATCATCTCACAAACACATTGGTTAACAGTAACTAGGAAGTGGCCAACCCCTTTAAACAATTTCACATCCTGTTAATGTACCCCAACTTATAGACATCTTGCATAGACTGCACAGTACTACACAGTGTAGTTTGGTGTCACATTTTAGCACTGGTGCCTTGGCAGCAGTGGGGTCCTCGGTTCAAATCTGACCAAAGGCAAAATCTTTGTGGGGTTTTTATGTTTTCCCCATGATTCTCTGTGTTTCCTCCCGCACAACAGAGACATACTAACAGGTAATCTAGAGTATGCCCCACCGGGGACAGTGAGTGGTGATAATGTGTGTCAAGTGATATATAAGTAAGATAAATCAAATACACAGTGCTATTAATTCCAGCCTCTATATTACAAATATAATAGTGGACCCACCACCTACAACCGGGGAACATTCAGAATAGACAACACAAATCCAATACACAATAGTTTTAATATCGAAACTGTGTCAAAATCACCAGCAATCATACAATCAAGTATATAAAATTAATAGACCATTAAAAAAAAAATAGTACACAACAGAATGAGTAGCCTCAAAAGAGTGCCATCTCATCAGATGTAGTCAGAGATGACACCATATAGTATGCAACAAAAAATTATAGAATGTTGCAATATTAAAAATACATGGTGGCATCCAGGTGGTAGGAAAGAAAACCTTTTGTGCTCTTACCACCTCTAGAGATGCTATAGTATGTTCTGTGCTTTCATCCGGATGTCACCCTTAGAGGCTGGGAAAAGGACAGAGGCAGATATTCAATAGGCATGTCCTAATATATCCTTATATTGCCCTACCAGGTGGCCACTCTGTCCATGATACATACCACAGAGTGCCCGCTCTGATAAGGGTTACCCTGTCTGGAACCTGCCACTTACAGATAAGGGTATAACAGGATGTGTAGGTAAGTCCCCACATGCTGTATTGTTTGGTTCCCTTTTTGATGAAACAGGACATGTTGGGAATTACAGATAAGGGTATAGCTTTATCTTTCTGAGGCAACCAGTTAAAAGAGATGGAGCTATTTCTCTGCATTAGGTGTTGGTCAAAACCTGGTAAAAAGGCCTGAATTGGCGGAGTTGAGGGAGAGAAAGGGGCCACTTGGGTAAACTCTGTAAGGGAAGTATGGAAGTAAGAGGAGAATTTATATCAGCAGGCACATATCATAAAAAACAAAGGGAATTACAAACACGAATATTACAAGAAGAGATCATAAGACTAGAGAAGCTTCATAAAAAATCATTATTTACATCCCATCTGCAACAACTCACTGAAGCCTGTCTCCAATTAAAAGATATCCTAAATAAATCCTCTGCTAAGATTTTCATGTCGGCCAAACACTCATTCTACGCACACGGAGACAAGGCCTCAAAATTAATGATGTCACTTATTAAAAAGAAAAAACACCGAACATATATCAACGAGATCAGATCAAGTTCAGGCAATATTATATCAGACCCAATTGATATTGAAAAAGAGTTCATAAAATTCTATTCTTCTTTATACCAAATACATAACCCTGACAGAATACCAGACTCGCCAAAACATCATTCGACAATCTCAGAATTTTTAACCCGAGCAAATCTCCCAAAACTAAATCCTGAGTCATACCCTTCCTTATTGAAGTAATTTTCTCTAGAGGAGGTCCGATCTGCCCTGCGAAGAAGCCCTAAGAATAAAACCCCAGGCCCAGACGGCCTCCCAAGCTCATATTATGAAACTTTCTCGTCGGTTCTCCTCCCCCAACTGGTAGACACATATAACGCTTACCTGTCAGGTACTGAACTACCACAACAATCTTTAGAGGCATATATCACCCTCATTCACAAAGAGGGAAAAGACCCCACTCAATGCGGCAGCTACAGACCTATTTCGTTATTAAACGTAGATCTAAAAATATACGCTAGCCTCCTCGCTAACAGACTTAAACCTTTAATTCCTAAATTAATCTCTCCGGAACCGGTTGGATTTGTATCTGGCAGGGAGGGAAAAGATAACACTATGAGGGTCCTAAATCTGATACAAATTGCGTCAAAAAGCAAACTTCCATTAGTATTTACTTAGTATTACTAGGGACAGATGCAGAAAAAGCCTTTGACAGGGTAGACTGGAACGACATGAAACAGGTATTAATAAACTATGGCTTCCCTCAACCTTTTATAGATGCCATTTTTATCATGTACTCACATCCCACGGCTAGACTACGTATAAACCAATCTCTAACTGCCCCATTTCAGATGAAGAATGGTACCCGTCAGGGATGCCCCCTTTCACCGATCTTATTTGTTCTCTCATTAGAACCTCTATTAGCTTCGATCAGAGTTCACCCAGACATAATCGGATTTAATGATGGAAAATATACACACAGTTCAGCTGTCTACGCTGACGACATTTTACTAATAATAACTGATCCAGCCTCTGCATTTCCTGCGTTACAATCTCTCCTCCGACAATACGGAGCTATCTCTAATTTCAAAATAAACGCGTCTAAATCAGAAGCTCTAGGCTCTAAGTTGGAGTGAACTACTCTCTTAACTATGCTCCTATCCCACAAAAGTTTAAATGAACACTAGAATCCTGGTCTCTCCCTTTTTTATCATGGATGGGATGGAAAAATCTTATTAAAGCAATATTACTTCCCAAACTGTTATCTCTATTTCAAACTCTCCCAATCCCACTCCCAACTCAATTCTTTTCAAATATCAGGAGATTAATAAGCAAATATCTCTGGCGAGACGGCAGACCTAGACAATGTCATAACCTACTGGTTCAGCACAAACGGAGGGGTGGTATGTCTTTACCAGACTGGAAACAATATTATGATGCAGTCCACTTATCCAGAATAATATATTGGCTACGTAAAGACACCAACAAACTATGGATTCCACTTGAGGAACACTTAGCGAGATACCCATTGAATTACCTTTTATGGGAAAAAAAAACAAATACATCGTAAATCTCCTACCTACCTCACACAAAACACTATCACTCAAACCACACTGAAGATTTGGCGCTCATATGCAGAAAATATTAGCCCAAACCTCTCTCCTCTAATGTCGATAGCTGATATTCCAGAATTATACCAGAAGAAATCACCAGAGACTACCATCAATACCCAAAATACGAAATCCATTTTACTATACTCTTTTTTGAGCACTGACATATCAGGCGACCCCATGACAAATTCCACCTTACATTTTCTATAATAGGCACACATACGCTCATTAATATTACCTTACTTATCTCAATGTATTGCACCTAGGGATCTCACAACTTTCGAAAAAATTGATAGCGACATCCCTAAACATATACTCTCAAAAGTCTACGGATTTTTACAAATAGTTAAATCACCAGTAGACAGGGGATATGTTTCAGAATGGGGTAAGGATTTTGGGACTACCTGGACCCTACTAAAAGTTAAACAAATATATAGTAAATCTCACGGTATATCCCGATGCACCCGTCTCCAAGAAAATTCATTTAAATTAATCTCCAGATGATATCACTCTCCAATGAGGCTAAAACAGATGAACTGTCACAGCTCTGAATTATGCTGGAAGTGTCAACAATCACAAGGCTCTTATTTTCACATGTGGTGGTCCTGTCCCGTACTGACACCTTTTTGGTCTGAAGTGATAATATTAACCAAGAAAATTTGCTCTTTAGATAAAGATCCCTCCCCTATCGCAATTTTACTAAACATTAGATTAGAGGACATACCGCACACAAAACGGATATCATTCCAACATCTCACGGCAGCTGCGAAATCTGTAATACCGCTATATTGGAATCAGCAATGCCCTCCCAGTACATCTCAATGGTTACAAAAGGTCAACTACATATTCCTCATGGAGGAACTATCGGCTTGAGAGTTAAGATCACACACAAAGTTCCAAGCTACAAACCGGATTCCAAAAAAGTTGGGACACTATACAAATCGTGAATAAAAACTGAATGCAATGATGTGGAGGTGCCAACTTCTAATATTTTATTCAGAATAGAACATAAATCACGGAACAAAAGTTTAAACTGTGAAAATGTACCATTTTAAGGGAAAAATATATTGAATCAGAATTTCATGGTGTCAACAAATCCCCAAAAAGTTGGGACAAGGCCATTTTCACCACTGTGTGGCATCTCCCCTTCTTCTTACAACACTCAACAGACGTCTGGGGACCGAGGAGACCAGTTTCTCAAGTTTAGAAATAGGAATGCTCTCCCATTCTTGTCTAATACAAGCCTCTAACTGTTCAATCGTCTTGGGCCTTCTTTGTTGCACCTTCCTCTTTATGATTTGCCAAATGTTCTCTATAGGTGAAAGATCTGGACTGCAGACTGGCCATTTCAGTACCCGGATCCTTCTCCTACGCAGCCATGATGTTGTGATTGATGCAGAATGTGATCTGGCATTATCTTGTTGAAAAATGCAGGGTCTTCCCTGAAAGAGATGACGTCTGGATGGGAGCATATGTTGTTCTAGAACCTGAATATATTTTTCTGCATTGATGGTGCCTTTCCAGATATGCAAGCTGCCCATGCCACACGCACTCATGCAACCCCATACCATCAGAGAAGCAGGCTTCTGAACTGAGCGTTTATAACAACTTGGGTTGTCCTTGTCCTCTTTGGTCCGGATGACATGGCGTCCCAGATTTCCAAAAAGAACTTCGAATCGTGACTCGTCTGACCACAGAACAGTCTTCCATTTTGCCACACTCCATTTTAAATGATCCCTGGCCCAATGAAAACGCCTGAGCTTGTGGATCTTGCTTAGAAATGGCTTCTTCTTTGCACTGTAGAGTTTCAGCTGGCAACGGCGGATGGCACGGTGGATTGTGTTCACTGACAATGGTTTCTGGAAGTATTCCTGGGCCCATTCTGTGATTTCCTTTACAGTAGCATTCCTGTTTGTGGTGCAGTGTCGTTTAAGGGCCCGGAGATCACGGGCATCCAGTATGGTTTTACGGCCTTGACCCTTACGCACAAAGATTGTTCCAGATTCTCTGAATCTTCGGATGATGTTATGCACAGTTGATGATGATAGATGCAAAGTCTTTGCAATTTTTCGCTGGGTAACACCTTTCTGATATTGCTCCACTATCTTTCTGAGCAACATTGTGGGAATTGGTGATCCTCTACCCATCTTGGCTTCTGAGACTCCCACTCTGAGAAGCTCTTTTTATACCCAATCATGTTGATGACCTAATCAGTGTTAATTGGTCTTCCAGCTCTTTGTTATGCTCAAATTTACTTTTTGGGAATACGGTTTGTATATGGAAAGATTGGATTACTTTCCGCTCTACCTCATATGCTATCCTACAATTGACTGAGGAACCCAACATACAACAGACTAAATAGCTTTAGATATCTGTATACTTTGAGCCCTCTTTCCTCCTTTCCTCCCCCCTTCCCTCTACCCCTCCTAAACTATCCTTATCCCACTTTTTCATCCATAATACCTTCTTAACTTATAACATTTTGGTACAACATGCCGAACATATATCTATGAAGTGTCAATATATCTGGGAAATATGGCAAAATAGTAACATAGTACATAAGGCCGAAAAAAGACATTTGTCCATCCAGTTCGGCCTGTCATCCTGCAAGTTGATCCAGAGGAAGGCAAAAAACCCCTGTGAGGTAGAAGCCAATTTTCCTCACTTTAGGGGAATAAAAATTCCTTCCCGACTCCAATCAGGCAATCAGACTAAATCCCTGGATCAACAATATCTCTCTAGTAGCTATAGTCTGTAATATTATTACGCTCCAGAAATACATCCAGGCCCCTCTTGAGTTCCTTTACAGGGAGTGCAGAATTATTAGGCAAGTTGTATTTTAATTTTATTATTGAACAACAACCATGTTCTCAATGAACCCAAAAAACTCATTAATATCAAAGCTGAATATTTTTGGAAGTAGTTTTTAGTTTGTTTTTAGTTTTAGCTATTTTAGGGGGATATCTGTGTGTGCAGGTGACTATTACTGTGCATAATTATTAGGCAACTTAACAAAAAACAAATATATACCCATTTCAATTATTTATTTTTACCAGTGAAACCAATATAACATCTCAACATTCACAAATATACATTTCTGACATTCAAAAACAAAACAAAAACAAATCAGTGACCAATATAGCCACCTTTCTTTGCAAGGACACTCAAAAGCCTGCCACCCATGGATTCTGTCAGTGTTTTGATCTGTTCACCATCAACATTGCGTGCAGCAGCAACCACAGCCTCCCAGACACTGTTCAGAGAGGTGTACTGTTTTCCCTCCTTGTAAATCTCACATTTGATGATGGACCACAGGTTCTCAATGGGGTTCAGATCAGGTGAACAAGGAGGCCATGTCATTAGATTTTCTTCTTTTATACCCTTTCTTGCCAGCCACGCTGTGGAGTACTTGGACGTGTGTGATGGAGCATTGTCCTGCATGAAAATCATGTTTTTCTTGAAGGATGCAGACTTCTTCCTGTACCACTGAGCTTGACTCCATCCTCAACCCGAAAAGGCCCCACAAGCTCATCTTTGATGATACCAGCCCAAACCAGTACTCCACCTCCACCTTGCTGGCGTCTGAGTCGGACTGGAGCTCTCTGCCCTTTACCAATCCAGCCACGGGCCCATCCATCTGGCCCATCAAGACTCACTCTCATTTCATCAGTCCATAAAACCTTAGAAAAATCAGTCTTGAGATATTTCTTGGCCCAGTCTTGACGTTTCAGCTTGTGTGTCTTGTTCAGTGGTGGTCGTCTTTCAGCCTTTCTTACCTTGGCCATGTCTCTGAGTATTGCACACCTTGTGCTTTTGGGCACTCCAGTGATGTTGCAGCTCTGAAATATGGCCAAACTGGTGGCAAGTGGCATCTTGGCAGCTGCACGCTTGACTTTTCTCAGTTCATGGGCAGTTATTTTGCGCCTTGGTTTTTCCACACGCTTCTTGCGACCCTGTTGACTATTTTGAATGAAACGCTTGATTGTTCGATGATCACGCTTCAGAAGCTTTGCAATTTTAAGAGTGCTGCATCCCTCTGCAAGATATCTCACTATTTTTGACTTTTCTGAGCCTGTCAAGTCCTTCTTTTGACCCATTTTGCCAAAGGAAAGGAAGTTGCCTAATAATTATGCACACCTGATATAGGGTGTTGATGTCATTACACCACACCCCTTCTCATTACAGAGATGCACATCACCTAATATGCTTAATTGGTAGTAGGCTTTCGAGCCTATACAGCTTGGAGTAAGACAACATGCATAAAGAGGATGATGTGGTCAAAATACTCATTTGCCTAATAATTCTGCACTCCCTGTATTGTACTCACCATCACCACCTCCTCAGGCAGAGAGTTCCATAGTCTCACTGCTCTTACCGTAAAGAATCCTCTTCTATGTTTGTGTACAAACCTTCTTTCCTCCAGACGCAGAGGATGTCCCCTCGTCACAGTCACAGTCCTTAGGGTTAAATAGCTGATGGGATAGATCTCTGTACTGACCCCTGATATATTTATACATATTAATTAGATCTCCTCTCAGTCGTCTTTTTTCTAAAGTGAATAACCCTAATTTTGATAATCTTTCAGGGTACTGTAGTTGCCCCATTCCAGTTATTACTTTAGTTGCCCTCCTCTGGACCCTCTCCAGCTCTGCTATGTCTGCTTTGTTCACTGGAGCCCAGAACTGTACACAGTACTCCATGTGTGGTCTGACTAATGATTTGTAAAGTGGTAGGACTATGTTCTCATCTCGGGCATCTATGCCCCTTTTGATGCAACCCATTATCTTATTGGCCTTGGCAGCAGCTGCCTGACACTGTTTTTTGCAGCTTAGTTTGCTGTTTATTAAAATTCCTAGATCTTTTTCCATGTCAGTGTTACCGAGTGTTTTACCATTTAATAAGTACGGGTGACTTGCATTATTCCTTCCCATGTGCATAACTTTACATTTGTCAGTGTTAAACCTCATCTGCCACTTATCTACGCAAGCCTCCAATCTATCCAGATCGCTCTGTAGTAGATCGCTCTGTTATTATTCATGACAAATGTATTTTCTAATCAACAATGTAACATTTGTTCAATTTTATGTTTTATTTAAAAGAAAAAATCTATAAAAAGAGAATTGAAAAGGGAAGTATGAGCATCTCAGACAAGGCCAGCCTGGGGAAGGGAGCAGGAGCAGGAGCAGTGAGCCTGTGAGAACACAGACCTATATCAGGTTGTACAGACTGCATTGTTGATGTTTTGTATCTGGTGCCAGGTACTAGACCTGCACTATGTCAGCTAGGAGCAATTCATGTTTAGTTAGTGCCAGAGGCATAAGTTTTCTTTTGCTTGTTTTCTTTCTGTTGTTTTAACCTGATAATAAAACTGGCTACAAATCAGTTACAACTAACTGCCGTGTGAACTGCCACATTATTGTGTGCCTGCTACGGTGTGCTGCCTCCCCCAAGTGACAACTATCCCACTATCTAATCTCTTACATTTGGTATGAGTGTTACAAACAATGGCTGTGGAACCACTATGCCAAGTAACCAGTTTGACTTTGGGCTAATCCTAAGGGCGTTATCCTGGAAGTCCCCTAGTATTCACCCTTTAACCCATATATAGGAATCTGGTCTTCTCTGCAGGGGAGTGACCAAGCTGCTACCTCTTAATATAGTCCACTAGGGTCAGAGACACCAAAGGGTCAGGTGATGCTTGTATTCAGCGAACAGACAAAGGTCAGGGTCATCAGTGTTCGTGCTAATCCATAAAACATGTCCAATCTCAAGTAATGGTCGTGAACAGGCTAAGATTAGGACTGGCAGTGGAGAGTCGTTGGTACACGTACAGACAGAAAGAAACCACACTTCAACTAGATAACCTAAACCTCAAACACCTTCCCCCTAGTTGGGTGTGGGTTCATGCCTAGTGGGCCGCCAAAGGCCTGCTCTCAGCAGCTGGTAAGATACATAGCGATCTGATGCTCTCAACACTAATTAAAGGGAACCTGTCACCTCCAAAACACATATAAAACAGACATCATTACCTTACAGTAGCCCCCAGTGTGTTCACAATTATATTTTTCATTCTTCCATCAGTTGCTGCATACTGTAAAAAAAACGCATTTTTAATCACCCTTCTCGCCATCTTCAGAGTCAGCTTGAAGTCAAGGAGGCAACGGCCTCCTTTCTTCAAGTAAAAATAAGCCCGCCCCTTACCCGTCCTCTTCACTTTGATTGACATCCTGCCTAGAGGCTGAGATTGTGCAAGTTTTGCGCATGCCCAATGCGCTCCGTGTTACTGTACGATCCCATCTCCGGCTTCCACAGTCAGCCAGCAACTTTGTTCTCACTGCGCATGCGCCGGCCATTTCAAGTGTGCGCGCGCCCGCCCGCCATTTCATGTCCGCAGCGTCAGCGTGATCACTGGCTTCAGGCACAGGAGAACGCAAGCCAGTGGTCACGCTTCGCCCCCGACCTCACCAGCATCAGGTATTACATTATTTAGGCACATTATCCAGGGGCTCAAATATTGTATTACCTCAAAAGAAATGAGCGCACACACTTGAAATGGCCGGCGCATGCGCAGTGAGAACAAAGCTGCCGGCTGACTATGCAGGATGTCAATCAAAGTGAAGAGGGTGGGTAAGGAACGGGCTTATTTTTACTTGAAGCAAGGAGGCTGTTGCCTCCTTGACTTTAAGCTAACTCTGAAGATAGCGAGAAGGGTGATTAAAAATGCGTTTTTTTACAGTATGCAGCAACCAATGGAAGAATGAAAAACATCTTTGTGAACACACTGGGGGCTACAGTAAGGTACTGATGTCGGTTTTATATGTGTTTTGGAGGTGACAGGTTCCCTTTAATGCTAGGAGCATCTTGTACTTATGCACCTGGCTAGCAGAAAAAAGTACCCTCCTGCATTCCTTGCTGTCCTCATGACGTTAATAGAGTTTAATGCTGCGGCAGTATTTTGTGCTGCACTGTGTATTTGGTTCCATGTGCATATTCACACCAGAAAATTCATTGAAACCACCTGCCCAACAATGCTTAGGTCCCCTTTGCAATGCCAAAACAGCTTTGACTTGTTAAGCTATGGACTATACAAAACCTGTGAAGGAGCCCAGTGGTTTATGGCGTTAAGATGTTAGCAGTAAATAGTCTGGTGGGTTCTCCGTGAATTGTTTTTTTTTCCCCACCACATTCTATAGATGCTGGATGGGATTGAGAGCTGGAGAATTTAGAGACCAAGTCAACATCGTGAACTCCTTGTCATGTTCCTTAAACCATTCCTGAACAATTTTTGCAGTGTGGCAGGGCACATTAACTAGGCTACTACTATTATAGAATAGCACTGCCATAAAGTGTAGTACTTGTCCTACAATAATGTTCAGGTAGGTGGGACATATCAACATAACATCAACATGACTGCCTTTACAATGGCTTCCCATTAGAACATTGCCCAGAGCATCATTCTTCATCCATTGTCTTTCCACAATACATCCTGGTGCCAGCTCTTTCTCAGTAAGTGATTCAAATGTGATTTATCAGACTTGACTGCCTTCATTGTTCCATGGTCCAGTTCTATAGTTCAAATGTCCTTTCTATCACAGTTAGCACTAAAGGTATTGTCTCATATCGCATGATGAGACTAAGCCCCAACCATCAGGTGGCTGGGAAACAGCGGAGTGGGCCAGCAGATCCTCTCTACTGGTGGTCTGTCTGGGCCATCAGGAGCCTATTCTCCACATATATGTGCTCTCACGTAACTACTCTCAACACCTCATAATAGCTAGGTAAGAATGGCCTAGATCAGTTATGGCGAACCTATGGCACGGGTGCCAGAGGTGGCACTCAGGGCCCTCTCTGTGGGCATCTGCACCCTGGAAGAAGTCTATGGTGTACCAATATACCTTAGACTTTTACCTGCCATTCATCAGAACAGGGCGCACTATGAACAGCACAAGCAGTGCACTGAATGTAGGCAGGCTATTATAGCTAAATGATAAAGTACATGGAAGATATACTATATTGGACTGTACTATTTAGGTTAAATTGCCATTTTGCCACTTTGAGATAAATAAGTGGGTTTTGGGTTGCAGCTTGGGCACTTGGTCTTTAAAAGGTTTGCCATCACTGGTCTAGATGGTGGGCATTTTGTTGAAAAGACCATCCTGCTTCTCTCAGTCCAATGATACGCCTACTCTCAAAGTCTGTTAACTGGGTAAGATGTCTTCAAACGTGTCATATAGGCATGTCTTATACTCAATTATCTCTCACCAAGACGTACACTACCTAAAAGTAGCCTCCGAGAGCCTTTTTATAGGGCAGCACTTTTATGTCCTCTTGTGGCAGGACCCAGTGTCCAATAAGACCACACCTCTAATCATTTACATATCTGCCTGAGACATAACAGCATGCCGAGTATTGCAGCAATCTAACATTTATATCTGGGTGTGTTATGTTTTTTTTTACGTCAAGTAGTGTATATGTCTTATCATCACTACTATATCATCAGTATTGTTCTGTCCTCCTTATGTGTGAAGGTACATAGCTTGACAGACAGCTAAACCTTTGCCGGCAATTTATTGGCAATGGAGTAACGTCCAATTTCGTCTTTATTGCAAGAATATATAAATCAGGAAGGTAAAACTGAGGAACAGAAAAATAATGCACTTACTAATGCAGTCTAACATATGACAATACATATAATACACTACTGTGCATGACAATGCACATACAAACAGAGACATATGTGAAGTAGATAAACATCCATGAAGGTATACAGATATAAACCATGAGTACGCTATCCTATCTGAATAACCCGGCATGGTTCCTAGCTGCTAACTGTAAGCTGCTATAAAAGAGCAGAAAAAGACATGTAAAACACAATATGCATACCATGTTGTTATGTAGCTATGTGAAACATAGCAGCGATGCTACTGTAAGCTTAGAGGTAGAGGATGGCTCAGGACACTACCAGACAGTGTGGATACCTCTGTAATGGTGGCTGTGAACGAGGAAATGGCTGCTATGTGCAGGGCTGATGATGTCACTAGAGTTTATAGGCTACAAGTTATGGAAGCTGAAGTGGGTCAAACTTCTAGTGTGAAGAGCTGCAGTGTATGTAAATGGCCACTAGATGGTGTAGTTACACAATGAACAGAGAAGTATTTATTATAAAGCATACTAACTATGCATACATTTAAAATACCAAACTGCTAAAGGCATGACACTCCCCACCTGGTATCTAAAGGACTTTAAGTCACCTCTGCAGAGAGCAACAAAACCAGTTTGTTGCCTGCAGACTAGAACTTCCACCTTTCTGACCTTCCCATCTTCACTTGGGAACACTTAGTTATCAGTCCCAAAGGCCAGTCATTTCTTCTTGACTGAGAGTCTTTGACAAGAACAATATTACCAACCTCCATATTGGGTTTGCCATTTATTCTGGACATGTAGTGTAGAGATGTATTGTTTCCTCCACTTACTCCAGAAGGCATCTGCTAAGGACTGCACTCATCTCCACTGATACCTGTACAAGACAGAATCAAGGATCCGGGGGGCTTTGCCAATCATACGATCCCAAGAGCCTCCCATATGAGAAGAATGTGGGGGGGTTGAATAACAGCCTTGGTCAGCAAGATATCTCCCTACATGGTCGCTGTCAATGTTTGAGGGGATATGCAGTTCTTTGCAGGCTCCAACGAAGTTGATACCCCTATCAGAGTGGATACGTTTAACTGCGTCTCTAATGGAAATTACAAACCGGATTCCAAAAAAGTTGGGACACTATACAAATCGTGAATAAATACTGAATGCAATGATGTGGAGGTGCCAACTTCTAATATTTTATTCAGAATAGAACATAAATCACGGAACAAAAGTTTAAACTGAGAAAATGTACCATTTTAAGGGAAAAATATGTTGAATCAGTATTTCATGGTGTCAACAAATCCCAAAAAGTTAGGACAAGGCCATTTTCACCACTGTGTGGCATATCCCCTTCTTCTTACAACACTCAACAGACGTCTGGGGACCGAGGAGACCAGTTTCTCAAGTTTAGAAATAGGAATTGTCACGGCTGGCGGTGGGGAAAACCCCCAGCCGTGCGGTGCCAGGAGATGATAGGGTTACCCCTTGGCCGGGACCACAGAGTTAGGGAGCAGGTCACCTCCTATTGCGTCCCTAACGCTGACCCTGTCTCCTGTCAGTATGAGCCGACCTTGGTGGTAGGAGGGCTCATACGCCGGAACCTAAAAGTCCCTACGAGCCCTCAAGTCGGCCCTGAACTAGGGGACAGAGTCAGACGCCCTACTCCTCCTAGGCACGGAGGAGCAGGAGTCTCAACGGCCAAGCAACACAGGGGGAACATCAACAGACATATGGAAATGACAGGTAAGTGAGACTAGTCCTGCACTTACCTGCCACAGACACACAAACCTGGAACCCATGAACAAGTGCTGATGTCCACAGCAACATAAAGGACACAGCACACACCAGACATAACACGGGAACCCAGGAAACCATATGCTGCACCAACAAAGAGACCACACAAACATCTTCTGAACACCAAACAAGAATATAACTAACGAAGATTTATGACCAGAAGGATGGTCCCCACCAGGCAGATGGAGGAGACAGGAGGCTGCTCCAGCCAGCATGGCTGAGAGCAACCTACTGAACCCAGCCAGGGACTAAGGCTTTATAGGCCAAGTGGCCACACCCAAACGGCCAGACACACCCAGTGACTCACACACACTGGGAAAGGAGTTAACCCTTCCTACACCACAGAAGAGAAGGGAAAACACCAACTTAAAGGGAAATAGCACACACACTCACTCACCTGTTACCGCTGGCAACGGCATGCGTGGCAGCCGTGTCCTGAAGAACAACCAGCAGGCCGAGACCCTGCCACCACATGCACACAACACCAGACGTTGCCGCGGACCACCGCAGGTGAAGGGAGGTGTCCAAGTGCATACAACCAACACAATCTCGTGCACAACAAACAGACCAGGAAGTGCACACAAACACAGACGAAGGACGTGCACACCAAAACACGTTGCCAAGGGCAACCGCACGCATGCCTGTTATTCGCGGCAACCGCACCTGAGGCAAACCACTAAGTGCCCCCAGCTGCGGTTGCGACAACACCAGACCGCGGATAACTGCATGCGGCTCCCAAGGAGTCACGACCATGACCAAGGGTCGTGACAGGAATGCTCTCCCATTCTTGTCTAATACAGGCCTCTAACTGTTCAATCGTCTTGGGCCTTCTTTGTTGCACCTTCCTCTTTATGATGCGCCAAATGTTCTCTATAGGTGAAAGATCTGGACTGCAGACTGGCCATTTCAGTACCCGGATCCTTCTACGCAGCCATGAGGTTGTGATTGATGCAGAATGTGGTCTGGCATTATCTTGTTGAAAAATGCAGGGTCTTCCCTGAAAGAGATGACGTCTGGATGGGAGCATATGTTGTTCTAGAACCTGAATATATTTTTCTGCATTGATGGTGCCTTTCCAGACATGCAAGCTGCCCATGCCACACGCACTCATGGAACCCCATACCATCAGAGATGCAAGCTTCTGAACTGAGCGTTCATAACAACTTGGGTTGTCCTTGTCCTCTTTGGTCCGGATGACATGGCGTCCCAGATTTCCAAAAAGAACTTCGAATCGTGACTCGTCTGACCACAGAACAGTCTTCCGTTTTGCCACACTCCATTTTAAATGATCCCTGGCCCAGTGAAAACGCCTGAGCTTGTGGATCTTGCTTAGAAATGGCTTCTTTGCACTGTAGAGTTTCAGCTGGCAACGGCGGATGGCACGGTGGATTGTGTTCACTGACAATGGTTTCTGGAGGTATTCCTGAGCCCCTTCTGTGATTTCCTTTACAGTAGCATTCCTGTTTGTGGTGCAGTGTCGTTTAAGGGCCCGGAGATCACAGGAATCCAGTATGGTTTTACGGCCTTGACCGTTAGGCACAGAGATTGTTCCAGATTCTCTGAATCTTCGGATGATGTTATGCACAGTTGATGATGATAGATGCAAAGTCTTTGCAATTTTTCGCTGGGTAACACCTTTCTGATATTGCTCCACTATCTTTCTGCGCAACATTGTGGGAATTGGTGATCCTCTCCCCATCTTGGCTTCTGAGAGACACTGCCACTTTGAGAAGCTATTTTTATACCCAATCATGTTGCCAATTGACCTAATTAGTGTTAATTGGTCTTCCAGCTCTTCGTTATGCTCAAATTTACTTTTTCCATCCTCTTATTGCTACTTGTCCCAACTTTTTCGGGATTTGTTGACACCGTGAAAATTTGAATCAATGTATTTTTCCTTTAAAATGATACATTTACTCGGATTAAACGTTTGATCTGTCATCTACGTTCTATTACAAATAAAATATTGACATTTGCCATCTCCACATCATTGCATTCAGTTTTTATTCACGATTTGTATAGTGTCCCAACTTTGGAATCCGGTTTGTAAACGTCTGAGAGCATTTATAAAGCTGGATGTATCTAAAGACTCAATATTCAACTTCTATATGCACAGCCCTGATACTCATACATGTAAATATGACTGCCCAGCGTTTACCGTTTGCATGGCCTACTCTAGTGTGTCATGTGGTGATAGACCCGGGGCCAAACAGGTCAAGACAAACATTAGTAAAAGGGGGTTCTGTACTGTGTCAGCAGGGATGTTAGCCATCTTCTGTGACTGAAATATACCACATAGTTTTTGGCAAGTGACACATTTGAAAACGAGACGACTCACAAGCCTTTTCGCTCCCACTATTCAGAATCCAGCTGTACGTAAAGCTCCTTCAGTAAACAAACGTCCCTGGTGTTTAGTCTTCTCATGGTAGTGTTACAAAAGTAGAGATGCAATATGATTGTTGGGGAGTATTATGGGATTACATTCATTACTCTTGAATTTCGCATTTGAAATATATCCCCCAACTATCAACAGTCCATTAGCATCTACAAAGGGGTCAAGTCTCTTGAGGGAACTGTCTTTAGGAACACTCTTTTGATTTCGGAGGAGTTCAAATTCTTGAGCATAAACATCTTGTTGGATACAACGGATGATAACGTCTCTGGCCTGTGTGAGCTCGTCCACTGTATGGGCCTTATGACAGTAATGCCAACCTTTGCAATGTTCTTATCCTGTAGCTGTAGCTCTAAAGGATCTGACTATGTGAATCAAACCAGCTATAGCTCTGTTCAATGATTTCCACATAGAAAACTTGCCAAATTGTTTGGAGCTAAGCTCTCTGTTAGAAACTCCTGTGGTAAGTACAAAAACGTGAGGACGAATCTCTGCATCAACATTTGGTTCTAGCAGATCAAATGTGTCTTTCTCAAGAGTGTCAAGTACAGGTGTGTAGAGGAATGGTGGCCCTGTGAGCCACGTAGTATCTTTAAGGTGGGCTGGTGGAACAGCTCTTGTAGCATGGTCTGCTGGGTTTTTGGTCAGTTGGTAAAAAGGGCCACCGGGTAGGCTGTGTTGACCTCCTAATTCTTTGAACTCTGTTATGAACATAGACATAAAATCTCCTAGTCTCATTGTAAATATAGCCCAACACTACTTTGCTATCTGTATGAAATATTGTACTATCAAGTTTTATATCTATTTTTGACACAATAAGGTCTGCTAGTTCTACTGTCAGAACAGCAGCACAAAGTTCTAGTCTTGGTATGGTAAACTCAGGACTTGGTGACAGCTTTGCCTTGCCCATTGCAAAGCCAATTTGGACTTGACCTTTAATGTCTATAGTTTTAAGGTAAGCGACTGCAGTGATTGCTTTTACTGAAGCATCAAAAAATATGCATAGCTGTCTGGACTGAACCTCTGCAAGAGAGAAGTGGGCATATGGCATATATATATATATACATAAATTAGATAATGCCGTTAGAGAGTCTCTCCATGTTATCCATAGTGCCTCTTTCTCTGAGTGAAGTGGTGAATCCCAATAACATGAATCTGTGGTTAACTCTCTGAGCAGGGTCTTACCTTGGATGGTTACGGGGGCTGCAAATCCAAGTGGATCATACAGACTGTTAATGGTGGATAAAAAGACGCCACGTTGTGTGATGGGTTTTTGTTCTTGGTCGACCTGAAAGGTAAAGGTGTCAGACTTAAGGTCCCAGCTGAGCCCTAGGCTGCGCTGCATGGGAATCGGGTCTGTCGCCAAGTCTAGAGCTTTCAAATGACTGGCATGATCTTGAGTAGGAAAGGCCTCCATAACAACTTTGCTGTTTGCAGCTATCTTATGTAGTCTGAGGTTTGAACAGGAAAGCATACTTTGAGTCCTTTTGAGTAGACTGATTGCAGCCTCTGAAGAGGGAAGCGACTTTAAGCCATTGTCTACATAGAAGTCTCTTTCAACAAACTTCTTAACGTCCTCCCCATAGTCTTTTTCACCTTCTTGGTCATTGTCCTTGAACCAAAAGAATCTTAAGAACTTCCTGTGCTCTTCTTTACCTAAAACAATAGAACATTTATTGTATGTCGGCAAGTACAGCAATGGATTATTTACGGAATCTGATGAGGACACCGAGAAGGGTGTTGTTAAAGTCTGGTCCTGTCCAAAGAACATCATTGAGAGAAAAACTCCCTCATATTGTGAACTGGAGTCAAATACTACTCAGATTTGTCCTGGCTTCTTAGGGTGCTAAACGCCAAAGATTGGTAGGTACCAGCATTCTTCCTTTTACTTTATGGGTGGACCTACTTCTGCATGACTGTTCACCAATATCGTGTTCATGAATAAGAAAAATGTTCCATCATCTCTGGTCTTTTCTGAAAGTTGCGTTTGAGTGAACAGAAGCGTTTAAAGGACTGATCCCTGTTGTTGGGAAGATGGCATCTCTGTGTTTTGAAAGGCAGTGGTGCCACCTAAGTGTTTGTTTTATCCTTGAGGAATCCATGCTCCATTATGTTTAAGAAGGCCTCATCTTCAATAGAGGGAGCTATCTTGTGGTCTTCATTTGTCCTCTGGAACACCGTGCACCCCAACAATGATTCTCAATTTATGTAAAGTCAGGATATAACACACTTGTCGGCTTCTCTCTTACAAGGAATCTGTTAGGACGAGGCTGAAAGAGGGATGGACGTGTATTTTCCAAGGTATTCGTGTAAAGAGAATTTACCGTGGTTGGCTTGTGAACATTTCCTAGGCAGACATCACCTAAAATGACCCACCCCAGGTCAAGCTTCTGAGCATATGGAGAACTGTGAGGACCGTTTATTTATTTTCTCACCTTGTGGACTCTTTCCCTCTGACCGCCTTTCTCATAGCTTGTAATTCCGTCGAGATCCCGCGCCTGCGCACTCCGTCTGTCGGCCGGCGCATGCGCACTGCGATGCCCATTCCTTGTATGGCATCACAGTAACTATTGCACATGCGCCGGCTAACGACACGAAAACACAACAAAGGAAGCAGTCCATCGGCGCATGCGCATAAATTTCTGTGATGCCGTACAAGGAATGGATGGAGTGCGCAGGATCTCAACGGAAAAGGATGGGCGGGCGGAGGGTAGGAAGGGGCGGGGGGACGCAATGAAAAGGCTGAGCAAGCAGGGCACCTAAGAGAGTAACGCCGCCCCTGGGCACTTGCGAGCCCTCATTTGCATATCTTATAAAGATCGTTTTTGATGGATTTATAAGAGCAGGAAAGATGCCAGAGGTAACGTTTTGATTAACTGTAAGCATGCTAGAAAGCAGTGGGAAAGGTTAAAAAGTGAAATGCTGGTGACAGACTCCCTTTAAGTGAATATAAAGAGCAGTGTCCTTTATTATTGAAGATATCAAAGAAAGCCGAGTTAGCAATAGATCTATTACTTTGATTATCAAGGATGGCATACAACCTTACCGCTTTCTCTTTACGACCAATGGGGTAAACTGTAACAAGACAATTCTTGGAGCAGGATTTGTTACTAAGACCTTCTCCACAGACTTGGGTGCACTGGGGTGTCACTTCAGGAGGTACGGTGTCTCTCTCCTCCCCGCCGTGCTCTATAGCCTGGTCTAAGGGTGTGAGTCCATGGAGCAGACCCAGGGTGTAAAGCTGTATTGTGCTTTTCACTGTCGCATTTCGTGCATTTGATGTTCGCTGCTGTATAATCTTTTGCAAGATGAGAGGTTAATGCACAACACCTGTAACAAATGTGGTTTTCCTTGAGGAAAGATTTGCGGTCCCTGAGAAGTTTTTCTCTAAATCATCTGCATTTTAGCAATGAGTGTGGTTTCTTATGCAGAGGACATTCTCTGCACGGGTCCTTTGTTAAGATCTTCTCAGTCTCTGCAGTACTGTAGGGTAGGTTTTGTTTGAGGAGTCTTTAAAAAATATACTGGTTTTGTGTACTGCACAGGTGTACCTTTCATGTTGATTTTGGGTAAGTGGTGTCAAACATCGTCAAAGCTGGGATCATTCCTAGTCTTTGCTTGCTGGTGCACAAAGTCCACAAAGAATGAGAATGTTGGAAATTGGACATTGTGCTGTTGCTTGTACCTGGAGACTTGAGCAATCCACTTCTCTTGCAGGTTATAAGGTAGTCTTTGTACTATGGGATTTACACTGCGTGCAGTCTCTAAGAATGCCAGACCTTGTAAGTCTCCTTCAGCTTTGGCAACTTGGAGCTCTGTCAGCAAATCACTTAGTTCTCTTAGCTTCTGGAAACCTTTGTTTTGGATCTTGGGGAAATCTTCAATTCTTTTGACGAGTATTTTCTCTATCACTTCTGATGAGCCGTAACATTCCTCAAGTCTCTCCCATCTCACGTTTAACCCTGTGTTTGGGTAGTTAATATTAATGGCTCTAATCTGCTTTGCATGCTCTGCCGACTAATTTCCTAGCCATTTGACAAGAAGATCAACTTCTTTACATGCAGACAGGTCTAGGTCTCTGATTGTATTTCTGAATGATGATTGCCATGACCTATAGCCTTCAGGTCTGTTATGAAACTTGGAGAGCCCCTTGGTTATTAACTCATGTCGGGCAAAGAATTTTAGAAAATCTGACATATCTGGATCTCTGGTGGATTGTTGCTGTAATAGCCACCATCTACTTGTTCTTTCTTAAAGGATTTGACTATACTGCGATCATTTGTAGGTTTGAATGCAGATTGCATTGAAAGCTGATGCTCTATGAAACCGTTGTATCATTCAATGCAGGGTTTATGGTTAGCTGAGGTCACTTGTGTGTCAGGAGTCTGCTATGGATCTTTATCAGGGGTTGACACTGTTCTTGGACCTGAATTTCGGCTGTCGTCTGACTCAGCATGCTGTATGACATAATATTAAGTGCGTTGCGAGTTATTGTGATGATTAGGTTCAGGCCCAACTATGTGGCTGAGTCTATCACGTATGGAGTTTGCTGCTTTTTCTAAAGCCTCTGCTACAGAAGCTGCAGATTCCTTTTCAACAGTTAGCTTTTCAAGTATTGCCTGTTGTTCAGCTAGGGCTGCTTCCATACCAGCTTTCTCTACTTTTAATTGTCTTTCTTGTTCTGCAAATGTTGCGCGGATTTTGGCTGCCTCAGCTTTTGCGCAGGCAATGGCGACCGTGGAGCTGTACACTGATCTCTTTGAGCTTTTGAAGCTAACTGAGATGCAAGACCTTGTCTCGAACAGTTCGGATTCTCTTATCGACATAATGACACTGTGAACAAGTTTGCACACTTGCAACTGTCGTGGGTGACTATGCTGCCCCGTAGCACCTTGCAGGGCTCAGTATCATGCGGTTCAGCCTGTTAGAGGTTGCAATGTGGCCAGGATTTAAGGAATCGCAGCTCCTCGTATCCAGCTTGTAAGAAGTCGCTGTTTTACTGTTCTGTCCTCCTTATATGTGAAGGTACATACCTTAACAGACAGTTAAACCTTTCCCGGCAATGAATTAACAATGGAGTAACGTTCAACTGCGTCTTTATTGCAAGGATATATATCAGTAAGGTAAAACTGAGGAACAGAAAAATAATGCACTTACTAATGCAGTCTGACATATGACAATACATATAATACATTACTGTGCATGGCAATGTACATACAAACACAGACATATGTGAAGTAGATAAATATCCATGAAGGTAAACAGATATAAACCATGAGCACACTATCCTATCTGAATAACAGGCATGGTTCCTAGCTGCTAACTGTAAGCTGCTATAAAAGAGCAGGAAAAGGCATGTAAAACACAATATGCATACAGATGCAAACCATGTTGCTATGTAGCTATGTGAAACATACCAGCGATGCTACTGTAAGCTTAGATGTAGAGGATGGACACTACCAGACCGTGTGGATACCTCTGTAATGGTGGCTGTGAACGAGGAAATGGCTGCTATTTGCAGGGCTGATGATGTCACTAGAGTTCATAGGCTACAAGTTATGGAAACTGAAGTGGGTCAAACTTCTAGTGTGAAGAGCTGCAGTGTATGTAAACGGACACTAGATGGTGCAATTACACAATGAACAGAGAATTATGTGGATCAGCCGCTTCCTCCAGTAGGCGGACAAGTAGTGATGTCGAGAGTGGAGTGGGAACCGGTGTTGCGAGCGGTCTGGACCCAGAGACCGTTGAGGAGCACATCAGTGACGTACAGACAGTACTTGATGATGAAGCTGATCGTACTTGGGAGTTGGATGAATTAGGGGCTTCATCATCATCATCATCGGGAGAAGAGGGTGGCAGCTTGCCTATGAGGCAGTGGCTGTGCCAGCAAGTCGCTAGCGTGGCCGGCAGTCAGCAGGGTGGCAGCAGTTGAAAGTTGGGAGCATACCTGCCCAGAAAGTAGTGGTGCAGGGGATAAAGGAAGCAGCAGTGGTAGCAGTCAGTCATGCGGAGTGTTGGGGGTAAAATCACCTACTTGGCAGTGTGGCAGTTTTTTGTTAAGCCAATGGAGGAGGTGAACATGAACATGGCCATTTGTAGAATCGGTGGATAGAAGGTGAAGCTTGGCCAGGATGCCAATGTGTCATATGCAGCATCACCATAAAATGGCCTAGAAGAACCGTGGTGTGGTGGTCCAGCCTGCTGCAGCAACCATTGCATCACCCAGTGGCACACACCCAATTTCAGGCAGTCAAGGCCACCACACCACAGTCGAAGGGAGCTGTCTGTTCTTTCCCTCATCTGCTGGTCCTGATGCTCCTGTTCCTCCTCCTCGTCAGTCATTCCGTCAGCAATCGATCACCGAAGCGATTGCCAAGAGACAACAGTATGCATACACTCATCCAACGGCGCACAAGATAAATGTGCTGCTGGCCAAGTTTCTGGTGCTACAGTCCCTCCCTTTCCAAGTGGTGGACTCTGCACATTTCATAGGCTTGTGCCAAACCGAGATTAAGAGTCCCAAGCCGTCATTTATTTGCCACAAAGGCTACTGCCCTGCACACATATGTAGAACAGAAGGTGGGCCAGTCCTTGAGCCTGTCGGTGTCTGCTAAAGTGCATGGCAGTTCCGACACTATAACTACGGTCAGGGACAATACATGTCCTTTACAGCCCACTGGGTGAATGTGGTTCCTGCACAGCCACACGAGTAACTTGGCCAGGTGAAGCCGCTTCTGCCTCCACATTCTCACGTCGTTGGTCCTGCGACAATGTCCGCCTCTGCCTTCTAATCTTCCACCATGTCCTCAGCCGCCACTGCAGGGACAATTCACAGTGCCCCTCCAGAATACCACATGTGCAGGGCATGACGGTGTCATGCTGTTCTGCACCTCAATTGCCTGGGCGAACGGAGTCACACAGGGGAGGTGTAATGACCGGCAACACGCACAGGGAGGAAAACAGGGAAAGCCCTGCCCAAGGGAGAGGGAAAGGTGGTGACCCCTAACTCACCTTGCAGCTGGCACCTGCCTGCCCT
This sequence comes from Bufo gargarizans, assembly GCF_014858855.1. Classification (NCBI taxonomy): domain Eukaryota; kingdom Metazoa; phylum Chordata; class Amphibia; order Anura; family Bufonidae; genus Bufo; species Bufo gargarizans. Next base: position 317,405,136 of record NC_058080.1, read on the forward strand.
GACGTCCCTAGACGGGTTCCTCACCCGTGCGGCGATCACGTGCCTAAACCCTGGCTTTCCCTGAAATGAGCCCTAGATAATGAACGGGCCGGTGGGATCGCTAGTCCTCACCACTGCACTAAGAGGGAAACACCAGGGAGAGGACAGACAAACACAAACACCCAGGTGGACGGCAACAATTGTCCACAAAGGTCCAACAGGGATCCGGAGGGTAGCGTTCTAAGGCAACACTCAGAGAACGCAGCAACACAGCTCCAGTGGGTCAGAATAGATGTCCAGGCAGGAAGCTCTATATCTGGCAACCAGAGAAGTGTGAGAGGGGAATATAAGGAGGATTGGGAGTGCTGGACAAGGAACAGCTGAGAGAAGGAGCTACGGATCCCTGAGTGAGCCAAAAGGGTTTGTAAAGCAAACCCAGAGAGCTACAATAAGGAAACTTCCCTATCTGACATAGAGCGTGCAGCCAACCGCTGCGACCTCCTGACCCCGGGTACAACGGAGTCAGGCGTGGCTCTTGACACCCTCGTGACAGTACCCCCCTCTCTACGAGGGGCCTCAGGACACTCAGGACCAGGTCTCTCAGGATGAGAGGCATGAAAAATCCGGACTAGCCTGTCGGCGTTTACCTCAGACGCAGGAACCCACATTCTTTCCTCGGGACCGTAACCTCTCCAATGCACCAGATATTGAAGAGAGCGGCGGACCCGACGAGAATTAACAATTTTGGATATCTGAAATTCCAAACTACCATCCACGACAACAGGAGGGGGTGGCAGCGGTGACGGTTCTAGAGGTGGAACATATTTTTTGAGTAACGACTTATGAAAGACATTATGGATTTTAAAAGTCTGAGGTAACTCCAGGCGAAAAGCCACGGGGTTGATGATGGCTACAATCTTGTAAGGACCAATAAACCTAGGACCCAGTTTCCAAGAGGGAACCTTCAACTTGATATTCCTAGTAGACAACCACACATAGTCATTCACTCCTAGGTCCGGACCTGGCGACCGTCTCTTATCAGCCATGCATTTGTATTTACCTCCCATATTTTTCAAGTTAGCTTGCACCTTCTGCCATACTGATGAAAGAGATGACGAAAACCGTTCCTCTTCGGGAACCCCAGAAGACCCCCCCTCTTTGAAAGTACAGAATTGGGGATGAAAACCATATGCACCAAGAAAAGGTGACTTGCCAGTGGATTCCTGACGACGATTATTTATGGCAAACTCAGCTAACGGTAAATATGACGACCACAACTCTTGGTTTTCAGACACAAAACATCTTAGATATGTCTCCAGGTTTTGGTTGGTACGCTCAGTCTGTCCATTCGACTGAGGATGGAAAGCTGAGGAAAAGGACAAGTGAACCCCCAAACGGGAACAAAAAGCTTTCCAAAATTTAGAAATAAACTGGGTTCCCCGATCCGAAACAACATCGGAGGGGACCCCGTGAAGCTTCACGATCTCACTGACGAATACCTGAGCAAGAGTTTTAGCATTAGGTAGTGCGGGTAACGCAATAAAGTGTGCCATTTTGCTAAACCTGTCCACTACTACCAAAATCACTGTTTTACCCGCAGACAAAGGTAAGTCAGTGATAAAATCCATAGACAGATGTGTCCATGGTCTATTGGGAATGACGAGTGGAAATAGAGACCCTGCAGGACGTGTATGTGAAACTTTTGCGCGCGCACAGGTAGAACAAGAAGACACAAAATCCAATACATCCTGACGCAACCTTGGCCACCAAAAACGACGAGACAATAGCTCTAAGGTTGCTTTACTACCCGGGTGCCCAGCAAGTGCCGAATTATGATGTTCCTTTAATAATTCGAGACGTAGGTTCAACGGTACAAACAACTTCTCTGAAGGGCAAGAGACCGGGGCGTCCCCCTGGGCCTCTAACACCTTCCCCTCCAAGGCAGAGTGTACCGCAGAGACAACTACTCCTCTTTGTAGAATGGGTACCGGATCACTCACATTACCCCCTCCAGGGAAACAACGAGATAGTGCATCAGCCTTGGTATTCTTTACCCCAGGACGATAGGTAATCACAAAGTTAAACCTGGTAAAAAATAGCGACCACCTAGCCTGTCTAGGGGTGAGACGCTTAGCTGATTCGAGGTACAGCAGATTTTTGTGGTCCGTAAACACAGTGACGGGGTGGACTGCCCCCTCTAAAAAGTGACGCCACTCCTCAAACGCAAGTTTAATAGCTAACAGTTCCCTATTGCCAATATCGTAGTTCTGTTCTGCTGCAGATAGTTTTTTAGAAAAGAAAGCAGAAGGACGCCATTTGCCAGGAGACGGACCCTGAGACAGCACAGCCCCCACTCCCACCTCTGATGCATCGACTTCAACAATAAAAGGCTGAGAGACATCAGGTTGGACTAGTACAGGTGCTGAGGTAAACCTCTCTTTTAGAGAGGAAAAAGCAACTTTAGCGGCGTCAGACCATTTAGAAAAATCAGTCCCCTTCCTAGTCATGTCAGTAAGGGGTTTTACGATCACCGAATAATTTTTAATGAATTTCCTATAGAAATTCGCGAAGCCCAAGAACCGTTGTAGTGCTTTGAGGTTCTCAGGAAGATCCCAATCCAAAATTGCCTGGACCTTCCTAGGATCCATACGGAAACCTGACGCAGATAAATAATAACCTAGGAATTGTATCTCCTGAACGGCAAAAACACATTTTTCAATTTTAGCATATAATTCATTCGTCCGTAGGACCTGTAGTACTTGTCTGACATGCTCCTCATGTGTTTTCAGATCAGACGAATAAATTAAGATATCATCTAGGTATATTACCACAAACCTGCCGATTAGATGACTAAAAATGTAATTAACGAAATGTTGAAAGATGGCAGGAGCATTGGTCAGGCCGAAAGGCATAACTAGATTTTCATAATGCTCCTCAGGGGTGTTAAAAGCTGTTTTCCACTCATCCCCCTCTTTAATACGAATCAGATTGTAGGCCCCCCTAAGATCGAGTTTGGAGAACCACCTAGCACCCGCAATCTGGTTAAACAGGTCAGGAATGAGAGGAAGAGGGTATGGGTCTCGGATGGTTATCCGATTTAATTCACGAAAATCTAGGCAAGGACGCAGGCCCCCATCTTTCTTTTTAACAAAGAAAAACCCTGCAGCCACGGGTGAAGAAGAGGGTCTGATGTGTCCCTTAGCCAAACTCTCGGAGATATAATCCTTCATGGCTTGTCTCTCTGGACCTGAAAGATTATATAACCTGGTCTTGGGTAATTTTGCGCCGGGAATAAGGTTAACCGGGCAATCATAAGGACGATGAGGTGGTAACTTCTGACAACCCTTTTCAGAAAAAACGTCCTCAAAGTCCGAAACAAATGTAGGTAGGGTAGTTATGGAGGCGACTAAGCAATTGCTATTTAAGCAATTTTCTCTGCACGGCTCACTCCACTCCAATATCTCCCTGGCCTGCCAATCCACCACTGGATTGTGCGCTACCAACCAGGGAAGGCCCAGCACCACCGGAGTGGGAAGCCCCTCCAGAACATAACATGAGAGCATCTCGTTATGGTGGTCCCCTACCCGAAGGTGTAAATTATGAACGATGTGGGTGAGGTTTCTCTGAGACAGAGGAGCAGAATCTATAGCAAATATGGGAATAGGTCTCTGTAACGTACAGAGAGACAAACCCATAGTGCGGGCAAAATGGGCATCTATCAAATTTACCCCTGCTCCACTGTCTAGAAAGAAAGAAACAGTCTCTGTCTTATCACCAAAAACAATAACCGCTGGCAACACAAATTGCGATGTACGTATGGAGGAAACGTATACCCCCCGGCTGACATCCTCCACACAGCCTGGGGTTAGTAGTTTTCCGACGGTTTTTTTGTTTCTGAGGAAAGAAGGACAGACGTTAATGAAATGACCCCTCTCCCCACAAAAAAAACAACCCCCACGCCTACGGCGAACCTCAGGAGGACGGACCTGACGAGTAGTTCCTCCTAGCTGCATAGGCTCGTCTAAGTCCGTACAGACTAACTGCTGCTTGGGAGGGGTTACCAATGGCTCCGGTTTTTTCAACCTGTCCCTAAGGCGTCTATCTATACGGATAGAAAGGGACATAACTGCATCAAGGAAAAAGGGGGTCTCATACAATGCAAGCGCATCCTTAACCCTTTCGGATAACCCAGAGCAGAACTGACTCCTGAGAGCCGGGTCGTTCCATTGGGTATCCGTAGCCCACCTACGGAAGTCAGAGCAATACTCCTCTACCGGCCGCTCTCCTTGTAGGAGTCTCCGTAATTTTGATTCAGCCAGTGCGACTCGGTCAGGGTCGTCATATATGAGACCCAAGGCCCCGAAAAACTCATCCACTGACCGAAGAGCCTGGGAATCAGTAGGTAAAGAGAACGCCCAGGACTGCGGGTCCCCCTGCAGCAGGGAAATAACAACACCCACCCGCTGTTCTTCATTACCAGAGGAGTAAGGACGCAGTTTAAAGTATAGTTTACAGGCCTCACGGAACGTCAAAAACTTGTCCCTTCCCCCAGAAAATCTGTCAGGGAGAGGGACCTTGGGTTCCGCAACAACCTGGTTACCAGTAGCAACCGCTGGGCTTGCGGTCTGTTGTAATTGCTGCTGTTGCTGGAGGACCGACGCCTTCAATCCTACCACCTCCAAAGACAGGCCATGAAATTGTTCGGACAGAGCAGCAATTGGATCCATACTGGATTCTAAGTAGGTAAAAAAAAAAATTTTTTTTTTTTTTTACCTACACAAAAATAAGGGCCAGATATAATGTAATGACCGGCAACACGCACAGGGAGGAAAACAGGGAAAGCCCTGCCCAAGGGAGAGGGAAAGGTGATGACCCCTAACTCACCTTGCAGCTGGCACCTGCCTGCCCTGACGTCCCTAGACGGGTTCCTCACCCGTGCGGCGATCACGTGCCTAAACCCTGGCTTTCCCTGAAATGAGCCCTAGATAATGAACGGGCCGGTGGGATCGCTAGTCCTCACCACTGCACTAAGAGGGAAACACCAGGGAGAGGACAGACAAACACAAACACCCAGGTGGACGGCAACAATTGTCCACAAAGGTCCAACAGGGATCCGGAGGGTAGCGTTCTAAGGCAACACTCAGAGAACGCAGCAACACAGCTCCAGTGGGTCAGAATAGATGTCCAGGCAGGAAGCTCTATATCTGGCAACCAGAGAAGTGTGAGAGGGGAATATAAGGAGGATTGGGAGTGCTGGACAAGGAACAGCTGAGAGAAGGAGCTACGGATCCCTGAGTGAGCCAAAAGGGTTTGTAAAGCAAACCCAGAAAGCTACAATAAGGAAACATCCCTATCTTACATAGAGCGTGCAGCCAACCGCTGCGACCTCCTGACCCCGGGTACAACGGAGTCAGGCGTGGCTCTTGACACCCTCGTGACAGGAGGAACTGCTTCGTGTTGAGAAATTGAATCCTGGCTTTCTCCGCGAAAACTCAAAATCGGAACCATGGTCACCGACAACGGGAAGAACATGGTGTCGGCGCTGCCTCAAGGAGGGCTGAGCCATGCGTCCTGCATGGCACATGTGTTCAATCTAGTTGTCAAGCGGTTCCACCCATCTGCAAGACATCCTAAAAATGGCCAGGAAACTTTGCATGCACTTCAGCCACTGGTACACCGCAAAGAACCCCCTTCTTTAGCTGCAATGGCAGAACGGCCTCCCCCAACATAGGCTGATATGCAAGGTTTCCACCCTTTAGAATTCCACCCTCCATATGTTGGACCGACTATACGAACAGAGAAAGGCCATAAACAATTTCTTGATGATCCAAGCAGACAGGAGTACTCGATGTCAGCCAGTGGCAGCTCATGCGTGACACCTGCTGTTTGCTCACGCCTTTTGAGGAGGCCACGTTATTTGTCAGTCGCCAGGACTATGGGATGAACAACGTAATTCCACTGCTTCATATCTTGGAACAGATGCTGGTAAATCTGGCTGGTCAGGGGACTGGAGATGTGGCGCCTAGATCTCATGGCCACATGAGCCCTCTGGGGGCTGAACTAGAGGAGGAGGAGGACATTGGAACACAAGCAATGTGTAGAGAAATTAGTGTTTTTTTCTACATAGGTGACAGGAGAGGAGGAGCAAGAGTAGCCAGAGGAGCTACAGGGTGATAAGGAAGACAAGGCAGGGGGCCCAGAAACACCGTGGCAGTATACAGTTGAGATGGAGGCAGGGAGTCTCTCCGAGTCACTTGCACAAATGGCCGGATGCATGCTTACTTGCTTGCGTAGTGACAGATGAATTGTCACCATTCGGCAGAGGGATGACTTCTGGCTCTCCACCTTGTTGGACCCTCGCTACCGGTCCAAAATAGGGGCCTGTTTTTAGAGGGAGGAAAAACTGAACTACTATATAGACATCCTATGTTGTCAGTTGGCTGCTGCCTATTGTCCATCCTCTCGCAGGTCTGACCGGGGGGCCCTCTGCGCTTACGTTCCTCTGCTATGGCTGCTGTGGCAAGGTGGGGGGTAGGAGCTGTTCCAGCTCCATCAGCAGCAACTTGAGTCTAGAATAGCTGATGAGCAGCTTTCTTCACTCACCTTATGAAGAAACTACTCCCCAGCAGCAGCTAGACCAGGGATGGCCAACCTGAGGCTCTCCAGCTGTTGCAAAACTACAACTCCCAGCATGCCCAGACTGCCTACAGGTATCAGCCTACAGCAAAACATGGTGGGAGTTGTAGTTTTACAACAGCTGGAGAGCCACAGGTTGGCCAGCCCTGAGCTAGACCTTGAGCAGGACCTGAACCAGCAGGTGGTGACATACTTGGACAGCACCCTGCCACCCCACATTGAAGATCCCCTGGACTACTGGGCAGCCAAACTGGATTTGTGGCCGCAACTGGCAAAGTTTTCCCTGGAAAAGCTGTCCTGCCCGGCCAGTAGTGTGGCATCAAAGTGGTTGTTTAGTGCGGCAGGGGCCATAGTTACCCCAAAAAGAATTCGCCTGTCCATCCAAAATGTGGAGAGACTGACCTTTGTCAAGATGAATCAGGCGTGGATCAGCCAGGATTTCCACCCACCAATGCCTGATACATCAGACTAGATCATCCATGGTGCCACATCAACACTTTGACAAAAGAGACCGGTTTCTTTTGGCTACCTGCCACAGCTACTATTCTGATGCTGCCACCCACCTGATGCCCACCTTCTGCTGCCAAGTGCTTTCTTTCACCCACCATCTTCAGCTGGTACTGTTATTACCACCCACCTCCCTACTCTGTTACCGGGTCACTCTTTGGTCTTTTGAAGTTGCTGCCACCTCCACAGATTGTCACCTTTCCACTCTGTGGTTTCCTGATGCTACTGCCACCTCCACACTATGTCACCTTGCCACTCTGTGGTCTCCTGATAATGCTGCTACCTCAACACTATGTCACCTTGCCTCCACACTCTGTCATTGTACCAAATGATTGTGCCATCTATACCACCACATAGACGTCTGTATTGTAGATGCATTGAAGCAAAACATGTTTCTAAAAGCACAGTGACCAAACAAAATACAAATTGGGAGCTGACGCTACGGCGATTCTTCCATTTTGAGACATATTTTCTGCATATCCCTCATCCAGAGAACTGTATTCAAACCTCATGCGGCCACCAGTGAAGTGCCCAGTACGAGAGGGGCGTCCTTGATTGTTCACCCAGGAATGCTGACACATACAGAAGCTATGGGGACATATCTCCAGAAGCACCACTGCTGAGAAGACTGCAGAGGGCCCCTGTCCTCACTGCATTGTACCATTAGAATGAAGGGCGGGGTTGCTTGTGAGGACAGAGGTCTTGCAATAAATTCAGGTCCGCAGCTAGAATGGCTTTACCAGCCTGCGACACATGACATTTGGCGCTGAGCAGTCCCATCAATGGCCGCGGCTCAGTAAGGACACCGATGTGACAGCCATGTCAGCCTCCTTCTTCAATAATTCACCATCTCCCGGCATGGACGCACAAGGGGCGGGCTCTCCATCCCCTTCACCTAGGCAACCGTCCCTCCCCCCTTCTAATTATCAACACAGACGGCGCTTTCTGATTGGTTACCCTTGATTGCCAATGAAATCATTCATTTTTCACAGAGGGGACGGAGGAGCTGCGCTGAAGCCACGCCCAGCGCCATTTTGCGGCTGTCAATCTTCTGACGTCAGCGTGTGCTCTGCAGGTGCAGGGAGAGAGCTGCTGCATTGGTGCAATAAGACCCGAGCTACATAAAGAGAGGTAAGAGGACTGCGCCTATTGTCGGCGGCAGACGGGAGCCCTGGGGCGGCGTAGCCCGGGAGAGAAGTGAGGGCGCTGCGGTGATGCTTGCTTTGTGCCTGTGGAGCATGTCACCTTCGTTTGTCATAGGAGGATGCTGCGGCATCCTTAGCGCTGCCAGTGCCATCACCTCGGCATATGGCAGCTCCAGAAAGCCCCCTGTGCTTACTGTGAGGAGACATTGCTGCTTCCCTAATCAGCATCCACAGAGCCAGTGCGGGGAGCTGCCCCTGCCATCTGCATGGAGCTGTGCTAATGGTGCCTGCCATAAAGCCCATGTTCTAGCAGGGACCTGTACGATATGTGATATCCTCCCTGCTATTTTTACACATAGGTGTTAAAGTAAAGGCACTGAATAATTGATGCTCTTCATTGAGCGCTGTGTATTTTTCTAGCCTATTTTACCCAGCATGGGGGAGGGGGGAAGAAGTGGAATCAATTGCAGATTTTCTGTCTCTGGCCGGATTTGCTATATGGCATCTGCTCTATAAGTGGCAGGTCACCTAATGAATGATGCCATCAGGGTTCTCTGCTCTTCTGCATTTGTGGATTGTTCCTTTAAATAGCCTTGACCTTCAGTATCAGACACTGGCACACACCATGTAGTGTACCCAGTGATTGCACCTCTGGCCGATGTGTCAGTGTATTTCTTCTGTGGACACACAAATAACATATAATATATATCTGTACAATAGGTGCATTCTGAATGTTTGCTAGAATGTAGATATGTGGATTACTCCTTTTATATGTGTGTGTATATATAGCGGTTTCTGCATCTATTTGATAGCACACACCGAGCGCCCACCTGGTATAAAGGTGCCCTGGCCAGCTCCATCAGAAGACAGGCCACCCCTTTATTCTGGATTATTGCAGGGCTCGTTTTCTCCGGCTCCTGCGGCTTTTGCTATGTGTTCTCCTGAATCTGCACATTTCTCCTCAGGAAATCGCACAGAATTTTAATTTGCCAGTGCCCGTTGTCCCTCCTCCTCTGCAGTAATGTTTCTGGAGAGGTCCTGGACTTGCGTTTCCACCATCTTCTTCGTTTCTTGTATTTTGGATGTGTATAGATAGTCCCATGGGTTCCCTTCCATATACCCTCTAGAACATTATTTGGTTGTGTGATGCTGACATAGTAATGTACGAGGAATACCACACCAGACTGCATACGACAACTCCAGGACAATATTGTAAAATTTGTGCAGGCTTTTATTGCTCGGGCGTGGCTTGGTCACGGTGGGTGGCTGTACCCTTGGGGTCCTTCTTTGCGTCTCGGGCCATAACTATCTCTGATCGACAATAAGACAAAGTCAATTGGTGCTCGTTTAGATTCTTTCCACAGACCGATGGACAGTGCATGAGGGATGACTGACTGTCATATGATCACTTGTCACTCATTCGCTTTACATTGACAGCAGCACATCCCTGTTTACATGGGGGAGGGAATGAGCTGCTAACCAGCTGGCATTTTATGCTTGCATCCGCTTGCTCGTCAGTCTGTGAAACACGGTCTGTGTGTTGGCCATATCTCCTAAACCGACCACGGATCCCCGTGACCCGAACTGATTTATGATGCAGTCAATTCCTATCTGATTGCAGGGCTATTGTACTGTGCACTGACATGATGATGTGAGTACAGTACAACAAACCCACAATGCGATAGGAAATACTACGATGCAGTCAGTTCTGGTCAGGGGAGCCATGGTTGGTGCAGGAGACGCGGCCAGCACAGGGACTGTGTGAATCGGCCTTATGCCTCATGCATACAAACGTATTTTCTTTCTGTGTCCATTCCGTTTTTTTTTCTGGACTGTATGCGGAACCATTCATTTCAATGGGTCCAGGAAAAAAAAAAAGGTACTCCGTGTGCATTCTATTTCCGTTCCACAGAAAAATAGAACATGTCCTATTATTGTCCGGCTTACGGACAAGAATAGGACTGTTCTTTTAGGGGCCAGCTGTTCCGTTCCGCAAAATACGGAATGCACACAGACGTCATCCGTATTTTTTGCGGACTGCTAAATACATACGATTGTGTGCGTGAGGCCTTAAGTAGAATTTGCTGGAATCCTCCATCTCACACCCAAATTGGTTCCACCCTATGTTGTGGTCCACGGGATATGCCATAAGTCTGATGGCTGCAGGTCCAAAACCTGTCTGCATATGTGCTAATAACCAGTCTCAGAAATGGGCTCTAAAAGCGTAACTACTGTATGGTGTTTAAATAAGAAGTGAGCAAACACCTTTGCATTAAAGATGAATCGGACTTCATATCTCATATTGAATTATTGGCGGAGTCTCTGATTTCTTGAGTAAGTTCTGTCTTATGCACTAATAACTGGCCCAACTAACCTCTTGACCTTTTTCCTCTTTGCTCAGCTCCCTAAAGATTTCATGTGACTACATTGATTTAATGAATGTGATTATTTTTTGGGCCTATGGTTATCGAGAGCGACTCATGGAAAGAGTTTCCAGACATTAGTGACCCTTGAAGTACCTGAGTGCTTGCCTAGCTGTGACGGCAGGGCCATTTCTGGAAGGTTCTCTGATACCCAGCAAATTTTTCTATGACATTGCATTTGTACATTCAGTTACGCTGGTTTCACCTGAGCGTTTTACAGCGCGTTTGAACGAAGAACCTTTGGGGCATAGACTTTCGGGAACGTGCGACAATGGGCGTTCGCTTGTCTCTGCGCGATTGTAAACACCCGTGCAATCGCGCATACAGAGCTCGCCTTTCAGAACGCTCAGGTGTGAACCCAGGGTAAATGGTATACTACGTTATTGTTCACCAACATCAGGGTTCAGCAACCTCCAGTGCTCCAGCTGTTGGGAAACTACAACTCCCAGCATGCATCTTTCAATTCTATGTGAGGTTTGAGTACAGTAAAGCAAGTGTACATGGCCTGAGATTTATTTCCCCATTGTAGTAGTATATAATTGCTATCATTTTTTTTTTTTTTTTTTTTTTTTCTTCAATTTGCTTGGAATATTTTATTATAAATTTGGGATTTTCAGAATGGCCATTTTGTTACCTGATTTGTTTTATAGGGGGACACCACAGTTCACCCCCCCCCCCCCCCCACCCCACCCCACAGGAAGAGCCCACAGACAGTCGGGCAGCCAAGCTTGCTGGATCTGATGACCAATGGATAGGTAAGTATAGCTCAGTGTCTTCTGGCCACAAGTTAGCTGAAAGAGACGTTTTAGATACAGGCGTGGAGAACCCCTATGCTTCTGAAGGATTCTATACAATGGCAGCCTTCACTCGGCAGGTCCAGTTGTATACCTCATTTCGTCTCGCTGAAGTCCCTACATTTTAGTGCTGTCCGTACAGAATTAAAACTAAGTTTTGAGCGAATCGAAATTTATGATGAGAAGGGCATATCGACCTGGAAGAGAACACGGGCAACCTAGTGAATGCCTTCATGGTGTGCTTAGCCATATAGGAGAACATTCGGTTGTGCTCTACCAGCCTATTTTGTGGTGAACAAAGGGGTGGTTTCATAAGAGGCAAGTCCTCTATATTATGATCATAGCATACAGGCAGGAACTGAACAGGCCTCACAGGCTGTAAGTGACTGTGCTCCAGATGGCGACCAAAATGGTCGCCAATGCAGCTTAGTTTTCCCCGCCATGGATCACCCTAATAGGTCTCAGGCTTAGTAGGCCTGAAGCCTATGAGGTAGTAGATATCCGCTCGTGTGTGTGTGTGTGTGTGTGTGTGTGTGATGATGTCATCACAGTCGACTCATACATGCGTGATGACCTCACCGCACCCGACTGCATCGAAACACAGCGAAGCAATGTGCTTGCCTTTGCCTGCCAGAATCAATCTATCCCAGGCCGTAGACCAAAAGAGGTTGGGGCATGTATCGTGAAAGCTGGCGCAGGGACACAGGTGAGTATTAGTTTTTGGGCTTTTTTTATTTTTATGCTGACTTGGAGTTCATTACTGACAGAAAAGGGGACATTACTCAAGAGGGGGGTGAGCACAAAAAGGGACATTACTGGGAGCAATGTAGGGGGTAATTTTATTATTGAAGGGGCACTGTGGGGGACATTAATACTGGGGGTCACTTGGGGGACCTAACTGGCAGCATTATTAGGGCACTCTACAGGAATTCTTAATACTGGGGACTCTTAATACTGAGGCACTATAGGTGGCATTACTGGAGGCACTTTATTCCTGGGGCACTATCACAGGATTTTTTTGTACTGGGGCATTACTACTAGGGACACTATAGTGGACATTATTAATACTGGGGGCACTATAATGGCATTTGTACTGCGGGTAAAATAGGGAATATTAATGCTGAAGGCACTGTAGGGGCATATTAGGGGGACATTATTTTTGGGGATTTATTAATACTGGGGCAATTTAGTGGATATTATTACTAGGGGGCATTATAATTTCTGGAGGCACCATAGGGACACTTTCTACTGTAGTGTACTATTTGGAGGCATTGAGGAGAAAAGTGGGCACAGGATTGGGATGGGCAGCAGGATGACATTGTTGGGACACCAGGATAGAAAGGTTGAGCTGGGAAAATTGAGAAATCTAACTTGTCTGTAGCAATATGCAGCTGAAAGAATTTGTCATGGTGGTCTGGATCAAACAGAGGAGAAGAGGAAAGAGAATGTCTGTCTACATGACAGATGTCACTGGAGGTAAGAGGTATGTGGTGCTATATTCTCCTATGTTTCCTAGTGCTGTTAGGCAGTATGCTGTAAATAGAACTGTGTCCTGCATCTCGCCTCCTTCTCCTCAAAGTCAGTTTTTATTATAATTATATGTATTTGAAATTGGCGACTAGAAATTTAATTTGGGAACCAATGGCTCGTGTGTGTGTGTGTGTGTGTGTGTGTGTGTGGTGTTTAGGCATTGGCCCCTGAAAATGCAATCACTGGGTACCAGGCCTGAAATGGCTGCATGTCTATTGGACTGTGCCACACAGCCTAATAGCCTGACACTAGTACAGTGATGGGCAATAATGCATTGGTATACAAAGTATGCCAGTTCATTATAAAAGTGATGTCTCCTAATGCAACTAAAAAGTTAAAACAGACTACTGGATTACCTTTAGCGCAGATGTGAACATAGCCTTAATAAAGTTGATTTAAAAAATAAAATAAAAAAATTTCCACTAAAAGTGAATTGATTTGCTTGCTGCAACCTGTATAATAAAGATAACATTATTTAAACTGCCCTGTGAGCGACATAAAAAATACAGCGTAAAAATGCATTCTAGCTCTTTGAATGCAGCGACATAACTATTATTGCGCAAATGTAATAAAAAAAGCAATACATATTTGGTATCACTGCAACCATACTGACCCACAGATTAAGGGCTTGTTCACTCGACCATGCTGTATTTTGCGGTCCGCAAATTGCAGATTCGCAAAACATGGAATCTACCTGTGTGCCTTCTCCTATTTGCGGAACAGACGGCCCTTTATAGAAATGCATATTCCTGTCCGCAAAACGGACATGGAACTGAGCAATGGAGTGCTGTCCACATCTTTTGCGGCACCATTGAAGTGAATGGGTCCGCACCCGAGCCGCAAAAAATGCAGCTCTGATGCGGAACCAAACCACGGTCGTGTGAATGAGCCCTAATAGTGACATGTGTCGTAAATTTAAGTGCAAAAACCAATGGCAGAGATGCATTTTTCCTTATTTCTCCCCAAAGGGTAATAAGTTAGTTATATGTACCACAAAATGGTGTCCCGAAAAAAGACAATACATCCATATACTGTAGAAAGTAGCTGTGTGAGGCCGGGAATGTGACAGCCCACAGTTACTGTATCTGAATTCTGGTGCAATTTTTGAAGCTTAGCGTATCTAATTTTATACACATACAGTATATAAAATAAGTAAGCAAAACAGAATGATCTACTACGCCTTGTCCGCCAAAGGGGTGTGGAACGCAATTCTGTTGCAAGGTAAGCCAAACAATAAGTGATACAGAGTCGGACAAAAGTGCATGTGCCAATGTGATAAATCTGGTGTATGACAGTGTGTTTTTTCTTTTTTTACTTTCGTGTGATTGTACAGTTGGGGGTCAACATTCATGCAGTAGACAGTATGATGGCTCAGTTGCCTTGCAACTCTGGAGTCCAAAGGACATCATCTGCATGGAGTCTGTATGTATTCCCTATGTATGGCAGGTTGTGCACCATTTGACAAGAAATATGATTGTTGTTGTGTTTTTATTTTTTATGACTCTTAGAAACCATAAAAGGTGCTGAGGACAGCTCCTTGGCTTCTTCCACAACACATAGTGGCTCTGCTGGTAATGAGGGGTTCAGTTAGTGGCGGACATAGGCAGAAGAGGCCCCCTTTGCAGGAACCGTGTATCAGCTACTTGTAATCCAGCAACTGATCTGATTGCTGTGAGATGAACATCTCAGAGCTCCTTTCTTTTGGTCCTCAGTAGTTTGGCAGTTTTTCTGGTATAACCACAGGAGAATCCTAAACACAGTCCCCATTTTCTGGTGGTGGGTGTAATGCTCTGTAAGTTCCCATTTACATAGGTCTATGTAAATTGGAAATGCACCGTTTGTTCTTGATTGCCTGCTTGGTATGGTTGTATTTGCATGCACCAATCATCCCCTCTGTACGCGCATTTACATGGGGCAGTTATACAGAATGAGCATTCGTAGGAATGTTTGTTACTGATATTTGTCCCAATAATTATCTGCCCAATGGGCCCGAAGCACTTGCTATAGATTTGGTTGTACTTTTTATGTTGTGACCTAGTATGTTTGTCATGTTAGTTATCCTGTCTGTTAGGCTGTGTTCTATGTCATTATTTGTGGGTTGTATACTATTGTGTTGAGGTCCATGTGGCCTGGGTGTTTAAATTTAAGCTGTGTTCTAATTTCTCTTCATTTAGATATAGGGGGGTGTATGATTTGATTTGCTGCAGTTTTGTGGTGTTAAAGGTACAAATTATGGCACATCATATTTGCATTTTAATTAGCGACTTGCTCACACCCCATCCACTTTTCAAGGGTGAAGCATTTTAAAAGCAGAACAAATTTACACCTGATCAGCCGCCGTAGATTTGTTTTCTGGCTTAAATTAAAGAGGTGTGCATCTCTTAGGTTTGGCGTATTTTCCATCTTCTGTTTAAAGGGAGCCTGTCACCACAATTTGCCCTTATAGACCACTTGTATAGCACTGTAGCATAACTATAGATCAGTCAAACGGTACCTTTTTGCTTGGATGTTCACCAGGGGCAAAAACTAAGTGTTATTCATATGTAAATGAGGGCTCGCAAGTGCCCAGGCCGCTCTGCCTTCTTCTCACATAACCCCTCCCCAGCCTGTTGCTTGGCCCGCCCTGTATGCCTCTTATGTTATCCAGTGTACTGGCCAATATCCTGCCGGCGCATGCACACTGTGATGACCATTGTGGGCAGCAGCATCATTCCATGCAGTGCGCATGCGGGATATCGGCCAGTGCTATGCAAGTGGTCTATAAGGGCAAATTGTGGTGACAGACTCCCTTCAAGACTGGTATATAAAACACAGGTTTTTAGAAATCTTGTGTTCTAGTATTTCAGACTAGTGTGTTTATTAATGGGCTTGGTTCCTTTTGTGGATGATCTAACAATAGGGCATCCCTCCAAATGTGTTGGCCCATTACAGAGACTTATCTCTATGCACAGAATAGGGGAAAAGTGTCTATTCAGCAGGGGTCCGGCCACTGGGACCTCTACCAATATAACTGGAACAGCAGTCATGTGGGTCTGTTGCTGCTCCATTCAACTTTATGGGACTGTTGAAGATAAGTGAGTACAAGCGCTCGCCTATCTCTGGCAGTCAATAGATTTGAGCATTAGTGCACATGGGGGGGGGGGGGGGGGGACGACACTTATCCCCTACCCTGTAGTTAAGTAATGAGACAACCCTTTTAAAGGGGTATTCCTTGTTGTGTGTGTGTGTGGTGTTATTTTTTTTTTTTTTTTTTTTTTCATCCTTACTACTTCTTTATCAAGAATAAGAGCGCTTTACCAATACATTTTAGGGTATGGTCACATGGAGCAAGTCCCCTCTTGATCATCTGATCTAATTCCTCCTCTGCAAAATCCACCCAAAATGGGCTGGTTTGCTACTCTAAATGCTGTGCATTTTGCATGCACAATTCCACTGAGGAAGATCCATAGCATTTGTGTTATGTATGGCAGTACAAAACCACCTTCTCTCCTGTGCCTTCTCACTTGAACACCATGTAGATATTGTTGTGGCTCTCGGGTACATACATGGCCAATCACTCCCCCCCCCCCCCCCCCCCCCCATACATTACACTCCCTAATGCAGCCATATCTGATAGTGACATTATGTTTAAAACAAAAAAGAAGCCTATGACAGTAAGATTCTAGAAGTAGAGTTTGTATGTGGTTTTTTTTTTTTTTTTTTTTTTTTTTTTTCCTGCCCTCTTCAAGTACAGTATATATCTTTTTTTTCCCATGCAGATGGCATCAGCTACAGATTCTCGCTATGGGCAGAAAGAATCCTCCGACCAGAACTTTGATTACATGTTCAAGATCTTAATTATTGGGAACAGCAGCGTGGGCAAAACCTCCTTTCTTTTCCGATATGCAGACGACTCTTTCACCCCAGCTTTTGTCAGCACGGTCGGAATAGACTTCAAAGTGAAAACTATTTACAGGAATGACAAAAGAATCAAGCTGCAGATCTGGGTAAGATTGTAATTAGTAATGGTATCTGCTGATTGTCATTATTATTAAAGGTGTCACTGCTGGGTCTCTCTGTACGGCTGCCAACTTTGCAGAGATGGGACTGTGCATTTTCTAGTTTCTTAATAGGTGTCATTAACCGAGAGTGTGGCACATAAATATATTTATACAGAGACATGCATATTGAAATACTGAACCACTTGTAAACTTGTTTTAATTTAAGAAAACTGAAATGACAGCGAAAAGTTTTTATTAAAATTATTTTTTTTAAGCATTTAAATTATATCAAATTACAAAACCAAAACTAACAGTAGTCATCCACAATTAACAGATATTTGGGCGTCCCACCAGAAGTCGAATTTAAATCGTGTAGCATTGTCAAGACTTCCCAATCAAGAATCTTGTCAATCTTGCATCTCCCTGACCCCACCTAGGTTTCCCTTTCTGTACATCTCCCCTTAATCCTTCCAAGTGCTAGTGGGCTTAGTTCTTTAGGTCTTCCATTGCATACCACTGAGTGACTAGAAACAGTTTCACTAAACTAGTAATGTCTTCCAGTGCCCAATGTTGAGCTATAAACGGCCTCCACAAGTGTTTGCGATCGCCGATGGAAGACTCTCGTCTGCCGTGCTGGAAAACGTTGTCCGTTCATCAGCCAAAACTGAATGTTGAGGGCATGATCGGCTGAATTGCTATTGTGCTCAATCACCGGGAGTCAGTTTTTATATATATTTTTTTAAATTAAAAAAACAGACTCCCTGGTCGGACTGTTTAGTGGGTCGCAATGCCAATCATTATCTCAAATGTATGGCCAGCTTTAGGTTCATAGATTGATTCAGAATGAGATGTTTAAAGGGTTGGAACAAAGGAAGATATAAAAATTCCCTTTGAAGGGACCTATGTGGCATCTTCAGATCTTCAGGATCCATATTATCATGTTCCAGGTCCTTCCCTTTTGGGATTACCTTTTTTTTTTTTTTTTTTTTCCCTTGGTTGCTTACAGAGAAGGGTAAATATTGTCATTGTCACTTACCTAAACTCCCTTCTAATCCTAGGAAATACGATATCTTCATTGGAAAACATGGTTTTCTAGACAAATGCCGTACTAGCTGAGACGGAAGATAAATTGAAAAAATCCAATCCCTATCCTTTTCAGAAAAAATGTTTTTTAGGGATTCTTCTAGATTCTGTTCATCAGAAGAGTTTTCTGTCTCTAGAAAAGATAGTAAGAATACATAACCAGGTTACGAGCTTCAGGTGCCTGGTGACCTGTCCAGGCAATGGCTGTTTTAGGATCAATGATGGCTTGTCTAACAGCAGTCAAATGGGTACAATTTTATTACAGGACTCTTCAGAGGGTGATCCTATCCTCTGGGGACAAGAGTCACGAATCTTTGGAAAATCAAATGTTTATCTTCTGCAATAAAACCATCCCTAGCTTGGTGGGAGTCCTCAAAAAAACTTACAGAAAGAGGTTCCTTGGAGTGTTGGGCATTTTCAGATGGTTACAACAGAAGCGAATGTTTGGGGCTGGGGTGCCCATTTGGCTCGCATCTCTCCAAGGGGAATGGTCTCCAGCTGAGTTCAGGAGGTCTTCAAATCTCGGAGAGCTCTCTGCAGTCTGGGAAGCATTAACAGCTTTATCTCCAAATCTTGTAGGCAGAGATTTCCATATAAGCTCAGACAATGATGGTAGTGTCCTATCTGAATTGTCAAGGGATCATGAAAAGTGTCTCTTCAGGAAGTTTCAAATCGGTATTTTTGGTGGGCAGAGAGGCAACATAAAAGCAGATTTCCGGAGCAGAATAAGACTAGCTACCATAGTTTTTCAACAACTAGTAGAGAGGAGGGGAAAGCTGCAAGTGGATCTGTCTGAATCAACAAAGAATACAATTTATTATTTTTTCCCCAAACCCCGGGTGATGGGAGTAGATGCTCTTGCCCATCCCGGGTGGCATTTTTTGACCAAAAGGTCTTGGTTTCCTCTGCTAAAAAAAGATGTTGCTTGAAGGTGCCTTGTGTAGACAGTTGGAAGTTTCCCCAATAACTTTTTTTGTTCAACTAATCCTAATTTTATTTAATTTTATAAACTTTTTATTTTTTTATAAGATGTTTCATAATGTTTTACATCCTAGCACCCTTAGAGTTCATATTTCTGCCCTGAGTTAGTTTTTTGAGGAAAGAATTGATCACCCATGGGTTATTGGATTTTAAAAAGGTGCTCAAAGATTGAGACCTAGGGTTATATTTCCTGTTTCCCCTTGGAATTTAAATTTGGTGCTATCAGGGTTAACTTGTGTTTCATTAGAGCCCTGACTGGGAATTTCCTTAAAATTTCTCACCCTTAGCGCTAATGCACAGGGTCGTATGTATTTTGTGGTCCGCAAAACACGGATCCGCAAAAAATACGGATGATGTCCATGTGCATTCTGTATTTTGCGGAACGGAACAGCTGGCCTCTAATAGAGCAGTCCTATCCTTGTCCGAACAATAATAGTACATATTCATTTTTTTTTTTTTTTTTTTTTTTTTTTTTAGCAGAATGGACATACGGAAACAAAATGCACACAGAGTAACTTTAGTTTTTTTTTTTGTGGACCCATTGAAATGAATCCTCATACAGTCTGCCAAAAAAAAAAAACGGAACGGACACGGAAAGAAAATACGTTTGTGTGCATGAGCCCTTAAAGAGGTGTTTTTAGTAGCCATTAGGTCTGCTCATAAAGTAGAAGTTCAGGCTTTCGAGAATTAATGAGCCCTTTCTCAGAATTTCTGTTGATAGGGTAGTTCTGAAGTTTGATCATTCCTCCCCAACCCAAGTTGTCAGATTTTCATAGGCAGGAAGAAATTTTTCTACTTTCCTTTTGCAAAAATCAGAAAGGGAAAATACCTTCCACGAGTTTGGAAAGGTTTTGGGGCTCCAAAGGTTTGCTGGCCTGTTGGATAAAACTAGGAATTTGTGAAGCTTACAGAGCTATGGATAAGGAACCTACAGCAAGCTTCAAAGTGCATTCCACTACAGCAGTATCCGTTTCATGGGCTGAACATGGGGATGCTTCCATAGAGCAAATCTTTTGTTAAGCATTGCAGAATTGATGTGAAATGTGGCACAGGACTTATTCGGTAGAAAGGTCCTACATGCTGTGGTCCTCCCTAGTTTAACTAATCTGGTAAATCTCTGCGGCTGTGGAGGGTGAAAGTGGAAAAATTGAGGTACATTTACTGTAATTTCCTTTTCATGAATCCTCTACCAGATAGTAGTTGGCCAAAGCTTCCCAGAGCAAGGTATATTATTTTTATTTTTTTTAATGGTGTGTGTTTTGAGTATTGGTGCTGCAGACACTCCTAGACTGTCCGGTTTCAAAAAGACACTGAGATGGAGCTGGAGAAGGATCTAATTTATTCTTCTTGCCCCTACCTGGTGGGAGGTGATCATCATAATTCACACATTTTTATTTTTTTAGCAGTAAGTAATTACATTTTGTCTTTAAGTTGTCAGTAGTATCCTATTAAGCTCCCTAATAGTAGTAATAAGAAGGCTGTCCTGGGGGCTATCATAAGGCTCAGAGGGGCTTAAACATAATTGGGTACCAACCCTCACCAATCCCATCATTGCTCTCTACTTCCTGGCTCAGCATGCCAGAAAACGCTAGCTCTGCCAACCACTGGCTGAGGTAGATATGAATGGCAATGTATTTACAGGCATACAAATGGGGTACACGTTAATATATAATTTCAATTTTCCACAAAAAGGCTGACGCCAGTATGCATACTGCTAATATATATGAGATGAAAAAGGAAGACTAATGCTGCTACAGAGTCAAAATGTTTAAGTACTTCTATTTTGGCTGTCTCTTTTACAAAGGTGTCTGGCCCATCTCTTTTTAAAGGATTAAAATATCCTTTTTTCTGCAAAAGTAATAGTCTTAATTACAGATATCAAACAGCTCTGATAAAGACTATAGAAGCAGCTGCTGTTTCTACATCCAGGTTCCGCTCCTGCTATCTCCATGGAGAATATACCAATTAATAAGGATCTGAAGAGCAATACATGTGATCTCCATCTCTAAAGCGATACAGACTGTGAAGAATAAAAATTGCTAACTCTTTTTTTTTTTTTTTTTTTTTTTTTTTTTTTTTTTTTTTTCCCTCTAAAAATGAGATTCACTAAAGACACTTTAATTTTTAACCCCTGATATGTCAGTCATGCTAGCAGGCTGGTTGCAGTGAAAAATATAAGGGCCTTGCCTATGGATTCAATAATAAAATTAGCCATACATATTAAATAAACGTTGGCTGAGCCATTTGCTCTACTGTGTGCAGGGGAAACCCAACATGTTTTTGTAAGTGGGAATTGTGAGACAGCGGTCTAATGTGTATGGACCGCTTGACCCTGGGTTCAAGAAGTCGGGTATGGTGGACAAATATCTTGGTAGTCACAGCTGGAAGATAAACGTATCACTGTCTAAGTATAAAAAATCTTTAGCGCACAAAATTGAAAATATACAAGATTTATAGACATTAAAAAAGTAAAAAGAAATGTCAATACTGGAAAATATACACCATAAGACCCCTCCTAATATGGGCAAATGCTGTGAAAATCAATTTAATAGTAAAATACTATGTAGTACAAATGCCAAACGTTTATTTGGCTGTAAGAAAATCTGTATTTTCTTTCCTTCCAGAAAGCTAAATTGTGTCTTAAACTGTGCAATGAAGATTCATTGCTGCATAACAAAATGGATGAAATCAAAAAGTCACCTTGTGTTTCGCTCGTTAATTCTTGCTGAAATTCATTGGTAAAAAGCACACTAGTTATATCAAGACTACTCGACGTCAAAATACTAATAAAAATAGCATCCTTTTTGTGTACAGTCGTGGCCAAAAGTTTTGAGAATGACAAAAATATTAGTTTTCACAAAGTTTGCTGCTAAACTGCTTTGTTTCTGTGATGTAGTGAAATATAATTACACGCACTTCATACGTTTCAAAGGCTTTTATCGACAATTACATGACATTTATGCAAAGAGTCAGTATTTGCAGTGTTGGCCCTTCTTTTTCAGGACCTCTGCAATTCAACTGGGCATGCTCTCAATCAACTTCTGGGCCAATTCCTGACTGATAGCAACCCATTCTTTCAAAATCACTTCTTGGAGTTTGTCAGAATTAGTGGGTTTTTGTTTGTCCAGCCTTCTCTTGAGGATTGACCACAAGTTCTCAATGGGATTAAGATCTGGGGAGTTTCCAGGCCATGGACCCAAAATGTCAACGTTTTGGTCCCCGAGTTAGTTATCACTTTTGCCTTATGGCACAGTGCTCCATCGTGCTGGAAAATGCATTGTTCTTCACCAAACTGTTGTTGGAAGAAGTTGCTGTTGGAGGGTGTTTTGGTACCATTCTTTATTCATGGCTGTGTTTTTGGGCAAAATTGTGAGTGAGCCCACTCCCTTGGATGAGAAGCAACCCCACACATGAATGGTCTCAGGCTGCTTTACTGTTGGCATGACACAGGACTGATGGTAGCGCTCACCTTTTCTTCTCCAGACAAGCCTTTTTCCTGATGCCCAAAACAATCGGAAAGAGGCTTCATCGGAGAATATGACTTTGCCCCAGTCCTCAGCAGTTCATTCACCATATTTTCTGCAGAAGATCAATCTGTCCCTGATGTTTTTTTTGGAGAGAAGTGGCTTCTTTGCTGCCCTTCTTGACACCAGGCCATTTTGCAAAAGTCTTCGCCTCACTGTGCGTGCAGATGCGCTAATACCTGCCTGCTGCCATTCCTGAGCAAGCTCTGCACTGGTGGCACTCCGATCCCGCAGCTGAATCCTCTTTAGGAGACGATCCTGGCGCTTGCTGGACTTTCTTGGACGCCCTGAAGCCTTCTTAACAAGAATTGAACCTCTTTTCTTGATGATCCTATAAATAGTTGATTGAGGTGCAATCTTAGTAGCCACAATATCCTTGCCTGTGAAGCCATTTTTATGCAACGCAATGATGGCTGCACAAGTTTCTTTGTAGGTCACCATGGTTAACAATGATTTCAAGCATCACCCTCCTTTTTAACAGGTCAAGTCTGCCATTTTAACCCAATCAGCCTGACATAATGATCTCCTCCAGCCTTGTGCTCGTTAACATTCTCACCTGAGTTAACAAGACTATTACTGAAATGATCTCAGAAGGTCCTTTAATGACAGCAATGAAATGCAGTGGAAAGGTTTTTTGGGGATTAAGTTAATTTTCATGGCAAAGAAGGACTATGTAATTAATCTGATCACTCTTCATAACATTCTGGAGTATATGCAAATTGCTATTATAAAAACTTAAGCAGCAACTTTTCCAATATTTATGTAATTCTCAAAACTTTTAGCCACGACTGTACACACATAGACAAAATTGTTGGTATCCATCTGTTGAAGAAAGGAAAGAACGCCCACTAGTCACTGAAATGACTTGAAACTGACAGTAATGGTAAATAAAATAAAAATGACTGAAAATCAGCCATTGCTTTTGAATTGTGGTTCAACAGAATATTTTTTAAAAGCAAACTAATGAAACTTGCCTGGACAAAAATGATGGTACCCCATAGAAAAGATTGAAAAAAATTTGACCATGGGACCATGTCTTCAAACTTTTGTAATCAGTCAGTCTGCCTATTTAAAGGGTAAAGCGTAGTCACTGTGTTGTTGGTATCAGGGTGGGTACCACACTAAACATGGACCAAAGAAAGCTAGGGAGAGAATTGTATCAGGAGATTAGAAAATAAATTATAGACAAACCCGTTAAGGGTAAAGCCTACAAGACCATCTCCATATAGCTTGATGTTCCTGTTACTACAGTTGCACGTATTATTTAGACGTTTAAGGTCTACAGGACTATAAACCTCCCTGGACATGGGGCCCCAAGAGGAAAATCTATGACAAATTAAAGATATGGATATTACAAATGGTAACCAAAGAGCCCAGAACAACTTCCAAAGAGATTAGAAGTGAACGCCAAGGTCAAGAGACATCAGTGTCAGATCGCACCATCCATCAGTGTCTCAGCCAAAGTGGACTTAATAGAAGACAACCGAGGAGGAAACCACTGTTGAAAGAAAATCGTGAAAAGGTGAGACTGGAATTTGCCAAATGCATATTGACAAGCCACAAAGCTTCTGGTAGAATGTCTTTTGGACACATGAGAAAAAAACTAGAGCTTTTTGGCTAATCACATCAACTCTATGTTCAGATGCAAAAATGAAGCATAGAAAGAAAAGAACATTGTATCTAATGTGAAACCTGGAGAAGGCTCTGTTATGTTTTGGGGCTGCTTTCCTGCATCTGGCACAGTGTCTTAAATCAGTGCAGGGTACAACGAAATCTCAAGGCATTCTGGAGCAAAACGTGTTGCTCAGTGTCGCACACAAAGCTTGGACTCAGTTGCAGGTCATGGGTCCTCTAACAGGATAATGACCCAACACACGGCTAAAACCATCCAAGAATGGCTAAGAGAAAAGCACTGGAATATTCTGAAGTGGCCTTCTATGAGCCCTGATCTAAATCCTATTGAACATTTGTGGAAGGAGCTGAAACATGCAGTCTGGAGAAGGCACCCTTCAAACCTGAGACAGCTGGAGAAGTTGGCTCACAAGGAGGACAGGTGCAAAAATCTCATTGATTGATTGCCTCAAAATATTGTGGGTACCATCAATTTTTTCCAGGCCAGTTTAATCAGTTTGTTTTAGACATTATTCTGTTGAACCACAATTCAAAAGCAATGTCTGATTTTTTCCATTAGTTTCATCATTTAAGTGCATTTTTCACTTTATTACTTTTGTCAGTTTCAAGTTATTTCAGTGACCATTCTTTAATGGAAGGGTACCAACAATTTTGGCCAGGTGTGTAGAACATCTATATAACCATATAGATATGCAGCCGCATGGAGTGGCTCTATTCACATTTACACTTTAACCCCTTAAGGACTCAGCCCTATTTCACCTTAAGGACTTGGCCATTTTTTGCAAATCTGACCAGTGTCACTTTAAGTTGTGATAACTTTAAAACGCTTTGACTTATCCAGGCCATTCTGAGATTGTTTTTTCGTCACATATTGTACTTCATGACACTGGTAAAATGAAGTCAAATTTTTTTGCATAATAAAATACCTAATTTACCAAAAATTTGGAAAAATTTTGAAAATTTCAAAGTTTCAGTTTCTCTACTTCTGTAATACATAGTAATACCCCCAAAAATGTGTGATGACTTAACATTCCCCATATGTCTACTTCATGTTTGAATTCTTTTGGGAATTATATTTTATTTTTTGGGGATGTTACAAGGCTTAGAAGTTTAGAAGCAAATCTTGAAATTTTTCAGAAAGAGACCACTACAGGTCTGAAGTCGCTTTGCGAGGCTTACATAATAGAAACCGCCCAAAAATGACCCCATTCTATAAACTACACCCCTCAAGGTATTTAAAACTGATTTTACAAACTTCGCTAACCCTTTAGGTGTTGCACAAGAGTTATTGGCAAATGGGGATGAAATTTGAGAATTTCATTTCTTTTGCCTAATTTTCCATTTTAACCCATTTTTTCCACTAACAAAGCAAGGGTTAACAGCCAAACAAGACTGTATCTTTATTGCCCTGAATCTGCCGTTTACAGAAACACCCTATATGTGGCCGTAAACTACTGTACGGGCACACAGTAGGGCGTAGAGGGAAAGGTGCGCCGTATCGTTTTTGGAAGCCAGATTTTGTTGGACAGTTTTTTTGACACCATGTCCCATTTGAAGCCCCCCTGATGCACCCCTAGAGTAGAAACTCCATAAAAGTGACCCCCATCTAAGAAACTACACCCCTCAAGGTATTCAAAACTGATTTTTACAAACTTTGTTAACCGTTTAGGTGTTGCACAAGATTTAATGGAAAATAGAGATACAATTTCAAAATTTCACTTTTTTGGCAAATTTTCCATTATAAATGTTTTTTTTTTTTTTTTTCCAGTTACAAAGCGAGGGTTAACAGCCAAACAAAAATCATTATTTATGGCCCTGATTCTGTAGTTTACAGAAACTCCCCATATGTGGTCGTAAACTGCTGTACGGGCACATGTCAGGGAGCAGAAGGAAAGGAATGCCATACGGTTTTTTGAAGGCAGATTTTGCTGGACTGTTTTTTTTACACCATGTCCCATTTGAAGCCCCCCTGATGCACCCCTAGAGTAGAAACTCCAAAAAAGTGACCCCATTTTAGAAACTACGGAATAGGGTGGCAGTATTGTTGGCACTAGTTCCGGGTACATATTATTTTTGGTTGCTCTATATTACACTTTTTGTGCGGCAAGGTAACAAGAAATTAGCTTTTTTGGCACTTTTTTATTTTTTTTATTTTACAACATTCATCTGGTTAGATCATGTGGTAATTTTATAGAGCAGGTTGTCACGGATGTGGCGATACCTAATATGTATACAATTTTTTTTTTAAATGTATGTAAGTTTTTATACAATGACTTCATTTTTTGAAAACCAAGAAAATGCTTGTGTCTCCATAGTCTAAGAGCCATAGTTTTTCAGTTTTGGGGCAATTATCTTGGGTAGGGTATGATTTTTTTCTTTTGCGGGATGAGATGACGGTTTGATTGGTACTATTTTGGCGTACATGCGACTTTTTTTATTACCTTTTTTTTTTTGGGAAGTAAGGTGGGCAAAATTTAAAATTCTCATAGTTTTTTTTTAAATTTTTATGGCGTTCACCGTGTGGGGAAAGTAACTTGACCGTTTTATAGATCAGGTCGTTACGGACGCGGAGATACCTAATGTGTGTGTGTGTGGTTTATTAATTTATTTTTTTCAGTAGTGGCCAGAACTGCGCAGACTGGGAAGGGTAAGGACGGGGGCTCCCTACCTCTGTGACCCCATCCTGTCTGGGGGCTGCAAAGGCACAGCAGCCCCCCGATGGGAGAGGGAGGGAGCCCCTTGACCCTGATAGTTAACCTTTTCCATACCACATGGAAAGGGTTAAACGGCTGACATCTGCACAGATGTCAGCCGTTTATACCAGAGTGTCAGCAATGTGCTGACACTGGTATAACCATTGTACACCAACTAATTTTCAAGGGGAGACGGGGGATCGCGATCCCGCCTGCCGCACCTCCCGCAACACAGTGTGCTGTCCGCATCAGTTGTTCCGTTCCGCGGCCCAGCAAAAAAGATAGAGCGTGTCCTTTTCTTGTCCGTGGTTGCGGATAAGAATAGGTATTCTCTATATAGCGCCGGCCACGTGCTGTCCGCAAAATGCGGAATGCACGCGGCCAGTGTTGAGGAAGGGTGGCACGTATGCATATGTGTATGTATATGTATTGGCGGTGCATAATGTTCCCCTCAGAGGGCGATGTGCCCAGCACCTGCGCCCATCCGCCTCTGATTTTCCCCAGGGGCTCATCCATGCCCCTGGGGGAATTCATATAGTGTGCCCCGTGAATACATATATGTATATATCTGTCCCTTAATATATATGCCCCCTGAATTAATGTGCCCCCTTATCATATGATGCCCCCTGAATTATGTCCCATAGAATGGCCCCTTATCATATAACCCCCCCCCCCCCCCCCTACATGGACCCAGATGCAGCAATGTGAATGTGCCCCAAGCATTCACATTGATGTATTCTGAGTGAAGGCGCCAGGATGACCGGATAAGGTCCGGTCATTCTGGTGACCTCAAAAGGATTCAAATTCTAATGAATTTTGAATCCTTTTGTTCTAATTATCTGCAGCCCGGCTGGAGATAATTAAGCATAATAGAGAGAGAGAGGAGACACCTCCGCTCCCTCTATGTGCATTCCGGCATCGCAATTACCATTGCGATGTCCGGAATGCCGAGAGCTACAGACAGGAGATCAAAGGATCTCCCGCCTGTCAGCAAGTACACGCGGCCCTGCGGCGCGCGTGCAGGGATGCGCGGGCAGGCGCGGTGACGTCATCTCACCGCGCCGGCCCACGTGTCCTTCACAGTGGTGCGTGCTCGCGCGCCGCTGTGTGGGCGGCACGGAGTGCGGCCGGCTGGACATATAAGTCCGGCGGGCCCGACACTAAGCATGAAGCGAGCCGGCCGCCCACCCTCCCTGAAGGATCATCCCCTGGACTGACGAGCCCCCCTGGACAACGAGCGGGACATTAAGTATCATTAACCCCTTTTTCCCTCCCTATACCACCAACGATTAACCCCTGATTCCCTGACCACTATACCACCAACGTTTAACCCTTTAATTCCCTGATCCCATATTGCTATTTACCCTAGTCCTCCCCTGATTAACCCTGTCTAGTCCTACCTGATTTACCCTAGTCCCTGCCACTCCTGATTAACCCTGTCTCGTATTTACCCTAGTCCCTGCCACTCCTGATTAACCCTGTCTAGTCCGTGCCCTGATACCCCTACTGTGCCTACCTGATTTTACCCCGGTCCCTGCCTTGTTAGTGTCCCTGATACTGTTTGTGGTCTGTTTACACCCC
Organism: Bufo gargarizans; assembly: GCF_014858855.1. Lineage (NCBI taxonomy): Eukaryota > Metazoa > Chordata > Amphibia > Anura > Bufonidae > Bufo > Bufo gargarizans. The sequence continues at coordinate 317,433,624 of NC_058080.1, forward strand.
TGTAAGACCACCGTTAACCCTCATCGTACCCCATAGGGACAATATAGTCAGGTGGGGTGGGTTGTTAATATAACTTGTATGTGTGAAGTGTCTAGTTAGTTTATGGGTGGAATTGGGAACTTGTAGTGTAGTTTAGGATTGTATATTTAGTGCTGTATTGTCAGTATTGCGTGCGTAGTGTATTGTAATAAATACCGTAATATTTGTACCCTTTGTGTAGTGTATACTTGTTAGCGGTAGTGAGTAAGGCGCATGCAGATAGAGTAGCGATCAGTGTAAAGTATAGCGGAAGTATTGTGTTGTAATTATTATATAAAGGTATAAATAGGCGGAGTCATCACTAGACGGCTCCTCCTATTTATGAATATTAATTACAGATATTCGCACAATATCTGTGATTAATATTCCCCCTTTACAGCCAGTATCTGTGTTTTGCGGATACGCAATTTGTGGACCGCAAAACACTTACGGTCGTGTGAATGCACCCTAACTGTGGTGTAACTTCCACTTAAGACTACTCATGTTGGAGTGGACAGTTTGGCCAGGAGTGTTATTTTTTTAGATATATTTGATCTGTAACATGATTTTATATAATTTGTGAGGACTCTGATGCAGCATAGAGGCAACAACAAGTTCTTTGGCTCAAACAGTTCAGTGTTTTATTCACACTTTAGGCAAGGGACAAAACAAGCAGTCATATTCAAACAAAAAGTCACCTTGCGGTGTTGGTGGCAACCATGTGGCAATTTTGCCTCGAGTTCTTGCTGATAGAAAGCCTTCATCCAGACACAAGGCTCCCAGATCCCAACACAGAGACTCGGCTGCTGAGCCCAACTGCATATTTAAGGACAGCCAGGTGCTGCCAGAACCTGGACTGGCACTTCACAGGACACCAGCTTGAGGTATTTTGCCATTGGTTCATTATGTTGGTGTTGCTATTGTTTTTTGTGTGGTTGGGTTTTTTTGGGGTTTTTTTTATTGACTTGTTGCAACTCGGGGCTGAAATGTATTGTTCAGTTAGGGGAAAACTATGATTGTGGTACCACATGGAAGTAAAGGAAAATAAATGAGGTCAAAAATTGACACAACCCAAAGGACTGGGTATAGTTTTTAAAAAGAACATAAAACAGCAATCCTTAAAACTAGTGAAAATATGAATGGGAGGTTTGCAGATCTTCACATTTACATGGATGCTAAACCATACTGAATAGTGCTTCTACACAGCAAGAAATAAAATACAAAGCGCCATGTGCATTGCCCATTTGCCCTTATGAGTTGCATCCCTGTGAGATGAGGAATTTCTGCAGAACCACAGCTAAATGAACTGACTGTTTTTCCTGGTAAGCAGATCTCTGTGGTTAACACATTTTCCTGAATTTGAAGGCTGAAGATACTGTGCTTATGCAGATAACAAGCCTGGACAGTGTTATGTTCCATCTGGAAAAAGACACGCATCCTTGACTAAAAACATGTCCTGTGAAAACTCAATTAAGAAGCAGCATGTTGTTTGTGGGAGGTGCAGGGGCTTAATTGGCAGAACAGAGCTAGAAATTGGAGTATCGGCAGCAATGTTTCTTAGCAACTTTTAGTAGAAAAGGACCATTGATTAAATCTTAAAAGATTTGGCTGTAAGGCTAGGATCTCATCACACTTTAGCAGGCTGTTTAAATTGACAGTATTTATTTATTTATTTTTTAAACATTGGTTTCTATGGGCTTTCTCATGTTTAAAGGGCATCTGCCAGCAGATTTGTAGCTATGAAACTGACCTGTTACATGTGCGCTTGGCAGCTGAAGGCATCTGTGTTGGTCCCATGTTTATATGTGCCCACGTTGCTGAGAAATTATGTTTAAATATATATGCAAATGAGCCTCTAGGAGCAACGGGGGTGTTGTCATTACACCTAGAGGCTCTGCTTTCTACAACTGCGATACCCTCTCTACCTTGATTGGAGAGGATGTGGCAGGTAGAGAGAGAGTGTAGTCTCCAGGTGTGTTGCTCCTGAAGGCTAATTTGCATATGTTAGAACATCATTTTTTCCCAGCAATGCAGGCTCATATGTACATGGCACCAACACGGATACATGTGCGCTTGGCAGCTGAAGGCATCTGTGTAACAGGTCAGTCAGTTTCATACAAATCTGCTGACAAATGCCCTTTTTAAAGGGGTTGTCTAATATATTTTAAGACCACTTAAAAATTGGCAAAAAATCATATTTTACATTTTTCGATCTTCACAAGGCTCCAAGTAGAGCTTCAACATGAAGAAAGAGTAAGACAAAACATTTTTTTTTGAGCCGAGCATTCAATTAATTGAAAATAACGATAAAAACTGAAACAGGCTGTTTTTTTTCAGCTGATCAAAATTTTAGGACCACATGCCTTTTAAAAAGCCAAATCTGTGCAAAGATGTGGATTTGTGGTCATTTTCTGTCAGGTAGTCACACGTTGTGATGGCAAAGGCAAAAAACTCTCCCTTTTTTAACGTGGTTGGGTTGTTGAACTGCATAAGCAGGGTCTTTCACAGTGCGGCATCGCTGCTGAGGTGGGACGCAGTAAGACAGTAATTTGGATTTTCTTAAATGATCCTGAGGGTTATGGAACAAAAGTCAAGTGGAAGACCCAAGAAAATTTCATCAGCCCTGAGCCAAAGGATCCAATTGGCTGTCCGTACAAGACACTGGACGATCCTACACCCAAATTGAGGCTTTTACTGGTGCTGACTGCAGCCCCATAGCCACCAGACAGCATCTGAGTCTGAAGGGCTTCAAAAACAAAAAACATCTTTAAAGAACTCCTCCTCTCCTTGAACGCCACAGAACTGCTCGTTTGGACTTTGCAAGAGAGCACCAAACACGGGACATTCAAAGGTAGAAGAGTTTTATTCTCTGAGAAAAAAAATTAACCTTGATGGTCCTGATGGTTTCCAACGTTACTGGCATGACAAGCAGATCCCGCCTAAGATGTTTTCTACGTGCCACAGTGGAGGGGCGCCATAATGGTCTGGGGTGCTTTTTCCTTCAGTGGAACAATGGAGCTTCAGGAAGTGCAGGGGCGTCAAACGGCCGCTGGCTATGTCCCAGATGTTGCAGAGAGCATTCCTCATGACTGAGGGCCCTCGTCTGTGTGGTAACGACTGGGTTTTTCAACAGGACAACGCTACAGTACACAATGTCCGTAGGACAAGGGACGACTTCTAGGAGAATAAAATCACTTTTGGCCCATCCTGCGTGTTCCTCTGATCTAAATCCAATTGAGAACCTTTGGGGATGGATGGCAAGGGAAGTTTACAAAAATGGACAACAGTTCCAGACAGTAGATGGCCTTCGTACGGCCGTCTTCACCACTTGGAGAAATGTTCCCACTCACCTCATGGAAACGCTTGCATCAAGCATGCCGAACCGAATTTAAGAAGTGATAAACAATAACTGCGGAGCTACTCATTACTGAGTTCATGTTTGGAAGTTGAATTTCTGTTTTTTGGGGGGGTTAGTATTTTTATTTTATTTTTTGGGAGGTGTGGTCCTAAACTTTTAATCAGCTGAAAAACAGCCTGTTTCAGTTTATTTGTTTTCATTAAAATGAATGCTCAAAAAATGTTTTGTCTCGCTCCCATTTCTTGTTGCATGTTGAAGCTCTACTTGGAACCTTGTTAAGATCCAGCCATGCTAAATATGATTGTTTTTATTTATTTTTTGTTGCCATTTTTTCAAGTGGTCTTAAACCTTTTATCAGGAGTGTGTGTGTGTGTGTGTGTGTGTGTGTGTGTGTGTGTGTATATATATATATATATATATATATATATATATATATATATATATATATTCTACAGTACAGACCAAAAGTTTGGACACACCTTCTCATTCAAAAATTGGGAAAACTTCTAAAGTGTCCCCAAGTGCAGTCACAAAAACCATCAAGCGCTACAAAGAAACTGGCTCACATGTGGTCCGCCCCAGGAAAGGAAGACCAAGAGTCACTTCTGCTGCGGAGGATAAGTTCATCCGAGTCACCAGCCTCAGAAATCGCAGGTTAACAGCAGCTCACACATGTTCACACTTGTCGCATATGTTCCGGATTTTCTTCATCTGACTTGTGATCATATTTCAGTACCTGCAAAGTGGATAAGAATTCAGCAAATCTCATCCACACACTGTGGAGAAAATCTGCATAAACTGAGCTGTGGTACAAATTTTAATTCATAGGGTAAATTGGGTACCAAACTTGCAACAGAATCTGTGACAAATCTTGGACCAAATTCCATGTGACTATACCCTTAAAGGGGTTTTCTAGTACTTGCTTATTGAAAACCTAGCCTTAGGATAGGTTATCAAAATGAGATTGAGAGGGTTTGACTCCTGGCACCCCTGCTGATCACCCCATGCCAGGAAGTTGTTTACAAGACGCAGTGTCTTACATTTTGTTGCAAGGTGTCTGCTATTGCCACTCTGTCTCATTGATGTGACTGGGACAAACCGGCAATGAGCTGCAGTGCCAGGCAAAGCTATTAAGTATATGGAGCTGTGTCTGGTAGACAGTGAAATGGACTTTCTGCTGTCTGCCAAACCTCTAAAGGCCACTTCATCAATAGGTACTGCAGGGCACTGCAATATTCATTTTAAAACAAGCTGCTTTTGGTCACTGCAGTAATTTACAATAATGGACAAAATTTTATAGTAATGAACAAAAATTTATTGGACTAAAAAAGTACCAGTATTTTCTTTTTAAATGTTATCAAATTTGACCAATTTAGATAATCCTAATGTAATCTCTTACCTAACAGTGAAATTGTAGTAATTTGCCTTTTTAAATTATTGATTTAGTTGTATTTTGGGCTAAAACAAATGTAATATTTTTTTTTAATTAAAAATTTGCACATAAATTGGACCCAATTCTGTGTTCTATGCTCCTCGACAATGAAATTGCAACACCAAGAAGGACAAGCCGTAAAGGTTATGCAAATTGAGGTAGTAGCAGGTGTCGCGAATGTCTGCAAATGATCAGATTTTTAAGCACCCAGCACCAATCTGTGGCCTATGAGTGGGGCACAAAAGCAAAGTTGTGGTGTGTTTTTTTTTTTTTTTTTTTTTTTTTTTTTTTTTTTTTTTTTGTCACATCAAAAATAAGATCAAGCCACATGAGATGATATCGCAATGCCTCCTGTTCGTTAACTTGCTATTTATCACCACTATTTGCAAAGTGGGACAGAATCTTTGAACTGAGAGACCTTGGTTTGTTGCTACACACCTAGGCCAAGATGTCAGTACTGTTCAACAGTCTGTGTCCCGGTGGTTGGGAGAATAACGGCGGACTGGAATGACAGCAGGAAGTGTGCAGGGGAGAACCTCAGCACGGACGGATCGTCTGATAAAAATAAAATAAAAATTGGCATGTAGTGATCCATTCTGACTGCAAGTGAAATTGGATGTTCCATCTCAAACCTAGGGCAGCAAACAGTGCTCAAACCATCAGAAAGCATTTGTACAACACTGGACTGCGAGTCATGATTTCCATCTACAGGTGTTCCATTGACCTCATGCCACCGCTCTCAAAGGCTATCATGGTGTACAGTAAGAAGGGAATGGAGGTTTATTCTCTTCAGTGATGAGTCCTGCTTTTGTCTCTGACATAGTGATAGCCCTAGATTTTTTTGAGACCACGTGGGCAATGCCATGAATAGGCCTTCACAAGGGAACATCACACCGGTCCTACTTCTGGAATTATGGTGTGGGATGGCATATTGTATGGTATCTGAACCCCTATAGTCTTCATTTGTAGTACACTAGCAGCTTGGCTTTACATTGTTTTGGTCGTAGAACCATTGGTGCATGCATTCCTTTAGAGCAGGGTTTCTCAACTCCGGTCCTCTGGACCCACCTACCAGTCATGTATTCAGGATTTCCTTAGTATTGAGCAGGTGATATAATTACTGTCTATACATCAGGACTTACCACAGGTATTCATTCTGTGGGATATTTTCAAATCCTGACCACTAGGTGGGTCCTGAGAACTGTAGTTGAGAAACCCTGCTCTAAAATGTCCCTTCAGCTGTTTTTCACTGATACTGTGAGCAGCTTATGTGGTCAAAATGTGCTACCTTGGCCTGCAGCGTTTCTGAACTTTGTCTCCAGTTAAGCATATCTGGGATATTATTGGTTGGATAATTGCAAAGGGAGATGCCGGCAGTGGATGGTGGTGATTTGTCTGCCAAAACATTCCTCAGAAAACCATTGTTAACCTCTTTGATAGCATGGCAAAACATGTAAGGCTACTTTCACACTTGCGGCAGTGTGATCCGGCGGGCATCTCTGATCAGTGCCGATCTGCCGCTGACTGAAAGCACTTGTGAGACGGATCCGGATGCAGATCCGTCTCACAAATGCATTGCAAGGACGGATCCGTCTCTCCGCTTGTCATGCGGACCGACGGATCCGTCTTGTACATTTTTTCACAATTTTTCCGACATGCGCATGCCGGAACGACTGATCCGGTATTCTGAATGCCGGATCCGGCGCTAATACATTCCTATGGGAAAAAAATGCCGGATCCGGCGTTCAGGCAAGTCTTCAGTTTTTTTTTCCACCGGAGAGAAAACCGTAGCATGCTGCGGTTTTCTCTTTTGCCTGATCAGTCAAAACGACTGAACTGAAGACATTCCACAATTTTTGCTTCTTGGCCTTGCAATTTTAATGTTTAAGTGTATATATCACGGTACATAGCAAGCTGCAGAATGCTGTTCACTGTTAAATCAGTTAATCTGACAGCTCCTGCTTCTTTCTCCTGAATGACCTTCAAAGCTGACTTGTGACCAAATCAAAGCTCAACTCGAGTAGCTCAACACTTGTACAGGATGATATATCCATGGGGGTGACTTGCATTTTGAATAAATTTAGATTTGCCTTCTTCCGAAGGAGATGGATTTCCAAACTGGGTTTGAATGGTTTTGAGCTTTCATCTGGTAGATGGGAACTAAATTAAGATGATTTGTAGGGTTTACTATATGTCTCTAGTTCTAGGAAATGTAATACATCTTGACGTCTAGGTAGAACAAACATACATAATCTCTGAATTTGCAGACATTGCTAGTGTGTGTATGAGGGAGCACAGTCAATCAGCAGTTGGAGCTGTTGTGACACTTTCCATTAGGGTTCAATTATCGTGCATTAGTCACCATCTCGCAGCAGACAGTAAGTTACTTCTAGAAATCAGTGGTTTATTAACAGCTTTTATACAGGATATGGTAACCATTTCAGTGCCTGCAAATTGTGAAAGCAAGTGTAGTAATGGCTGATCCACAAAACCATGCTTGGTCCTGGAAGAAAGGTCCATGTGAGGACCGCGTCTCCCGGACGGCCGTGGCTCCCTGACATGACTGCATCATAGTGCTTTATGATTCAGTCGGTTCCTGTCTGATCATGGGTCTATCATATTGTACTCGCACCAGAGCCCGGTTAGTATATGCAGCTGCTTTACATTTCCCTTGTGCTTGTTTTGTCTTCGGCAACTCCTCTGCATAAATTAGACGCATCATCCGGCAGCACAGGGAATATAAAAGACAGGCATAAAACTGTGGTTTATGATAAATTCCCCCAAATATCTTTATAGTTAATCTGTTTTAAAGGGATTATCGAGGATTTTGATGGCCGGTCCTCGGGCCATCATTATCTGGTTGGCGGGGTTCTGACACCATTGATCAATGCTAATCACCTGTTACCTTGTAACAGCACTGGAGCCACTGTACACAGCCCTCTCTGTTACCGCAGAGCTGCCCCTATTGAAGTGAAGAGGTCTAGGATATCGATGGCCTAATCTGAGGGAAGAGCATGTAAAAATCATTTAAGGCATTTCACAATAGGAAAATACATTTGGCTATGTATAATCAAGCAACATGGCTTTCATATGTGAAAAAATGGCAGCGTGGGGACAGTGGTATATACTAATTGCCATCAGCCCTGTGGCTACATACTATACATTTTGAATCGGATTCCAGCAGTAAAATACAACACACTTTGACTTGCATGTTTATATTAAGTGGAACAAGTTGAGTGGGACACTGCTATTCAGTTGTGAGCACATGTTGTGTATCCAAGTCTACACTATAATACCAGTTTTTTAAAGGTTAGGGTTGTCTCACTTCAGCAAATGCCATTTCTCATGTACAGAAAGTTAAAGGGGTTGTCTGGGCTTTTTCTATTGATGACCTATGCTCATTGCGCACGCCATCTCCTCATACAGGGAGTGCTGGGTGTCGGATCCCCTCTGATCTGATATTTATGACCTTTCCTGAGGATAGGTCATATATGAAGAAACCGCAGCACTCACTTGTCTTCAATTCTGTGGAATTATTTCACCAGCAAAAATGCGACGTTTCGACTGTAATTGTCTTTCTCAAGTGTTGCTTGGGAAAAACCATTACGGTCGAAACGTCACATTTTTGCTGGTGAAATAAATTACACAGAATTCAAGATAAGTGAGTGCTGCGGTTTCTTCATATATGACGTATCCAAGGGGGAACTTCAGACTGGCTCCCAACACGGCTGGCACCACCACAAGATAAGGCTTTATTTTTTTTTCGCTGTGCTGCTATACGCGTTTTTTTCCTGAGGATAGGTCATCAATAGAAAAATCTGGGACAACCCCTTTAACACAAAGCACTTATTAATGTATTGTGATTCTCCATATTGTCTCCTTTGCTGGCTTTTTTTTTCAAATTTTTCATCACATTATACACTGCTCATATCCAGGGGTTACAGCTGTTGGGGCAAAAACCCCACCTCCTATAATTGTCGGAGTCCCAATTGAAGTGTCCTTATGAGCGCTCACAGAACTGACAGACACACTGCTGAATCAGATTCTCTCTTTTATTCCACACAAGCATACATCTTTAACACTACAGATAATAAGACAAATCTGGCACACCACCAAGGGGGTGGAAATCGAACCTAATAATTTAATTAATTATTTTATAAAAGGCAATACTTCTGCACTATACTAACAGAATTTTAATAATTTAAAAGTTTCTGCAGCATCTTATATCAAAGTTGACATTCTTCAGCAGTACATCCCGAATCTGAAAAAAACAAAACATGACTTTCTTGGACATCGAACTTTGATAAGGAGAATTTGGGAGCTGCTTACCTTGGCCTTGTAGCTAGAACATTTGGTTTATTCACAGAACACCCCCCCCCCCCTCCCTCCACAGCTGACTCAGTAATTTTCCACATATGCACAAGATGAAGGACATGTTTATACGAAATGGATTCTCATCCTTCACAATTCCCCCATTTTGAGATGTCTTGGAACTGACATCTTAACCCAGAGGTACTTCAGTTGGGATAGGCCAGGTATCGATGCAGTTCCCAGGACCTCTCAATAATCCTGGTAGTTTCTCCTTTTGGTACATAACCTGTTGGCGCACATAAACATAAGCTTAATCACAGCATATACTACTTTGTTTGTCTTGCCACCAGGGAGCCTCCATCCACCCTGCTATGGAGAGAAGAACTGCAGTGGAATTATACTTTTGATCATCAGGCCATGGTCTTCTTTGTGAGACAAACTGCCAACAAGACATAAGAAGAATAATTTTTTTTATTTTTAAATCAAAGGGATTGCCATCTAAGGCATAGTTCTTGAACTCCCAGACTGAGTTTAGATCCAACAGTCTTTTTAATTTTACTGTATCCTCTGACGTCGAAACTTTCTTGCAGTGAGAAGTGTGTATCCAGTTAGGCTTTCCTTCAACCTTTACTGCTGTATGAGTAGTCAACAGGACTTGAAAAAGGACCATCAAATCTGGGATCCATGCCTTTCCTCACATGTCTTTTTTTAATCACCAGACTGCAGACTGCGTGGTCCTTCTACTGAATCTGGATCTGGATCTAGAAGGGAAGCAAACACTTGTTTATGGGTGTGCTCAAGCCTCTTTGTGAGGGCCTGCATGTAGCTTGTTAGGCTATCATTGTTCATTTACAACTGTTGTGGAAAATACAGTCCTAATCTGGGGGCGCTTCCAAACAGAAGCTCAAATGGGGATAATCCTGTCTGATTCAATAACTTCAGGGACACCATACATGCACATCAGTTCACTGACCAGCTCGTTTGCTGTGTTCTTTGCATTTGCTACTGGGAAGGCTTCGGGCCACCCTGAAAAGAGATCAACACACACAAGGACAAATTCATATACTCCTACCTTTTTAGGCAGTTGTATATAGTCTATCTGCAGTCTCTGGAACGGGTGAAGTGGCCTGGGGGTGTGCTTGCTTGGAGTCTTCACCACTTGACCGGGATTGTTCAGTGAACAGACCATACATCCTTGTACAAACTGAGCTGCCACTGTAGAAAATCCTGGAACAATCCATCCTGTATTAACCACACTTTACCATGGCACTTTTTGATAGGTGAGTGGGCCTCCTGAGCCATAGCTTGGTATAGAGGGCCTGGTAGGTACATTTTGTACGTGTTTCTCTTTTTTTTTTTTCTCCTCAGGAGGGGCTTGTTCGAGCACTCTTTTTGAAATATAGGTACTAAAATGACCTCAGGTTTCAAGGTCTCAATTGCAGCTTGTTTGGCTGCCTTGTCTGCTCGATCATTGCCTTTTGCTTCCACCGTGGTACATCTTGTGTAAGCCCTTACCTTAATGAAGGCAACCTCCTCTGGTAATAAGAGTTCATAAGATCAAGTACAGAGTCTTTTATTTTTAATTAACTGGCTGGCTGATGTTAAAATCTCTAGCCTGCCATATGGGTCCATAGTCATGTGCAATACCAAAAGAATACCTTGAGTCCGTGTAGATGTTCACCCTTTTCCCCCTTGGCCAATTTACACGCCTCAGTGAGTGCCTTCAGCTCCGCTTCTTGCGCTGACATATGAGGTGGCAGTGGTTCAGCTATCCCTACCTCATGCTGTGTGACCATTGCATATCCAGTGTGGAACTGGCCGTCCTCTCCCATGAACCTGCTTCCATCTACAAAATACTCAAAATCAGGGTTATCAAGGGGGTTTTCATGTACATGATTAATTCCTGATATTTTTTGTTTCATTAACCCCTTCAAGACACAGCCTTATTTCACCTTAAGGACCAGGTCATTTTTTGCAAATCTGACCAGTGTCACTTTAAGTGCTGATAACTTTAAAACACTTTGACTTATCCAGGCCGTTCTGAGATTGTTTTTTTTTTTCGTCACATATTGTACTTCATGACACTGGAAAAATTAAGTCCCAAAATTAATATTTTTTTGGCATAAAAAAAATACCAAATTTACCCCAAATTTGGAAAAAATTTTAAATTTCAAAGTTTCAGTTTCTCTACTTCTGTAATACCTAGTGATACCCCCAAAAATTGTGATGACTTTAAATTTTTTTGCCAAATTTTCCATTTTAACCAATTTTTTCCACTAACAAAGCAAGGGTTAACATCCAAACAAGACTGTATCTTTATTGCCCTGACTCTGCCGTTTACAGAAACGCCCCATATGTGGCCGTAAACTACTGTACGGCCTCACAGCGGGGCGTAGAGTGAAAGGTGCGCCGTATGGTTTTTGGAAGGCAGGTTTTGCTGGACTGGTTTATTTACACCATGTGCCATTTTAAGCCCCCTGATGCACCCCTAGAGTAGAAACTCCCTAAAAGTGACCCCATCTAAGAAAGTACACCCCTCAAGGTATTCAAAACTGATTTTACAAACTTCGTTAACCCTTTAGGTGTTGTACAAGAGTTATTGGCAAATGGGGATGAAATTTGAGAATTTCATTTTTTTGCCTAATTTTCCATTTTAACCCATTTTTTCCACTAACAAAGCAAGGGTTAACAGCCAAACAAGACTGTGTATCTTTATTGCCCTGACTCTGCTGTTTACAGAAACGCCCCATATGTGGCCGTAAACTACTGTACGGCCACACAGCGGGGCGTAGAGTGAAAGGTGCGCCGTATGGTTTTTGGAAGCCAGATTTTGCTGGACAGTTTTTTTTGACACCATGTCCCATTTGAAGCCCCCCTGATGCACTCCTAGAGTAGAAACTCCCAAAAAGTGACCCCATTTTAGAAACTACGGGATAGGGTGGCAGTTTTGTTGGTACTAGTGTAGGGTACATATGATTTTTGGTTGCTCTATATTACACTTTTTGTGCGGCAAGGTAACAAGAAATAGCTTTTTTGGCATCGTTTTTTTAATATTGTTATTTACAGCATTCATCTGACAGGTTAGATCATGTGGTAATTTTATAGAGCAGGTTGTCACGGACTCGGCGATACCTAATATGTATACTTTTTTTTTTATTTATGTAAGTTTTACACAATGATTCCATTTTTAAAACAAAAATTTTTTTTAGTTTCTCTATAGTCTAAGAGCCATAGTTTTTACAGTTTTGGGGCGATTATCTTAAGTAGGGTCTCATTTTTTGCGAGATGAGATGACTGTTTGATTGGCACTATGGTGGGGTGCATATGACTTTTTGATCGCTTGCTATTAAACTTTTTGTGACGTAAGATGACAAAAAATTGCTTTTTCTACACCGTTTTTATTTTTTTACGGTGGTCACCTGAGGGGTTAGGTCATGTGATATTTTTATAGAGCCGGTCGATACGGACGCGGCAATACCTAATATGTATACTTTTTTTTTATTTATATAAGTTTTACACAATGATTTCATTTTTGAAACAAAAAAAATGATGTTTTAGTGTTTCCATAGTCTAAGAGCCATAGTTTTTTCAGATTTTGGGCGATTATCTTAAGTAGGATCTCATTTTTTGCGGGATGAGATGACGGTTTAATTGTTACAAATTTGGAGTACATGCAACTTTTTTAATCACTTTTATTATCTTTTTTGGGGAAGTAAGGTGGGCAAAATTTCAATTTCATCATAGTTTTTTATTTTTTATTTTTATGGCGTTCACCGTTCGGGAAAAGTAACATGACCGTTTTATAGATCAGGTCGTTACGGACGCGGCGATACCAAACATGTGTAGGGAATTTTATTTTTCTCATGTTTAATCAGTGATGTGTTTTTTTATTTTTATATTTTTTTTTTTTACTTTTTTTCACTTTTTTTTTGACCCAGACCCACTTGGTTCTTGAAGATCCAGTGGGTCTGATGTCTGTATAATACAGTACAGTACAATATATTGCACTGTACTATATTTTACTTACACTGAACAGATCTATGCTTTCAGCACAGATCTGTTCAGCACCATGGACAGCAGGACGCCTGAGAGGCGTCCTGTTGCCATGGGAACCTTCCCCGTCTGCTCAGTTATGGTCAGAACTGCGCAGACGGGGAAGGGTAAGGACGGGGCTCTGGGGGGGCTGTCTGGGGGCTCTCTCCCTCTCCATCGGGGGGCTGCAAAGGTACAGCAGCCCTCCGATGGGAGAGGGAGGGAGCTCCCTGAGCTGTTAACCTTTTCCATACCGCGGTCCGTACGGACCGCGGTATGGAAAGGGTTAAACTGCTGACATCGCATCACCGATGTCAGCCGTTTATACCAGGGTGCCAGCAATGTGCTGGCACCCTGGTATAACCCACTAGACGCCAACGATTATTATAATGGGAGGCGGGCGGGGGATCGCGATCCCGCCTGCCGCACCGTCCGCCTCCCGCAACTGCCGCACCGCCCCCCTGCACCCCGCCACATAAATGAATTCAGGGGGGTTAAAAAAATTTGGGCAATTTTTAGGTTTCTGATCCCTGTGGTCAGGGACCGCAGGGATCAGAAACTACATTAAGCGATCGCCGATAGGGGGGGTGCCGAAACTACCCGATCGCCGATACGGGGGGGTCACATGACCCCCCTCGGCATTGAGCCTGAGTGCCTGGCTGTGTGTAACAGCCGGCACTCAGCGCTGTCACCATGTCTGCAGACATGGTGACAGTTAAATGCGATGAGGAGTATACTAGTCATGGAGCGCTAAGTAGCAGTGCTCCATGACTAGTATACATGTGATAGGTACAGTATATTTGTCACACTCTCCTTCTCTGATCGCTTCCCTGACAGGACTGGGGACGATCAGAGAAGAAGCACAGTCCCTCCCTAACCCCCCCTTACCTGCCCCGATGCGCTGCGATTGGTCCCTCTGCAGTATTGGACCAATCACAGCGATCGTGGGCGGGTCAGGGGTCTAATACAACTCCTTCCAGCTTCTCTGGTTGCCTAGCAACCCCAGCACGCCGGCTTCACTAAATCTTCAGCGCTTCGGTCCCTGCGCTGACAGTGAAAGCCGATCACGTACATGCACATGGGGATGCGGTGAGGCACCACATTCCCCCACGTACATGTACGTGATGTTGCGTGAAGGGGTTAATTGTACACGGTCATGGGGGTCATGTTCCATCATGTCATTTAGGAGGCTGCCTGTACCTTCTATGCCCCCTCTTCCCATTTCTGAATCTGTGATTGGTAACAAAGTATTAAAATAATTGGGGGCAGTGGCCACAGGGTCCCCTCCCCTTCTCATTGATGGCAGTGGCAGCTTCTGATCGGAGCCCCAACAGTGTAATCCTGGGGCTCCGATCAGTTACCATGGCAGCCAGGACGCTACTGAAGCCCTGGCTGCCATGGTAAGCTCCCTGCTGTGTGTACTATACACAGGGCAGCAGGGAGAGTGTGAAGTCCTATTCACCCTAATATAGCTCTATTAGGGTGAATAGGACAAGGGATGAAAAGATCCCAGGTTCTAGCCCCTAAGGGGGCTAATAGTTAGTTATTAAATAAAAATAAAAAAAAACAACTCCAAAATATTAAGTATAAATCGCCCCCTTTTCCTAATTTTACATATAAAATATATATAAACAATAAATAAACATATCACATTGCCACGTCTGAAAAGGCCAAACTATTAAAATATGAATCCCGGAACAGAAGAAGGAAAAAAAATAATAATAAATAAATGCGTGATTAGCCTTTTTTATTTTTTATGCATAATGCACGTGGCTTTTTTTTGGGGGTGTTTTTTTTATAAAAATTTTTTTTCGAGTGGTATTGAATTATTTTTTTTTTTTTTAATGTTATCGAATCAAAATTTTGGTATCACAAGAACCCTAGTTTTAGCACCCAAAAGCAAATCGTCAACGTATTGTAACAGGACCACTGAGCCGGGCGGTGCCCAGTTTGTAAGGACAGATTGCAGAGCCTGTGTATACATGGTTGGGGAGTTCTGAGCTCCCTGAGGCAGAACAGTCCAAGTATACTAGTTACCCTTAAATGTAAAGGCAAACAGATATTGAAAGTCAGGATGCAGCGGGACACTAAAAGCATTTGCCAGGTCTATTGCTATGAAATACGTAGCAGTGGATGGAACTTGTGACAGTAAGGTATGTGGGTTTGGCACCATTGGAGTTTGTAAGGGTACTTTCACACTTGCGGCACAGTGATCCGGCAAGCAGTTCCGTCGCTGGAACTGCCTACTAGATCCGACAGTCTGCATGCAAACGGAAAGCATCTGTAGACTGATCCAGATCCGTCTCACAAATGCATTGTAAGAACAGATCCGTCTGTCCGTTTGTCATACGGACAAGTTTCAATTATTTTTTTCCACATTTTTAAAGTCTGCGCTTGAAAAGTCAAAGCCTGAATTAAAGACATCCTGAATGGATTTCTCTCCATTCAGAATGCATGGGGATAAAACTGATCAGTTCTTTTCCGGTATAGAACCCCTAGGACGGAACTCCTATGCCTCAAAAGAAAAACGCTAGTGTGAAAGTACCCTAAGACTGTCACCTGTTAACTTCTCCAAGATCATGAACCATCCTGTAACTGACTGACAGAACGTCCCTTAACTGGTTTCTTCTTTATTAGGAACAGCGGGGTACTAGCGGGAGATACAGTTTTTTTTTTTTTTTATCAATACACCGGCCTGGAGAAAAGCATCAATTTGACTGGCAACTGCTATCCCCTGGGCATGACTGAGGGGTTACTGCTTCACTTGAAGGGGCTGACATCCTGGCTTAAGATGCACAGTGACCGGAGACATGGGGAGTTTCCCTATGTCTGTTTTTCATGTTGCCCATAAATCCTTCTACCACCTCAAGAACGGCCTGGTCTACAAGGGTTAATTCTGATTGTTCAGTCTCGGGCAGGGCCAGTGTCTCTATTAAGGGACATAATACTTCCTTAATAGCACAGGTAGTGCCGTCAGGGTAAAAGTGTATCTGGGCTCCTAGTGCTTGCGAAACATCGGTCCCTAAAAGAGGTTCTGGCAGGTTATCTTTAACAAAAAATTGGGTAACAACCGTACTGTCTTATCATTAGTTTAACTGGCTCAGATTCACAAACAAAAACTGCTTCTTCTGTAAATCCCACAGCCGGTACATAACAAGAGGTTAACTGATGTGGCCAAAAGAAACTCTGGTCTACTACTGTTTTGGCTGCCCCATTGTCAACCAGGAATGGTACTGCTTTTCTGAGTATACAACAATCCACCTCGCACAACTTCTCCTCTCCATCCCTCAGTTTCAACCTCACGAGCTACTTCATGGATGTCAAACTCATGGCCCTCCAGATGTTGCAAAACTACAATTCCCATAATTCCCTGATAGCTGTAGTATGCCCAGGCATGATGGGAGTTGTAGTTTTGCAACAGCTGGAGGGCCACGAGTTTGACATAACTGAGCTACTTTTATCCATATAATCAACCACTTGATCACATCCATGATCCTTTATGCAACCACAATGTGTTCTTCTGAATCTTTCCCAGCCTAGCTTCCTCTGAGTTTCCTCCCTAAATCGGGGTGCCACCGTACTAGTACTCCTAGGGTTAAGATTCCCATACTTCATCCGTGCCTTCTCTAACACTCTGTCCACATTTTTCAGACCCTCCTTATCTCCTCTTTCCTTCACCAATGTTTTGGTTGTCTTATAAACCTTCAGGTGTACTAAAATTATTCCCCATTGCTCTTCAACTGTACCAGAACAACTATAGAAAGTAACAAAAATTCAGACTTCTGTTTTCCCTCAGAGCTTACTCACTATATTCACCTAGTGTACTTCGTTACTGATATTTATTATACAAATCAAATGTCTACAAACCAGACATTGGAGTCCAAGGACTTGGATTTCCCTTTCTATAATGTTCTGCAATTTTTCAAACACAGTAAGGCTGGGTTCACACGGGCATTACGTTTTGGCTCAGGATGCTTCCCGGGTGCATTGCAGCAAACCCGTGCGAGTAGGTACCCACTTGCAGTCAGTTTTGACTGCGATTGCGTTCCGTTCAGTTATTATTGCGCTTATTTTTTTAACCCTCAAGTGACCTTCTACTAAGCATTCTGTATTAAAGAATGCTATCATTTTCCCTTATAACCATGTTATAAGGCAAAATAATACAGTGAATAGACTGTGATAATACAGTGAATAGAATCTTAGCAACCATGCGTGAAAATCGCACCGCATCCGCATTTGCTTGGGATTTTCACGCAGCCCCATTCACTTCTATGGGGCCTGCGTTGCGTGATAAACGCACATTCGAGCATGCTGTGATTTTCACGAAATGCACAAGTGATGATTGAAAATCACTGCTCATGTGCACAGCCCCATAGAAGTGAATGGGTCCGGATTTAGTGCAGGTGCAATGCGTTCACCTCACACATTGCACCCGCGCGGAAATCTCGCCCGTGTGAACCCAGCCTAAGGAACAAACAAAATGTATACCATGACTCCTAAAGCCAGACCAAAAACATCCCAGTCAAAGTTACTCATGATCAGAAACTAAACCCAACAATCACAGGTATTTTCAACTTTAAAGGTTCTTTATCAATATGGACTTGACTGTAAAAGGACAATATAAGTATGTTCCTTCCTTCAACTATCCCTTGAGCCAGACAACCGGTCAGGGAGACACAGATATAATGTACGAAAAAGTCTCTTAACTTACAGCGCTGTCTTTTATATCTGTCCGTCCCGGTCTGGATTAGCTAAGTTGTTGGGAGATCAATGAAGTGTCTTTTAGTCGAGCCCCACGTTGGGCGCCAAGTTTTGTTGGTGCAAAACCCATGTCTATAATTGTCAGGGTCCCAGTTGAAGTGTCCTTATGAGTGCTCAGAGAGCAGACACGCTGCTGAATCAGATTCTCTCCTTTATGCCACACAAGCATACATCTTTTATAACACTACAGATGATCAGAGACAAATCTGGCACACCACCAAGGGGGTGGAAACCGAAACTAATAATTTGATTCGTTATTCATAAAAGGCAATACTGCCGCACTATACTAACAGAATTCTAATAATTAAAAAGTTTCTTCAGCATCTTATCTCAAAGTTGACATTCTTCAGCAGTACTTGCCGAAATTGAGAAAACAAAACCTAACTTTCTTGGACATCAAACTCTGAAGGTAGCGAGGGAGCTGCTTACCTTGGCCTTGTAGCTAGAACATTTGGTTTATTCATAGAAGCCCCCCTCCCCTCCTCCTTCACAGCTGGCTTAGTAATTTTCCACATATGCACAAGATGGAGGACATGTTTATACAAAATGGATTCTCATCCCTCACACAGCCACTGCTACAATGCAGCTATGTGGTGGCCAGGAAGGGAGCTACTGCGTATGGTCCCGTCCACCATTATTGTGCGAGTACGACCACCACTGCTGGATTGCAGGATGGCTGTAACCATGGAAACGAGCAGTGTATAATGTGATGGAAAAATGAATCTAGGCGGATTTTTTTTTTTTTATTCATTGGTAAGTGCCTGTGCTTGTATTGACTTTGTCTACATGATAAATGTCATTTAACGAAGTGAGATAAACCCTTTAACTGTTGACGCATTCTAACTACTTGATTAATTTAATTTTACAGCTGGACTATGATTCAAATGTATTACAATTAGAGATGAGCAAATAGAATCAGATAAAGTGGAATTCGATTCAAATTTCAGGAAAAATTTTATTCGTAACTAATGCAATTTCTTTGCGCTTTGTGGTAACGAATCACAATTTCTGGTGTACCTCACTGATTAGTGGTTTTCTTACGGCTGCACATCTGTTCAGTCCCAATCCCTTGAGTTCACTTTGCATTGTGCGTGTGGAAATACTCTTACTTTCACTAATAAACATAGCCCTGAGTTCTACTGTTTTTCTTCGCTTTGATTTCACCAAACATTTAAGTGATTCCTGATCATGATCATTCAGGATTTTTTTTTCCCGCCACATTTCTTTCTCGAATACGATGGGTCCCCACTATCCTTCTAGTTTTTAATAATGCGTTGGACAGTTCTTTACCCAATTTTAGTAGTTTCTGTAATCTCCTTAGATGTTTTCTCTGCTTGATGCAGGCCAATGATTTGACCCTTCTCAAACTAACATCTTTTCCACGACCACGAGACGTGTCTTTCAACACGGTTGTTTAAGAAATGAGAAGCAAATCATTGCACCAGTTGGGGTTAAATAACTTATTGCCAGCTGAAAGATAAAAGCCCATACAGTAATTATCCAATAGGAGGCTCATAACAATTTGCTTTGTTAAATCCAGGTGGCGACTTTTTTTTTTTTTTTTGGACAAGCAGTGTATTTTCAGTTCACTTCTGCAGTTCGAAGTGTTAAAAGCGTACAGTTCTGCATTTATTTGTGGCAAAAGCGTTTAGTGGCCTATTTCAGTACAGAAAGAAATAAAATATACGCACTTCACTGGTGCTTTTTATTTCTGCTAAAAGCATTTGCTGGTCTATTTCAGTACAAAAAGAAAAATATATTCTCCGTTCACTTCTGCAGTTATGTGTTGAAAGTGTACAGAAAGAAGAAAAAAATATACGCACTTCACTGGTGCACTTATTTGGGGTGAAAGCGTTTAGTGGCCTATTTCAGTACAAAAAGAAAAATATTTTTGTAGTTTTTAGGGGTTTTTTGATTTGCTTTTAATTTTTATTTAGTTCAGGTAAAAGTATGTTAGACAGAGGAGTGGCAGAGGCATAAATGTTTTTGGCACAGGCAGAGGTCACAGCAGAATAAGGGGGCGTGGCAGCAGGAGTCACAGTGAGAGGCCTGAGCTCCCAGTGTCATCTAGTGGTCATGTCTTGACCAGCAAACCAGCGGTTCATGATTGGTTAACTCTGTCATCCACTTCATCCCAAGTGACATCACACACACCCAGCAAACAGTCGGTGGGTTGGTCAGACACAAACCTTAGTTGCCATTGCCCTGTCCTCAGCCTGCCTCTGTCCTTTTCTGTTCCCTCACCGTGAGAAGTATTATATGCTGTAGGCTCAGCTCCACTTTTCAGCGAGGAAGAGCTACTAGAGGACAGTCAGCAGCTGCTGCCCACCCATGATCTGGAGGAGACATCCTCCGCTAGGCGGGCAAGTAGTGATGAGGAGAGTGGTGTGGGAGGTGGTGTTGCGAGCAGTCAGGCTCCTGACCCAGAGACCGTTGAGGAGGACATAAGTGACATGCAGACACTAATCGATGATGATGATGATGATGAAGCTGATCGCACTTGGGAGCCGGGTGCAGAAGGGGCTTAATCATCAGCAGGAGAAGAGGGTGGCAGCTTGCCTGTGAGGCAGCGACTGAGCCAGCAAGGTGATAGCATGGCTGGGAGTCAGCAAGGTGGCAGCAGTTGGAAGTCAGGAGCCAAACATGCCTGGGGTAGACCACCTGCTTCAAAGCAGCCTATCTGCCCGGGAAGTAGTGGTGCAGGGCTTCACGGAGGCAGAGGCGGTAGCAGTCAGTCAGTGCGGACTGTGGGGGGAAAATCACCTACTCTGCGGTGTGGCAGTTTTTTGTTAAGCCTCCAGAGATTAACATGGCCATATGTAGAATATGTGGGCAGAAGGTGAAGTGTGGCCAGGGTGCCAATGATGGCACCATGGCCCTGCGTTAACATATGGTCAACCAATATTAACCGGACAGAATAAATATCGAATAAATCAAAAAAAACTGACCCCCAAGGAGTCGTAATAATCACCCAAAAATGAAACTGACTTTTTCGTATATATGAAAATCCAAAAGACTTTATTATAAATATATATAAACAATACATACATGCATGATAAAAGAAGGCAGCACAAGGCAGGACACACAGATGAGGAGCAGGACCCAAGGAGAGGCCGGGAGATCAGTGCACGAAAATAACAACAGGGAAAAAAGAATGCTAGCTAAAAAAAAGCATACCTCATGACAGCAACACCCCAAAGTGCAAAGGAGGCAATTGTAGAGATTGAGGTTAAAGTACAAGGACAAGATTAAACATACCCTGAGTGGTGCAAAGATCTCTCGGCCGACTCCTGACCCAACGCCGTTTCGCCAGTAGACCTGACTTCTTCCGGGGATATGGAAACATGTAAAAACCTCTCCCCTATATAGTGCCCACACAGGTGTGTGGAAGAAAATTAAGATTGCAGGACTTGAATGACGCCACCAATGGAGTTGAAGCTCCAGTAATTGAGGACCAATCAGTGGAGGCAAAAGCACCTAGTAGGGGCAGGACTAGACTGACAGAGCAATCATGTGAGCAAACGCATGACCACAGTGTCAGAAATGTGTCAGAGTGCACGCCCAGACTCCACCAGAAGAGCCAATCAAAAGCACCTAGTAGGGGCAGCACCTATATAGGGGAGAGGTTTTTACATGTTTCCATATCCCCGGAAGAAGCCAGGTTTACTGGCGAAACGGCGTTGGGTCAGGAGTCGGCCGAAAAAATCTTTGCACCACTCAGGGTATGTTTAATCTTGTCCTTGTACTTTATCCTCAATCTCTACAATTGCCTCCTTTGCACTTTGTTTGGGGCGTTGCTGTCATGAGGTTTTGAGGTATGCTTTTTTAGCTAGCATTCTTTTTTCCCTGTTGTTGTTTTCGTGCACTGATCTCCCGGCCTCTCCGTGTGTCCTGCCTTCTTTTATCAGGCCTGCGTTAACATATGCAGCGTCACCATAAAGTGGCCTGGGAGAACCGTGGCTCTGATGTGGGGGTCCAGCCTGCTGCAGCATTCGCTACATCACCCAGTGGCACGCACCCAGTTCCAGGCAGTCAAGGCTCCTCAGCTGAAGAGAGCTATCTGTCATTCCCATCTTCTGCTGGTCCAGATGCTCCTGCTCCTCCTCCTCCTAGTCAGTCATTCCATCAGCAATCGATCACCGAAGCAATTTGCCAAGAGACAGCAGTATGCGTGCACTCATCCAACTGTGCAGAAGCGGAATGTGCTCCTGTCCAAGTTGCTGGTGCTGCAGTCCCTCCCTTTCCAAGTGGTGGACTCTGCACCTTTCAGAGAAAGGATGGTTTTTGCTGAGCCAAGGTGGAGAGTCCCAAGCCGTCATTTCTTTGCGAAAAAGGCAGTACCAGCCCTGCATAAATATGTAGAACAGATGGTGGGCCAGTCCTTGAGCCTGTTGGTGTCTGCCAAAGTGCATGGCAGTGCCGACATGTGGAGCTGTAACTATGGTCCGGGACAGTACATGTCCTTTACGGCCCACTGGGTGAATGCGTTTCCTGCACAGCCACACCAGCAATTTGGCCAGGTCAAGCCGCTTTTGCCTCCATGTTGTCACGCCGTTGGTCCTGCGACTGTGTTTGCCTCCTCATCCTCCACCAGGTCCTCAGCCTCCACTGCAGGGACAAGTCACAGTGCCCCTCCAGCATACCACATCTGCAGGGCACGGCGGTGCCACGCCGTTCTGCACCTCATTTCCCTGGGGGAACTGCTCCTGTATTTCTCCCTGACAACTCAAAATCGGAACCATGGTGACAGACAACGGGAAGAACATTGTGTCGGTGCTGCATCAAGGAAGGCTGAGCCATGCGCCCTGCATGGCACACGTGTTCAATCTGGGTCAAGGGGTTCCTGAAGTCTTCCACCCATCTGCAAGACATCCTAAAAATGGGCAGGAAACTTTTGCATGCACTTCAGCCACTCGTACACCGCAAAGCATTTAATTACTACTTGTCCTAGAACAGATGGTGGTAACAATGGCTGGGCAGGGGACTGCAGACGTGGGGCCTAGATCTCATGGTCTCATGAGCCCTGTGAAGGCTTAACTGGAAGTGGAGGAGGACCTTGAAGGACTGGCAATGTGTAGTGAAATGGGTGGTTTTTCTACTCGAGTGACAGGAGAGGAGGAGCAGGAGCAGCCAGAGGAGCTACAAGGAGATGAGGAAGATGAGACCCAGACACACCGTGGCAGTATGCAGTGGAGAGCCGGTCCAACAAGGTGGAGAGCCAGAAGTATCCCTCTGCCAAATGGTGACAATTTGGCTGTCACTACGCAAGCGAGCATGCATCGGCCCATTTGTGCAAGTGACTCGCAGGGACTCCCTGCCTCCATCTCCACTGCATCCACGGTGTGTCTGGGTCCTCTGTCTCATCTTCCTCATCACTCTGTAGCTCCTCACCCACTGAGGGAGGAAAAACGGAACTACTACAGAGACATCCTATGTAGTCAGTTGGACACTGCCAATCTGTGCCATCGTCCATCCTCTCGCAGGTCTGACAGCCCTCTGTGCTCACGTTCCACTGCCATGACCTGGAGCAGGACCAGAACCAGCAGGTGTTGTCATACTTTGACAGCACCCTGCCACCCCACATTGAAGATCCGCTGGATTTGTGGATTTGTGGTCGCAACTAGCAGAGTTTTCCCTGCTGTCCTGCCCGGCCAGTAGTGTGGCATCAGAGCGGGTGTTTAGTGCGGCGGGGGCCATAGTTACCCCAAGGAGAACTCGCCTGTCCACCCAAAATGTGGAGAGTCTGACCCTTGTCAAAATGAATCAGGCATGGATCAGCCAGGATTTTCAACCACCAGTTCCTGATGCATCAGACTAGATCATCCATGGTGCCACAGCAACACTTTGATAAAAGAGACTGGTTTCAAATATCATTTTTTATTAAAATAGATAAGTCGTATCCAATCGAATCATTATAATATCATATCATACAGGTGGTTACAGTGACATTGATGCAATATTACATATATTATACCATTTTCACATTACAATTGTTGCACAGCTTGAAGTTGTACGCGTTCATGTAATAGTACATATATTTTATATCCTTCACAATACAATTGTCGGATATCCTCATGTTACACACAATTGCGCTATAACCTCTTTTTGATCTCATGACTATCCATTTTTATTTTCCATATAGACTTAACCCACAACTTCAGTTTAACAGACCCCAACTGACCCCCCCCCCCCCCCCCCTTCACTTACAGGTCTTCTGTATATTCCAACACTGTCTCTAATGTGCTAAATACTAAGTTACCCTCTTCAATCTACCTGTAACGTCCCTAGGGTGTTCATTAATCTCCTTTTCAGATACCACTCTGAGCCTGTGAATAGTTGCATAGTTTCCAACACCTCAGCATTACTTAGGGCTACTCTTATGAATGGTTCCCATCTGCTAAAGAAAGCATTGACCCACTTCCCTTTGAATTGTTCTGCCTCTGCTCTTTCAAGCAGAAAGCACAATTTAGTATGCAGAAAAACTTCATCCATTGAGGGCGTTTTAGGCTGAAGCCATTCCCTGAAGAGACACCGCTTGGCTGCTAGTAACAATAAGTGCACCAACGGGGTTATCTTTTGTCCCTCGGGAGCCGCCTGGAATATCAAAAGTTCCGGAACAAGCGAGATTTCAACTTTAAGGTGGTTTTTAAGTTGGAGGATGACCTTCTTCCAAAACTTTTCCGTTTCCGGACAGGACCACACACCATGATATAGATCTGTACCGATTTCGTGGCATTTTGGACACTTTATGATTATGTCCATTTGAGGCGCCCGAGGGGCAAAACGAAAGCCATAAATAGCTCTGTGCATCATCCTAAAGTATGTCTCTCTCCATCCCTCGTTTGGTGTCACCTTCCTAATTGTCTCCCATCCCCTCAGAATAATTTGCTGTATGTCTATTGATGGGAATTCTTTTCTCCATTTTGAGAAGAGGCTCTCAGCTATTTGCCTCTGCTTCATATCTCTCAAACACCCATATAGCTCTGAGAGTGACTTCTTCTTAAGTCCCTGACCCGTAAGTGAATCAAGTCTTTCAACCCCATTTCCCTGGTTAGGTTCATTACCCTCTTAGTTAAGAAATCTTTGATTTGTGAAAATGCTAACGGGTGTTGGTTACGTAGTGCAGGGAATCTCACAATGAGTTCTTCATACTACAGGTATCTCCCTGTCTGTGTATCCCACAGATCCCTTGCCTTACCAATCCCCAGCTCCTTCTATTTATGAAAGTGTTTGTTTAGCTTCGCTCCCTGCTGGAAATTCTGGGTGACCCCAAATGCTCATGTGTTTAGATAAATTGAAAGGCAGTGAAAACAGCTTATGGATTGCTTCCCAGCTTGCCACAGTATCCTTTTATTAAGAGACTACCTTTAACCTCAGGAGGCATGGCCCCATATTTAGTGTGCAACAGAGCTGTCAGTGACCAAGGTGCCACCAATTGCTCCTCCAGCTTGGTATTAGTGTAAAAGTGTGTTCCAAATATCCAATCTAGGCTATGCCTTAGGAGACTAGCCAGATTATATGCTCTTATGTCTGGAAAGTTTAGCCCCCCTAAATTGTAATTTTGCCAGCGAAATTCGACATTTTTTTTTCCCTCTCCAAAGAAATGACCTAAATGCCTTCTCCAGGGCTTCTATGTCCTTGCGCTTAAGTAGGATGGGGATTGTTTGAATAGGATATAGGAGTTGGGCCACACATCATTTTTAAAAGCTGACACAATCCCGGTGTGGCTACTCTAGCCTGAGGGTTTGAATATATTCCATTCAAAAATCTTCTGAACTTTCCCTTGAGGCCCATTCTGTCCAATACCTCTCCCATCCACCCCCAGTCTACATTATCAAACGCTTTTTCCGCATCACTAGATATAATGGCTGGGAATGAATGGGAGGAGGGTCTGAGTTTTACCTCATCCAATGCCAACAGTACTTTTCTAATATTCATCACTGCTGACCTACCCTGCACAAATCCTACCTGGGCAGATGAAATCAATTTAGGTAGCAGGTTTGAGAGTCTATCAGCTAGAATTTTAGAAATGATTTTGAGATCAACATTGATGAGGGAAATTGGACGGTATGAGGCTGGGTTCGTGGGGTCTCTCCCGGGCTTCGGAAGAACTTTTAAGGTAGGCTGTATTAGTCAATGGCGGTATTGCGTTACCCTTCTTATACCCTGAATATATCTGAGAAAGGGTCGGCGCTATGTCCTGAGCTACAAGTTTATAAAATTCTCCACTGTACCCATCTGGCCCAGGCGCTTTCTCTAGGGGCAAGTTTTTTTTATATACGTGGCTACTATTTCCTTGGAAACTGGGGCATTCAGTATCTCCCTGTCCTCCGCCGATAGTTTAGGCATCTGAATTCCCGTCAGCCATTTACTGCCTTCTTTACTCTGAGATGAGTTTGCTGCATATAAATCCGCGTAGAAATCTACCAATATTTTGTTGATTTCACCCGGGTGCGAAGTCACTATCCCGTTTTTCCCTTTAAGGGAATGAATTGTAGAGACCACTCTTTGCCCCTTCGCTAACCTCGCCAATAATCTGCCTGCCTTGTTGCCATAACGGTATAGGTGTGCCTCCCACCTTGTTGTAGCAAAGCGATCCCATTTTTTAAGCCAGGCCTCGTATTCCATTTTGGTGTTTTGCCATATTACACGGGAATCATTTGGGGGAATGGTGTGAAAAAGGGTATAGGCTTTTCTAAGCTCACTACTCAGCTGACTTAACTTCTCCTTTATCATTCTGCGCTTACTAAACATGTATGCCATGATCCGCCCCCGAATTACTGACTTCCCCGCATCCCAGAGTAATTGGTGGTTGTCTATGCCCTTGTTCTCTTGCTCATTCTCTAACCACCAACCTCTCAGGAAGTTAGTAAATTCCTAATTTTTGTATAATGCGGTTAGGAACCGCCATAGGAAGTCAGTTCCTCGGGGAGTCTCCCTTCTCAAGATGACAGATATCGGAGAGTGGTCCGATATTATCATGTCTTCTATGTGTGGATCCGAGAAATGTCTCGAGTCTGATTTACCGCAAAGTATATAATCCAGTCGCGACCACGACTGGTGGGCATGCGAATAGTGTGTAAATTCCCATCCTTTTGGGTTTCGGGTCCTCCACAAGTCCACCATATCTGCATCAGCTATAAGTTGTGCTAGTCTAATATCAGCAGACCCTTTTTTTCCCCCCTTTCCCTGGGCCCCGTCTTCTGTCTTCCTTCTCATCTAACACCGCATTCATATACCCGGCTACTATTTTCAGTCTCGTTGGCTCTGCAGATATGTCTCTGGTGAGCGCATTGAAAAAAGGTCGGTCACAAAAGGCCCATAAACATAAAAAATACTGATAGCTTTCCCTCCATCTGTGAGATGCAACCTGGAGACTCTACCCTGCTGGTCATGCGTGTGACCTATCACTTTGTATGGCAGCCCTTTTTTTAGCAGCGTCAGCACTCCTGCTTTTTTACCTATAGCTCCTGAGCCATAGACCTCCCCTACCCATAGCGTTTTTATTCTTCCTAATTCCTCGACTGGGAGATGAGTTTCTTGCAAAAGGGCAATATCAGCTCCCATTTTTTTAAGATATTTCAGGACCAGCCTGCGTTTTTTCGGAGACCTCAACCCCTTGACATTCCAGGAGACTATTTTAATACGGCTATCCATTAGATTTTCTCCTACCGATTTAAATGTCCCTGCAGACCCTTAGTGAAGAACTGGTGCCCTCCCTTATGCAAAACTACAACCATAGGATGGCTTGACAATGGAACAACCCGGGGTAAACTGTACCCTCTAACTATCCATTGCTCTACACCTCTGAAAAACATTTAAGTTTAAGTTTAGGCTTCACTTTTTTCCAACACTAGAGAGAAACTACTTCGTTTCCCGACCTCCTCCGACCTAGACACCTTTGCATATTGAGTAGATATCAGCAAAAAGAAAAAAAAAAGAACAATGATAACACAAACCACCATTGCTAGTAAAATGCCGCTCTTCCCTCCAGCTACTGTCTTTCCTGACTAATGACATTGGCAGGCTTCCAAGATGAGAACCCCTGCAGTAGCTGCATTAACATATATAAGCATAAACCACTGTTACGTTAGGAATTAAATTACAACTGAAAACTTTGGAATACTTATCAGTCCCTTCGACATGTGGGGAAACATTTGATCAGTCCGTGACTGTTTCTTCCCGAGGCGATCTTCTCACCGATCCGGATCAGTACCAGGAATTTTCCCTGTTCTCTTGTGAGGACGTGTGCTCTGCAACCTTATAGGTAATCGCTGGTATTCCTCGTCGTCTTGTAAGCACACCTTGCAGTGCGTTTTCCGCCTCCTCCGGATCCGTGTGCGACTCCATTTTGTTGTTGGGGAAGAAAACCCTTAGTATCGCGGGGTACAGCAGGGAGAATCTTGTCTGATTTTTATTTTTTTTTATAACGCAGAGCATATTGGAGCAAAGGCCCTTCTTCGTTGGGTTCCTCCACCGAAAAATCTCCAAAAATTAGTACCCGGTGGCCTCTTATTTCAACGGCTTTGCCGGTTTGCTTAAACGCCCTTAGTATGGCCGCCTTATCCGCGTAATTCAGGTACTTGACGATTACTTGGCGTGCCCTGACTTTGGTTTTTGGCGTGTTTGCATCTTTGGCGCTTCTTTCCTGCCCCTGCTGTGTGTTATATGGGCCAACTCTATGAGCCCTCTCAACTTGGTTTCTAGACCCCAATGCCTCCGGTATTTCTCGGGCACATATGGCTTCCTTTGCCATTACTGCTTCTGGGAGGCTGACTATTCGCAAGTTGCTCCTACGAGAGCGATTTTCAAGATCGTCCACTTTATCCCATAGTCTGGCATTCTCCATTAGAGCCCTCTTAAGTTGCTTGCGTACCTCCTCATATTTACCTTCCATCTCTGCCATTCTTGTCTCCAGCCGCGTGTCA
The DNA here is from genome assembly GCF_014858855.1 of Bufo gargarizans. Taxonomy (NCBI): domain Eukaryota; kingdom Metazoa; phylum Chordata; class Amphibia; order Anura; family Bufonidae; genus Bufo; species Bufo gargarizans. Next base: position 317,462,464 of record NC_058080.1, read on the forward strand.
TGCTGTGCGACCTCCGCCTTCAGCTCGTTGAAAGAGACCACCACTGTGGATGACAAGGCTTCCTGCAGGTCAGGTAAGATTCGCGTTGCCACCTCCACCGCCAGGAATTTATAGTCAATGATTAGCTTCTCCTCGCTGGTAGTAGTTAGTACGCCTGCACCATTTCTCTGCTCTGACTGTGACAGATCTGGAGCTTCTTCCTCTGGTGGCTGCGCCATATTGGCATCAGTTGGCGCCTTTCCAGGCTTCGCTGTAGTTTTCTTCGATTTACTCCCCATTTGCACCACATAACGGTCCATCAACCGGCTCTGTATATAAGCAGTCACTCGATCGCCCGATCTGTGCCACTGCCCTGGTCGTTTGCAAGGGATTTATGTGGTAAGCAGTGTCTGCTGGAGCGGAGCTCTTAGTGCGCGCTTCTCACCATGTTGGCGCCGGAACCGGAAGCAGAGACTGGTTTCTTCTGACTAGCTGCCTCAGCTACTACTCTGATGCTGCAACCCGCCTGATGCCACACATCTGATGCCAAGTGCTCCTTCTTTCACCCATCTTCGTCAGCTGGTACTGGCATTGCCACCCACCGCCCCACTTTGTGGTCTCCTGATGCAGCTGCTATCTCCACACTATCACCTTGCCACTCTGTGGTATCCTCCTGCTGCCATCTCCACACTGTCACCTTGCCACTTTGTGGTCTCCTGATGCTGCTACTGCCATCTCCACACTGTCCCCTTGCCACTCTGTGGTTTCCTGATGCTGCTTCCACCTCTTCAGTATGTCATAGGTCCATGTGGACTTCTCATGCTGTTCCCACCCTCCCCACTGCATGACTGGGCCACTATTTTGCCTTTTGGCCTGGCTGACATTGATTTATTTGACCTTTCTTGTGATCTGTCAGAAGGAAGGAAAAATGACACACAACGGATCCGGTCTGTGTAGCAGCTGTAAGGCCTGTATGGTCCCATCAGAATTGGCTTATGATTTGGTAGCCAAAAGCAAGAGTGGGTACAAAACACAGAAGACATGCAAATATTCCATTCATCTGTTTTGGATGCAGTCCTATTTTTTTATTTTTTGGCTTTAGCAATACTAATGGATTACTGACCAAATGCTGACCAAGTGAAGGCGTATGCTCCACAGTCAGGATCCGTTTTTTGTGGGAGGATCCTGTCTGTGGAGCATACGCCTTCACTTGGTCAGCATTTGGTCAGTAATCCATCAGAGGAAGGGCAAATTGATCAGTGATGTCAACACAAACTCACTGCTGACAGCCTCTCCACTCTGACGGGGGGGGGGGGGGGGGGCTCTACTTGTATACGAGTTTAATAGAACAGGTTCTGTAGGCATCTATGTGGAATCCGCTGACGACGGTGTAAAAGGAGTGCGCTTCTTCTTGGCGCTAACATCGACCTGTAAGGCTGAGTTCATTCTTGAGTTATTTAGTCAGTTTTGGCCCAGTGACTGCCCTAATAAGTGAAGTGTACAGTCATTCTAAGAGCGACGCCTGTCATCCGCATGTCATATGGACTCACAGTATTATTTCACTACCATAACAGACTCCCTATGCGTGTTACTACAAGGCACAGTGTTCTGCAGCACTAAAAAAGGCTCTCAGCAGTCAGGAAATATATTTTTTTATGTAATTTGCAGCAACGCTATTCAGATCGAACCAAATTTTTCCCGAAAAATTTGGTGAAACGGCTAATCGAATTTTTGAAAAAATTTGCTCATCTCGAGTTACGATACTATTGCTGACTACTCTGGCTGCAGTGGTCACCTTTAGCCAATCGGCAGCAGTTAAAAGCAGACATACATAATGATAACTGTAACTGCTGAGGCATGGCTTCTCGGCCTGCATATCAAATGTGCTCTTTTACATGTGAACTGTATTTAGTGGAGCAGGTTTATTAAAACTGTCTAAAAGAAAAATTGTTACCCATAACAACCAATGGCTACAGTTTTCATTTTACTAGAACAATTTAAGAAACGAATGCCAAGCTCTGATTGGTTGCTGTGGGCATTTATTTTTGTTATAAATTTTTTTTTATTTTTTTTTTTAATGGACAGGAGTCGACTACTCAGTACTCTTCTGCTACAGAAAAAGGTGTATTGAGTGGTGGACTTTACCATCCTAGGTGTAGGGTAGGTTACACTTCTCCAGTAGAAGGGTATTGAGTAGTGGATACTCATGCCGCAGAAAGAGTGCATTCACTTGAGCTCCTTTATTTAGAAAGTGAGTCACGACAGGAGGGTTTCAATAGTAACGAGTGTGTGGGGGCAAAAAAAAATTATAAGGCCATTAAAAATTTATACAGTCCTGATCAAAAGTTTAAGACCACTTGAAAAATGGCAAAAAATCATATTTTACATTGTTGGATCTTAACAACAAGGTTCCAAGAAGAGCTTCAACATGCAACAAGAAGAAATGAGTGAGACAAAACATTTTTTGAGCATTCAATTAATTGAAAATAACAATTAAACTGAAACAGGCTGTTTTTCATCCGGGGGACAGTCATTGTATTTTTTCACACATCAGGCTTTATTCCTATGTGCTATACGCAGCATATAGGTCTGTGAAATACACCAATGTTGGGATAATGGTATACATACTGTCGAGTTTCTATACTAGGTGGGGAGGGTGGTAATATGCTCATTCCAATGGTACAAATAATGTATATTTGCATAATCATTAATTTCTTTTGGCTGTAGATAGGTGGTACCTATATTCATAAATAGAATGTTTATCATATAAGGAAGCCTTGAGATCTGTATTATATATGCAGTTGAGGTTTTTGGGGGTTTGTGACTCCTATCAGTGCACTCAGCTTCTTGCAATGTGTTGCGCCACAAGTGAGCAAACCATTTATACCGCAAAGTAGTGTAGGCGAATATTATTTCAGCTGGCGTACTGTCTGATCGTATTATTTTGTATGTACACTGTGAAAAGAATACTCCAGCAGCGTGATTGCAAGGTCTTGAGTATATATTGAAATGTCGGCTGTACAAGATGTGACGTTAAGGCCTTGTTTGGCCTTTTATCAAACTGGTTCCGCTGAGGTGCAGGTTAAAGGGAACCTGTCATGTGGATTTTTGATTATAATCTAACGAATTATTTACAATCATTAACTACTAAAAAGTACCTTAGATGTATTCACTTACTGGTGTGACAGATAGTTATCTCATAATATACACACAAAGATGCCGCATGCTAATGAGCTGATTCCAGTCCGGCGTGATGTCAATGAGTCCAGCGTATATTTAATTCAGAGCTATAGCCACTCCCCTGTCCACCTGCTGCTGATTCATATGGAAAATAACTGTCATTCAGCATCAGGTGGGCGGGGAGAGTCAGGAGCTCATAAATATTCAGGACTCATCATTATCAGCTGGAGCTTTTCAATACAAGATGTTGGCAGATTGACTGGGTCAATTAAAGAAAGTGACCCAGCATTTTGCTAAGAGTATCAGTCACTTATTTATGTTGCCCTTAGTTAGGACACCATAAAACTGGTGACAGGTTCCCTTTAAGTGAAGTGTGCGCTATGTGGCTGTGTATTTGCACTATAGGGAATGCGCCACGCACCTCAGCTGAACCAGTTTTATAAAGGCCGAAACGTCACATCTTGTACAGCCGACATTTCAATAAATACTCACGACCTTGCAGTCACACTGCTGGAGTATTCTTTTTACTGTGAACGGAGTGGGAACCCGACTCCTAGCAATAGTAAGCGGAGTGCCACAAAGTAATTTGTGTATGTACACTTACATGGCCTTAATAACCCTGTTCTGCAGGACACCGCTGGACAGGAAAGGTACAGGACAATTACCACTGCATACTACCGGGGGGCTATGGGCTTTATCCTGATGTATGACATAACCAATGAAGAATCATTCAATGCTGTACAGGACTGGTGAGTACAGAAATGTCATTAAGTGATGGTAAAAAAACAATATATTTTTTTTTTTTGCTGCCTTTAAAATGCCCAAAACGGTATAAAAAAATCTGCCTGACACTGGTTTTATACAGGATTTTTAAGAATGGCAAGTGTGAAGACCATTTACACATTCAGGGTATAGGTGAATTTTTATGACACGCAGCCGATAGGAGAATGTGTTACCCTGCCACTAAACACCCCTTTACACTTGGTTAGTATGTAGATTTCAGAGAATCCTGGTCACTCCTTTATTCTGTATATATTATATAAAAACATCCAGGTTCTGACTGGAAGACGTTCTTTTTAGCACTCTTTCAGTTCCCACTACTATTACATTACAGGGTGTAAATTATATGCAATTCTGTTTTCTGTGGGTCTAACATTGTTTTGGCATATTGTTGGCAATAAGAAAGGGTTGGCATACATGTTGAAATGGCCTATGCATGTCAGCTTTTCTAAGGCCTAGTTCACACTTCACTGATTTGATCAGTGATTTCCATCAGTGATTGTGAGCCAAAACCAGGTGCGGGTCTAAACACAGAACACATACAAAGCTTTTCTCTCTGTAGCTTCCATTTCTAGTTTTGTCTGACTATCACTGATCAAACACTAAAATAAGAACTAAAAACCATCAGGTAAGGCCGTTTTCACACATCAGTGTTTGTGAGCCAAAACCAGGATTGGTTGCTACACAGAGATAATGTATAATGAAAGAGTTATTACTGTTCTCTTTTTGACCTGCACTTGGTTTTGGCTTACAATCACTGATGGAAATCATGTATCAATCACTGATGGAAATCATGTATCAAACACTGATGGGTGAAAGTGAAAACTGTTGCAAGTCAACACGGGGACCGAGTAGTGTTTGCCATTCAATGTACAAGTCGATTTTGGTCTTCACCTGTGCATTGACTCCAACTTTAGCAGCTCTGGTCTTGTTAAGACCTTCTCCCTGGGTGCATTTTGGGCCTTAGTGACCAAGCATTTTTTTATTTATTTGATCATTGCATTCCAAAAGCTATAACCTTTTATTTTCCATAGATGTAGCCATATGAATCATATTTTGTGGGAAAACTTGCAGTTTTTAATAGTACCATTTTGTGGTATACGTAATCATTGATTAAAGGGGATTCTCTTGGATTTTCATATTGATGGCCCAATCTCAAGAGAGATCTTTGCTGATCTCATATTCATGACCTGTTTCCTGGGACGCCTGCAAATCAGTTCTTTGAGAAACCCTCAGTGCTCACTGTAGACTGTAGTCTCTTTAGAGCTTACCAAGCACAGTGCTGTACATTGTAGAGCGGCTGTGCTTGATATTTCAGCCCAATTCTATTCACTTCAATGGGACTGAACTGCACCTAGGCCATTTGACTGTTGCACTTGACATTACAAGGCCTAGGCGCTCACTGAGCACCACAACCTCTTCATACAGCTGATCGGCGGGGCTCCTGGGAGTCGAGACTGAGGATAGGCCATCAATATGAAAATCCCAGAAAACTCCTTTAACTTTTATTAAATCTTTTGTGGGGTGGAATAATGAAAAATATATAATATGCCCATTGTCTTTTTACATTGTAAATGGTGCGTCTTTTCATGTTTAAGTTAGGCTACTTTCACACTTGCATTGTTGTTGTTTTTCTGGTATTGAGGTCCGGAAATAAAGGTTTCAGTTTAGTTCCCATGCATTCTGAATGGAAAGAGATTCGTTCAGGATGTCTTCCGTTCCGTCAGCATGACTGGACACAAAACTTCAGCAGTTTTGTGTTCGGTCATAAAAACAGGGAAAAAAAACGGATGTCACTGAAAATAATTAAAGTCAATGTATTTAGTGTCCTGTCGTGTTTTTTTTTTTTTAATTTCATACAACCACATCCTAATGGAACGAATGCATCCTGATGTGCAAAATAAAAGGATCCGTTTAATTCCGGCATTGAGATCCTCTGCCAGATCTCAATACCAGCATTAACAACGCAAGTGTGAAAGTAGCCTTACACGATAACTTTACTCTCTGGGTCAGTACGATTTGATAGCAATACCAAATACAGTATTTTTTGCTTTATAAAACACACTTTTTAGCAAGAAAAACTCTTGCTAAAAAGTTTCTGCGTCTTATAAACAGCAGTCGGGGAGATCCAGCATGGCCAGACCTCCCTGACTGCTTCCTTTAATGATCTGACACGGCGCACATGCATTGCTTTGCCCGATCAGGGAGAATGCATCTGCACTCGCCTCGCTCTCCCTGCTGACACCGATCTGTGTGATCAGTAGCAGCAAGAGCACAAGGGAAGGAAGGTCCTACAGCTGTACTGAAAGGAAATTTAAAACTCCAAGTACAGCTTAAGGACCTAATGATAGCATTATATTGATTTTATGATACTATGTTACCCTTAGAGGTCTAGAATGTATTGTATAACACTGACAGTATTATGACCCAGACCTCTAAGGGTTATTATATAGCATCATAAATCAATATAATGCTATGCGACCCTGGCAGTTCTGGAAGGTCAGGCCGGGTGCTGTGCCGTGAGTCTGCAGAGTGACACCTGCTTGTCTGAAAAAGGCCTAAAAAGGTCAAACAACCAGTTCTGCCAATATAGACCATTAGGGCAGGAGTCTGGCTGTCATAAAACAGCTTAACCTCCTGCTCTTTGGTACACTGGAAAGGAAACCCATGCAGTGCTTAGATTAGACCATGACAAAAAGGCGACGGGTCTAGCCTAGGGCCCCTTAATGACTGCTGTAATAATTCGCTGACTAGCTTTGCAGTAAACAACATCCACGTACAAATGCTGTTTAGTCTATCCCAAAGCTCTCTTTATGACCGAGCCACTCTCCTGCTCTGGCAGACTGGGGCAGTCCAAGAATTACACCGCATGTAATGGTACATTTGGTCTGGAATGCATACATACACACTATCAATACAATTCGAGAACCATGTGTTTGTTTTTGCATTTATAATACGTATAATGTAACTTGTGGATTACACTTAACTTACTAGGTCAACTCAGATCAAGACCTATTCCTGGGACAATGCTCAAGTTCTATTGGTTGGTAACAAATGTGACATGGAGGATGAAAGAGTTGTATCATCGGAACGGGGAAGACAGCTGGCAGATCACCTTGGTAAGACACCACCTTTCCACCATTTCATGAGCTTTGCTGATCCCTGATACCAGAGCTTCTGTTGGCATTCCTCATTATGTTTTTTCATTTTATGAATAACTATTGTCTTTTAATAGTAAGACACGTGCATCACATTCATGGCCTCCTTTTGAGGTATACTTAGTCACATACTGTATACATTAGGTGCCTCAGACTAAAGCCATACAGTGGCAGTATAAATATATTATATATATATATTTTTTTTTTTTTACTGGATATTATTAAAGGGGTTATCCATTCCCTCTAATGCCCCCAGAATCCCTGGGCCCCTCCTCTATCCTGGTGATGGAGGGAGCAGCCAATAGCAGGCCGCAACCAGTCTCCCTAGTGTCACCTGCGCAGGAGATGCAGCGGCAGCCACGCAGGAATCTGGAGGGGGTGCCCGGGCATTCTAGTCATTATAGGGATTGGATGACCCCTTTTTAAGGTGTGTTTTTTTTTTTTTTCAGTATGCTGATGTACAAGCGCTCTGTACAATATTAGAATGTATCGGAACCAGTTCGGCAAGCTGTTTAAGAGTAGAAATTAATTTTTGAAGTTATTACCTGAAGTCTCGTGAGACTTCGGGAAGTAATAACTTCGGCTCATCTGAGCCAATACATTCTAATATTGTACAGTAGCTACAGATGTTTCATCCAAAGTCTATTCGCTTATCCCTAGTTGTAATGGCAAATATGTAAATTCTGTTCATCCAGTCTCAAAGAACCAGGATTCTGAGGGTTCCCTTCAGCAGACACCCTTGTTCACAAAAGTCTATTTGTGATCTACTGGAAAACAGGCAAGTGAGAAGGATGGTTAAAGGATATGCCTTAATTTTCTAGTCTTATCTTCCAGGTTTTGAATTCTTTGAAGCCAGCGCTAAAGACAACATTAATGTGAAGCAGACATTTGAACGTTTGGTGGACATAATCTGTGAAAAGATGTCCGAAAGCTTGGATACGGCTGATCCAGCTGTTACTGGAGCAAAACAGGGACCTCAGCTCACCGACCAGCAGGCTCCACCACACCAGGACTGTGCCTGCTAAAGAACATACCTTTTCTTGTCCACACACACAGCATTTCGCACCCCTGCCCCTATCAGCTGTAAAATGGTGACCTCTCCCTCACTGACCTTTTAAAAACCTGCATATCATCAGAAGATGACTTTGTCTGTTACAACCTTTTTAGTTAGAATCTATGTAGCAAAGAGAGCGTTAAAACTGAGTGGTTGAATAAAAATAAAAAAGCTAAAAATAAATTATATATAAATATATATCTATATGTATAGAGAGAGTGACTCAATAATAGTAATGAGATGGAAATGACTAGGAAAATGCCATGTTTGTACCGTGTCTTTCTACTACGCAAAGTAGTGGTGGTTAAACACTAAGATCTATGGAAGGACATGGCTCTGACTCTGTACGGCATGGATTTTTCAAGCGTTTCAATGGCAATATCCAACAGAAATAAGACCTCCTATAAATGTGTTCGCATGAAACATGAATGTTCTATCAGTTCACCCCGAATTGCTTTTTGTGTGTGCATTGAAACACTTCCATAATATCGTACCTCTTGCCACTCTTTTGTGTTAAGATTATTTATATATACAGTATATATTTTATTATACTTTTGTTTTCCTGTGTCTGAAATTGCAATATGTATGTGAGAATCTTTCTATTTTAATGGAGTGCCGTTCCAGGTTCCCGCCACAAGGAGGCAGCTGCTTATAGAGGAGTACTGTGGCCAGTAATAGTCCTTTTAATGTCCTCGCTTTAGGCGGTGATAGAATATTATCCTTTAAATAAATATTCTAGTTCTATTTAATTTTTGATCTCCTAGAGTATAGTCACAAATATATAGCAAATTGTATGTTAACTATTACAGGCTTTTTAAAACTGCATTTGAGTGGTGTGAATCTCCTCTGCAATTTTGTTGACGTAGTTACAATAGAGTAAGTGAAAAGAGGATCATTTTTGTTTTAAATGTATTTCTAAAAAGAGTTGGATCTTAACAAAAAGAAACCTCTTTAAAGGTGCAACATCTCCATTGTTCTGTCCCCGCTATTGGAATTTTAGATTATGACTGCCAGTATCCCTTCAGAAAGTAAGCTGGCTACATAATAACAAGTGGAGGCCAAAAAGGAACTTTTATTAATGCATTTTGTTCTCTGGTGATAATACTCCAAGTATTTCATTGCCACAAGCCCCTGCTCTAGTCCTCCACATTGACACACATTTCTGCCATTCAGTGGGGTTCATCTTTTAACAGGTATTCCTTTTTTTAAATTCAAGAAATGAATGGTTGGGAAAACTGAGCTAAATCAAGTAAATGTGATGAGCAGCCACAAGCAGATCTTCGTGGAATGGCTCCAGAGTGGTAAACTGAGCATTGTGCATGCATAAGTATCATTTCTATGTGCGGGGGAATAAGGAAAGCGTTGTTAGTTGCACCTTTAACAGAAATGGTTTACTTGATTTTTCCAAGTTAAGAATAAAGTCTTCAGTCTGCTGTTCACTTGGCTATTTCTTCTTTTTTTTTTCTCCACATTGTTACTTACCTTGGTATATAACACTTGAAGGGACTGTGCAAAGATAAAAACGTATCCACGGGAATGCCCACCGTCACAAGAATGGTGGTCATGTGTCCCCCACCCTACATGAGTGGATGCTGAAGAGACGTGCAGTAACTGGGGTTGATGATGTGTAATGCACAGACATGGAGGGGTCCATTGATGAAAACCTCATTAGGGCCACTTTCACACATAAGACAGTGGAAGCACAAAGCTTTCCCTCTGTAGCTTCCATTCTTTGTTTTGGCTTACAAATACTTAACATCTGCAGTAACGTTGGAATGTTCAAGAAGCTTTCTGGAAATAAAGGTTAAAGGGAATGGCATTTATCAGGGAGAGAAACTTAATACAAGACACTTAGGCCTATTGCACACAACCATATGGATTTTTCAGTCCACAAAAATTACAGAGGACGTCTGTATGCATCCCGTTTTTTTTTTTTTGCAGAACAGCTGGCCCGTGATAGAACATGTCCTATTATTGTTCGCATAACGGACAAGGATAGTACTGTTCTATCTTTGAACGGAAGGCACACAGCGTACCTTCAGTTTTTTTGGCTGATCCATTGAAATGAATGGGTCCGTATACAGAATGCAAAAAACAGAGCATAAATGGGGAAAAAAAGTGTGTGCAAGAGGCCTTAGGGCACTTTCACGATTCCGGCAGGCAGTTCAGTCGCCGAAACTGCCTGCCGGATCCGTCAAAACTGATCAGGATCCTGATCCGTATGACAAATGCATTGAAATGCTGGATCAGTCTCGCCAGTGTCATCTGGAAAAATGGATCCGGCGTTATCTTTTTCACATTTTTTGCAGTCTAAGCATATGCAGACCGCAATGCCGAAACACTCAGGGCCAGATCTGGCATTAATGCATGTCAATGGGAAAAAATGACAGATCCACTATTCCGGCAAGTGTTCTGGAATTTGACAGAGATAAAACCGCAGCATGCTGCAGTATTATCTCCGTCCTGAAAAGTAAAAAAAGACTGAACTGAAGACATCCTGAACTGATTGCTCTCCATTCAGAATGCATTAGGATAAAACTGATCAGCTCTTCTCCGGTATTGAGCCCCTAGGACGGAAGTCAATGCCGAAAAAGTATAACGCTAGTGAGAGTACTCCTACAAACGTATTGTGATTGTTCATATTGCCTCCTTTTTTCCATCACATTATACACTGCCCGTTTCCATGGTTATGACCACGCTGCAATCCATCAGTGGTGGTCATGCTTGCACACTGTAGGAAAAAGCACTAGCCTATGTGCGCTCCCGCAACCCGGCCACCAAATAGGCCAGAGCTTTTTTCTATAATGTGCAAGCACGACTGATGGATTGCAGGGTGGTTTTAACCATGGAAACTAGCAGTGTATAATGTGATAGAAAAATGAATCCAGCCGGCAAAGAAAGCAAAATAGACAATCACAATACAGCCTTGTATTAGGCTACTTTCACACTGGCGTTTTAGCTGGATCTGGCAGGGTTCAGCAAAAAATGCTTCCATTATTGATAATACAACAGTCTGCACCCGTTATGAACGGATCCGGTTGTATTATCTTTAATATAGCAATGAAAGACAATCGGGACGGATCCGTTTTTTCTATTGTGTCAGAGAAAACTGATCTGTCCCCATTAACTTGCATTGTGGGTAATGACTGATCTGTTTTGCTCCGCATCCCATGCTCTCCGGTATGAGAACGGAACAGAATGCACATTGAAGCATTCCGTTCAGTTACGTTTTGCCCCAGTGACAATGAATGGAGACAAAACTGAAGCATTTTTTTTCTATGACAGATCTCAATAACGCTAGTGTGAAAGTAGCCTTAACTTTTTGTCCTGTGTGCACAATATACTTTTTTTTTTTTGTTCTCCTTAATTGTTATGGAATACCACTGTCATGAATGAGTGCATTTGTGCTGAAACAACAATTGGGTAGGTGTCAACGTAAAATCCACACAATGCCAGGTTTACCAGCAGAGAATCACACACTGGCTCTGCCAGCTTTTCTTCCCTTGTGCATCTTTATGTAAAATAAAAGATTTGTCAAACCAACCTCCATTTCTCCATGGTCCAGTTCTCACACCCATATGCCCATTATAAGCACTTTCCACGGTGGAGAGGCCAGCATAGGTACTTTGTGCGGTCTGCAGCTACTCAGCCACATGATTAACCAGTTCAAGACCGGGCCTCCCTTCCTGACCCGGAGCTTGTTCCAAACGTCTTTGAAGCAATAACTTGTTTGGTCATGTAAATAATTTTGCATGTTTTTCCTGTGATCTGAGCCCTTTTTTAGTTTAGGCTTTTATTTTTTTTATAGCCAGGAAAATGTAAACAAAAAGGCTTCACTTTTTTTTCCAAACACTTCTTAAAATGATGTTCCCTTTGCATCATGGTTGTTTTGATAGAAACAATGTATTAGTTTTGCTTGCTGGGAGTAGGGCTAGAAGCTGCCTTTTTTTTTTTTTTTTTTTTTTTTTTTTTTTAAACACTTTGTGCAACCATAAGGGGCATTTAACATTACAATCTTAGGCTCCATCAATGCGTCCGCATCCGTTCCGCAATTGTGCAGAACGGGTGTGGACCCATTCATTCTCTTGGGGGACAGAATAGATGCGGACAGCACACAATGTGCTGTCCGCATTTCCAGAGCGCGCTGCCGATCTTCCGGTCCACTTCTCCGGGAAAAGATAGAGCATGTACTATTCTTGTCCGCAATTGCGGACAAGAATAGGCATTTCTATGGGGGTGCCTGACGTGTGAATGGACCCTAATCCAGGGTGTCTGGACCTTAGACTGCGACAAAGGTTCACCTTCCAAAAACACAATGGTGATTTATCAAAACTGGCTTAGGTTACTTTCACACTTGTGGCAGTGTGATCCGGTGGGCAGTTCCGTTGTCTGAACTGCCCGCCGGATCCGCCGATTTGGATGTGACTGAAAGCATTTGTGAGACGGATCCATCTCACAAATGCATTGCAAGAACGGATCCCAGACGGCTCTGTCTTGTATTTTTTATCTCCTTTTTACCGGTCTGCGCATGCACAGGCCGGGAAGACTGATTCGGCATTCCTGTATTTTGAATGCCGGATCCGGCACTAATACATTCCTATGGGTAAAAATGACGGATCCGGCATTCAGGCAAGTCTCCAGTTTTCTTTCGCCGGAGATAAAACCGTGGCATGCTCCGGTTTTAATCTTTTGCCTGATCAGTCAAAATGACTGAACTGAAGACATCCTGATGCCTCCTGAACGGATTACTCTCCATTCAGAATGCATGGGGATATGCCTGATCAGTTCTTTTCCGGTATAGAGCCCCTGTGACGGAACTCTATGCCGGAAAAGAAAAACGCTAGTGTGAAAGTACCCTTAGTTGCCCATAGCAACCAATCAGGTGTTACCTTTCATTTTCCATAGGAGCTCTGGAATCTGCCAGTTTTCCTTTACACCAGCTTGATAAATCTCCCCCAATGACTCTAACCACACAGCCAAGACAACAAAGGAGTGGCTTAGGTACAACTTTGAGTGGCAAGACCCATGACTTGAACCCAATCGAACATTTCTGGAGAGACCTGAAAATGGCTGCAAGTCAACGGTCCCCATGCAACCTTGAGAGGGTCTGCAGAGAAGAATGGCAGAAAATTGTGGCATCATATCCAAGCAGACTGAAAGCTGTAATCACTGAAAAAGGGGCTTCAATTAAGTACTGAGTAAAGGGTCTGAATACTTACGTCAATGGAAGATTTTAGTTTTTCCTTTTACATAAATTAGCAAAGGTTTCTACCATTTTCTCACTCATTATGGGGTATGGCGTACAGAATGATCGGGAAAATTCAATTTTTTTATTTTTATTTTAGCACAAGCCTGCAAAATAATAAAATACCCAAAAAAGGGTCTGAAGACTTACTAATGTGTCAGCTCCAAAAAGTGCAAATTAGTGCATCTAGGGTTTCTACACTTTATTCCGACATCTTCAATAAGGTGGTGCTGCTTCATGGGAAAGAGGCAGGACATAAAAATCTGTCTCAAAGTATGCCAACCAATAAAAAGTGCCTCTCTCTGCACCAGAGGCCTGAACCACTTTGATAAATGTAGTGCATGCCTAGACAGCCTATATAAGGTTGGACCATCTTTAGGACCAGGAAAATGGGACATGGCATACTGATGTATAAAGGTGCTGTACCATAATAAACTATAAGGTAATGCAGTGCAATCAAATTTCCAACTTTCGCCAAGCTTCTTTTCCCAGATACAGGTTGATGCCATCTTTTTCCATTCAATGACATATGTCTGAGCATGAGCAGCTATGGTCCCGAGTTACAGATCTGCTCAGCAGATTCCTAATTTAATAAAAATATATGAGTCAATAATTTTCCAATTTTGCTTTTTTTTTTCAAATATAAATGGAGCAAACTCTTTGCAAACTACTGTACATAGGTCCAGTGGGGATCCTGCTCTAATAGCTGTAAGGGCTCATGCACACTGTACGCATTCTGCTGCGACAACATACAGGTGACATCCGTGTGCATTCCGTATTTTGCGGAACGGAACAGCTGGCCCTTCATAGAACAGTACTATCTTTGTCCATAATGCAGACAATAATAGGACATGTTCTATTTTTTTTTTGAGGAACGGAAATACAGACATACAGAAACGGAATGCACACAGAGTAACTTGAGGTTTTTTTTGCGGACCCATTGTAGTAAATGGTTCCGCATACGGTCTGCAAAAAAAAAAAAAACGGAATGGACACGGAAAGAAAATACCTTTGTGTGCATGAGCCCTAATACTGGGAGATTTGTGTAGGGTTCTTCTGATCTGCTGCTGGGGGTTATTAAAATCCACAGGAAAAAACAGACTGAAAACACAAGTTTGCGAGCTGGGCCGACTTCTGTCAGCTTCAGGCTCTATCATAGCGATGGGCTGCACCTCAATGGGGAAGAAGATGGCTAGAAGGTTGAAGAAGTGTTTAACCTAGGGACTGTGGGGGCAATTACATTTTAGGAGGGTAACATAGTGAAGATAGAGACCTGGGGCAAGTACTGTAAATGGAACTGAGGGTGAAATGGAGGGAGGGACCAGAACATTTCATAAGGAAAGGTGTGTAGGGTACTAGATATACAAAAACCTCTTATTGTATGTATTGTATACTAATGCGAGAAGCCTGAATAATAACTGGGGAACTGGAATTAGTGATGTGTGAGGACGACTATTACATATGGCAGTGGTGGCGAACCTATGGCACGGATGCCAGAGGCAGCACTCAGAGCCCTCTCTGTGGGCGCCCGCATCCCGACCGATATTGATTTTTTTTAGAGCAGATACCGATAATCTGTGAACTTTCAGGACGATAGCCGATAATTTATACCGATATTCTGTGAATTTTCTTTTTTTTTATAAATAAAAGATTTCTACACAAATCTGCTGAAAATGAATATGTTTATTGTTAACGTGTAGTTTTTTTTGTAAATCTTTCTTTTTCATTTATACATTTCATTTATATTTTGGCATTTTTTTTTGTTTTGTTTTTACTATTCGCCCCCTTAGGCCCAGTTCACACGATCGTTTTTTTTGCGAGTGTACAGGCCATTTTTTTGGGTTCCGTATACGGTACGTATATCGAACCATTCATTTCAATGATTCCGCATTAAAAACTGAATGTGTTCCGTAAGCATTCCGTTTCCATATATCCGTTCCGTTGAAAGATAGAACATATCCTATTATTGCCCGCAAATCACATTCCGTGGCTCCATTCAAGTCAATGGGTCCGCAAAAAAAACTTAACACATACGGAAATGCATCCGTATGTCTTCCGTATCCGTTCTGTTTTTGCAGAACCATCTATTGAAAATGTTATGCCCAGCCCAATTTTTTCTATGTAATTACTGTATACTGTATATGCCATACTGAAAAACAGAACGGAAACACAACGGAACAGATCCGTGAAAAACGGACCGCAAAAAACTATAAAAGCCATACGTTCGTGTGAACTAGGCCTTAGGACCTCACACTCTCCCTGCTGCCCTTTGCATAGTGCACACAGCAGCAGGGAGCCGACTATGGCAGCCAGGGTTTCAATAGCGTCCTGGCTGCCATGGTAACTGATAGGAGCCCCAGGATTACATTGCTGGGGCTCCGATTGGAACTGCCACCAATGAGGAGGAGGGGAGGGTACCCTGTGGCCACTGCCACCAATGATTAATACTGGGGGGCTTGGGTGGGGCGGCGCACTGCGCCACCAATGTCTTTAATACTGGGGTTGGAGGGGAAGGCGCACTGCGCCACCAATGAAGATAAGTCTCTCATTAATTCATATACAGGAGGCGGGAGCTGGCTGCAGAATCACATAGGCGGCTCCTGACCTCTATGAGCGGTAGCTGCGATCCATGGCAGTTAACCCCTTAGGTGCGGCACCTGAGGGGTTAAAGGGTTTCTACCACTTTGATTTCACATAATTAGGTGTCAGACACTAGCGATCCGCTAGTGTCTGCTCTGCCAAACTATCCTGCTATAATAGCTTTTGGGGCTATAAAAGAACTTATATTGATATGTTAATGACCCTCTACGTGCTATGGGGGCGTCATTAGCACCTAGAGGATCGGTCTACCTTCTCAAGATGCCGCCGCCCAGCGCCTCCCTCCAGCCCGCCCATCTGCTTCGGAATGCGATCAAACGGACGACTACACGCGCATGCGCCGTGTGCGGCTGTATTCGGCGCATGCGCAGTGAATGTCCGACCGCTTCCCTGCTCAGACATCTCCACTGCGCCTGCGCCGATGGAGCACTATGACGTCATCGGCGCAGGCGCAGTGGAGATGTCTGAGCAGGGAAGCGGTCGGACATTCACTGCGCATGCGCCGAATACAGCCACGCACGGCGCATGCGCGTGAAGTCGTCCGTTTGATCGCATTCCGAAGCAGATCGGCGGGCTTGAGGGAGGCGCTGGGCGGCGGCATGTAGAGAAGGTAGACCGATCCTCTAGGTGCTAATGACGCCCCCATAGCACCTAGAGGGTCATTAACATATCAATATAAGTTCTTTTTTTAGGCTGCCCCAAAAGCTATTATATTAGAATTGTTTGGCAGAGCAGACACTAGCGGATCGCTAGTGTCTGACACCTAATTATGTGAAATCAAAGTGGTAGAAACCCTTTAACTACCGCAGATCGCAGCTACTTGGCATAGAAGTCGGGAGCCGGCTATGTGATTCTGCAGCCAGTACCCGCCCTCCTGTATATGAATTAATTAAAGCGTTATCTTCATTGGTGGCGCAGTGGCCACAGCCCCGCCCCTCCTCTATTACTCCCTCCTCCTCCTCCTCTCATTGGTGGCGGCGGCAGCACAGGGGGGAGGGAGACACTGCTTCCTTCTGCCTTGTGCTGCTGAGGGAACACGGAGAGTGCTGTCAGCAGCGCGATCCTTGTTCCCGATACGTTATCGGTATATCGGAAAAATAGATGCCGATACCGATAACGTTCAAAATCCTGAATATCGTCCGATAATATCGGTAAAACTGATCCCTAACCATGATGCCTTAGACTTTTCCTGCCATTCATCAGCGCAGGGCGCACTATGAACGGCAAAGACAGCACATTGAATGTAGGCAGGCATTTATAGCTAAATGATAAAGTACATAGAAGATATACTATATTGGACTGTAGTATTCAGGGTAAATTGCCGTGTTGGCACTTTGCAATAAATTTGTGGGTTTTGGGTTGCAGTTTGGGCACTCGGTCTGTAAAAGGTTCACCATCACTGACATATCGGAATAACTGAGACATGGCTGGATGATAGCTATGACTGGGCGGTTAATGTACAAGATTACAGTCTGTTTAGAAAGGATCATCAAAACCGGAGATAGAGAGGGGCCTGCCTTTATGCAAAGTCCGGTCTAAAGCCCACACTCCGGGAAGATATAGATGTGGAGTCACTGTGGGTAGAAAATGGAGGCAAAAACAATAAAAGTCCGTAGAAAATGTACTTGGAGCCCAGACGCGCCCCCTTTCCTGGAGCCCAGCACCGCCCCACTGCTAATTTATTCACTCCTCATTGCCGGCTGGCGCATGTGCAGTGCGTCCTGTGAGGCCGATTCCAGATGCTGATGTGTATCCACGGAATGCGTTCGCTGAGCCACATGTGCCGTGGATACACATCAGCGCCTGGAATCGGCCTCACAGGACGCACTGCTCATGCACCAGCCAGCAATGAGGAGTGAATAAATTAGCAGTGGGGCAGTGCTGGGCTCCAGGAGAAGGGGCGCGGCTGGGCTCTAACAGCCCCTTGGGCACCTTACTCAGGTAATTACCATATTAATAAAAGTGATTTTCTAGACAAAGGACAACACTTAGGGTAGTAATACTAGTATATTTTAATACAAAACGAGCAGACAGATGTGATTATGTTAAAAGCTCTGTCACTAAAATCCAGGTGACAGAATCCCTTTAATGGAATAAAAGGGTGAGGAACAAGAAATAACCAATGTGGATAAATAGAAATGTAAAGGAAGCATCACAGCGCGTCACAGCCAGGAAGAAGGTGAGGGTGGGTTCACATCTGCGTTCTGGATTTCCGTTATAACGGAAAAGAACAGAATCCATAAGACGGTCAAAAGTCAAAACGGAAGGCTTTAGAGACGTTCCGTTTTGGTCGGTCTACATAGATGTCTATGTGAATCATAACAGATCAGTCCGGGTCCTATTATATAAAACGGAAAACAAAGTCCTGTCGACAGGACTTTTTTCTCCGTTCTGTATAACAGAAACCAGACGGATCCGTTATGCTTCCCTATAGACTTCTTTTAAGACGGAAAGCCTTTTAAAGGCTTCCGTTTTGCATTTCGTCATAATACAAGTCTATGGGCAGGAAAACGGATCCATCTTTCCGTCTTATGGATTCCGTTATTTTCTGTTATAACCATTTTAGAACGGAAAGCCATAACGGAATCCAGAATGCAGATGTGAACCCACCCTGAGCTGTTGCTTCTGCCTGTCTGGGACGCACTCTGCTGTGACTGGACGGTGTCACAGGCAGGGAGAAGCCCATTGAGAAACCCTAGCGTCTCCTTCTACCTGTACCAATGGTGGAAATTAATATATGGAGGTTCCAAAAATAGCAGGGGGCATAGCGTCCCCATGGAGTGACATTTTTTAAATTAAAAAAAAAGCATTTACATGTGGAGGCGTTCACCTATCTGGTAGGCATACCAGTTTATAATATTCAAACCAATGAAAGGTCCTCTTTAAAGGGAGTCTGTCACCTCCATATGGCCATATACAGTGCTTACATTGTCCTATAGCACACCTATACATGAATGTTATGGTACATTTGTCATTGTCTTTAGACTTGCAGAAGCTGGAAAAACAAACTTTTGATTGATATGCAAATGAGCACACGCAAGTGCCCAGGGGCGGCGTTCACTGTGTTGTTGCCCAGGCTGCCCTGCCTTTTTTCATTGTTCCCCCGCCCCAGCCTCTGCATATGCCCGCCCTCCTATTCCCTTGCATCATCCTAAGGTCCGACAGAGATCCTGCGACTGTGCACTGCCTCGCCGGGCCAGAGCATGCGCACTGCGATGCCCATTGTTCGCACGGCATCGCTTTAACTACTGCACATGCTCCGGCGAACAGCTGGTTTTGCAGAGTTTTATAGAAACCGGTGTCAGGCAGCTGCTGCCAAGGCTAAGATAATGGGTTGCATCAAAAGGGGCATAGATGCCCGTGATGAGAACATAATCCTACCACTTTACAAATCACTAGTCAGACCAAACGGAGTACTGTGTACAGTTCTGGGCTCCTGTGAACAAGGCAGACATAGCAGAGCTGGAGAGGGTCCAGAGGAGGGCAACTAAAGTAATAACTGGAATGGGTGGACTACAGTACCCTGAAAGGTGATCAAAATAAGGGTCCATTCACACGTCCGCAATTTCGTTCCACATTTTGCGGAACGGAATTGCAGAACCATTCAGTTCTATGGGGCAGCACAATGTGCTGTCTGGATCCGGAGTTGCGGATCCGCACTTCCGTTCCCGAAAAAACATGTCCTATTCTTGTCCGCAATTGGATTGACAAATGTATTTTTTCAGCCTTACAAACTATGGGGGTCATTTATCAAACTGGTGTAAAGTAGAGCTGGCTTAGTTGCCCATTGCAACCAATCAAATCCCACCTTTCATTCTGGACAGCTCTTTTGGAAAATGAAATGAGGAATCTAATTGGTTGCTATGGGCAACTAAGGCAGTTCTACTTTTCACCAGTTTGATAAATGACCTCCCTATGTAACTATGTAAAAATGGATGAAATCCTTAGGTGGGTTTATGTTTTGTGATATGTTTTACATAAAAAACACTTAGTTTAAACTATCTTACCCTGTGTTTAAGGTAGGAGAGGTAGACGTCCCAGCCCAGTGTTATGACATTCACATACATCACACGGTACTTGGTTGGTAAGTAGTAGAAATTAATCATTTGTGCAGGTGGCCATACACACCATTCTGTCTGAAAATTATTTAAAAAAAGTTATTGGCCACTCAACCCCTGAAAATTCAGCGTCAGTCTTTTAATATACAAATCCTAACTCACCTTATACATTTCCCAAAATTTGCTTTGAAATTCAGCCCAGCTGTTCCTAATACCATGTCCTTCCATGGAGCCAACCCCTGTCATGGGAAGTGAAAGAGTTTATGTAGACTTATGTTACTATCATAACACTTACCAACAACATTGGTGTAAAGTACAGCTGGCTTAGTTGCCCATAGCAACCAGATAACACCTTTCATTTTTCACAGATCCTTTGGAAAATGAAAGGTGGAATCTAATTGGTTGCTATGAGCAACTAAGCTGGTTCTACTTTACACTAGTTTGATAAATCTCCCCAATGTTTTTCTATCTTCATTTCCTGTAGGGCGATGTCACAAAATGTTTGCAAGAATTTTTCCTGGACTTTTAGGCCTCACGCACACGGCTTTTGCCTGGCCGTGGCCGTACTGCGGCGCGCATAACAGCGGGTCCGCAATATGCGGGACCGGCCATGTGCTTCCCGCATTACGGATGCAGACCCATTTACTTGAATGGGTCCACAATCCGGATCTGCACTGCGGAACGGAGGGACGGAACCACATGGAAGCACTACGAGGTGCTTCTGTGGTGTTTCTGTCCGTGCCTCCACACTGCAAAAAAAAAAAAAAAACATGTTATATTTTTTAGGCGGTGCGGACAGATCGCGGACCCATTCAAGTTGAATGGGTCTCAATCCGTCCTGGCCGCCACATGGAACGGCCGCACAACGACCATGTGGCCTTATACTGATCGTTTATCCTTACGATAGGTCATCAATATCAAATTGGCAAGGGTCTGACTTTTCTATTCACTTCAGTGGGAGAAGCATTACAGTAAACCACCTCCATGACCTGCATAGTGGACAGAGCTTTGTAATTTCAGCGCCAAAGCTACTGCAGTACACCTAATCAGCACAGGTACAACCAGATAATGTATGACAATAAAAGTCTATATTAAATGCCACCCAAAATGCTTGTAATAAAAACACACAAAAATCATGGTGTTGATTACAAGTAAAAAAAGTGATGAACCCCTTCCTGATTTGACAATTTTCCATTTTTGTGTTTTAGTTTTTTTACACTCCGCCTTCCAAGAGCAATAACTTTTTTATTTTTTCCCTTCTCAAATGTAGGCTTGTTTTTTTTGCAGGACAAGTTGTACTTTCGATTGCTGGAAAGAAATTCCAAATTAAATTGTAAAAAATAAAATAAAAATGCTATTCCACCAGTTTTATGCGTTTTGCATTCACTATGCGGTAAAATTGACCAGTTTCCTTCACTCTCTGTAAAAATACCTTATTTATATAGTATTACTTATGTTTCAATACTGAAAAAAATGTGTGACGGCTCATTTTTTTGCAGGATGATCAGTAGTTTTTATTGATACCATTTTGGGGTGTATGACTTTTCGTTCTTATTAAAATTTTTGCAGAGTTGAAGAGATGAAAAAAAAAAACTGAATCGGCCATATAGATTTTTTTTCCAGTTAAGCAGCATACTGGGGTTTTTGTCCAACCGCCTCTCCAGCCCGTCCCCAATATAGTGAATGGGGCCGGGCAGACTTCTGGCAGCACACGTGTGCAAACGTTAGCTAACACGAGAGTGAAATAAGCCTTAAGGTCCATTCACACATCCAGAGTGTTTTGCGGATCCGCAAAACCCCAGACTGGCACCCCATTAGAAATGCCTATTCTTGTCCGCAGCTGTAGACAAGAATAGGACATGTTCTATTTTTTTGCGGAGCCGCAGACCGGAGATGCGGATAGCAGACCGTGTGCTGTCCGCATCTTTCCCGTCCCCATTGAAAACGAATGGGTCCGCTCCCGTTCCACACCCAAAGTGCAGCTGTCTAAATGGAGTCTCTAGACTACCTTTCGCATAAAAAGTAAAGGAATTTTATACATTGCAGAACACAAAGATCAGTATATTTCAATGCAGTGCTGCCATCTGCAGGCCTGAATTAGAATATACCAGAAATAGGTATTTCTATGGAATGCCTTCCCCGATCTCAGCCAGTGGAAGGTGCTCCTGTCTGGCAAGCGGTCGCTTCTGTGTTTTTTTGTCTTTCAGATGCCATGGACATACTTGACCACAGTATCTGAGGGGTTAAATTCCGACAATAGCGTTATCGTCCATCGCAGACATTAGCCCCAGGTGCCTGCTTAGTGAAACAACAGGCACCAGGCAGCTGTGGTGCTTGCTCTGCTCTGGAGCAGGCAAAATTTTTAAAGACTCAACATCTGTTGTACATGTACAGTGGATGTCGAGAAGGGGTTAGGGGTTCCTTCACGCAAATTTTGATAACTAATTGGGAACGCGGATCGCGCTGCTGTCAGCACGATCCGTGCTCCCTCAGCAGCACAAGGCAGAAGAAAGCAGTGTCTCCCTCCCCCCGTGCCGCTGCCACCAATGAGATGAGGGGAGGGGCTGTGGCCACTGCGCCACCAATGAAGATAACTCTCTCATTAATTCATATACAGGAGGCGGCTGAATCACATAGCCGGCTCCCGACCTCTATGACAAGTAGCTGTGATCTGCGGTAGTTAACCCCTCAGGTGCCGCACCAAAGCCCCAGCATCTTATGGGAAGCAGTTAAGGCTCTGTACTCACCGCTTCCTGGTCCTCGGCTGGAGCCGACAGCAGGAGGAAGAAGATCGCGCTGGCGGCGAGTAGCGGCAGAGTGCAAAGCATGAAAGGTAAGTGTTTATTTTATCAAGCACCAGGCATGGGGTCTGATCTGAAGCAATGTGGGCTAATGGAAGTCTGCTGGGGACTGATGAGAGGCATATGGGGTCTGATTAGGGGTCATTTACATTTGGGTCTGAGCTGAGGTCCTATTAGGGTCTTATGAGCATTGGGGGTCTGATTGGGGCTGTCAACTGGGGTCTGATTGTTGGTCTGACCTAAAGGTCTAATGGAAAAAAAAATTCTTATTGTCCTCCACTAAAACCTAGACGCGTCTTATGGGCCGGTGAGTCTTATAGGGCGAAAAATACAGTACTTGGACTATTTTTTTTTAATGGGGTTTTGTGTTGGCAGTTTTGATTGAATGCAGTTTTTTCCCCTATAGAGAAGAGGATGAAAAAAGCCAGGAAAAAAAAAATAAAAAAATTAAAAAAAACTATTGAGTGAGATCACGGCATCTAAATTCACAAAAACCCAGATGCTCACGCTTTCCGGGGTGTTCTCGCTGAAGAGGCTGAGAGCATTCAAATTGCAATTCCTACTTTGACCACCACGTAGCAGGCCAACATAGGAAATGAGCAATAGACAGTAATAAAGTCATTATAAAAATACATGATTGTTCAAAAAAAAAAAAAAAACTGATTTTATAGGCTCAAATAGGAGCTTCAAAATCATTACAAAAAAAAAAAGTTTAAATTACCCCCCCTTTCTGTATAATAAAAAATAAATACCTAAATAATAAAAAATATAATCATGGGTATCACGTGACTAAAAACACCCATACTATTCGAATATAAAAATATTTTTCCAATATAGTGAATGGCGTAACGGAAAAAGTGGTCAAAATGGCCAATTTGCAATTTTTTCATTGCTTCTCTTACCCAAAAAAACACACACTCCAAAATTATATAAATAAAAACTCCAGATTGTCCCGCAAAAAATGAGCCCCCACTCAGCTCAGCAGATATAACTATAAAACATTTTTGGGGGTCAGAATATGGTGATGGAAAATGTGTTTCTTTTTTTTAAGTTTACATTTATTTTTACAATATTTAGACATAAAAACTATATATATATATATATATATTATATATATATATAGGGTATCTTAATCGTACTGACCCAGAGAATGGAGGGCATGGGTAGTTTTGCCGCAAACGGAACGCCGTGCAAACAAAACCCGTAAAACGGTGGAGAAATTGCATTTATTTTTCAAATTCCACCCCATTTGGAATTTGTTTACCGCTTCCACTACATTGTATGCCATAATTAATGGTCCCATTAGAAAGTACAACTTGGACCGAAAAAATAAGCCCTCATGCAGCTATGCGAGCGGAAATATAAAAAAGTTTGGCATGCAAAAACAAAAAACCTCAGGGTTTAACATACTGCGTTTTTTTTTTTTTCTTTTAAATACCAGACAAAAAATGCCAAACTCAAAAAAGGCTGGTTTGTTTTGTATTTCATAATTCCCAAAGACTTTCAGAAAACATTTGGAGTTAGTATTTTTAAGTAAAACTGCATGAGCAAAAAATGTGCCCTAACGGTCCTGTCACACTACATTTTTCTGGGCATTTATGGGCTTATAAAACAAAAAACATGAAATTCAAGCATTTGTAACATTTTTCAGGTGTTTTTTTAATTCACATTCTACTTGTTTTTTTCAGACTTTTTTCCTCTAGAGAACTCAATAGGAAACACCTGAAAAAAATGCACATCCAAGTATGTTGCAATTTGAAAATAATGCCAAGGTACAAAAAAAAAGTTGGAAAATTGTCTTAAAATGCCACTACTGAAATCAGGACGTTTGATAATTTCCTATTGCCAACATGTAACATTTATACATAAGGGATCGCTCACACGAACGTGTGCTGCCCGTTGCCGTATTGTGGACTGCTTTGTGTGAACGAGCTCTAAAGTGAAAGAACTCTGAGGCTGGTTTGATTTAATATAAATATAATATGGGTGCATTTTGGCTCCCACATTACAGCAGCAAGTCCCAGGTAAATTTGAGTCAATATGTTTTACCTTTGTAAAAAGAAATCCCAAATTTACAGAAAATTTGGTAAAAATGGCTATTTTCTCATTTTGAATTTCTATGCTTTTAAGACAGCTTTTAAGACATGCTTTATCAACATTCACCACATGTCTAAGTTATGTTGGCATCATTTTTAAATGTAATTTTTTTTTTTTTTTTAGGACGTTAGAAGGTTCAGAATTTTAAAAGCAATTTTTAACATTTTTAACCCCTTCAGGACACAGCCTTATTTCACCTTAACCACCTCCAGTCCGCCCATAGACTATAAATGTCCGGGAGGTGGTTCTATATTTCTGAATGGACGTTCCAGAAACTGCAGCTGCACGCTAATACAGGGAGTGCAGAATTATTAGGCAAATGAGTATTTTGACCACATCATCCTCTTTATGCATGTTGTCTTACTCCAAGCTGTAAAGGCTCGAAAGCCTACTACCAATTAAGCATATTAGGTGATGTGCATCTCTGTAATGAGAAGGGGTGTGGTCTAATGACATCAACACCCTATATCAGGTGTGCATAATTATTAGGCAACTTCCTTTCCTTTGGCAAAATGGGTCAAAAGAAGGACTTGACAGGCTCAGAAAAGTCAAAAATAGCGAGATATCTTGCAGAGGGATGCAGCACTCTTAAAATTGCAAAGCTTCTGAAGCGTGATCATCGAACAATCAAGCGTTTCATTCAAAATAGTCAACAGGGTCGCAAGAAGCGTGTGGAAAAACCAAGGTGCAAAATAACTGCCCATGAAAAGTCAAGCGTGCAGCTGCCAAGATGCCACTTGCCACCAGTTTGGCCATATTTCAGAGCTGCAACATCACTGGAGTGCCCAAAAGCACAAGGTGTGCAATACTCAGAGACATGGCCAAGGTAAGAAAGGCTGAAAGACGACCACCACTGAACAAGACACACAAGCTGAAACGTCAAGACTGGGCCAAGAAATATCTCAAGACTGATTTTTCTAAGGTTTTATGGACTGATGAAATGAGAGTGAGTCTTGATGGGCCAGATGGATGGGCCCGTGGCTGGATTGGTAAAGGGCAGTGAGCTCCAGTCCGACTCAGACGCCAGCAAGGTGGAGGTGGAGTACTGGTTTGGGCTGGTATCATCAAAGATGAGCTTGTGGGGCCTTTTCGGGTTGAGTATGGAGTCAAGCTCAACTCCCAGTCCTACTGCCAGTTTCTGGAAGACACCTTCTTCAAGCAGTGGTACAGGAAGAAGTCTCCATCCTTCAAGAAAAACATGATTTTTCATGCAGGACAATGCTCCATCACACGCGTCCAAGTACTCCACAGCGTGGCTGGCAAGAAAGGGTATAAAAGAAGAAAATCTAATGACATGGCCTCCTTGTTCACCTGATCTGAACCCCATTGAGAACCTGTGGTCCATCATCAAATGTGAGATTTACAAGGAGGGAAAACAGTACACCTCTCTGAACAGTGTCTGGGAGGCTGTGGTTGCTGCTGCACGCAATGTTGATGGTGAACAGATCAAAACACTGACAGAATCCATGGATGGCAGGCTTTTGAGTGTCCTTGCAAAGAAAGGTGGCTATATTGGTCATGATTTGTTTTTGTTTTGTTTTTGAATGTCAGAAATGTATATTTGTGAATGTTGAGATGTTATATTGGTTTCACTGGTAAAAATAAATAATTGAAATGGGTATATATTTGTTTTTTGTTAAGTTGCCTAATAATTATGCACAGTAATAGTCACCTGCACACACAGATATCCCCCTAAAATAGCTAAAACTAAAAACAAACTAAAAACTACTTCCAAAAATATTCAGCTTTGATATTAATGAGTTTTTTGGGTTCATTGAGAACATGGTTGTTGTTCAATAATAAAATTAATCCTCAAAAATACAACTTGCCTAATAATTCTGCACTCCCTGTAGTGCAGCTGCTGATCGGGTTGCTCGCTGTCAGTGACAGCAGGGCAACCCTTACAGAAGGCAGGGACAGTGCCCAGGTGTACCTGCCTTCTGGATCTCTGCATACACAGTGTATGCAGAGCAGGAAGCGCTATGCGCTTCCTGTTCCGGCCCGGCGGTCATGTGACCACCAGGACCAGAGAGTGCAGGAGCTGTGATGTGAGCAGTATAGTGCTGTACAGCCTCTCTGGAGGGTGCATTTCTCCTGTAACTGGGGCTACTATGTCAGCCCCAGTTAAAGGAGAAATGAACAGTGAAAAAAATGAAAAAAAGTGAAGTAAATGTCCCCCAGAGGTCTTGTGAGGGACGAAAAGTGTAGAATAAAAAATAAAGTGTTAAAAAAATAAAATAAAAGTATGTCCCACAAAATAGTACCAATAAAACAGTCACCTAATCCCACAAAAAATGAGCCCCTGCATAAGAAAATCTCTCAAAAAATAAAATAAAATATCGCTCTCAGAACATGGACACATTAAAACATAATTTTTTTGCTTCAAAAATGCTATTATTGTGTAAAACTTTAACAAATAAGAAAAAGTACTCATATTAGGTATCGCCACATCCGTAACAATCTGCTCTATAAAAATGTCACTTGACTGAACCCCTCAGGTGAACGCTGTAAAAATAAATAAATAAAAACTGTGCTAAAACAACCAATTTTTGGGTCACCTTGCCCCATAAAGTGTTATAATCAATGATCAAAAAATCATATGCATCAAAAAATAGTACCAATAAAACTGGCACCTTATCCCCTAGTTTCCAAAATGGGATCACTTCTTGGGAGTTTCTACTGTAAGGGTGCATCAGGGGGGCTTGAAATGGAACATGGCATCTAAAAACCATGTGGAGTTTCTTTTCTTCTGCACCCTGCCGTGTGCCCATACAGCAGTTTATGACCACATGTATGGTGTTTCTGTAAACTGCAGAATCTGGGTAATAAATATTGAGTTTTGTTTGGCTATTAAACATCGATGTGTTAAAGAAAAATTGAATTAAAATGGAAAATCTGCCAAAAAAGTGAAATTTAAAAATTTGATCTTTATTTTCCTTTAATTCTTGTGGAAGAGTTAAAAAAAAGTTTGTAAAATCGTTTAAGTAACTTGAGGGGTGTAGTTTCTACAATGGGGTAATTTATGGGGGTATCCACTATGTAGACCCCACAAAGTGACTTCAGACCTGAACTGGTCCTTAAAAAGTGGGTTTTGGCAATTTTCTTAAAAATTTGAAGAATTGCTTCTAAACTTCTAAGCCTTCTAATGTCCTAAAAAAATAAAATGACATTTCCAAAATGATGCCAACATAAAGTAGACATATGGGGGATGTTAATAAATATTTTATGGAGGTATCAGTTTCTGTTTTAAAAGCAGAGAAATAGAAATTTAGAAAAATTGCTAATTTTTCAAAATTTAGGATAAAAAAAAAAAAAAAAAAAAAGTGAAATATATTGACTCAAATTTATGACTATCATGAAGTACAATGTGTCACGAGAAAACAATCTCTGAATGACTTGGATAAGTAAAGGCGTTCCAAAATTATTACCACATAAAGTGACATATGTCAGTTTTGCAAAAGGCCTGGTCAGGAAGGGGGCAAATGGCTCAGATGGGAAGTGGTTAAGGACCAGGCCATTTTTTGCAAATCTGACTAGTGTCACTTTAAGTGCGGATAACTTTAAAACGCTTTTACTTATCCAGGCCATTCTGAGATTGTTTTTTCGTCACATATTGTACTTCATGACACTGGTAAAATTGACAAAAAAAAATTCATTTTTATTTATAAAAAAAATAACAAATGTACCAAAATTTGGGAAAAATTAGCAAATTTCTAACTTTCAATTTCTCTACTTCTACAATACATAGTAATAACTACTTAACCCCTTCAAGACACAGCCTTATTTCACCTTAAGGACCAGGTCATTTTTTGCAAATCTGACCAGTGTCACTTTAAGTGCTGATAACTTTAAAACGCTTTGACTTATCCAGGCCGTTCTGAGATTGTTCTTTCGTCACATATTGTACTTCATGACACTGGAAAAACTAAGTCCCCCAATTATTTTTTTTTGCATAAAAAAAATACCTAATTTACCCAAAATTTTGAAAAATTAGCAAATTTCAAAGTTTCAGTTTCTCTACTTCTGTAATACATAGTAATACCCCCAAAAATTGTGATGACTTTACATTCCCCATATGTGTACTTCACGTTTGAATTATTTTGGGAATCATATTTTATTTTTTGGGGATGTTACAAGGCTTAGAAGTAGGGATCGACCAATATTGATTTTTTAGGGCCGATACCGATAATTTGTGAACTTTCAGGCCGATAGCCGATAATTTATACCGATATTCTGGGAATTTTCATTTTTGAAAAAAAAAAAAAAAATTCCCACAAATCTGCTGAAAATTAATGTTTATTGTTAATGTGTATTTTTTTTTGTAAATCTTTCTTTTTCATTTATATTTAATATTTTGGTGTTTTTATTTTTAACTAACTTTTAGCCCCCTTAGGGACTAGAACCCTTGTCCTATTCACCCTGATAGATCTCTATCAGGGTGAATAGGAGCTCACACTGTTCCTGCTGCTGTGTGCTTTGTGCACACAGCAGCATGGAGCTTATCATGGCAGCCAGGGCTTCAATAGCATCCTGGCTGCCATGGTAACCGATCAGAGGAGCAGGGGAGAGGGAATCCTGTGGGGGGGGGCGCACTGCGACTGGGGTGGGGGGGCCCTATGCGCCACCAATGCTTAATACTGGGAGGGCTTGGGGGGGAGGCGCACTGCGCCACCAATGCTTAATACTGGGGGGGGAGGGGGGGCGCACTGCGCCACCAATGTCTAATACTGGGGGGCGCACTGCTCCACCAATGAAGCTTAATCTCTAATTTATTCATATACAGGAGGCGGAAGCTGGCTGCAGGATCACATAGCCGGCTCCCGACCTCTATGAGCAGTAGCTGCGATCCGCGGCACCTGAAGGGTTAACTACCGCAGATCGCAGCTACATATCATAGAGGTCGGGAGCCGGCTATGTGATCCTGCAGCCAGCTCACGCCTCCTGTATATGAATAAATGAGAGATTAAGCTTCATTGGTGGCGCAGTGGCCATAGCTCCTCCCCTCTTGTCCCCTGTCCTTTCATTGGCGGCAGCAGCACAGGGGGAGGAGACACTGCTTCCTTCTCCCCTGTGCTGCTGCTGAGGGAACACGGAGAGCGCTGACAGCAGCGCGATCTGTGTTCCCCATACGCTATCGGAATATCGGCAAAATAAATGCAGATACCGATAGCGTTCAAAATCCTGAATATCGGCCGATAATATCGGTAAATCCGATAATCGGTCGATCCCTACTTAGAAGTTTAGAAGCAAATCTTGAAATTTTTCAGAAATCCAATTTTTAGGGACCACTACAGCTCTGAAGTCACTTTGCGAGGCTTACATAATAGAAACCACCCAAAAATGACCCCATTCTATAAACTACACCCCTCAAGGTATTCAAAACTGATTTTACAAACTTTGTTAACCCTTTAGGTGTTGCACAAGAGTTATTGGCAAATGGGGATGAAATTTGAGAATTTCATTTTTTTTGCCTAATTTTCCATTTTAACCACTAACAAAGCAAGGGTTAACAGCCAAACAAGACTATCTTTATTGCCCTGACTCTGCCGTTTACAGAAACACACCATATGTGGCCGTAAACTA
Organism: Bufo gargarizans; assembly: GCF_014858855.1. Lineage (NCBI taxonomy): Eukaryota > Metazoa > Chordata > Amphibia > Anura > Bufonidae > Bufo > Bufo gargarizans. The sequence goes on from NC_058080.1 coordinate 317,492,997, forward strand.
CTGTACGGCCACACAGCGGTGCGTAGAGTGAAAGGTGCGCCGTTTGGTTTTTGTAAGGCAGATTTTGCTGGACTGTTTTTTTGACACCATGTCCCATTTGAAGCCCCCTGATGCACCCCTAGAGCAGAAACTCCCTAAAAGTGACCCCATCTAAGAAAGTATACCCCTCAAGGTATTCAAAACTGATTTTACAAACTTAACCCTTTAGGTGTTGCACAAGATTTAATGGAAAATAGAGATACAATTTCAAAATTTCACTTTTTTGGCAGATTTTCCATTTTAATATTTTTTTTTCCAGTTACAATGCAAGGGTTAACAGCCAAACAAAACTCATTATTTATGGCCCTGATTCTGTAGTTTACAGAAACACCCCATATGTGGTGGTAAACTGCTGTACGGGCACACGGCAGGGCGCAGAAGGAAAGGAATGCCATACGGTTTTTGGAAGGCAGATTTTGCTGGACTGTTTTTTTTTTTTACACCATGTCCCATTTGAAGCCCCCCTGATGCACCCCTAGAGTAGAAACTCCCAAAAAGTGACCCCATTTTAGAAACTACGGGATAGGGTGGCAGTTTTGTTGGTACTAGTTTAGGGTACATATGATTTTTGGTTGCTCTATATTACACTTTTTGTGCGGCAAGGTAACAAGAAATAGCTTTTTTGGCATCTTTTTTTTTTATTGTTATTTACAACATTCATCTGACAGGTCAGATCATGTGGTAATTTTATAGAGCAGGTTGTCACGGACGTGGAGATACCTAATATGTATACAATTTTTTTTATTTACGTTTTACACAATGATTTCATTTTTAAAACAAAACAAAAAGTTTTAGTTTCTCCATAGTCTAAGAGCCATAGTTTTTACAGTTTTGGGGCGATTATCTTAAGTAGGGTCTCATTTTTTGCGAGATGAGATGACGGTTTGATTAGCACTATGTTGGGGTGCATATGACTTTTTGATCGCTTGCTATTACACTTTTTGTGACGTAAGATGACAAAAAATTGCTTTTTTTACACCGTTTTTATTTTTTTACGGTGGTCATCTGAGGGGTTAGGTCATGTGATATTTTTATAGAGCCGGTCGATACGGACGCGGCAATACCTAATATGTATACTTTTTTAAATTTATATAAGTTTTACACAATGATTTCATTTTTGAAACAAAAAAAATGATGTTTTAGTGTCTCCATAGTCTAAGAGCCATAGTTTTTTCAGTTTTTGGGCGATTATCTTAAGTAGGGTCTAATTTTTTGCGGGATGAGATGACGGTTTAATTGTTACAAATTTGGCGTACATGCGACTTTTTTGATCACTTTTATTACCTTTTTTTGGGGAAGTAAGGTGGGCAAAATTTCTATTTCATCATAGTTTTTTATTTTTTATTTGTATGGCGTTCACCGTTCGGGAAAAGTAAAATGACCGTTTTATAGATCAGGTCGTTACGGACGCGGCGATACCAAACATGTGTAGGGAATTTTATTTTTCTCATGTTTAATCAGTGATGTGTATTTTTATTTTTATTTTTTACTTTTTTTCACTTTTTTTTTTTGACCCAGACCCACTTGGTTCTTGAAGATCCAGTGGGTCTGATGTCTGTATAATACAGTACAATATATATTGTACTGTACTATATTTTACTTACACTGAACAGATCTATGCTTTTAGCACCATGGACAGCAGGACACATGAGAAGGCGTCCTGTTGCCATGGGAACCTTCCCCGTCTGCTCAGTAGTGATCAGAACTGCGCAGACAGGGAAGGGTAAGGACGGGGCTCTCGGGGGGCTGTCTGGGGGCTCTCTCCCTCTCCATCGGGGGGCTGCAAAGGTACAGCAGCCCTCCGATGGGAGAGGGAGGGAGCTCCCTGAGCTGTTAACCTTTTCCATACCGCGGTCCATACGGTTTTTGGAAGGCAGATTTTGCTGGACTGTTTTTTTGACACCATGTCCCATTTGGAGCCCCCCTGATGCACCCCTAGAGTAGAAACTCAATAAAAGTGACCCCATCTAAGAAACTACACCCCTCAAGGTATTAAAAACTGATTTTACAAACGTCGTTAACCCTTTCGGTGTTCCACAAGAGTTATTGGCAAATGGAGATGAAACTCCCAAAAAGTGACTCCATTTTAGAAACTACGGGATAGGGTGGCAGTATTGTTGGTACTAGTTTAGGGTACATATGAGTTTTGGTTGCTCTATATTACACTTTTTGTGAGGCAAGGTAACAAGAAATAGCTGTTTTGGCACAGTTTTAATTTTTTATTATTTACAACATTCATCTGACAGGTTAGATCATGTGATATTTTTATAGACAGGGGGCTGGATCTCACAGGCTCGTCACCGGAAGGCAGCGCGATGCCTTCCTTAGGCATCGCGCTGCTTCCATGCCTTCCTTAGGCATCACGCTGCTTCCATGCCATCGGGTCCCCCCTACAGCCGCATGGGGACCCGATGGCACCGCCACCAGCAGCCGCAAACCGCAGGTCTGAATTGACCTACGGTTTGCGGCGATTGCTGACACGGGGGTCACGGGACCCCCCCGCGCATTTAGCCAAGGTGCCTGCTCAATGATTTGAGCAGGCACCGGGTTCCGATCACCGCCCGCCGGGCGGCGGTGATCGGAAATACAGAGGACGTACCCGTACTCCCTGTGTCCTTAAGTACTAGGACATCAGGGCGTACCGGTAGGCCCCGTGTCCTGAATAGGTTAAGAAAATTTCCAAGACTTGCCTTTTTAATGACCAATTCAGGTATAAAGTCACTTTGTAGGACTTACATTGTAGAAACCACCCATAAATTACTCCAACTAAACCCTTAAGTCGCATTATGTTGGCACCGGACGCGTGCTCCCTGCAAGTGCTCCCCTCAAGTCGAATGGGTCTCGATCCTTCCCGGCCAATGCACAGAATGGCCGCACAGCGGCCATCTGCAAGAGGCCTTGAAGAGTAACTAAACTTTTAATTAATTTTCTTTAAAATGTCCCAAAAATATGTATTTTTTTATATATATTTTATTTATTGATTGTGACTTTTTACTAGACATATTTCCCCCTAAAGCCCTAATTTCCTGCTCGCTTTAAATTCACTGGTCTCCACATCGCTGACTTGATAATAGGGCCGCAGAGAACAGAGTACGGGAGGGTGCACAAATTGCTGCTCCTGTCTGTGCTCCCCGAAGCTGGCTAAATCCTGGCATAGCACATGGGTACTCCGTAACAATGTGCTATATGCCAAGATTAGCTGAGCGGAGCGGGTTCCAGCCTATGCCTGCTTCGCTAAACTAAAAGTCCTACTGCATGTAAGCTTTTAGCTTAGCGAAGCAGGCACAGCTTGCTTTTTTTTTTTTTTTTTTTTTGCAGATTTTCCATTTGAATGCATTTTTCCTGTAACAATGCAAGGCCTAACCCTAAAACAAACCTCAGTATTTATTACTGATTTTGCAGTTTACAAAAACACCCTATATGTGGTCATAAACTGCTGTGTGGGCATATGTCAGGGCTCAGAAGGGAAGGCACACCATATGGTTTTTGGAGGGCAGATTTAGCTGGAATGGTATTTGGGCGCCATGTCAGAGACCGTAAGGTACTCCTACAGTAGAAACCCCTTATAAGTGACCCCATTTAGGAAACTACACCCCTCAAGGAATTTAATGAAGGGTGTAGCGAGTGCTTTGACCTGACAGTTGTTTCATAGAATTTAGAAGCACTTGGTCGTGAAAATGAAAAATTTTATTTTTTGCAATAAAATGTTGCTTTAGCCTCAGATTTCCATTTTCACAAGGGGTAACAGGAGAAAAAGCACCCCAAATTTTGTTAAGAATTCTCTCCTGAATACGGTAACACCCCATATATAGTGGCAAACTGCTGTATGGGTACACGACAGGACTCAGAAGGTAAAGAGCACCATTTGGCTTTTAGAAACCACACACACCTGCAGTGAACTGCAGGGGTCTAGTGAGCATTTTGACACAACAGTCTCTTCATAGAATTTATAAATATCTTGGCTGTGAACATAAAATATTAAACTTTATTTTTTTTTAATAGGAAAATGTCGCTTTAGGCCCAGAGTTTCCATTTTTTAAGAGGTTACATGAGAAAAGGGACCTCACAATTTGTTACACATTTCTTCCAGAATACGGCAGCACCTCATATGTAGTTCTAAACGGCTGTGTGTATACACTGCAGGATTCAGAAGTGAAAGAGCACCATGGGCGTTTGAGGCCTAGTTTAGTGATTTATACAACTGAGGATCTGAAGTGAAATAAAAAAAAATAAAAAAAAACATACCCTCACAGAATTTACCAAGGTTTGTAGTGAGCAATTTACCAAGGTTTGTAGTTTTTTAAGCCGGATGAGGTGACATTTCCATTAGTATCATTTTGGGGTACATACATTTTGATCTCTCAATATTATGATTTTTGTGAAGCATGGTGACTAAAAATGGCTCTTCTGGCACAGTTTTTATTTATTTTTACAGTGTTCACATGATGTGGTAGATCATGTGATATTTCTATAGAAAGCATGTTTTTCCTGTTTTTCTGTCGCCATTTTCTGAGCTTCATTTTTCTAGTGATAGTCTTGAGTGAGGGCTCGTTTTTTGCAGGATGAGTTGACGTTTTAATTGATATTTTGAGGTACATAGTACTTTTTGAAGGCTTGTAGAGATAAGCAAATTTCATATTTTGAAATGCGTTCACGCTTCGTTAACTGTAGAAGGTGAATTACTTTATGGATTCCGTTACCACGGACCATAACGCAATTCCATGACGGAATACTTTTAGAGGCATTTAGTTATTCATTCCATCATAATAGAAGTCTACGGCGTTCACTTGACAGGATAGATCATATGATATTTTTATAGAGTCGCTTGTTACCGACATGGTGATACCCAATAGGTCTTTTTTTTATTTTTTATTGTACAGTACATTAAAGGGACAGTTTTTTTTTTATTATTTACTTGAAACTCTTAATTTTTAAAAACACCTTTTTTTTTTTATTTGTCCCAGTATGGGATTTCAACTTTTCAGGGTTTGATTCCTGTTTCAGTGCAGTACAATACATGCTGCACTGCACTGCACTGAGCTCTCAGTATTAAACTGACAGTTCACCTATGAGACCAGCCTGAGTGCTGGGCCTCATAGACCTCTATAGATGCTGGGCCCCAAGGCCTTTGCAAGGCCTGGGAATGTCAAAACAGCCATTTGGACAATACCACTGCAGCGTGGGGATCCAAAGGGGTGAGAGAGGGAGCCCCTCCCTCTGCAAACCTCCTATATGCCAGTCAGCAATGACAGGGATATATAAGGGGTTAATTTGCACGCCATCGACATTTGTAGTGATGCCGGCAGATACAGCAGGAAACCAGTCATTAACAGCTGGGCTCCTGCCGCTAATCGCTGTACATGTACGGTGCATGTCAGGGAGGGGTTTAACTGTATGGCCAGGTTCTCATTGGGTGCCTGGGTTCTTCTGCCTTTGCATTTTCAATAATTCCAGCATAAAGAGAGAAACCCCTAAAACAACTATTTTTATTGGTATACTTTAAAAAGGATCCCGGTTGGGTCCACTATATATGACACAAAGAATATACACACACACAGAATAGTGTAACCGATATTCACATCCAGAATAAATTAATGGCCTGGGGTGAGGGGATAATTATCCCTATATCTACCCCTATCCTATGACCTCAGCCCAGGGAGGGCCCCTGAAGGTGGAGACCCCCTGTCCATGTACCTATTCTACTGCCCCTCACAGGTCCCTATAAGGGTGTAGTGGGATTGGGTCTAGATTTCCCCAGGTAAGAGGTAGGATAATAGTTAATCACACATATATCGATCAGCTGGATGGAATAACAAACGAACAAATACAATTAGTACAGACATATACAAAACATACGATTGGTAAGGGTTGATTAGATAATCACACACCTTAGCTACCTTGACGCGTTTCCCCCATGACAGTGCTATGGGATCATCAGGAGGTAAAATAAAAAACTATAGGACTATAAAGAAAAAAATGCAACTATATAGATACTAGCGTACGGCCAGATCACACATAAAGGTGCTAAGGGATAAATACCGGCATACAGCCAGGTCGCATAGACAGAATAGGATAATTGCTCTACATTTAATAGATACAGGGGGATATGATTAGGCCAATGGGTATGCTAGATAGCATTATATTAGGCCAATTATATGTACGTTTTGATAATCGTACCTGCATCAGACTCCTTTAGAGGTCCAAGGTATATTCCGCATCAGTTCGCAAATGCGTTCAGGTGATAGGGATGATCACAGCCAGGTATTAATACTGTTTTCCCCCTAACATGGAGTCCTGGTAAGGCCCACAATATTGGAGTCCTTCCCTCTGTTCCTATTCCCCCTTTGCATTTTCAACATGTAAAAAAATAAAATAAAATATTGGCCGAGTGTAACCTGAATAGGAATTTATGAATCTCCATGCACACTTATGGAAGAAGTTATCAAGATGGGTGCTGCATACGATGGACTTAATCTCAAGTTCCCTAGAGTAAATGACCCACGCAACGTGTAAAAGGGCAAAAATCTGAGCAAAAAAAAAAATTGGTGCAAAGCTACCCTCCCCCCCCCATTGGTTTATTGTCCTCTGCAGTTTTGAAGACCAGCTGCATTTCCTTTTATAACATAATGTATTCTCACCAACAAAAAACAGAACTCCCAGAATAGGGGATACGAGGATTTGTTCAAGGAGAACTTTCTTCACTACCACTTGTGTTGTTGCTCCAGGTAATAGGCGATCCAGCCAAATATACCAGTAGTGATCCAATGGCCCAAGACAAACGCCAACGATAAACATCCTACCTGTGTAAACACAGGAATATAAAGAATACCCCACAGAAAAGGTTTACAAAATGCTAACAATAAATACAATACTGCAAAAAGCATATAAGTATATTCAAATCTACACAGTCTAGGGCGTAAGACTAATCACACGCTAATATTTTCCCATAAAACTATTAAGAATCAATGTTTCCCATAAAACTATTAAGAGCAAGTTAGGCTACTTTCACACTTGCGTTCAGAGCGGATCCGCTCATATAATGCAGACGGTGGCTCCGTTCAGAACAGATCCGTCTGCATTATATTGTTAAAAAATTTCTAAGTGTGAAAGTAGCCTCACACGGATCCGTCCAGACTTTACATTGAAAGTCAATGGGGGACGGATCCGTTTGAAAATTTAGACATAGTGTGTCATCTTCAAACGGATCCGTCCCTATTGACTTACATTGTAAGTCTGGACGGATCCGCTTGCCTCCGCACAGCCAGGCGGACACCCGAACGCTGCAAGCAGCGTTCAGGTGTCCGCCTGCTGAGCGGAGCGGAGGCTGAACGCTGCCAGACTGATGCATTCTGAGCGGATCCGCGTCCACTCAGAATGCATTAGGGCTGGACGGATGCGTTCAGGGCCGCTTGTGAGCCCCTTTAAACGGAGCTCACAAGCGGACACCCGAACGCTAGTGTGAAAGTAGCCTAAGCCGCTGCCAGACATCTCTGGTTCTGGTTTATCTCTCCAAGAACAAAGGGATCAGGCTTGTTGAAATCCAACAGGCTGAACCTTATGTTCCTCAGCATCTGTTCCAGAGCACTAGTGAGACTTCATTTGGAGTATTGTGCTCAGTACTGGAGACCATATCTCCAGAAGGATATTGATACTTTGGAGAGAGTTCAGAGAAGAGCTACTAAACTGGTACATGGATTGCAGGATAAAACTTACCAGGAAAGGTTAAAGGACCTTAACATGTATAGCTTGGAAGAAAGAAGAGACAGAGGGGATATGATAGAAACTTTTAAATACATAAAGGGAATCAACAAGGCAAGAGGAGAGAATATTTAAAAGAAGAAAAACTGCTACAAGAGGACATAGTTTTAAATTAGAGGGGCAAAGGTTTAAAAATAATATCAGGAAGTATTACTTTACTGAGAGAGTAGTGGATGCATGGAATAGCCTTCCTGCAGAAGTGGTAGCTGCAAATACAGTGGAGGAGTTTAAAGGGCTTCTGTCACCCCATTAAGCCGTACCTCTCTTCAATCTGCGCAGGCGCACTGAGAGGCGGCCACTCGCTCGGCCGCTCCATCCTCAATGCGCCTGCGCCGATGACGTCACATCTACACCCGGCGCAGGCGCATTGAGGAGCGAGCGGCCGAGTGAGTGGCCGCCTCTCAGTGCGCCTGCGCAGATTGAAGAGAGGTACGGCTGCGGCGCAGGCGCCAGATATTGAATCAAAACAGGCAGGGCCAGCAGAGAAAGATCCCGTCCACTGGCCCTGTCAATCAACAAGCAGAGGGGGCGTCATTACCATCGGAGGATGCGGCTGCTACCAGCAAGTAGCCGCCCTACTTGCTGGTAGCAAGGTAATTTACATATTTCAAAAATCGATTTTTAACAAATTCTACTGAACGAAAATCATTAATTAGCTTATGTATGATGAGATCGCAGTGTAGGGATTATTAGTAAAGGAAGAAAAAAAAACGGTTTAATGGGGTGACAGAAGCCCTTTAAAGGGAACCTGTCACCAGTTTTATTGTGTCCTAACTAAGGCTACTTTCACACTTGCGGCAGGACGGTCCGACAGGCTGTTCACCATGTCGGATCCGTCCTGCGGCTATTTCGCCGTGTCGCCGCTCCGTCCCCATTGACTATAATTTGCACAAGCTGCTAGGTCAGTACAACATTGTTAAGCCTCTGGGGCTAGGAGGAGGATTTTAGTTGTGTTTTGAGCTAGTAAAAAAAAAAAAAAAAAGAAAAACATTTACAATTTTTTAAAATTCTCACAAGTATAAAAATGACTGAAATCACCGAAAAAAGGGCACAAAAATGATTTACGTAATTGAAAGAAAATGGCCCGGTCACGAACTGTTTGCATCTTGCTTTCTGCCTCAGTTGGAGTATTTCCCGACATGTACTTCTGCAAGTTTTTTACGTACACTGTACAAACATACGCTGCCCACTGAATCCAACATCTTCACCCTAATCTACAGAGACCTATCTGTTTCCACATTTATTGAGTTTCAGATACAACCCCCTCTCGAATGACCCCTTAACAGTCTTGGATACAAGCCTTCTCTTGTGCCTCCCCTCTATTCATGTACCTCTTTCGACAAGCACTTACTCCTTTTCCTGCCTGTACTTTTGTCTGTGCCACACTTCTATCATTGTTAGGCCCCATACGGATGCAAAATGGACAGCATCCGTATTTTGCATATCTGTGATTAGCGGACCGCAAAACAGATACGGTCATGTGCACGGGGCCTTACACTGCGTTCACCCCATGTTGATTCCTACGTAAAGAGAACGTGTCTACCTGTCCGCAGCCAGTCTCGTCTTCTATCTGGGTCTTTCCTGACCTCTCGAGTCTGTTGAATTATGTCTCCGAGGCTAAGAAGTACCCCAGCGCTCACTGTGTTAGTAACCAGCAAATTCTGCCCCTTGAACATCTTTCGCCAGCAGCCTGCAAATCTGTTCAGTATAAGCCGACCCTGGCGAGACATGGCTTTCACCAGGCTGCAGCCGACAGAAGGGAGGCCACACAATATATCTATATATCTGGAGGAAGAGAGAGAAACGTAATGTCAGTACACAGCGAACTCTACCACCACCCAACTTAAAGGGGCTGTCCAGTGACATTTTTTATATATGGCTCACAATGGGTTAAAAAAAACTCGCACTCCCTGGTCCACTGTCACTCCGACACTGCTCCTATCCCTACTGCTCTCCACTTCTGGTCCTGTCTCGACACAGGAAATGTCAGCCAATCACTGGCTAGGACAGGTCACAGCTACAGCCAGCGATTGGCTGATCTTACATTTCTAGTGTATCGGTGAGGAGGAGTGTGGCTTCATTTTTAACTTTTAACCTCCTCTGAGCAATAAATAAAAATTAATTCTACAGGACAACCTCTCTAGTTACAGATAGACCAGAGGTCGGACGTCTTTCAGATCTCAAGAGCAAAGCTCCCAAATCTGACATCTGAGGCATAGAGACTTTTTCTACTGCATGGCTGGCAGTCAAGTCGCCAGAAGGGTCAACCGTACAATAGTCTGTTATATGGTTGCCTCAGCAACTGTACCATCATGATGCAGGAGCGGGTCTCTACCCCCAATTTCAGATTAGGAAGAGAATATACCTGCCGGTTGCAACGGGCAGTCTAATATTGGGACACAAATGACAGTAAAACTGGCTCTTTAGGCTCATTTCAGACAAGCGTGTTTACTGTGGAAAAAAATATTCGTGCGACAGTGTGACTTCCTTCTGCTCTTTTCACAGCACCATATGGCATTATAAAGATTTATAATGCTGTGTGTCTCTGCCAGATCTTGCATCTACTGAACTGTACTGACATAGTCCTATCCCTATAATTCAGTAGATACAGGTCAGGCAGAGTTACACTGCATTATAAATCTTTATAATGCCGTATGGTCCTGTGAAAGGAGTAGAATCCGTAACAGGAAGTCACACTGAGCATGTTCACCTGAAATTAGCCTTATTGTATTGGGTGGTGAATTACACTAGTACACCCAGCCCTGCAGGAGCCAGTCGCTAGCCAACAGGGGACCAGAAATCCTGGAAGCCCAAAAAGTGCATGCGAATATGGAAGTACACCTAACCACAATGCAAATTAATCAAAGCTGAACAACTTTTTAAAGGGGTTATCCGAGACTAAAAAATGTCTCCCATATGCCCGAGCCCCTCACACTGAATCTACTTACCTGGTTCCCCATGCCGCTCCAGCTTCTCCCTGTGCGCGGATGAAAACATCCAGTGTCAGGGGAGCAGCCAATGGCAGGCGGTGACGGGGACAAGCCTTCCCTAGTGTCACTGGTGACACCAGGGAGGCTCGTCCCTGTCTGCCATTGGTTGCTCCACCAGACAACGGATGTTTTCATCCGCGCACAGGGAGAAGCTGCAGAGGCGGTGCTGGGACCAGGAGCGGCATGGGGAACCAGGTAAGTAGATTCAGTGTCAGGGGCTCGGGCATATGGGGGACACTTTAGTCTCGGATAACCCCTTTAAGGCCTTGTTCACAAGTGGATTTCATCCCCAAATGCTGGCCAGAATATACATAATCTCCAGCAAGGCATGAGTATGAGGTATTTTAGGTTAGTTTTCAAGGATTTTAATACTGATGACTAACTAGTGTTGAGCGTAGTGAGCTGCAGATGCTTCATCCGAAGTCGATTCGTTCAAAACTTCGGAATTATACTGTGCAAAGATTAGTCTCCATACAGTATTAGAATGTATGGGCTCCAATAAGCTGGTTAGTTATTTACCGAGTATCTCAGAACCAAAGCCGAGTTTGGTTTCAAGTTTTAAAGCGGTTTTCCACTTTAAAAATCAACTACTGAAGTTATTCAACGAGTCACACGCGACTTAGTGACTAACCTACTTCGGCTCATTGGAGCCCATACATTCTAATGCTGTATGGAGACGAACCTTCGTACAGTATTATTCCGAAGCTTTGAACAAAGCGACTTCGGATGAAGCTCGACACTACTGATGACCTGTCCACTGGATAGGTCATCAGTATCTGATCGGTGGGGTTCTGATAATTGGGACCCCCGCCTTTCAGCTGCTCTCACAGCTTTTCCTAGGCCAGTGATGACATGTTCATCGGTTCCATGGCCTCAGCACAGCCGCTATACAATGTACCGCACTGTGAGAAGGCAGTGGCGCACACAGGACAGTGCCTTCTCAAACTGCTGATCGGCGGGGGTCCCGGGTGTTGGACCCCCACTCGTCAGATACTGATTGACCTATCCTGAATCTTGGTAAAGCCTTTTAATAAGCTCTGAAAAAGCATGAATTGATGACCATGCATATTCCAGGCTAAAAAGCATTAGGAGCTTCAATGGCTGAAATCGAATTTCTACTGTAGACTGTGCAAACACTAGGCAATAGTGAATGATGAGGGCTGACACCTCGTATACTACAGACTATGGAAAGCAGTCACGTGGCAGAATCCCGCACCAGTCCGGTGTTCCGGAATTTTCTGCTACCCGGAAAATTTTGCTACCCACGTCACTTCCGGTAGTGACGTGGGAGGTGTGTCACCTACCTCGGCTCCTCATTGGCTCTGCCGGGGGTTGGTGGCGCAGGCGCAGAGGATTCCCAAGTAGCGTGAACGCGCCGAGCGCATGCGCAGTGGGCCGGAATTTTCTGCTACCTTCGGCTCCTACTGCGCCTGCGCCGAACCATCTTGTTTAGCAAGCGGAAGGTAGCAGAAGATTCCGGTCTACTGCGCATGCACGAAGCCGGAATTTTCTGCTACCTTCGGCCCCTACTGCGCCTGCGCCCAGGACCAATAAGATTTGAGCTACTTTAGGCGTGCATGCGCCGTGGCCTGTCATTTTAACCTCAGTACAGAAAGCGAGCCTGTTATACTTGCGCATGGACATGTACAAATTTGCAAACCATTTAATTGACTCGGCGCTACTGCGCCTGCGCCAAGTCGTCTTTTTGGCGCAGGCGCAGTAGCGCCGAGTCATTTAAATGGTTTGCAAATTTGTACATGTCCATGCGCAAGCGCGAGTATAACAGGCTCGCTTTCTGTACTGAGGTTAAAATGACAGGCCACGGCGCATGCACGCCTAAAGTAGCTCAAATCTTATTGGTCCTGGGCGCAGGCGCAGTAGGGGCCGAAGGTAGCAGAAAATTCCGGCTTCGTGCATGCGCAGTAGACCGGAATCTTCTGCTACCTTCCGCTTGCTAAACAAGATGGTTCGGCGCAGGCGCAGTAGGAGCCGAAGGTAGCAGAAAATTCCGGCCCACTGCGCATGCGCTCGGCGCGTTCACGCTACTTGGGAATCCTCTGCGCCTGCGCCACCAACCCCCGGCAGAGCCAATGAGGAGCCGAGGTAGGTGACACACCTCCCACGTCACTACCGGAAGTGACGTGGGTAGCAAAATTTTCCGGGTAGCAGAAAATTCCGGAACACCGGCTCCGAGGGCGCAGCGAAATGGACGGTTACTGGAAGGCACTTGGTTATGCTACAGCCATACGGATGTTCCCCAAAGCTCCGCCTTCTCCGGAAATGACGCTTGAAAGGCTAGGAAGCTGCCGGCGGCCATTTTTACTTCGGTCCCGTACCCACACAGTCAGGCATTGCCAGTTTTTCTGTCTGAAGTGACGTCACCAGGAACATTGTGTGGAGAACTGGGGTGGTTTTAACCTCTTCAGTGTCTGATGACACGGTCTTCGGTTTAATGGAAAAGGTTGTATTGTTTCCCATGTTTCTGCCCCTTGCTGGTCACTACCGTAAAGGACACTAGTGTTATAGAAGCCGTTTTATAAAGATAGTGTCTAAATCGGAAAGGACTTTGTGACGTCACCGAGTCATGTGACCATGAACCTCACTGCAGAAAAGTGGTGTGACAAAAGAATGTGTGTGACTTGTCTGCCACAGATCTATTTTAGAACTGCGTTTTGGCTGTGAGAACAACAAAGTCAATGGATGAGAAGTCACTCATGATGTGACCTGCTATAAAATCCAGCATGTCGCAGTACAGGAACAGCGTATCACTATGTGACTCCATGGACAATCATTACATGAAATGTCGTGAGACGTCTAGTTGTACCCTAACACCACCATTTACACACGAGGCTGAAGTTGGTTTCTTATTCGTCCAGTTTCTTATTCACTGAAGTTGGTTTCTTATTCGGCAGTTTCTTATACATTACTACGACAAATAAACATTTTTTCCTCTTATTCCTCTGCAGTAAATCTGTTTTTTTCTACATAAATGTTAAATATTATTTGTGAACAATCAGATTAATAAAAAAAAATCTACATTATTGGTGTTTTTACTGAAAAAAACGATAGTGAAAAATGGATGAAAAAATATGCTTTTTGAATAAGTAACTGAGGAATATTAGGGGTTAAACGCCGTTGGGCCACTAATCAAAGGGTTAAAATATAAAGAGTAAGGGCCCCTCCATAACACCCAACTGTATCCAGCCTGGCCCAAACTGTGGATTGGCAGGAAAACAGGTGCCAACCTTGCCAACTATATACATTTTCAGCATTTTGAATAAGTAACTGGTGATTTTAAGGGGTTAAACGCTGTTGGGCCACTAATCTAAGGGTGGAAATATACAGAGTAAGGACCCCTCCATAACACCCAACTGTACCCAGCCTGGCCCAAACTGTGGATTGGCAGGAAAACAGGTGCCAACCTTGCCAACTATATACATTTTCAGCATTTTGAATAAGTAACTGGTGATTTTAAGGGGTTAAACGCTGTTGGGCCACTAATCTAAGGGTGGAAATATACAGAGTAAGGACCCCTCCATAACACCCAACTGTACCCAGCCTGGCCCAAACTGTGGATTGGCAGGAAAACAGGTGCCAACCTTGCCAACTATATACATTTTCAGCATTTTGAATAAGTAACTGGTGATTTTAAGGGGTTAAACGCTGTTGGGCCACTAATCTAAGGGTGGAAATATACAGAGTAAGGACCCCTCCATAACACCCAACTGTACCCAGCCTGGCCCAAACTGTGGATTGGCAGGAAAACAGGTGCCAACCTTGCCAACTATATACATTTTCAGCATTTTGAATAAGTAACTGAGGAATTTAAGGGGTTAAACGCCGTTGGGCCACTAATCTAAGGGTGGAAATATAAAGAGTAAGGACCCCTCCATAATACCCAACTGTACCCAGCCTGGCCCAAACTGTGGATTGGCAGGAAAACAGGTGCCAACCTTGACAACTATATACATTTTCAGCATTTTGGTGATTTTAAGGGGTTAAAGCCCATTTGGTAACTCACGTTAGGAAACAAATTAGAAGAATAATATAGGTCTTGTTAGTGGCCCAACAGCGTTTAACCCCTTATATTCCTCAGTTACTTATTCAAAATGTTGAAAATGTATATAGTTGGCAACTGTTTTCTTGCCAATCCACAGTTTGGGCCAGGCTGGATACAGTTGGGTATTATGGAGGGGTCCTTACTCTTTGTATTTCCACCCTTAGATCAGTGGCCCAACAGCGTTTAACCCCTTAAAATTACCAGTTACTTATTCAAAATGCTGAAAATGTATATAGTTGGCAAGGTTGGCACCTATTTTAATGCCAATCCACAGTTTGGGCCAGGCTGGATACAGTTGGGTATTATAGAGGGGTCCTTACTCTTTATATTTCCACCCTTAGATCAGTGGCCCAACGGCGTTTAACCCCTTAAATTCCTCAGTTACTTATTCAAAATGCTGAAAATGTATATAGTTGGCAAGGTTGGCACCTGTTTTCTTGCCAATCCACAGTTTGGGCCAGGCTGGGTACAGTTGGGTATTATGGAGGGGTCCTTACTCTTTAAATTTCCGCCCTTAGATCAGTGGCCCAACGGCATTTAACCCCTTAAATTCCTCAGTTACTTATTCAAAATGCTGAAAATGTATATAGTTGGCAAGGTTGGCAACTGTTTTCTTGCCAATCCACAGTTTGGGCCAGGCTGGGTACAGTTGGGTGTTATGGAGGGGTCCTTACTCTTTATATTTCTACCCTTAGATCAGTGGCCCAACGGCGTTTAACCCCTTAAATTCCTCAGTTACTTATTCAAAATGCTGAAAATGTATATAGTTGGCAAGGTTGGCACCTGTTTTCTTGCCAATTCACAGTTTGGGCCAGGCTGGGTACAGTTGGGTGTTATGGAGGGGTCCTTACTCTTTCTATTTCCACCCTTAGATCAGTGGCCCAACAGCATTTAACCCCTTAAATTCCTCAGTTACTTATTCAAAATGCATATTTTTTCATCCATTTTTCACTATCGTTTTTTTTTTTGTAAAAACACAAATAATATAGATTTTTTTTATTAATCGGATTGTTCACAAATAATATTTAACATTTATGTAGAAAAAAACAGATTTACTGCAGAGGAATAAGAGAAAAAAAGGTTTATTTGTCATAGTAATGTATAAGAAACTGCCGAATAAGAAACCAACTTCAGTGAATAAGAAACTGGACGAATAAGAAACCAACTTCAGCCTCGTCATTTACACTACATACAATCCTCCCCAGTACTGCACCAGGCATCAGCCTTCAAAGGTGGAGTAATTGTACCGTCATTAGACTGCCAAGCATAGGTATGAGGCGTGCCAGTCACCTGCACTGCCCCTTCAATAGGTGGAGTCATTGTACCGTCATTAGACTGCCAAGCATAGGTATGAGGTGTGCCAGTCACCTGCACTGCCCCTTCAATAGGTGGAGTCATTGTACCGTCATTAGACTGCCAAGCATAGGTATGAGGTGTGCCAGTCACCTGCACTGCCCCTTCAATAGGTGGAGTCATTGTACCGTCATTAGACTGCCAAGCATAGGTATGAGGTGTGCCAGTCACCTGCACTGCCCCTTCAATAGGTGGAGTCATTGTACCGTCATTAGACTGCCAAGCATAGGTATGAGGTGTGCCAGTCACCTGCACTGCCCCTTCAATAGGTGGAGTCATTGTACCGTCATTAGACTGCCAAGCATAGGTATGAGGTGTGCCAGTCACCTGCACTGCCCCTTCAATAGGTGGAGTAATTGTACCGTCATTAGACTGCCAAGCATAAGTATGAGGTGTGCCAGTCAACTGCACTGCCCCTTCAATAAGGTGGAGTAATTGCGCTCTCACTTGGTGTCAAACCAAACAATGCTGCTTGCTATAGACATGCATTCAACTTCAGCATGAACCCCTTCAATAGTGGAGTGTTTCTGCTGTGGCTAGACGCTGTATATGACTAACCTATGCATCTCTGACATGCATCAGACAGCCGCATTACCCACCTCAGTAGTCCGTTTAACAGCGCTATTGTTTGTTAGGTCTAATTTAGTTCTGATGTCTGTTAGCAACCACATTGCTCTCTTCCTCGGAGGAGTAACTGTACTGTTGAAAAATGTTCTAAATAGCTTGCCTGCTATGTTCTGACGGGCACTACGCTGTCCCAGGCAGAGTACTTGTGCATCAGTCAGCCATCCCCTCTTCTCAACAGGTAGAGTACTTGTGCATCAGCCATCTCCCCTTTTCAACAGGCTGAGTACTTTTGCATCAGTCAGTCATCTCCTCTTCCTCAACAGGTAAAGTACTTGTGCATCAGTCAGCCATCCCCTCTTCTCAACAAGTGGAGTACTTGTGCATCGGTCAGCCATCCCCTCTTCTCAACAAGTGGAATACTTGTGCATGAGTCAACCATCCCTTCCTCACAAAAGGTGGAGTACTCGTGCATGAGTCAGCCACCCCCCTTCTCAACAGGCAAAGTACTTGTGTGTCAGTCAACCATCTCCCCTTCCCAATAGGTGGAGTACTTGTGCATCAATCAGCCATCTCCCCTTCTCAACAGGCGGAGTACTTGTGCATAGTCAGCCATCTCCCCTTCTCAACAGGCTGAGTACTTGTGCATCAGTCAGCAACCCCCTCTTCTTAACAGGCGGAATACTTGTGCATCAGTCAGCCATCTCCTTCTCAACAGGTGCAGTAATTGTGCATCAGTCAGCCATCTTTCCTTCTCAACAGGTGGAGTACTTATGCATCAGCCAGCCATCCCCTCTTCTCAACAGACGGTGTACTTGTGCATCAGTCAGCCATCCCCTCTTCTCAACAAGTGGAGTACTGGTGCATGAGTCAGCCATCCCCTCTTCTCAACAGGTGGAATACTTGTGCATGAGTCAACCATCCCTTCCTCACAACAGGTGGAGTACTTGTGCATGAGTCAGCCACCCACCTTCTCAACAGGCAAAGTACTTTTGTGTCAGTCAACCATCTCCCCTTCCCAATAGGTGGAGTACTTGTGCATCAATCAGCCATCTCCCCTTCTCAACGGGCTGAGTACTTGTGCATCAGTCAGCCATCCCCTCTTCTTAACAGGCGGAATACTTGTGCATCAGTCAGCCATCTCCTTCTCAACAGGTGCAGTAATTGTGCATCAGTCAGCCATCTTTCCTTCTCAACAGGTGGAGTACTTATGCATCAGCCAGCTATCCCCTCTTCTCAACAGACGGCGTACTTGTGCATCAGTCAGCCATCTCCCCTTCCTCAACAGGTAAAGTACTTGTGCATTAGTCAGCCATGCCCTCTTCTCAACAAGTGGAGTACTTGTGCATCAGTCAGCCATCCCCTCTTCTCAACAAGTGGAGTACTTGTGCATCAGTCAGTCATCTCCCCTTCCTCAACAGGTAAAGTACTTGTGCATGAGTCAGCCATCCCCTCTTCGCAACAGGTGGAGAACTTGTGCATGAGTCAGCCACCCCCCTTTCTCAACAGGCAAAGTACACGTGCATCAGTCAGCCATCTCCCTTTCTCAACAGGTGGAGTACTTGTGCATCAGCCAGCCATCCCCTCTTCTCAACAGGCGAAGTACTTATGCATCAGTCAGCCATCTCCCCTTTTCAGCAGGCTGAGTATTTTTGCATCAGTCAGTCATCTCCCCTTCCTCAACAGGCGGAATACTTGTGCATCAGTCAGCCATCTCTCCGTCTCAACAGGCGGAGTACTGGTGCATCAGTCCGCCATCCCCTCTTCTCAACAAGTGAAATACTTGTGCATGAGTCAACCATCCCTTCCTCACAACAGGTGGAGTACTTGTGCATGAGTCAGCCACCCACCTTCTCAACAGGCAAAGTACTTGTGTGTCAGTCAACCATCTCCCCTTCCCAATAGGTGGAGTACTTGTGCATCAATCAGCCATCTCCCCTTCTCAACAGGCGGAGTACTTGTGCATAGTCAGCCATCTCCCCTTCTCAACGGGCTGAGTACTTGTGCATCAGTCAGCCATCCCCTCTTCTTAACAGGCGGAATACTTGTGCATCAGTCAGCCATATCCTTCTCAACAGGTGGAGTAATTGTACATCAGTCAGCCATCTTTCTTTCTCAACAGGTGGAGTACTTATGCATCAGCCAGCTATCCCCTCTTCTCAACAGACGGCGTACTTGTGCATCAGTCAGCCATCTCCCCTTCCTCAACAGGTAAAGTACTTGTGCATCAGTCAGCCATGCCCTCTTCTCAACAAGTGGAGTACTTGTGCATCAGTCAGCCATCCCCTCTTCTCAACAAGTGGAGTACTTGTGCATCAGTCAGTCATCTCCCCTTCCTCAACAGGTAAAGTACTTGTGCATCAGTCAGCCATCCCCTCTTCTCAACAAGTGGAGTACTTGTGCATCGGTCAGCCATCCCCTCTTCTCAACAAGTGGAGTACTTGTGCATCAGTCAGTCATCTCCCCTTCCTCAACAGGTAAAGTACTTGTGCATGAGTCAGCCATCCCCTCTTCGCAACAGGTGGAGAACTTGTGCATGAGTCAGCCACCCTCCTTCTCAACAGGCAAAGTACTTGTGTGTCAGTCAACCATCTCCCCTTCCCAATAGGTGGAGTACTTGTGCATCAATCAGCCATCTCCCCTTCTCAACAGGCGGAGTACTTGTGCATCAGTCAGCCACCCCCTCTTCTTAACAGGCGGAATACTTGTGCATCAGTCAGCCATCTCCTTCTCAACAGGTGGAGTAATAGTGCATCAGTCAGCCATCTTTCCTTCTCAACAGGTGGAGTACTTATGCATCAGCCAGCTATCCCCTCTTCTCAACAGACGGCGTACTTGTGCATCAGTCAGCCATCCCCTCTTCTCAACAAGTGGAGTACTTGTGCATCAGTCAGTCATCTCCCCTTCCTCAACAGGTAAAGTACTTGTGCATCCCCTCTTCGCAACAGGTGGAGAACTTGTGCATGAGTCAGCCACCCCCCTTTGTCAACAGGCAAAGTACATGTGCGTCAGTCAGCCATCTCCCTTTCTCAACAGGTGGAGTACTTGTGTATCAGTCAGCCATCTCTCCTTCTCAACAGGCAGAGTACTGGTGCATCAGTCAGCCATCCCCTCTTCTCAACAAGCGGAGTACTTGTGCATCAGTCAGTCATCTCCTGTCATATCTTCTATATGAAAGAATCTTCATATAAAAGAGAGGATAATAAAAAAAATATAAAAATTATATTATCCTTCACGCGGACATAAACACGCCTCTAAGTTCTTTTTATCAAGTATCTTATTTTGATTTGTGCAAGCAGTGAAACCAAGAGACAATTGTATATGCAAAAGTATATAATCGTTTATTATAAAAACAAAGAATATAAAAACAATACAATTGCAAAACAAATGATGAAGTTGCAAAATAATGCCTAAAATGAACAATAAAACACAAATATACAGGAAAATAACTGTTATCCCTTGACTCTGTTTTCCTATGACCAATCAAAAATATTTGATATTAATATGATAAAATATTCAGCTCGGCAATCAGACTAAGGAAAATAACTTTCCAAGGGTTTAGTCCTCTTTTCACATAATGTCGGATCTTCCATTAACAATATGCATCTTTGCTAAGAGAATAATCAGCATTATGGAGGCACCTAACACTATATATTCCCACTGTATGGGAACTCTGGGCTATATACCGAGAGAAATATCTTATTAATATTATGAGTAGTAAACAAAATATACGTTACCGGGTCAAAGGTA
This sequence comes from Bufo gargarizans, assembly GCF_014858855.1. NCBI lineage: Eukaryota > Metazoa > Chordata > Amphibia > Anura > Bufonidae > Bufo > Bufo gargarizans. The sequence goes on from NC_058080.1 coordinate 317,513,511, forward strand.
GACAGAGTTCAGATGGGACCAGTTCTGAAGAACTTTCCTAGTAATCAAAAAAAAAAATCCCAGTTTCTTCTGGTAAAGTTATTCTTTTTGATTGAATGAATGGATGGATGAATCTATGGATATATGGCTCTCTATATGGCTCTCTGGCTGTTCCTTGCTACTCCGCACACGAGTAATTACCCCCCCCCCCCCTTATCTGAGAATCATCCCCTTTAGATTAGGGATTCCCAATCAGGTAAGGTGGGTGTATTCGCATGCTAATAGCACCATGATGTCATATCAACTCCTAATATGGTATAGAACAAATAATGGAATAATATAATATTGTCCATCTGCCTCCAGATGGCACTGCAGATAAACAGCACAACTTTTAAGCATTAAAATTAAATATCTAATAATATGTTCACATGACCTGCTTGACCTATTTAAATATAAATCATTGAGGAAGGTCTTTTCCTGACACTTTTAATTACCTATATCCTGGACTTGTTGTCTGTCTTCTATCTTTTTGAAATATAGGTTGACTTGATGAAAATTTTATATAACTGCTTTGATGCTTGGCATCGGAACTTGTACATTTCACTTATCTACATCCATGAATAACTATTGTTTTGAAATAACATTTTCTCTTCTCAGAAAACAAATTAACATAAACTTACTTCAATATTTCTGTACCTTCTACAATACCTTCTAAATGATAAATACATGGTATAACATATATAAATCGATACATTGTTACACATAGATAACACATTATATGAATTATTGATTAATATATGTTGTAAACTAAATATAGCATACAGAGATACATATAATATAATTATGAATATATAAATTGAACCTCATACAGCAGGTGTGCCTCAAGGATAAGAATCCTTATCAAGTCATTGCCTATCTACGAAATAACCTTGTTCTCCCCAGACAGACATGTCTTAGGAAGTTGGTTTACTCCTTACAGATGGTCCCATATTTTTAGCAATAACTTGTAAATACAATGTCCGTTTATGTTCATAATTATTTTTATATAAACTGAACTTGCCATGAACTCATCTTGGCTTCCTCAGCCACATAATAGAACTTTTGTTCAGGCTGATTTTATTCTTAAAGGCAATGAGACGAGCATTCATTTTGATTATAATGTCATTAGATAATATTGCATACGTATGAAAATGCACAACACTCCCCTTCCTCAACAGGCAGAGTACTGGTGCATTAGTCAGCCATCCCCTCTTCTCAACAGGTGGAATACTTGTGCATGAGTCAACCATCCCATCTTCACAACAGATGGAGTACTTGTGCATGAGTCAGCCACCCCCCTTCTCAACAGGCAAAGTACTTGTGCATCAGTCAGCCATCTCTCCTTCTCAACAGGCAGAGTACTTGTGCATCAATCAGCCATCTCTCCTTCTCAATAGGCAGAGTACTTGTGTGTAAGTCAGCCATTCCCCCTTTTCAACAGGCGAAGTACTTATGCATCAGTCAGCCATCTTCCCTTCTCAACAGGCTGAGTACTTGTGTATCAGTCAGCCACCCCCTCTTCTTAACAGGCTGAATACGTGTGCCTCAGTCAGCCATCTCCTTCTCAACAGGTGGAGTACTTGTGTATCAGTCAGCCATCTTCCCTTCTCAACAGGCGGAGTACTGGTGCATCAGTCAGCTATCCCCTATTCGCAACAGGTGGAGTACTTGTGCATGAGTCAGCCACCCCCCTTCTCAACAGGCAAAGTACTTGTGCATCAGTCAACCATCTCCCCTTCCCAATAAGTGGAGTACTTGTGCATGAGTCAGCCACCCCCCTTTCTCAACAAGCGAAGTACATGTGCGTCAGTCAACCATCTCCCCTTCTCAACAGGTGGAGTACTTGTGTATCAGTCAACCATCTCCCCTTCTCAACAGGCGGAGTACTTGTGCATAGTCAGCCATCTCCCCTTCTCAACAGGCGGAATACTTGTGCATCAGTCAGCCATCTCTCATTCTCAACAGGTGGAGTACTTATGCATCAGCAAGCCATCCCCTCTTCTCAATAGTGGCGTACTTGCGCATCAGTTAGCTATCCCCTTTTCTCAACAGGTGGAGTACTTGTGCATCAGTCAGTCATCTCCCCTTCCTCAACAGGTGCAGTACTTGTGCATGAGTCAGCCATCCCCTCTTCGCAACAGGTGGATTACTTGTGCATGAGTCAGCCACCCCCCTTTCTCAACAAGCGAAGTACATGTGCGTCAGTCAACCATCTCCCCTTCTCAACAGGTGGAGTACTTGTGTATCAGTCAACCATCTCCCCTTCTTAATAGGCGGAGTACTTGAGCATCAGTCAGTCATCTATCCTTCTCAACAGGCAGAGTACTTGTGTATCAGTCAGCCATCCCCTCTTCTCAACAGGCGGAGTACTTGTGCATCAGTCAGCCATCCCCTCTTCACAACAGACCGAGTACTTGTGCATCAGTCAGTCATCTCCCCTTCCTCAACAGGTGGAGTACTTGTGCATGAGTCAGCCATCCCCTCTTCGCAACAGGTGGATTACTTGTGCATGAGTCAGCCACCCCCCTTTCTCACCAGGCAAAGTACATGTGCGTCAGTCAACCATCTCCCCTTCTCAACAGGTGGAGTACTTGTGTATCAGTCAGCCATCTCTCCTCAACAGGCAGAGTACTTGTGCATGAGTCAGCCATCTTCCCTTCTCAACAGACGGAGTACTTGTGCATCAGTCAGTCATCTCCCCTTCCTCAACAGGCAGAGTACTTGTGCATCAGTCAGCCATCTCTCCTCAACAGGCAGAGTACTTGTGCATGAGTCAGCCATCTTCCCTTCTCAACAGGCGGAGTACTAATGCATCAGTCAGCCATCCCCTCTTCTCAACAGGCAGAGTACTGGTGAATCAGTCAGCCACCCCCTCTTCTTAACAGGCTGAGTACTTTTGCATCAGTCAGCCATCTCTCCTTCTCAACAGGCAGAGTACTTGTGTATCAGTCAGCCATCTTCCTTTCTCAACAGGCTGAGTACTTGTGCATCAGTCAGCCACCCCTTGTTCTCAACAGGCAGTGTACTTGTGCATCAGCCAGCATACTTGTGCATCAGCCAGCCATCCCCTATTCTCAACAGACAGAGTACTTGTGCATCAGTCAGCCATCCCTCCTTTTCAACAGGCAAAGTACTTGTGCATCAGTCAGCCACCCCCTCTTCTTAACAGGCGGAATACTTGTGCATCAGTCAGCGATCTGTCACAGGTGAAGTTGCAGATAGCTGAAACATAAATAAACAACCGACTTGCTTGATCCCAAACTAAGTAGCATATGGGTGAGCCCTTTAAAACCCTAAGAGCTCTCCCTGACTGCTATGCACATGCAAGGGTCTCAATGGTAGACGATTGCATGCCCACGTACCTAAGACTGTGAGGGGACACGACCACCGGCTCCCTGCACTTAATACGAACGGAGTCAGGGTCACCTAGAATCAAGCCAGCAAGCAAACACAATGAACGAAAAGACTTATCTGAGCAAACAGCAGCAGCAGCCTCCAGCAGTGAACACTTCATCCAGAAGTAGTATAAACCGCAAAGTGAGGCAGTATGGGAGGGAATATAAAGGAAGACGATTAGTCTAAATATGTGACACCTGGCAGAAGAAAAGGAGATGACAAATTGAAAGCAAAACAAAGAACGTCATACAAGAGGTAGAGAAAAACGTCTGTCAGACCTTCTCACAGAACTGGCGGTGACAGTACCACTCCCTCTACGGGTGGACTCTGGACACTCAGAGCCCACCTTCTCAGGATGAGACCTATGGAAAGCCCTGATGAGACGAGTGGCCTTAATGTCCACCACTGGGACCCACATACTCTGCTCAGGACCATAACCCTCTGTCACGGTCTGGAGTCAGGCTCGGAGGCCAGTAGCTATAGCAGCGGAGCAGATATTCACACTGGTCACCCTGGCTGATGACACGGGTTCACCTGAGGTGCGGGGTCTAAGTACTAACCGGTATTCGCCAGAGCTCCTGATGGTGGAGATGGACTTTGCTGCGTGTTAGTACCAGGTCGCGGTCCTCAGGATAGCCCCAGCAGGAGGTGAGCAAGCCGAGGTCCAGTAGCAGATATAGCACACAGGGATCAAGCAGAAGCGTGGTTGAATAACAAGCCAAAGTCGGTAACAAATAGTGCAGGTTGGGATTAAGCAGGAGCGTAGTCGAGGAACAAGCCAAATGTCAGTAACGGATGGTAGCAGAGATACGGTCGGCAGCAGTATAGACAAGAGCAAGATATTGGCTGGTAAAGGCACAATAATCTGGCAACCAGGAAGTGCAGAGACATGGCTTAAATCAGGAAGTTCATGGGAGGAGCAAGGGGTTCAAAGTTCAAGGCAAACAAGATTCAAGACAAGATCATTCAGGGAATAGTCTAAGGAACTGTCCAGCACTTCAGGTGGCTCAGCAAGTAGAGGCACCGCCAGACACAGCAGAGGTCCCAGGTTCAAGTCCAGATCCTAACACCCTCCCAATGAACGAGATACTGAAGAGAACCGCGGATAATGCGAGAATCTACAATCCTAGAGACCTGAAATTCACGATTACCATCCACAAAAATCGGAGGAGGAGGCAAAGAGGAGGGTACCGTGGGTTGGACATAATGTTTTTCATAGGTCCCTATTAAAACCTTATGGATCTTCCAAGTCTGAGGAAGATCAAGACGGAAGGCAACGGGATTGATGACGGACAAGATCTTGCAAGGCCCAATAAACTTAGGACCCAACTTCCAGGAGGGAACCTTCAGTTTGATATTCTTTGTAGACAACCACACCAGATCCCCCACATTCAGGTCCGGACCAGGCACTTGTCTCTTATCCGCCACACGCTTGTATCTCTCACTCATCCTCTTCAGATTACCCTGAATCTTTTGCCAAATAAATGACAAAGACGAGGAAAATATCTCCTCATCAGGTAAACCAGAAGACCCCTCTCCAGAGAATGTCCCAAACTGTGGATGAAACCCATATGCACCAAAAAATGGTGACTTATCAGAGGACTCCTGGCGACTGTTATTTAAAGCAAACTCGGCAAGGGACAAAAAAGAATACCAATCCTCCTGATTCTCCGCCACAAAACAGCACAGATATGTCTCCAGATTCTGATTGCCGCGTTCGGTCTGAGCATTTGACTGCGGGTGAAAAGCAGAAGAGAACAACAACCGAACCCCCAAGTGAGAACAGAAGGCTTTCCAGAATCTGGAAACAAATTGCGTGCCCCTATCAGAAACTATGTCTGAAGGAATGCCATGCAATTTAACAATGTGATCAACAAACGCTTGCGCCAGCGTCTTAGCATTGGGTAACCCAGGAAAGGGAAGGAAATGCGGCATTTTGCTAAAACGGTCCACTACCACCAGAATCACAGTCTTCCCCGAGGAACGAGGCAGGTCAGTAATGAAGTCCATGGACAGATGCGTCCAAGGATGGGAAGGAATGGGTAACGAGAGGAGAGAACCCGATGGCCGTGAATGAGGGACCTTGGCACGAGCGCAGGTTACGCAGGCTGCCACAAAACCCTCAACCGTCTTATGAAGATGAAGAGCCGGCCACCAGAATCTCCGAGCAATGAGATCCACTGTGGCTCTACTCCCCGAGTGCCCAGCAAGGACAGTATCGTGGTGCTCCTTAAAAACCTTGTGTTGTAAGGCACAAACAACCTCCGGGCAAGACAAAGATCAGGAGCCTCTGCCTGGGCTGCCTGAACCTCTGCCTCCAAATCAGGATAAAGAGCAGAGACGACCACCCCATCAGCCAAAATGGGACCCGGGTCTTTAAAGTTCCCCCCTCCCGGAGAACAACGTGACAGGGCATCCTCCTTCACATTTTTAACCCCAGGGCGGAACGTAACAACAAAATTAAACCTAGATAAGAACAAAGGCCATCTGGCCTGTCTCGGGTTCAGACGCTTGGCCGTAAACACGGTAATAGGGTGTCTGGCTCCCTCTAATCAATGGCGCCATTCCTCAAAAGCTAATTTCATGGCCAACAACTCCCTATCTCCCACATCACAATTTCTCTCTGCAGAGGAGAGTTTTCTTGAGAAAAAGGCACACGGTTGCCATTTGGCAGGAGAGGGACCCTGAGATAAGACCGCACCCACACCCACCTCAGAAGCATCCACCTCTACAATAAAAGGTAGAGAGACATCAGGTTGTACCAAAATGGCAGCGGAAGCAAAACACTCTTTAATACTAGAAAAGGCTTTAAGCGCATCTACCGACTACGAGGAAAAATCCACCCCCTTTTTAGTCATATCAGTGAGTGGCTTAACAACAGAGGAACAATTCAAAATGAACTTTCTGTAATAATTGGCAAAACCCAAAAACCGCATCAGCGCCTTCTGATTCTCAGGAAGCTCCCAATCAAGCACAGAGCGGACCTTCTCAGGGTCCATCCAAAAACCAGAAGCAGAGAGAAGGAAACCAAGAAATTGAATCTCTGGAAACGCAAACACACATTCTTCCAGTTTAGCGTACAATTTATTCTCCCGCAGAATCAGCAAAACCTGACCACCTTGAAATCGGGAGAAAAAATCAAAATGTCATCTAGATACACCAGTACAAATTTCCCCATTAAATGATAAAAAATGCTGTTCACAAAATGTTGGAAGATGGCCGGAGCATTCATCAAACCAAAGGGCATTACCAATTTCTCGAAATGACCCTCAGGGGTATTGAAGGCCGTCTCCATTCGTCCCCTTCCCTGACCCTGACTAGGTTGTATGCCCCTCTTAAATCCAAGTTAGAAAAAACTTTAGCCCCAACAATCTGGTTAAATAGGTCCGGGATCAGAGGAAGCGGATATGGGTCACGAATCGTGATACGGTTAAGCTCCCTGAAATCCAGACAAGGTCTTGAAGAAGCATCTTTTTTCTTAACAAAAAAAAAAACAGCGGCAACAGGTGACTTCGAGGGTCGGATGTGTCCCTTTCTCAGGATCTCAGAGATATAGGTACGCATAGCGACTCTTTCAGGTTGGGAGAGATTGTATAATCGTGATTTTGGCAGCTTGGCGCCTGGGATGAGATTAATAGGGCAGTCATACTCCCGGTGAGGGGGCAACTCCTGGACACCACTCTCGGAAAACACATCAAAAAATTCAGAGAGAAAAGATGGCACAGTCTTGGTAGAAACCTCTGAAAGAGACGCTGTGAGGCAATTCTCTCTGCAAAACTCACTCCAACAATTTATTTGCCTTGCTTGCCAATCAATGGTGGGGTTATGTTTAGTGAGCATGGGTAGCCCCAACACTACAGGAGTAGATAATCCGCTTAAGACGAAACATGACATATCCTCAACATGAGCGTCACCCAGAGTCAAATGGATATTGTAAACTATGCCCTTTAACGATCTTTGAGAAAGTGGAGCGGAATCGATAGCAAAAACAGATATATCCTTTTCCAAAGTGTACACCTGGAAACCATGCGTTGTTGCAAATTGATTATCAATTAGATTGACAGCTGCTCCACTATCTACAAAAATCTCACAAACAATGTTCTTGCTGTCTAGCGCCACCCTGACAGGTAGGAGAAAATGGGAACTACAAGCAAACGCCAAACCTTCAATTTCCACATCAACCTTACCAATAGTAGCAAATGGAAAGTTTTTAGAGGGTTTCTTTATTATTATTATTTTTTTTTTTATTAACCTCAGAAAACTCCATGAATCTCCTACAGAGGCAAACATTAACCAAATGATTTATACCCCCACAACAGAAACAAACCCTCTTCTGAGAGCTGAATCCTCTCCTATCAGAGGTAAGCAAACCCAGCTGCATGGCCTCCTCCTCAGAGGGGATTGAGACAGGCTGAGACCCCTGCGCACTGAATAAGACAGCCACACTGTCCTTGGGCGGAATATGACAGGAAAGAGTAGTCTCCTCTCTCTGTCTAAGACGCCTGTCAATACGAAAACCTAGAGACATGGCAGACTCTAACGACGCTGATCTCTCATGAAAAGCAAATGCATCTTTCAATCTTTTCCGAAAGACCGTTGTTTACCTTGGCATAAAAGACGCAGTTTAGATTCAGCCAGAGCAATACGATCCGGGTCATCATATATCTGCCCCAGGGCCACAAAAAATTCATCGACCGATCGGAGGGGCCGTGCCCCCACCGGCAGCGAAAAGGCCCAAGACTGAGCGAGATGATGATCCCCACCCTCTGCTCCTCATCACCAGAGGAATGGGGAAGTAGGCGAAAATGGAGTTTGCAGGCCTCTCTAAAGCGAACAAAATTCTCACTACCCCTGGAGAATGTATCTGGAAGTGAGAACTTAGGCTCGGAACAAACTCCATGAACGCCAGCAGAACTGGTCACCTGAAACTGAGACACAGTTTTACAGAGATCTGCTACCTCTAATGAAATCCCTTGCATGCGGTCAATCAAGGCTGAAACCGCATCCATGCTTAAGACGGTTTAGGAAGTTTATAATGTTACGGGTGAAGTTGCAGATAGCTGGAACATATAAATAAACGAACGACTGGCTTGATCCCAAACTAAGGCCTCATGCACACGACCGTTGTGTGCATCCGTGGCCGTTGTGCCGTTTTCCGTTTTTTTTCGCGGACCCATTGACTTTCAATGGGTCCGTGGAAAAATCTGAAAATGCACCGTTTTGCAGTCGAGGCCGTGATCCGTGTATCCTGTCCGTCAAAAAAATATGACCTGTCCTATTTTTTTGACGGACAACGGTTCACGGACCCATTCAAGTCAATGGGTCCGTGAAAGAACACGGATGCACACAAGATTGGCATCCGTGTCCGTGATCCGTGGCCGTAGGTTGCTTTCATACAGACGGATCCGAAGACCCGTCTGCATAAAAGCTTTTTCAGATCTAAGTTTTCACTTCGTGAAAACTCATATCCGACAGTATATTCTAACACAGAGGCGTTCCCATGGTGATGGGGACGCTTCTAGTTAGAATACACTACAAACTGTGTACAAGACTGCCCCCTGCTGCCTGGCAGCACCCGATCTCTTACAGGGGGCCGTGATCAGCACAATTAACTCCTCAGGTGCCGCACCTGAAGGGGTTAATTGTACTATCATATCCCCCTGTAAGAGATCAGGGCTGCCAGGCAGCAAGGGGCAGACCCCCCCCCCCTCCCCAGTTTGAATATCATTGGTGGCCAGTACGCCCCCCCCCCCTCCCTCTATTGTAATAATAGCTTGGTGGCCAGTGTGCGCCCCCCATCGGGCCCCCCCCCTTCCTCCCTCTATTGTAATAAATCGTTGGTGGCACAGTGTGCGCCCCCCATCGGGCCCCCCCTTCCTCCCTCTATTGTAATAAATCGTTGGTGGCCGGAAGCTCCACCTACTGGTAAGTGACAGGTCTGTGCAGCGCATTGCTAAAGAACTGTCACTTACCAGTAGGAGGAGCTCCCGGCCGGTCACAGACATCGCAGCAGCAAGCAGGTAAGTATGAATCTTCTACTATTGTACTATTGCTAAGTAACCATGGCAACCAGGGCTGCAGTAGCTTCCTGGTTGCCATGGTTACCGATCGGAGCCCCAGCGATTAAACTGGGACTCCGATCGGAACTACGCTGCCACCAATGATCGGGGGGGGGGGGATGGGAGGCCGCACACTGCCACCAATGTTGTTACTGCTATAGAGGGAGGGGGGGCCGATGGGGGGCGCACACTGTGCCACCAACAATTTATTACAAGGGAAGGGGGGGCGATGGGGGCGCACACTGTGCCACCAACGATTTATTACAATAGAGGGAGGGAGGGGGGGGCGCACACTGTGCCACCAACAATTTATTACAATAGAGGGAGGGAGGGGGGGGGCCGCACTGGCCACCAATGATATTCAAACTGGGGAGGGGGGGGGTCTGCCCCCTGCTGCCTGGCAGCCCTGATCTCTTACAGGGGGATATGATAGTACAATTAACCCCTTCAGGTGCGGCACCTGAGGAGTTAATTGTGCTGATCACGGCCCCCTGTAAGAGATCGGGTGCTGCCAGGCAGCAGGGGGCAGTCATGTACACAGTTTGTAGTGTATTCTAACCTGAAGCGTCCCCATCACCATGGGAACGCCTCTGTGTTAGAATATACTGTCGGATCTGAGTTTCACGATGTAGCTCATATCCGACAGTATATTCTAACATAGAGGCGTTCCCATGGTGATGGGGACGCTTCAAGTTAAAATATACCATCGGATTGGAGAAAACTCCAATCCGATGGTATAAAAGAACTCCAGACTTTACATTGAAAGTCAATGGGGACGGATCCGTTTGAAATGGCACCATATTGTGTCAACGTCAGATGGATCTGTCCCCATTGACTTGCATTGTAATTCAGGACGGATCCGTTTGGCTCCGCACGGCCAGGCGGACACCAAAACGACTTTTTTTCATGTCCGTGGATCCTCCAAAAATCAAGGAAGACCCACGGACGAAAAAACAGTCACGGATCACGGACCTACGGACCCCGTTTTTGCGGACCGTGAAAATAAACTGTTGTGTGCATGAGGCCTAAGGAGCATATGGGTGAGCCCTTTAAAACCCTAAGGGCTGTTTCACACGAGCGGATGCCGTGTGTGGCATCCGCTCCGTGAAAGAGTGCCAAGACCCGATGCAGACTGCAGAGGCACGGAGCATTAACATGACTGATAATGCTCCGTGCCTCTCTGTGATCTCTTTACTACGAAATCACAGATAATGCTCCGTGCCTCTCTGTGATCTCTTTACTATGAAATCACAGTGACAACTGTGATTTCGCAGTAAAGAGATCACAGAGAGGCACGGAGAATTATCAGTCATGTTAATGCTCCGTGCCTCTGCAGTCTGCATTGGGTATTGGCACTCTTTCACGGAGCGGATGCCATGCACGGCATCCGATCATGTGAAACAGCCCTAAGAGCTCTCCTTGACTGCTATGCACATGCAAGGGTCTCAATGGTAGACAATTGCATGCCCACGTACCTAAGACTGTGTTACACTTGAAAACCCTATAATAGTGAGGGGACACGACCACCGGCTCCCTGCACTTAATACGGGAGGAGTCAGGGTCACCTAGAATAAAGCCAGCAAGGAAACACAATAAAGGAAAAGACTTATCTGAGCGAACAGCAGCAGTAGCCTCCAGCAGTGAACACTTCATCCAGGAAGTAGTATAAACCGCAAAGTGAGGCAGTATGGGAGGGAATATAAAGGAAGACGATTAGTCTAAATAAGTGACACCTGGCAGAAGGAAAGGAGATGACAAAGTGAAACCAAAACAAAGAACGTCATACAAGAGGTAGAGAAAAACATCTGTCAGACCTTCTCACAGAACTGGCTGTGACACCATCTCCTTCTCAACAGGTGGAGTACTTATCCATGTGTATCAACTAAAGAGAAATCGGTACCATGTAATATCCCTTAAAATAGTTTTTTTATTATTATTAAATGACATAAAAGACATATACAAAAAAACATATGAATGCAGAGATCATACAGAGTGCCATGCAAGACAGTCCACATTAATATCACTTGTTTGCAATTGGTTTTGCTATATATACAGCTATATTGCTGTTGGGGAGCTGTGCAGAGGCGCCCAGGTCAGCATACAATATCAATTAGCTGGCTCTGGCTATGCTTACAGCTAACCCAACTTGCAATATATTAGGCTTAATTGTTGACCAGATGGTATTTCTGATGTGGCGACCGACACCATATAGCTTCTAAGTTATATCATCTAGTGCTGCGGTGTATCAGATCAAGCCGATCAAAATCTCTATTTCTTACCCTATGTTCAGCGCTGTATAGTGTGGGCTGGCTCGGTATGGCGTGCGCTCCTCGACGCGCGTTTCGCTTTATTGCTTTATCAGCCCCTCCTGATGAAGCAATAAAGCGAAACGCGCGTCGAGGAGCGCACGCCATACCGATTTCTCTTTAGTTGATACATATATAGGTGGTACATTCCTGTTGATTACAGGCTGTGTCGATCCAGTTGAACCGTACTTATCCATCAGCCAGCCATCCCCTCTTCTCAACAGGCGGCGTACCTGTGCATCAGTCAGCCATCCCCTCTTCTCAACAGGTGGAGTACTTGTGCATGAGTCAGCCATCTCCCCTTCTCAATAGATGTAGTACTTGAGCATCAGTCAGCCATCTCTCCTTCTCAACAGGCAGAGTACTTGTGTATCAGTCAGCCATCCCCTCTTCTCAACAGGCGGAGTACTGGTGCATCAGTCAGCCACCCCCTCTTCTTAACAGGTAGAGTACTTCTGCATCAGTCATCCATCCCCTCTTCTCAACAGGAGGAATACTTGTGCATCAGTCAGTCATCTCCCCTTTCTCAACAGGCAGAGTACTTGTGCATGAGTCAGCCATCTCTCCTTCTCAACAGGCAGAGTACTTGTGTATCAGTGAGCCATCTTCCCTTCTCAACAGGCGGAGTACTGGTGCATCAGTCAGTCATCCCTCTTCTCAACAGGTGGAGTACTTGTGCATCAGTCAGTCATCTCCCCTTCCTCAACAGGTGGAGTACTTGTGCATGAGTCAGCCTAACCCCTTCTCAACAGGCAAAGTACTTGTGCATCAGTCAGCCATCACTCCTTTTCAACAGGTGGCGTACTTGTGCATGAGTCAGCCATCTCCCCTTCTCAATAGATGTAGTACTTGAGCATCAGTCAGCCATCTCTCCTTCTCAACAGGCAGAGTACTTCTGTATCAGTCAGCCATCCCCTCTTCTCAACAGGCGGAGTACTGGTGCATCAGTCAGCCACCCCCTCTTCTTAACAGGTAGAGTACTTCTGCATCAGTCAGCCATCCCCTCTTCTCAACAGGAGGAATACTTGTGCATCAGTCAGTCATCTCCCCTTTCTCAACAGGCAGAGTACTTGTGCATGAGTCAGCCATCTCTCCTTCTCAACAGGCAGAGTACTTGTGTATCAGTGAGCCATCTTCCCTTCTCAACAGGCGGAGTACTGGTGCATCAGTCACCCATCCCCTCTTCTCAACAGGTGGAATACTTGTGCATGAGTCAACCATCCCCTCTTTGCAACAGGTGGAGTACTTGTGCATGAGTCAGCCACCCCCCTTCTCAACAGGCAAAGTACTTGTGCGTCAGTCAGCCATCTCCCCTTCCCAATAGGCGGAGCACTTGTGCATGAATCAGCCATCTCCCCTTCTCAACAGGCGTAGTACTTGTGCATAGTCAGCCATCTCTCCTTCTCAATAGGCAGAGTACTTGTGTATGAGTCAGCCATCTTCCCTTCTCAACACGTGGAGTACTGGTGCATCAGTCAGCCACCCCCTCTTCTTAACAGGTAGAGTACTTGTGTATCAGTCAGCCATCTTCCATTCTCAACACACGGAGTACTGATGCATCAGTCAGCCATCCCCTCTTCTCAACAGGTGGATTACTTGCACATGAGTCAACCATCCCCTCTTCGCAACAGGTGGAGTACTTGTGCATGAGTCAGCCACCCCCCTTCTCAACAGGCAGAGTACTTGTGCATCAGTCAGCCATCTCCCCTTCCCAATAGACAGAGTACTGGTGCATCAGTCAGCCATCCCCTCTTCTCAACAGGTGGAGTACTTGTGCATCAGTCAGCCATCTCCCCTTCTCAATAGGCGGAGTACTTGTGCATCAGTCATCCATCTCTCCTTCTCAACTGGCAGAGTACTTGTGTATCAGTCAGCCATCTTCTCTTCTAAACAGGCAGAGTACTGGTGCATCAGTCAGTCATCCCTCTTCTCAACAGGTGGAGTACTTGTGCATCAGTCAGTCATCTCCCCTTCCTCAACAGGTGGAGTACTTGTGCATGAGTCAGCCTAACCCCTTCTCAACAGGCAAAGTACTTGTGCATCAGTCAGCCATCACTCCTTTTCAACAGGCAGAGTACTAGTGCATCAGTCAGCCATCTTCCCTTCTCAACAGGCGGAGTACTGGTACATCAGTCAGCCATCTTCCCTTCTCAACTGGCGGAGTACTTGTGCATAGTCAGCCATCTCCCCTTCTTAACAGGCAGAGTACTTGTGCATCAGTCAGCCATCACTCCGTTTCAACAGGCGGAGTACTGGTGCATCAGTGAGCCATCCCCTCTTCTCAACAGGCGGAGTACTTGCGTATCAGTCAGTCATCTCCCCTTCTCAACAGGTGGAGTACTGGTCCATCAGTCAGCCATCCTCTCTTCTCAACAGGCGGAGTACTTCTGCTTTCACTTGCTGCTGGATTTGGCAAGCCTATTCATTACTCTCTTCAAGAGATTGAGTAAATGGGCTATCACCTGCTGCGGTACTGGTTAGCCTACACAGTTCTGATACACACCAGGCAGCTGCCTTATTCCTCTCACAAGATGGACATTACACTTACTGAATGCTGAATTTTACAGGTATAGGTGTTGCTTCAGTAGTGCACCAGGCACACCATTATCCCCTTCAAAAGTGAAGTATTCGCCCTAGAGGCAGATTCTTTTTCTGACAGGCCTATGTATTGCTACCTTCAGTTAGTGGAGTCATGGCGCTGTTGCCAGATTCTGTTTCTGACAACCCTACACAGTACAGTTCCTGTCATGCACCAGGTGGTCTCAATACCCACTTTCACAGTTGAGTCTTGGCATTATCTCCTTACACCGTGTCAGGCTAGTATTACACAGATTATCTGATTTCTTTCCAATCAGAACAATAGTGTCACGGAAGGTGTACAGGAAACAAGACAATGCAAAATGAATATATGACTCACTGGATACAAAACTAAGGAACAAAAGGGAGACCCCTGCATAAGACCTGGCACTCTCCCTGACTGCTCAGCCTATGCGAACACCCCAATGGTGGATGATCGCATATCCTCGTACCTCGACTATATAACACCTGAACACCCTACAATAGTGAGGGGACACGACCACCGGCTCCCTACTCTAGACACGGAGGGAGTCAGGGTCACCTGGGATCCAGCAAACATAAAATCACAAATGAATGTACAACACTTATCTTGTAGAAGACTGGGAAATAGGATCAGCATGCACACACACTCCAGGAAGTTGTATAAACCGTACACTAATGCATTATGGGGAGGAATTTAAAGGGATGCAATCAGTCCAATTACAAGACAGCTGAGAGAGGCTAACGAGATGAGGAACTGAAAACCAAAACAAAGAAAGCTCAAGGAGGAGGTTCTGAAAGGCATCTGTCAGAGCTTCTCAGATGTCTGGTTGTGACCAATAGTTGGTCTATATAACAAAAGATCTGTGTGTGTAATTGGTCAGAAAATCTTGTCAGATAATCTGTTGGTGTAATACAGGCCTTAGACTAGGCACATGCATTTCTCCCTTCACTTGGCCTTTGTTAAATGATTTTCCTAACAAACCTTCACAGTCCTGCAGTGTACTTATCAGTTTAATTTCCTTCTTTAGGCAGAATTCTTGTACTATCTCTGTATCCTAGTTCTGAAAGACCTATGGAGTCTTTACATGTACCCGATAACTGTATTACCTCCTTCAGTAACTGGTCAGTGATGAGCCTACGCAGCTCTAACATGCACTGTATAAAATTTCATGGATGCTGTATCTGTTGGGCAAACGCTGTTTTCTTTCTTTTCTCAATGTGCCCTCTAGATGCCACGGACATTCTATCCTCGATCTGAGGTGCACTAGACATGTAACGGACCGTTTCAGCAGACAAGGGGTTAAAATCCGTTTAGGCGATATGCCCCTTTCTGAGAGACAGGCACAGCTACTGCAGAACACCAACCTCCCGAACTGGATACAAAATAGCACTCCAAACTGGAACCTCGCGAATAGCTGTCAGCAGACGAGCAGGAAAAGCATACATCAGCTTACACTCCTGGCAATCAGTCTCCAACAGCATACAGGGAATCCCCCCAATAACGAGACAAGGCTCCGTCTTGAGGGTCAAACAGTGGTCTCAAGTGCTGGCACACCCAGCCTGGTTTTTATTACAGTTTGTTGCAGATACAACACATCCCCACAATGCATCATGGTTTCCTCCCCTCTGTCCCGGAGACGACCGAAGACAATCCAATTATCTCTCAGGACAAAAGGGAGATCGCCAATACACATGTGGAGACAACAAGACAGACATCACCATTTAAACACACAATGGGGCAATAGAAACACACCCACACAAAATCCTCCCCTCTGCCGATGATGACCATTGAACACAATGACGAATATAATTATCAAAGGCAGAGAAATACAGTTTTATAAAACATATCACAGGAACCCCAAAACATGCAATAACCCCATAACCAATATATCCTCGGAACCGGGGGATCTGGGTGAACCACATGTCCAAAATTCACCCACATCCGTTCAGTAGTTTGGAAGATACAGTTACACTGAAAATATACAAGTTATACAGAAAATAGTCACTAATAAATGTGTCCCCTGTTTGGTAGTTTCAAACTACTGAATGATGTCTCTGTGCACCAAATACAGGCAAGATAGCACCGTGTGGAAAAGTCAGAACAGTGTCTGTGAGCTAAAATGGCCGCTATCTATTGTTCTCACCATGTGCTTCATCCAAGCAAGTAAGGCAGAGGATGCAATCCAGGGACAGAGGGCTCCGTCCCAAGTGCCTTAAGACCCAATAACTTAAGGGACCATAATCCCAGGGCAGGAGGCTGGCAAACAGCCCCCTCCAAAACACCGTGGCGAGGTTGGTTTCGCCACAAGACAGTTGTATGACTCATTATTAGCTAATTGGATATGTCTGCACACATTCTTCTCTACATACATGGGGCAATACGTCTAGCACTAGGCACTGTCTGTCATGGTTCAGGTGTTAAAGATGCTCTCAATCAGAGCCAAATACGTTTGCTCTACTGCTCCAAATTATTTTAATCCTAGGATTTTACATGCATGGAAGAAACACCACTGACACCAGGCAAGGGTCAAAGCAGTTCTCATTTATTTAAGGAAGTTGAGCAGATTATAAGTACATCAGAGGGGCATCCCCCTTGAGGCTCATGGCATTGTTCCATTGGCTAGAATACAAAAATAAAAAAAGAGAGAACACTTGGCATCTGCGCATTGTGCATTGTTTTACTAACTTTGGTATAAAAACTATGTAAACATCTAGGTGCCAGCGCCATATTGTAATGGCTTCACACTAATAGCAGTACAGCATACCTCATATATGACACATCAGGGAGGAGGGTCCTCTTGGAACTTGAGTAAATAAGGTGTTAGCTGAGAGCTGGAGGACATGGGGGCAATCTTAGTTGATCAAGAATGATACCCACATCTCTATTACAGGCAGCCGCATTACTCCATTATACTGACAGAGTCTAGCACAATTTGGCTTACAACATCTTTATTGCATGCACCTCTCAGCCACCTTTTCCCTTCCATAGGTGAGGTAATGGTATGGTAGCTCAGACCACCGTTTTAGCCTACTATATGGCATGTCAGCTATCCCATGCCATTCTCGGGATCTGACATGTCTGTGGTTTTCAGGGTACAGTGTTCTCCTGGTCTAATTAGGAAAGCCACACAGGTTTGAGCTAGGTTCTCACCTGATATGGGTCACCTGCCTGCACTCCACTGCAGATGTTTATCTCGTTCTCCTATGTGCTACTCAGGGGTTGACAGAGTATATTCCTTTGATGGGCAGTATACTTGATCATTTCCAGGGTGCCTTTTGGGCACCTGCCTACTCCCCTTTTTCCTTTCCTCAGTATCGGTTTGAGTACAATCTGTGTATCGACATGAGTCTACTTACGTAGGTCTCCCCTGGGTTTTAGGCTTGACAAAGATTTATGAGCTCCAGCAGCTAAAAAAATTCTATTCCCACCAGAATATCTTGCAGAGTCCTGATATGAGTCTTGGAGCACGGTGCTATCTTCCACCTTCTGGATAAAGGCTTGTCAGTTTTAGTTACCCAGACTTCTAGTTACCAGTTGGGTCATCATCTTTCATCCTCTTTCTAGGTGTCAGCAGGATTATCCCGGACATGGCAGTCAAGCTTCGCTTGAGTATAATCCCACAGGGGTGTTTTTTGGAGACAAAGAGGAAGGTGCTATCTCAAGCCCTCCTATCAAAAGTGGTCTAGTAAGTGGACCACACAGTATCCGTCCTCCCTGAGAGCTCCAGTGGTCAACCCTAGTATCCATGCATTGTGTTCATCCCCATGCTCATCTTTCTAGCATAAGAAGGGTTTTCTTTCCCTTGCTCCTTTTGCTCCTGCGTTATATTTTTGTTTAGTGGGGGTTATAATTATTATTTGTATGAAAGCACCCCATTAATTCCATGGCACTGTACATGAAGAGGGGGTTACACATAAGTAATATAAAAAATACAATAAAGAAAAAACTATTAGGTATAGAGGGGGCGAGGACCCTGCATGCAAGAGCTTACAATCTATAAGGGAAGGGTAAAGAACACAGTAGGTGACAGTAAAGGCAGCACATATGGCTACATGGTGGCAGCATGCTTGTTGCAGGTGTTAGGCCTTCCTGAAGAGGTGGGTTTTTAGGTTACTTTTGACAGTTTGGATGTTGGACGACTGATGTATTGGGGTAGCGAGCTCCAGAGTAGGGGAGAGGCATGAGATAAACAGATGAGAGGAGAACAAATTCGGCACTGTGAGGATTGGAGACTACACGTGGGGATGTATCGGGAAAGCAGGTCAGAGATGTAAGGAGGGGACTGATTGTGGATGGCCTTATACGTAGTTGTTAGTATCTTAAACTGAATACGCTGGGCAACAGGAGGGCCAGTGAAGGGATTGACAGGTGGATTAGGGTCCATTCACACGTCCGTTGTTTCTTTCCTGATCTGTTCCGTTTTTTGCGGAACAGATCTGGACCAGATCTGGACCCATTCATTTTCAATGGGTCCTGAAAAAAATCGGACAGCACAATGTCTGATTTTTTTTCAGGACCCATTGAAAATGAATGGGTCCAGATCTGGTCCAGATCTGTTCCGCAAAAAACGGAACAGATCAGGAAAGAAACAACGGACGTGTGAATGGACCCTTAATCAGGCAGCAGAGTTGAGAATAGATTGGAGGGGAGCCAGAGTTCTAGACGGGAGCTGTTGCAGTAATCAAGGCAGGAGATGATGAGGGCATGTACTAACATTTTGACTCAGGGGTGAGCAAGGAGCAAACACAAGAGATATTCTTGATCTGAAAGCAGCAGGTAAAGGTGAGGGTTTGAAAGTGTGGCTTAAAGGATAAGGCAGAAGCAAATGTTATCCCCAGACAGCAGACCTGCAAAACTGGAGAAAGTATCATGCTATTAACCGCAATGGATAGGTCAGGTAGGAGGGCTGAGTGACATGTGGGAGAGACAATAAATTCAGTTTTCTCCATGTTTAGTTTTAGGAAGTGGGAGGAGAAGAATGAAGGTATAGCTGATAAGACACCCTGGGATTCTGGACAGCAGGAAAGTAACACCTGGACCAGAGAGGTAGATTTGAGTGTTATCAGCACAGGGTTGGTATTGGAAGCCACGGGACTCAATAAGCTGTCCCAGGCCAAATGTATAAATTGAGAAAGTAGGGTACCCAGGACAGAGCCTTGAGAGACAACAACATAGAAGGGGCGTGATGAAGAGGTAGAGTATAAATGGCAAACGCTGAAGGTTCTGTTGGTGAGGAGATCCAGGAGAGAGCCAGGTCTTTGATGGCAAAGGAAGAGAGGATTTGTAACAGGAGAAAGTGGTCAACAGTTTTAAAGGCAGAGGACAGATCAAGGAGGAGGAGCATAGGGTATTGTTGATTAGCATTGTAAGCTAATAGATCTTTGACGACTTTGGTTAGGGCAGTTTCAGTGGAGTAATTGGGTCTGAATCTGGATTGCAGCTGATCAAAGAGTGAGTGGGATGAGAGGTGGAAGGACAGTTCGAGATGGACATGTTTTTCTAGGAGTTTTGCTGTGAATGGGAGTAGTGAGATGGGGGATAACTGGATAAAGAGGATGGGTCTACAGAGGGCTTCTTGAGTATTGCCATAATGGTTGCATGCTTAAAGAGAACTTTTCACTAGAATAATAAATCTAAACTAAGCATACAGATATGGAGAGCGGTGCACAGAGATCTCACTGCACTTACTATTATCCCTGGGTGCCGCTCCATTCTCCCGGTATAGGCTCCGGTATCTTCAGATTTTCGGCTCAACTGGGTGGAGGCTGCCGGCATCTCCTTCTCCCAGGCTGTAGCGCGGGCCAATCGCAGCGCTCAGCTCATAGCATGAGGTGTTTTTTTTTCTCTCTCAGGCTATGAGCTGAGCTCTGCAATTGGCCAGCACTCCAGCCTGGGAGAAGGAGACGCCAGCAGGCTCCACCCAGTTGAGCCCAAAATATGAAGATACCGTAGCCTATATCAGGAGAATGGAGCGGCGCCCAGGGATAATAGTAAGTGCAGGGAGATTCCTGGGCGCCGCTCTCCATGTCTATGCTGAGTTTAGATTTTTTATTCTAGTGAAAGGTTCTCTTTAAACATGCAACCATTATGGCAATACTTTAACCTTTAGAGGACCTTGCGATTTTCAGTTTTTGCATTTTCATTTGCCTCCTTCCCAGAGTCATAAACATAGTACATAAGGCCGAAAAAAGACATTTGTCCATCCAGTTCAGCCTGTTATCCTGCAAGTTGATCCAGAGGAAGGCAAAAAAAAAAACTGTGCGGTAGAAGCCAATTTTCCCCACTTTAGGGGAATTAAAAATTCCTCCCCGACTCCAATCAGGCAATCAGAATAACTCCCTGGATCAACGACCCTTCTCTAGAACCTATTGCCTGTAATATTATTATGCTCCAGAAATACATCCAGGCCCCTCTTGAATTCCTAATAAAGTTTTTATTTTTCTGCTCACATAGCCTTATGAGGGCTTATTTTTTGCGAGACACATTGTACTTTCTAATGGCACCATTTTTTCTTCACTATGCAGTACATTTGACCTGTTATCTTCATTCTCCAGATCAGTACCATTACAACAATACCACACTTGTATAGTTTTTCTTTAAAATAAATTTATTTTTCACCATCATATTCTGATATATACATTTTTTGTAGTCATGTGTACGGAGCTGTGCATGGGCTCATGTTTTGCGGGGCGATCTGTACTTTTCAATGATACCATTTTGAAGTATGCGTGACTTTTTATAAAAACTTTTTGGGGGAGTTGAAGTGACACAAAAATTTTCGAATTGGTTGTTTTTATTTTTCCCCCATTTACGCCATATGGGGTTAACATTGTTATATTTTAATAGTATGGACGTTTTCATACGCGTTGATGCCCATGATGTGTATTTTTTTTATTGGTTATATATTTTTATTTTGATGTTGGGGAAAGGGAGGTCATTTGAACTTTTATATATATATTTTTTTTTTTTTTACCTAGGGTGACTATAATTGGCAAATATTAGATTGCCCTATGTGTTCTATGATGGCTACATAGCCATCTATGAACACTTAAAGGGAACCTGTCACCGGGATTTTGTGTATAGAGCTGAGGACTTGGGTTGCTAGATGGCCGCTAGCACATCCACAATATCCAGTCCCCATAGCTCTCTGTGCTTTTATTGTGGAAAAAACCCAGATTTGATACATATGCAAATTAACCCGAGATGAGTCCTGTCCCTGACTCCTCTCATGTTCAGGACTCATCTGAGGTTAATTTGCATATGTATCAAATCTTTTTTTTTCCACAATAAAAGCACACAGAGCTATGGGGACTGGGTATTGTGGATGTGCTAGCGGCCATCTAACAACCCATGTCCTCAGCTCTATACACAAAATCCCGGTGACAGGTTCCCTTTAATTTACAATATAACAATACAGTGCTGCCACTTGCTGGCCTGTATTGGTATATTTTAGTAATAGCTACCGGAGTGGAAAAGTCTTTGGCTGAGATGAGCGGAGTGGGAGGGGGCAATGGGGGACAGGGTAGAGAATTAAAGGTATTAAACAGTTGTTTGGAGTTGTGGGAAAGATATGATATAAGAGTAGTCAAGTAGTCCTGTTTAGAAGAGGTAAGTGCAGACTTGAATTTGAGAACAGCTTGTTTGTATAGGATGAAGTCTTCTTTAGGCTGCATGCACAGATTCGCAAAACACAGATGCCGGCCATGTGAGTTCTGCAATTTGCTGTCCATTATAGAAATGCCTATTTTTGTCCGCAAAACAGAACACGTTCTATTTTTTTGTGAGGCCACGGAACAGAGCAACAGATGTGGACAGCACACGGAGTGCTGTCTGCATCTTTTGAGGCCCATTGCGACTCAGATGCAGACCCAAACAACAGTCATGTGAATAAGACCTTAGAATGGGTTTTCTTCCAGCATTGTTCAGCAAGGGTTGTTTTTTGATTTGCCAGATTCTAGGGCGTGTGAGAGGGCTGAAGTAATTATGGTGATGTAGAAAGCAGCGGCTGTGTCAATGTTGTGAAGGGGAAATATGGTGGCCAGCGGTGAGAGAAAGACAGAGTGTGTGAATGGAGAGATGTTTGAGATTTCTATGAGGGTGTTCTAGTTTATGGACTGGAACGATAGTAGTAGAGAGTAGTTAAGGAACATAAGAAGATTGCGGTCCGAGAGGGGGAAAGGAAAGATTAGATAGGAAGCAGAGGCGGGTGAAGACAAGGCCTAGTGTATGTCTGTATCTGTGGGTGGCTGCGGAGGACCATTGTGTGAGGCCGAAGGAGGCAGTAGGAGATAGGAGTTTGGAGGCAGGTGAATCGTGTGTGTCAGTAGAGATGTTGTAATCCCCCATGATGATGGTGAGGATGACAGCAGAGAGGAAATGTAGAAGCCAGGTATTGAAATGGTCAAAAAAGACAGTAAAAGGGCCTGGTGGAGAGTAGATTACAGCTATTTGGCGGTTAGAGGGAGAGAACATGCAAATGGAGTGAACTTTAAAAGAGAGGAGGTTGTGAAGGGGTGGAGATGGGTTGAAGGAGCAGTTACCTGATAAGAGGAGGCCAACAACACCACCATGTCTGGGTGGGGAGTGTGAGCAGAGTCGGACTGGAGTGCCTAGGGCCCACCAGTAAAATTCATTCTGAGGGCCCACTTTACATGCAGGTATTACCTGCTCACACAGTGGCAACAGCAAGACCCTACAAGATGATTTTGGGGTCCCTGCAGGGACTTCAAGAAAGCATGTCCCTGGATAAAGAGTATACTGGCCAGTATGCCTCTATACCTAGAAGTCATCTCAACCACCCGATGCATCTATAATAATATGGTGGGTAGTTTAATAAATAAATAATTTACCAATTTTTTTTATATGAACATAGGCTGGTTGAGATGCTGTATGCCGCCTATCTATATGTAGTGCAGTCAGTCTACTTTATCATGTGTCACTTGTGCAGGGGTGTGGGACTAGGGGCACACTGGCGGATTCCCCTGTGGGCCAGTCCGAGTCTGAGTGTGAGTAAACGGAAGTTTTCCATAGGATAGTGCAGCAGGGGAGGCTGCGGCAGTAGGTGTCAGCCATGTTTCTGTGAGGCCAAGGAATGTAAGTTTCGGGGAAATGAAGAGGTTGCAGAGGTAGGAAAGTTTATTGCAAATGGAACTTGAGTTCCACAATGCTCTGGATAGAGAGACCAGGGGAGTGGGGTGAGGTGAATGGGTATGAGCAGAGTGAGAGCGGTTAGTAGCAGGGGCTCTGTGATAGAAGGCAGATAGAACAGTGGAGATTAGAAGAGGGGGGCCTGTATTAGGAGATGTGTCTCCAGCAGTAAGGCTGGGTTCACACCTGAGCGTTTTACAGCGCGTTCCTACGTGCTGTAAAATGCTCAACAGGCAAAACCCAATGATTCCCTATGAGCATGGTTCTCACCTGAGCGTTTTACAGCGTGTACGAACGCGCTGTAAAAAGCCCTACGCCCCAAGAAGTACAGGAGCTTCTTTGGGGCATATTGTGACACGTTCCCGCATATAAACCTAGTGGGAACGCGCGACAATGGGCATTTGCTTGTTTCCTCGCACGTATGTAAACGCCCAATAAGCACGCTTGTAAACAGCGCTTATCGGGTACGCTTAGGTGTGAACCCGGCTTAAGAAGTAGCAGCAAGAGAGATAGCAGCTGAGAGTAGGATAGGGCATGTGTGTGTTTAAATGAGAAGGTTTGAGTGTTTAGGAGTTCAGCAGAAGTAGCCAGGTGAGAGGATAGAAGGGACAGGGAGATAAATAGCTCTTTGCCTGGTGTTGGAATAGTGGGATAACAAAATAGTCAGAGGGATATGGAGGTGATCATGGTGAATACAAAAGAATACATGTTTAGGTGATATAGATGTAGAGGATAATGTTGACAGGATATGTAAGGGAAATGGTATTACCTTCTGTTCACTTCTGGTTCAATTTCTGCAATACACTTAAATGTTGCACACAAATGACCAAATCTCTCAAATATATACAACTAAGACATGCTAATGAATGATACCAGGTGTGAATAAGAGTTGGGAGGAGCAATTAAGCCTAATCAGGAAAAATGAGGTGTGAAAGTAATTCAGATTATTTGGGACAAGTCCTCAGTGAACTTTCCTTCAGTACTGAGAGAGTTAATGCTTTTCTCCTGCCCCTGTCCAGGTGCTAGTTATGTTGCTGATCAGCCTTCCTATTTAGCTGGGCAGTGGATCCATCTCCGTGCCT
Source organism: Bufo gargarizans (assembly GCF_014858855.1). Taxonomy (NCBI): domain Eukaryota; kingdom Metazoa; phylum Chordata; class Amphibia; order Anura; family Bufonidae; genus Bufo; species Bufo gargarizans. Next base: position 317,538,079 of record NC_058080.1, read on the forward strand.
GAGCCTTGAGGTTTTCTTGTTGCTAGTAACCAGTGAAGGTGATCTTGTCGGTCTACTGATTCTGCTGGATGCCGTCGGCCCTGACCTTGAAATGTGACCTGGACTATGCATGTACTCTGTCTGCTCCAACTTTGGAATTGTTATTTGGAATAAGTACTCAGCCTGCCCTTACTTTGGACCATGTTCAGACTACGGTTTTTGCCTTAGTGCTTCGCAGCGGTATCTCTGGCCCCCATGGGTCAGCTGCCAACTACAACAGGACTACTCCAGGAGGTAGCAGCCTGGTTGGTTCCCTGCAGCAAAGTCCAGATCCCTGTACAGGGGTTAAAGGGTGAATACCAGGGAACTGCCAGGACACCACCCTTCGGTTTAGCCCAAAGTTAAACTGTTTGCACAGTGGGTCCTCACTCACTGTCCGTTGCAGCCACTTTAAGTTCTCAGTTAACCCCTGAATAAAATTACTGATAGGTTAAATTGGAATTTAGATTGTGAGCCCCAATGGGAACAGGTACCAATGTGAATGATGACGGTACAGTGCTGCAGAATATGTTGGCACTATATAAAATAATAATTACTGTTTTCTGAACCTCCTTATGTGACATTAAACTTCAAGTTGGTCAAATCAGTATAACTGGGGAGTAAAAGGTGGTGGGTTTGCCATGTCAGTTGTGGGCATTGTTGCACGCCTATGAAACAGGCCATATATTATTGATTTATAAGTTATAGCAATAGTCAAAGTGTTATTATGTGTTATTTGTTCATTTTTCTGTTCACTTGCAGTAATACTGATCGTTATCCTTCAATCTTTCAATTAGCGCTTGGCATGTTCAATGAATAAAGTGCCGTCCCCTTTTCAGTAAGTTTCGGCTTTCTAGCAATTCATCATAGTGGTTTGCATGTTACATTATTTTTTCTAAACACGCGCCCCTGTGGTGGCTGCCAGTGTGTAGGACAAACCTGCTCCTCAAAATAAAGCACAATATACCCCCAACACAGTTCCCTGGGTATATTTGTTACTGAATTTATGGTGACCTAGCCTATATCAGTGATGACTAACCTCTGGCACTCCAACTGTGGTAAAACTACAACTCCCAGCATGCTGCATTCATTTCTATGGAGTTCTGAGAACAGCCAATCAAGTGTGCATCTTGGGAGTAGTAGTTTTACCACAGCTGGAGTGCCGGAGGTTAGCCATCACAGCTATAACTGGCTAAACTGCATTTTTTTTGCAAGCCCCAGAAAATGGTGAACATTTCCTTGAAATTAAAATAAGTCAGACAAAAAGCAAAAAGATAAACTTTTTTATTAAGAAAAATAATAAAACAAATATGGTTTGTGACAATTCTAAGAGACTTAGGTCTGGATTTATAAACGGGTGTCCTATATGTGAAATGTCTTAAAGGTAAAAACAGCAAGACGTTCCATATATTGGCATCCGTCCATTAATCCTGGCTTGACACACGAATGATTAACAGCTGGTCACTATTGCAGCAGTAATGATTGGCACATTTTTCACCTTCTCCACTAAGGTCCACTATGGCTTCTCTACCAGATCAGCTGTTAACAAAAGGACCTTTATCACCTCCTGACCAAAATACTGCTGTGAAGAACTGCTTCTTATGGGTGTTACAGGCATCTTTTGGAGCATAAATTATATTTACAAAGACATCAATGCAACTAAGTAAAGACGCTATGAAGCTTGTCTGATCATTCAGATATATGGCTGACCAAGACATGTGTGGCCAGCCAGCGATTCACATGGCCATATCAATTGTTCAGCGTTTCAGAAGCTGGGCCCACATAGATCAGAAAATGACCTGGCCTGGTTTGATCAAGACAACACCTTTAAACAATGTATATTTTCAATCAATATAGAACTTATGAGCATCCCCATAATTCAGTTCTATGTGTTGGCTACCCTTATGGGGAACAAAACCCCAAAACCTTGTAAAGGTTTTCCTGGTTATACATGATGGTGTATCTGTTCTTATCAATGAATATGGCTGAATATACACACACACACACACAAAATGAGCGAGCTGTCGAGGAACTAGAGATAAAGGTTACAGACAGAGCAGCTTAATGATAGATAGCAGTGAAAAGCAGAGAGAACAATCTGCAGAGGAAGTGAACACTGAAGGTTGTAGAAGAAGACAAACTTGCAAATGTCTAATAAAAACCGACAATTAAAAAATGTCCCCAAAATGATGTACCCTTTACAAGCCTTCATGGTGCATGAACCTTAATCAGAACATGGCCTATTAAACATAATTTTTAAAGACTTTTTGGGTTAATTTTTCATGTTACTATATTTAAAATAATCCTACAATCCAGCCATTTTTGCACTGGCCACTAGGCCTAGTATTATGCAGAGACTTCCTGTTCTTTACAGGTAACGTTTCAGTAGCCATTGCTTTATCATCACTGGCATAATTACAATGGTAGATATCACCTTTGTATAGATAACACAGCATCCACTATTTACAATAGGTGATATCACTCAATCCTGTGACTGAGATTTCCTGTAGTCTAGTCTGAAAACCGCATGATTGTAGGATTAGAATTTTTTTGTGTGACATGAAATATTAATTCAAAAAAACTAAAAAAAAATGTTTCACATAAAACTTGATATAAAAATAGGACATTTTCTGATGACACATTCCTTTAAAAGGGTTGTCACATCTCACTGCTTTGTTTAATAATCTAACAAAAATCTGCTCAAGAAGACCATCAAAAAGGTAAAATAAATTTTAGGGAAACAGTAGTAAAATACTAAAGTCAAATGTACTGGGAACTCAGTTCTGTTCCAAGCCAAAAAAGGAGTTGCAAAGAGCAAAATTTGGCGACTTAACATAAACAAGTTTCAAAACATTTAAAGAGGTTTTCATGGAGATCGTTTAAAAGAAAAAAGGCTAAGAGAGAAAGGGTTAAAATAAGGAAGCATTATTTACAACCACTGTTACTGTACTGGTCTGCTCCCTGCTGCTCTTCACTTGTCTTGGCTCAGCACACCAAAAATGGCAGGAAAAGCCTGTTAAACAAATTACTGCCCTTAGCGCTGCCTTAGCCAATGTGGGCCATTCCACCATGTTGAGGTGAGACAGGAATTGCTTGGAAACCCTTTAAAAGGCTATGGACACCTTTTTAAATGGTTATTGCATTCTACTTATATTGGGCTAAAAAAAAAAAAAATTACCAGTTAGTCTTTTCAAATTATTTTCAACAGTTTGTCTTCTACAGCCCTCAGTTTTCATGGACTGCACACTGTTTCTTCTGGTTTTCAATAAAATCTGTCACACACCTGCTCAGACAGCTTGATCTGTAGCCTTGTGTCTACTCTCCTAACAGCTGATAAACACTCATTTAAGCTAAATTATGATGGGCATAAGATAAGAATACAGCTTATATGATTGTTTATATAAGAACTAGAGATAAGGGCTACAGACAGAGCTGTTAGAACAGCTTTCTGATGGATATCAGTGAAAAGCAGAGAGAACAATCTGCAGAGGAAGTGAAAACTGAAGGTTGTAGAAGAAGACAAACTGTTGCAAATGTCTAACAAAGACCGACGATTAAAAAATGATGTACCCTTTACACAGCATATGGTCGTGTGAGCTTTCACTTGATAACACAAGGATTTTATTATTTTCTAAACCTATTACTTTATAGTAGTGTTTTATAGTATTGTCTGGTATGCTCAAAGATGCCCTTAACACCCACTGCAGCCTTTCACCCGGCAGTCTCATGTTCTGGGCATCATTTCACCGTTGTTGGTGAGAAGTGCAAGATTATAGTAATGCAGCATTTTGAGTGCAAATCACAGTAAAATTAGATCAGAGACAAGAGAAGTGTGCACAGAAGTGTGACTTTGTTCAAAAGTGAACTACAAATACATTAAAATAAAGTGAAACTTTAGCACAATAAATTAAATGGAGTCCATATTCCTCCTGAGAGTATTCCCATTTCTCAACCCAAATGGAACACTTTGCAAAAATGAACACTGAAACACTTGTAACCTGGCAGATCTGCCCTTTTCATTTCCAAAATGAGGGCTACATACATCTTAAGGCGACAGCGATATTACGCACAATAGAAGACAATTTACATATCTTAACACAGTATCAAACAGTAGATGAAAGGTCATTTTTGGCTAGCTGTTACTAGATTAATCCAATAGCCTTGACAGTACGTCCGTAAGACCCATCAAGATGTGAACAGTTGGTTCTAGCTTATATGGGTGGTGATATCCAATGCACCATCTTCCTCCAAAACTGAATCATAGAAGGCTACTTTCACACTAGCATTTTGGCTTTCCGTTTCTGAGATCCGTCATGGGCTCTCACAAGCGGTCCAAAACTAATCAGTTTTGCCCTAATTCATTCTGAATGGAAAAGGATCCGCTCAGAATACATCAGTTTGCCTCCGATCAGTCTCCATTCTGCTCTGGAGGCGGACACAAACACTGCCTGCAGCGTTTTGCTGTCTACTTGATGAAACCGAGCCAAATGTATCCACCCTGGAACACAATGTAAATAGAGTTCATGACGGATCTGTTTTGGCTATATAAGACATAATACAACCGGATCCGCTCATGACGGCTCTGTTTTGGCTATATAAGATATAGTACAACCGGATCCGTTCATGAAGGATGCATGCGGTTGTATTATTGTAACGGAAGCATTTTTGCAAATCCATGACAGATCCGACGGAAAGTAGCCTAACTTTTGTAATTCAAATTGTTAATTTGTAAAAATAAACCGTGCCAAAGAAACGGGAACACAGGACAACATAATGCCAAAGAGAGGTCTTAATCCGAAACAGTAGTAGTGTAGTAACCATTCAATCCATTTGTGGAGAACACAAACACATGGAGGAGATGAACTAAGCTGGATGTGCCAGATCATACATTGTCATACATACCTTGTGTACTTATTGTACTCCACTACACAGTTTGGAAAACTGTTTAAAAAAAGGGGTGTGGTTTAGTGGAGTCTTAAAGTGCACCTAAATTGTGGTGCAAAATATTGATCTAATGACAACCAAGAGCTGGTGTAAGGAAAAGTGTTTGATATGTCTATCAAGATGAGGCAAATCTATAAGCAGGATCCACTTCACATCTTCTGCAGCCTGGTCTGGTTTTTACCTGTCGAAAGTTCAGATCGTAATAATATATCTCCCCCAATGCTGAAATCAGTGCCTACCTAAATCTAGGCTAAATCACCTCTGTGGACACATCAGCAACTGATCTGACTTTAACATGTAAATCCAATAGGCATTCATCCTGAAACCGCCAATTCTCTCCACTATACATGTGCGACATTTGGGTTAAGAAAGTATGAACACCAGTTATCAGAACACACATACAACATTTCTACCATACCCTGAGGTTTAGAATATCTGGCGTTCCTATGCGCGCATAGACAACACCTGTTCCCCCCACATTCCAATATCAAGAAGGTTTTCACCATTGCAAAAGTAAAGCCCAAAGACCTGCGTTATTCATAATCCGTAGAGGCATTAGGAAGGTTATAGTTTATACAGGCCAAGACTAATCCCAGTCTTACAGATGAACAGAAAACTGGCCTGACTGAATGACAATCTAAGGATTTAATGCTGGTTTCTACCTCTGTGATCCCACATACGCATAAAGTGCACTGCGTCTGTGATAACATGCATGCTTGTGTGTCTCCTAGTACACACACGCACATCAAGATTTCATAATACAGGTTCCCATTCAGAAACAAATGTGGAAATAATCTCAATCTTGCTGCTACTTTCATTATGTGGTACCCACCCTACTGAGCTTGCTGAAATTTTGGGGAAACGTTGAGGCAATCTGTAATGATAGCCATATACGTATTGGGGTGGCAGAGGATAAAGTTTTCAGTACCTATACCAATTACTCATTCTCGTTGTTCCAAGCAGCTCCATACACATTTTTCCATGGCCGAATTCTTTCTTTGAGCAAGGCCAAAGTGGAAAACTATAACTTAAATACAAGATACTCCATGCAAATAACCCACTCATATTGGCACTTATTTCTCACATGAAATAAAGTTAAAACATGACAGACCAAAGCAAAGAATTGCACACTGGCACATGAAGTTCACCAGCAGCTGGGGAGCCTCAGGTAGCAGGTGCCCATTTTAGGGGATGTAAACTCTTACATTTAATACTGCAAATATTTTAGCTATAGTTTCCCTTTAACTTACTTTCTACCAGAAAGAATACCAACCACGCGGCAGCTTAAGATTGGAAATTGTTGCCTCCTTGCCAAAATTAGAAATGAAATAAAACCATATGACATTTCACCATGCTCGTCCATGCGGTTTTACTGATATTGAGGACAATTCGTTTCTTCTGATATCAGGTCTTTCATTATTATTTTTTTTCATTTTAAATACTTTTTTTCCCCCATAAAATACATCCCTCCTCCAGAAAAATAAAATGCAAAGTGTGCGTGAATTAAAATAAAATAGTGATGTGACAATCTGGGGTTACGTTCCTAATGGAAGATATGTGATGTTTCCCTCTTGGTCCAAACAGACCTCCCCTTGGCCTGAGGTCTCCTGCTCTGCAGTATTAGTGGATGCAGCCCTCCGGGTGTCCTTTTGTGGTAGCGTCCTTTCAGCTGCTAATTTCAAGTTATCGAAGTTCAATACTTTTTTCTGCTTGGTTAGTGTGTTCTTGGAGGGGAGTTCTAAGTGATCCAGCTGGTTGGACACACTCCTGCATGGGTCTACTGGAGAGGGCTGCTCAGCTTCATCGCTGACTTGTGCTGAATCATCGGTGACCTGGGTTTTTGAGTCACTGTTTTCCTCATCAACAGGACTCTCTTCTTGCTCAGTGTCGGACTCGCCTTCTTCCTCCAATGTCAGTTCAAACTGAAACTTGTCTCCTGCAGTACTTCCCCTATCAGGGTCTTGTTCTTCTGGTGGAGGGGATGGACTTTGGGGGATCATGCTTTGATACCACTCTCTATTGTCCTCTAATGTGTCCAGTATTTCCTGGGCATCTGGGTGAACCAAGTCAGCCCAGGTTTCCCACAGAGGATGCACAATGTAGTCAATAAAACCGACCTGCAAAGAAAGGATGATAAAGATGTGAGTGCAAGCTATGTTCACAGTCTCACATGACATTAGCATTCAAATATATAAACGTAGCCCACAGTGTAACATTCTGCAATAAAACAGATCAGGCTGACCCCGTCACAGAAAATTACCTATTGTTTAACATATTTTGAAGAATTTTTGTTTATCTTTCATTTTCCATGTCAGTATCTATATTTAAGCAAAGACCATAAAATCCTGCAGTTTTCACACTGGCCAATAAGCCTTATAATGGGCTCCACTTCTTGGTCTGTACAGGTTACGTTACTGCAGTTACCGGCTTATCTATACAGAGGTGACATCATTATAGGCAGTATTAGAATAACAGATAAGACAGGATCCACCATTCACAATAGGCGATTGTCAGAGCTTATCTATTCTTTCCTTGTACAATGAGCTCTGGCACAGGTCACAGGTTTAATGGTCTGCGCATGCATTATAATGGAAATTAATGCCGGAAATGGCATGTGTTCAGGATTTTTGGCTGGAGAGAAAACTGCAGCATGCGGCGGTATTTTCTCCGGCCAAAAAAACCATAAGCAGGACTGAACTGATGCATCCTGATGCATACTAAACAGATTGCTCTCCATTCAGAATGCATTAGGATAAAACTGATCAGTTCCCCCCCCCCCCTGGTATTGAGCCCCTAGGACGGAACTCAATACCGGAAAACAGAAACGCTAGTGTGAAAGTACCCTAACTATCTGGAGCAAGAACAATTTGGTGACACATTTCCTTTAAAACAGGAACCCAAATCCACACGGTGCAATTGTCATGGAAACCTGTAAGGTCATAGGCTTTCAACTGTCTCGGTGGGCTGGGTGATCTGTATCCTCATTACATTTCTCTATTAGCAATCACTTCTTCTATTAAATGTGCCTTAACAGTCCAAGGCACTGAAACTAAGTAACAAAAAACCTAACTGCACAAAAATAAGGCTCTGATTACTCAGAAGTCATGATGGATGTGACAAATCTTTCATAATCTGTTTTAATAGCGAGCCAATTTGTTTGTGACAATTCGCTTTTGTGTTTTCATTTTTTCCTCTGTCTTCCAAGACCCATAACTTTTTTTTATGTTCATATTATTATTTTTTTGTGAGAAGTTGTATTATCAATATGACAATTTAAATCATAATATCTTATATTGTAAAACGGGGGCAAAATTTTTGTCAGGCGAAACAAAAAATTTCTGGCTGCCATGGTTTTTCGCGTTGGTTTTGTTTTCATGGCATTCATGTGTTAAAAATGACATGATGAGCTTATTCTGCAGGTCCAAATTTATATAATATTTAATTTTGTTTTGCTACTTTTAAAAAATAAAAACCTTTGAAAAAATAAAAATTTGCTTTACATCACCCATAGCTTTTTTACAATTCCAACTACAGAGCTCTGCGAGTCCTTTTTTTTTTTTTTTTGATGCATAGCAAGCTGTAGTTTTTATTGAAGTCAAACCGGCAATTTTTTCATTATGGCATTTACCTCTCACTATGACAGGTCTGGGAGCCTTCACAAGGCCCCAAGTTCTCTCAACAACCAATCAGAGCCCCGCAATTTTGTCATAGGGCTCTAATCGCTGGACAGAGCCCCCAACCTCACCCTAACTTCTCAGATGGCGCAGTCACTATTGACCGATGTATCTGAGGAATTAAATAAGCAGGATAGGAGTTATCTCAGATCCCAGTCATTGTGGCTGAGTTCTGGCTGTATTACACAGCCAGCACCCATCGCCTATCCATATACCTCTTGCATCCACACATACTATTATGTCAGGGGACTCCCTCGGTACCACATTAGACACCCCGTGTTATCATCGTTGGGTGCCAAAGGTGGCCATGGCAACTGGAGCCCTAAAAATGGCCAGGTGAACTGTCAGTGTACAACTGATACATTATAATACTAATGTATTTTACCAGCCTAAAAAGAGTGTACCTTCAAGGTAAAAACAAAAGTCCAAATAAAATGTGCCCTTTTTCCCTTAAAAAGTCCTTTATTATTGGAAACAACTACACATAATTGGTATCTTCACATCCTTAACGACTCGATCTATAAAATGATCGATCACATTACTTATTGTGCAATCAGAACACTTGTGGAGCCTTTTATGGGTGTTTAAGCTTTTTGCCACCTCAAAGCCTCTGAAATCCTGAAATGATGCTTGAAAAATATAAAAAAAATGGAGGTCCCAAAATCCATAAGCTGCTCCTTCATTTCCGACCCCTCAAAGCCACTTCAAACCAGAACTGATCCCTAAGAAAACATTTGCTGCTAAACTTAAGCCTTTTAACATCACAAAAAATAAAAGTATGTTTGAAAAATGATACCAATATAAAGTGGACATATGGTTAATGTTGGAACTGATAAAATTGACATCTATGATACAGCTTTAATGCAAAGATGTTCCTTGAGATCTTGAACTGAATCAGCCCGGGTCTGCTTGATATGCAAATGAGGACCATCAAAGGGTTCTTGGAGCAGGACACTGATGAAAGGAAGATCTGCCAGGACTGTCACATCCTGGGGAAATCCCAACCCCCTGCTGGTATTTACTGCCCACACCTGTGTCAGCAAGGACATATATGCTGGGATGGGGGCAGGGGTATATAATATAACTTTCTTCCTGTGTAATTACCTGCACTAACCTAACTCACAAGTAAGAGCAATGGTGACCTTGGTGACCTCTGGGACAAGACAAGTCTTCCTGGACTCTACAATCAAGAATGTGATTCGCTGAGACCTGCTGATGAGGAGTGTTCTGAGTCCAGAAGAAAAGCCCATGGCATGTGTGACAAAGAGAGAATGGTGTAGCTAGCTCAAGGATCCTGACCCCCTCCAATCCCCTCTCCCATTCCCTTAATTGTATTTAGAATGTAGATATATCCCTATTTGTAAATAAATCCAACACTGAGTTAAGATATAGTTGTTCTTCAGTAATTTAAGGCACCCGCAAAGCAGAGCACATTCTACAGTTAATATAAAGGATTTAATATTTTGTGAGCTATGACTACCTGTCTCAAAAGAGGTGGCCTCCCATCAGCAATTGGCATTTATCATGTAAATAAAGTTAAAAGGGAACCTGTCACCCCGATTTTGGACCATTATCTATAGTAAAACAAGAGTAGTACTGCAGGTGAGGAGTCCATATCACCATTTTTTATGTTACTACTGCCCCTCGTTCGTCAGCTCTCAGAGGTGTGTTGCAATATATTGTAAGGACTGCTGTACATGGTCCCCCGAGTCCTCTTTATTATGTTAGAACGGCAAAGGCAGTCCGGACTGTATATTCAGTGCAGCTTTGAGTGCCGATAATAGGACAACAGGGGGCAGTAGTAAAATAAAAAATAGTGCTCTGGACTTGTTATATGCAGTACTAGTCGTGTATTACTGTAGATAATAGTCCAAAATCAGGGTGACCGGTTTCCTTTAATACAAGACACTAATGTATTGCGATTGGCCATATTGCCTCCTTTGCTGGCTGGATTCATTTTTTCATCACATTATACACTGCTCATAGCCAGGGGTTACGACCATCCTGCAATCCAGCAATGGTGGTCGTGCTTGTACTCTAAGAAAAAGCGCTTATGCATACTCCTGTGGGTCCAGCCACCAGAGAGGCTGGCATTTTTTCCTTTTTTCCTATAGTGTGCAAGCACAGCAACCGTTCCTGGATTGCATGGTGGTCATAACCCCTGTATGCGGCGGGCGGTGATCGGAACCCGGTGCCTGCTCAAATCATTGAGCAGGCACCTTGGCTAGATGCGCCGGGGGGGTCCTGTGACCCCCAATGTCGGCGATCGCAGCAAACCGCAGGTCAATTCAGACCTGTGGTTTGCTGCACTTTCTGCAGTTTCTGATCGGATCAGAAACTTTAAAATGCCGAAAATATAGATTTTCGCGGGAGGGGGCGGTGCGGCAGGCGGGATAGCCTGCCTCCTCTTGAATATTCATTGGTGTCCAGTGGGTATACCAAAGTGTCAGCACATTGCTGACAATCTGGTATAAACGGCTGACATCTGTGTTGTGATGTCAGCCGTTTAACCCTTTCCATACCGCGGTCCGTATGGACCGCTGTATGGAAAAGGTTAACAGTCAGGGAGCTCCCTCCCTCTCCCAACGGGGGGCTGCTGTGCCTTTGCAGCCCCCAGACAGGATGGTGTCACAGAGGGAGGGAGCCCCCCTCCTTCCCCGTCTGCTCAGTTGTGGCAGACGAGGAAGGTTCCCATGGCAACAGGACGCCTTCTCGGGCATCCTGCTGTCCATGGTGCTGAACAGATCTGTGCTAAAGGCAGAGATCTGTTCAGACAAAGTGTAAGTAAAATACAGTACAATACACTACATAGTGTACTGTACTGTATTATACAGACATCAGACCCACTGGTTCTTCATGAACCAAGTGCGTCTGCGTAAAAAAAAAAATGTAAAAAAAAAAGTTAAGTAAAAATCAAAAAACACATTTATCACTGATTAAAAATGAAAAAAATAAAATTCCCTACACATGTATGATATCACCGCGTCCGTAACGACCTGATCTATAAAACGGTCATGTTACTTTACCTGAACGGTGAACGCCATAAAAATAAAAAACTATGATGAAATTTAAATTTTGCCCACCTTACTTCACCAAAAAGGTAATAAAAGTGATTAAAAAAGTTGTATGTACGCCAAAATAGTACCAATAAAACAGTCACCTTATCCCGCAAAAAATGAGACCCTACCTAAGATAATCGCCCAAAACTGAAAAAAAACTATGGCTCTCAGAATATGGAGACACTAAAACTTGATTTTTTTGTTTTTGTTTCAAAAATGAAACAATTGTGTAAAAATTAAATAAATAAAAAGTATACATATTAGGTATCGCCGCGTCCGTAATAACCTGCTATATAAAAATATCACATGACCTAACCCCTCAGGTGAATACCATAAAAAAAAGTGTAAAAAAAGCTATTTTTGTCACCTTACATCACAAAAAGTGTAATAGCAAGCGGTCAAAAAGTCATACACCCCACAATAGTGCCAATCAAATAGTCATCTAATCCCGCAAAAAATATACCCTAAAACTGAAATAACTATGGCTCTCAGACTATGGAGACACTAAAACTGATTTCATTTTTGAAACAAAAAAAATCATTTGTGTACAACTTACATAAATAAAAAAAAATTATACATATGGGGTGTTTCTGTAAACTACAGAATCAGAGCCATAAATATTGAGTTTCGTTTGGCTGTTAACCCTTGCTTTGTAACTGGAAAAAAATAAATTATTAAAATGGAAAATCTGCCAAAAAAGTGAAATTGTATCTCTATTTTCCATTAAACACCTAAAGGGTTAACAAAGTTTGCAAAATCAGTTTTGAATACATTGAGGGGTGTAGTTTCTTAGATGGGGTCACTTTTATGGAGTTTCTACTCTAGGGGTGCATCAGGGGGGCTTCAAATGGGACATAGTGTCAAATAAAACAGTCCAGCAAAATCTGCCTTCCAAAAACCATACGGTTCACCTTTCCCTCTACGCCCTACTGTGTGCTTGTACAGTAGTTTACAGACACATATGGGGTGTTTCTGCAAACTACAGAATCGGGGCAATAAATATAGCATTTTGTTTGGCTGTTAACCCTTGCTTTGCTACTGGAAAAAATTGATTAAAATTGAAAATTTGCCCAAAAATTGAAATTCTTAAATTTCATCTCCATTTGCCAATAACTCTTGTGCAACACCTAAAGGGTTAACAAAGTTTGTAAATTAAGTTTTGAATACATTGAGGGGTGTAGTTTCTTAGATGGGGGTCAATTTTATGGAGTTTCTACTCTAGGGGTGCATCAGGGGGGCTTCAAATGGGACATGGTGTGAAACAAAATAAAAGTCCAGCAAAATCTGCCTTCCAAAAACCATACGGCGCACCTTTCCCTCTACGCCCTACTGTGTGCCCATACAGTAGTTTACGGCTACATATAGGGCGTTTATGCAAACTAAAGAATCGGGGCAATAAATATAGCATTTTGTTTGGCTGTTAACCCTTGCTTTGTTACTGGAAAAAAATTGATTAAAATGGAAAATTTGCCAAAAACTCTACATTAACTCTTGTGGAACACCTAAAGGGTTAACAACGTTTGTAAAATCAGTTTTGAATACCTTGAGGGTGTAGTTTCTAGAATGGGTGGTTTCTATTATGTAAGCCTCACAAAGTGACTTCAGACCTGAACTGGTCCCTAAAAAGTGGGTTTTTGAAAATTTCTGAAAAATTTCAAGATTTGCTTCTAAACTTCTAATCCTTGTAACATTTAAAAATAAAATATCATTCCCAAATTGATCCAAACATGAAGTAGACATATGGGGAATGTAAAGTAATAACTATTTTTGTAGGTATTACTATGCATTATAGAAGTAGAGAAATTGAAACTTCGAAATTTTCCATTTTTGATTTTTAACTCTCAGAATGGCCTGGATAAGTCAGTGTTTTTTAAGTTATCACCACTTAAAGTGACACTGGTCAGATTTGCAAAAAATGGCCTGGTCCTTAAAGTGAAATATGGCTGTGTCCTAAAGGGGTTCAGAGCAGAGAAATTCACATTTTGAAAATTGCAATTTTGTAATATTTTGGTTACATGTCAGATATTTCTTCTCAGTGAAAACAAATTATAGTGACTAAAATTTACCACTAATATAAAGTATGCGTCACCAAAAAAATCTCAGAATTGCTTAGTTAGTAAAAGCATTGGCACACAGTGATACGTGTCAGATTTGAATAATGAGGCTGTGTCCTGGAAAGGGTTTCCAGCTTTGTGCACTTTTATTTTTTTATTTCAGTCCTAGCCTGCTGTTGGAAAAACCATAATCCCCTGCTCCTCACCACCCCTTTCCAGGTCCTTGGGTCCCTTATGCAGTCTTGTGGTCCCCATCTTGTAAACCTCCAGATGGACAGGGTCACAAGTACAGCCACAGGCAATGACTGGCCTCAATGTTCACGTGTCATCAAGCGGCATGTCACTGCTTTCTGGAAGTTTACAGGACGGGAATGGAAAACTGCAGAAGAAAGTCAGACTTAGGGAGCGAAAACCGAGTAGTAGGGAGCAGAGGAGTATGCTTTACTCAGCAGGTAAAGCAAGCTGGGGTTAAAAGGTAAACAGAAGTGCACAAAGCTGAAAAACCCCTTTAAGGGGTGTGGGGACTCGCTCTGGAAGAGAGGATTAGCGGACGCAGTATAAAGGCAACAAGTTTGTGGATCAAACAGTTCAGTGTTTTATTCACACTTTAGGCAAGTGACAAAACAAGCAGTCATAATCAAATAAAGTCACCTTGCAGTGTTGGAGGTAATTCACACCATGCAGCAATTCTGCCTCAAAGAGTCCATGCTGATAGCAGCACCAACCTGTTTTTACATCAAACAGGTAGCAAGCCTTCATCCATTCCAGACGCAGAGACCTGGCTTCTGAGCCCAGCTGCCTATTTCTTAAGGAGAGCTAGGTGCTGCCAAAACCCGGACTGGCATTTAAAATCCGGTCCGGTAGCACATGCTGGAAGGAAAATACCGGTTTTCCCAGACCAAACCTCACTGTGTCACAGGGGTTAGGCTAGATTAACACGATGACATTTTGTTGCACCAATGTCGTGCTGCAATTTTTATAATAATAGTCTATGATGTCGCAGTGCGACATGCTGCGACAGTCGCAGAAAAATTCATTTCGAATAGATTTTTTGCGACTGTCGCAGTGCGACACCATAAACTATCATTATAAAAATTGCAGCGCGACATTGGTGCGACAAATGTCGTTGTGTAGACCTAGCCTAAAGAAAAACAAGACCTAGAAGCAAATGATATAATGCAGAAGATAATCTTGTATAATGTTGTATTACAGTCAGACACAGGGCTGTAAAGAGGAAGAGCAAGGACATATTTGATCTCGTCTGACACAGGTGAATCTTAAAAAATTACAATATCATCAAAGTTCATTTATTTCAGTCAAAACTCATTCTATAGATTCATTACATGAGTGATTTATTTCAAGCATTTCTTTCTTTTAATGTTGATTATGGGTTACAACTAATGAAAACTCAAAAGTCAGTATCTCAGAAAATTAGATTGTAATATAAGACCAATAAAAATATTTTTTTTATAATACAGAAATGTTGGCCTACTGAAAAGTATGTCCAGTATATGCACAGCAATACTTGGTCGGGGCTCCTTTTGCATGAATTACTGCATCAATGCAGCGAGGCATGGAGGCGATCAGCCTGTGGCACTGCTGAGGTGTTATGGAAGCCCAGGTTGCTTTAATAGTGACCTTCAGCTTGTCTGCATTGTTGGGTCTAGTGTCTCATCTTCCTCTTGACAATACCCCATAGATTCTCTTTGCTGGCCAAGTATGAACAGCGATACCGTGGTTACTAAACCAGGTACTGGTACTTTTGGCAGATGCTAAGTCCTGCTGGAAAGTGAAATCAGCATCTCCATTAGGGTCCATTCACATGTCTGTGGATCCGCAAATGTGCTCTCCACATCTCTTTCGGCCCTATAGAGAATGAATGGGTCCGCACCAGTTCCCGATATTGCGGAACGGACGCGGACGTGTGAATGGACCCTAAAGCTTGTCATCAGAGGGAAGCATAAAGTGTTCTAAAATCTTCTGGTAGATGGCTGTGCTGACTTTGGACTTGATAGAACACAGTGGACAAACACCAGCAGGTGAGATGGCTCCTTAAACCATCACCAACTAGAAACCTCACACTGGACCTCAAGCAACTTGGATCGTGTGCCTCTCCACTCTTCCTCCAGAATCTGGGACCTTGATTTCCAAATGAAATGCAAAATTTACTTTCATTGTCCAGTCCCTTTTCTCATTAGCCCAGGTAAGACGCTTCTGGCGTTGTCTTTGGGTCATAAGTGCCTGAGTTGTTATGCATAGAGATGAGCAAATTTCTCAAAAATTCAATTTGGACGGTTCACCGAATTTCCCAACAAGATTTGATTTGATCCGAATTTATTCGTGACGAATCGCATTAAAAAAACTGCTATTTCCTGGCTGCAGAGAGCCTGTATAGTGGTGTAGAACACAGTGCATTGCAGAAACATGCCTAGGGAGTCTGTTATGCTAGTGAAACAGTACGGTGAGTCAGTATGATACACAGATGACAGGCGTCACTCTTAAAATCACTGCACACTTCACTTATTTGGTCAGGTACGGGGCCAAAACTGACCAAATAACTCAAGTGTGAACTCAATGTTAGCGTCAAGAAGAAGCGCACTCCTTTTACACCGTCATCAGCTGATTCCACTAAGATTTATACAGAACCTGTTCTATTACACGCTGAAACAAGTAGTGGTTCCATGACCGAGTGGTGAGGCTGCATCAGCATGAGGAGTCAACACAGTGGCCCAGTCAGAGTGGTGAGGGTGGGAATCGCATGATTAGTCAACACAGTGGCCCACTCGCAGAGTGGTGAGGGTGAGAATTGCATAAAGAATAGCATGAGTCGGCAACACAGTGGTCCAGTCACAGAGTGGAGAGGGTGGGAATCGCATGAGTTGTCAACACAGTGGCCCACTCGCAGAGTGGTGAGGGTGGGAATCACATGAAGAATAGCATGAGTCGGCAACACAGTGGTCCAGTCACAGAGTGGGGAGGGTGGGAATCGCATGAGTTGTCAACACAGTGGCCCACTCGCAGAGTGGTGAGGGTGGGAATCGCATGAAGAATAGCATGAGTCGGCAACACAGTGGCCCAGTCACAGAGTGGTGAGGGTGGGAATCGCATGAGTTGTCAACACAGTGGCCCACTCGCAGAGTGGTGAGGGTGGGAATCACATGAAGAATAGCATGAGTCGGCAACACAGTGGTCCAGTCACAGAGTGGGGAGGGTGGGAATCGCATGAGTTGTCAACACAGTGGCCCACTCGCAGAGTGGTGAGGGTGGGAATCGCATGAAGAATAGCATGAGTCGGCAACACAGTGGCCCAGTCACAGAGTGGGCCATGCTGATCGTCCACAAGCGACTTGATTCCCACACCGCCGAGTATGGAATTTTCCCCCCACCACTCTGTGCTGACTGCCTGCTACCGCTGCCTCTATGAACCCGTGCACTGCTACTCCTTTCCTGACAGATAGGCTTCTGAGTAGCAGGCAGTCTACCCTGAGCACGTTTGGCTACAGATATCACACTGCTGCCACCCTGCTGACTCAACCGCTGCCTCACGCGCAAGCTGCCACCCTTTTCTCCTGATGATGATGAAGCCTCCTCTTCACCCGGCTCGCACGTTGGATTTCATACATCATCCACTACTGTTTGCAAGTCACTGATGTCACCCTCACAAGTCTCAGGGCCACGTGCCTGACCACTCGCAACACCAGCTCCCACGTGACTATCATCGTCGCTACTTGCCTGCCTACCGGAGGAAGCAGCAGATCTCTTCTACTCGCCTGTCTGTCGGATATACTGTACTGTAACATTAACTGCAAGGGCAAAATAGCAATAGTATCAGCTCCACAACTACTGATTGACGCATCAAATTAAGTGTAAAAGAATTTGAACACCCTAAAATGTGTAGTATCAAACCAGGTTTTGGTCAAAAACACAGAATAGGTGCAGACGTTTCCATTACACCTCATCTCTGAGTAGGCTTCACTACTGGTTTTCGCTCACAAAAAATGATAGTAATAACTGATCAAATAACTGAAGTGTGAACTCGCCCTAAAAAGTGTAGTATCAGGCCGCTATTTCACACCAACTCTGCAACTACTGAATGAGGCACCAAATTAAGTGTAAAAGAATTTGACACCGTAAGAGTGTAGAGAAGTGTTCTGCTTCAGCGTAGCCATCAGCAACAGCTGGGCGCCGCAAGTTAGTGACGTTAAAATCATACGTGTGAGAAGGACAATTACATGCGAATCAGTACCAGTGATTAATTCAACCTTCATAATCATATTGACATACTCTTATATTGCGTATCGCTGTACAGTAATGTTACTAATTCATATGACATACAAAAGCAGTCGCTATATAGGAGAGGGTCCAACTCTCAGGCAGTCGTCCGCGCTGTCTTTCCTTTGCAGGAGTGGAACAGGTTCGACCCATCCCTAGGGGAGGGGGATCGACACCGGCTGCTCCTGCAGAGGGAAGCAAGGTGGATTCTACTCACCACAGCAGCGGGGCTGAATGATAGAAATGACATGTCCGTATTCCTCTAAGATATGAAGTAGGAAACCAGGAAATCCATTTGTGTTGAGCTTTGTCATGCTGAGATTTGGACCCCTTGGGAGTTGGACCCTCTCCTATATAGCGACTGCTTTTGTATGTCATATGAATTAGTAACTTTACTGTACAGCGATACTCTTATATTGCGTATGTCAATATGATTATAAAGGTTGAATTAATCACTGGTACTGATTCGCATGTAATTGTCCTTCTCACACGTATGATTTTAACGTCACTAACTTGCGGCGCCCAGCTGTTGCTGATGGCTACGGCTGTGGGGCGTTGCTTCTATAAAGCACAACATTGCGCGATGACGTTCATATAGGCCAGAAGAAGCGCGATAGTACCCGCGAAACGGCCGTAGCCGCTAATCATCTGCAACAGGCTGTCCGCCCCTGCACCCCACTTATTATTGTCCTGGAAAAAGGAAGAATAAAGATATACATAGTTTCTACTTCGGTGAGTGCCGCATGATACTTTGTTATCTCCTCTTCATGTCATATTCGATTCTATATGCTGAGGACCGCACACGAAGATTTCATACTGTATTGTCGGCATTAGGCTAGGGGGGTTGCCGCCTTATTCTGCTCTTATTTAATATTTATTTCCTAAACACTGTTCCTAGTGCCTGTAATGTCTCTCCCTGCACTAATAACCAGATTTTTGTCCCTATTGAGCCCTCAGGAGATTGTAACAAAAATAAAAGTTATCTGACCAAAAAATTCTTTTAGGGGTCCTATCTATATGTTAAAACTTTAACCTTTATTATTTACTTTTAAAACAAAAAAAAAACAACCAATACTACAAGGCAATTTAAAAATATCAGGTTGCAGTTTCGGGCTAAGTCAGTTAATTTAGGTCTTTTTTGGGCCGCTGTCGCTTGCTCTACATTCTATTTTTGAGGTGGTTAACCTCATGGATACTCTGTGGCCATGTGTCACCGCAGATTAGCAGGTGTGTTTATCAATGGTGAATTGTTTGGTGTCCCTATAGGTCCTAAGTATAGGCGTTTCTATTGTAAATAGATGAGATGTATTCCTATATCCCTATGCGACAGACATCCATCATTCATTCACACATGTCACATGTTGGGAGATCAGGCAGTTTGCCTCTGAACATTGGCACAATATGTATTGAGCTGGACAATGATTGCGACCCTACTGGTTGTGGATCTTGCCCTATATTGCAACCGGTCTAAAAATTGTAGATTGTCACTACCCCACCCGACATGTTACTCTGCAATGCGGCTGATATCCTCTGCCGGATCTTAAAACTGGAATTAACAACACAGATGTGAAAGTAGCCAAATTTATTGAGATACACCGGTATATTTATACATCCCTCAATCTTGACTGCAATATGAGACAAAAGACAATCAAAGAAAAGGAGGGGATGAAAGGATGGTCTTCCTGTTCAGCTGCAGGGTGAGAGGCAGCTGGACTTCTGTAAAAGCCTGGAGAACCCCTTTAATATTTTTGTGCGTTTTCTCAGTTTAATGTTCCTTTTAATCAGGAAACTATTTTACACACAGATTTTAGCACCCAAATATTGTCATTTGAATATTAACTGTCCTATCTAAAACCAATTAACTTGACAAAGCTGAGGAGTACCTGTGACTTTTCAACAGAAGCATTGTGTTTGTCACACATGGGACTGATCTCCATTCCCTTTTCACGCTCCCGATCTCCCTGATGGAAGAATTCTACAATGATCCGATCTGTCCATTGGCGATACAGCTCCAGTGGTTTGGTGGGATTGCTCAGGTCTGCACAGTGAACCATGTTTTGAAGGACCTAGAGAAGAGAACAATGGACATAAATACAAGAGACAATGTTTTTGGCTTTAACATGCACTAAGGAAACCCAGACTTGTTCTATTCAAGCTCATTTAATATTCACCTTAATATGAAGTAAAGTAAGTTTGAAAAAATATGTATTTATATTTGCTGATATAAAAGAAGTGTCCATAACTGTGGTTCACTATAAATAATCAATTTCTTTCATTTTACAAAGTTGAAAGGAGGTGTACAACTTGGATCTTGGGATGCTGCTAACATAAGGGTGCCAAGATCCAATATGGGTTAAGGCTGTATTACACCAACGGATTATCTCGCCAATTTCTGTCCGATCAGACCAATAGTTGGTGTGTATAACAAAAGATCTGTGTGTGTAATTGGCCATCTGACCAATGATTGGTCAGAAAATCTGTTGGTGTAATACGGCCCTTAATTCACACCTATACATCATGACTGATATCTACATGGTGGTACTGTTTTTAATGGGAATAGTTTGCACAAGTAAAAAATGTTTTTTGTTTTTTTTTATAACAGACAGCACTTTTCATGCAATAATTCTCTCTCTTCTGGGCACTGTGGCCATTGATATCAATTAACGGGGACTTCTGGGCTTACTATGATTTTTAACAGACGTGCTCTTGTAGTTGCCTACCTCAGGTATATCTTCCTATGCTTTCTTTTTCAGTTTGGAGTCTCCTGACTCATTTATTTTCTTGTAAATAAATCACTGTTTATATCACTTACTGTTGCTGTATCCAACCAAACCCATTATGTATTTCTTCTTTCTCTGCCACGGCTCCTAACATCACTTAGCTAGTTACATAGACACTCTCCAATCACATGCCCATGAACATAACATCACAGGAAATAAGAAAGAGCTGCATGGACATGGTCATGTGACTAAAGCCCAGAATGGAAGACAGGAGTCCTAAAGGTAGAAATACATTACAAAATGACAGCTACCTTTATAAATTATTATTTTAAAGGATGCTGGTGCAAATCCCTTTAAGAAAAATTATGGTTATGATATGGAAATACTGCATGCATCCTAACTGACATGATTTGTTATACCTGTATTCGGTCAGAATAATTATCAAGCAGCAAAACTCCCAGACTGGTCACTTTCTTTGTTTCTACCATTGTTTTCAGGTCAGCCAGAAGATTCATGTGTTTGGACATATCTGTTGCCAGTACCTAATGAAACAGAGTAAGGTTTT
The DNA here is from genome assembly GCF_014858855.1 of Bufo gargarizans. Classification (NCBI taxonomy): domain Eukaryota; kingdom Metazoa; phylum Chordata; class Amphibia; order Anura; family Bufonidae; genus Bufo; species Bufo gargarizans. The sequence goes on from NC_058080.1 coordinate 317,559,385, forward strand.
AGTATTGGGAGAATGTCATTCAAAAGAAAATGTACTTCAAAAACAAAACCTTAGTTTTTTTCACCAAATAGTAAATTAAGGCTATTTTCACATCTGCACTTTGGTTTCCGGTAATGAGATCCGGCAGAGGTTCTCAAAACCGGAGCAAAACTGTTCCGTTTGATTTAACTCCTTAAAGGGGTTATCCAAGTTATTTTTTTGTTCTTTCTATGTTCCTAACTAGGCAAATGTAACATCTTTCCAATTCACTCACTTTATCTGCAGTGGCTGGTTTATCAGATTTCACTGAGCGTCACATGACCTGTGATGTCAGCTTCTCTCCCTGCTCTGATAAAGGTCGTTTACAAGCCTGTAAACGAGACGTCACTGTGCTGGCCACGCCCCCCTTCACTGCTGTCTACTCTCTGCTCGGATTCTTAACCCCTTCAGCTGCACAGCTATGCAGGCAGTGAGGAGATTATGCTGGGCACTGGAGTTGATATACTAGAGCGAGCATTGCACAAGAAGGTAGGGGGAGATCCTGTGTGTATTAGCAGTGTATTCGTAGTCCTACACATACAAGATGCTGCAGAGTCTCCCAGCAGGCAGACATGTCACTCAGGGAAGCTCTCGTAGCCACTCCCTTAGCAGTGACATTATACAGCTGGGACTTGTAGTCCTACACATACAACATGCTGCAGAGTCTCCAAGCAGACAGACATGTCACTCAGGGCAGGACTTGTATCTTAGCAGAGCAGGGGGAGGGGCAGAGATTCTTTTTATTGCAGGTAAACAAAGAGCCAGAAAAGAACCAGGGAAATTAGGAAATACAGACGTGGACAAAATTGTTGGTACCCTTTGGTCAATGAAAGAAAAAGTCACAATGGTCACAGAAATAACTTTAATCTGACAAAAGTAATAATAAATTAAAATTCTATAAATGTTAACCAATGAAAGTCAGACATTGTTTTTCAACCATGCTTCAACAGAATTATGTAAAAAAATAAACTCATGAAACAGGCATGGACAAAAATGATGGTACCCCTAACTTAATATTTTGTTGCGCAACCTTTTGAGGCAATCACTGCAATCAAACGCTTCCTGTAACTGTCAATGAGACATCTGCACCTCTCAGCAGGTATTTTGGCCCACTCCTCATGAGCAAACTGCTCCAGTTGTGTCCGGTTTGAAGGGTGCCTTTTCCAGACTGCATGTTTCAGCTCCTTCCAAAGATGCTCAATAGGATTGAGGTCAGGGCTCATAGAAGGCCACTTTAGAATAGTCCAATTTTTTCCTCTTAGCCATTCTTGGGTGTTTTTAGCGGTGTGTTTTGGGTCATTGTCCTGTTGCAAGACCCATGACCTGCGACTGAGACCAAGCTTTCTGACACTGGCTAGTACATTTCTCTCTAGAATTCCTTGATAGTCTTGAGATTTCATTGTACCCTGCACAGATTCAAGACACCCTGTGCCAGACGCAGCAAAGCAGCCCCAGAACATAACAGAGCCTCCTCCATGTTTCACAGTAGGGACAGTGTTCTTTTCTTGATATGCTTCATTTTTTCGTCTGTGAACATACAGCTGATGTGCCTTGGCAAAAACTTCGATTTTTGTCTCATCTGTCCACAGGACATTCTCCCAGAAGCTTTGTGGCTTGTCAACATGTAGTTTGGCATATTCCAGTCTTGCTTTTTTATGATTCGTTTTCAACAATGGTGTCCTCCTTGGTCGTCTCCCATGTAGTCCACTTTGGCTCAAACAACGACGGATGGTGCGATCTGACACTGATGTTCCTTGAGCATGAAGTTCACCTTGAATCTCTTTAGAAGTCTTTCTAGGCTCTTTTGTTACCATTCGGATTATCCGTCTCTTAGATTTGTCATCAATTTTCCTCCTGCGGCCACGTCCAGGGAGGTTGGCTACAGTCCCATGGATCTTAAACTTATGAATAATATGTGCAACTGTACTCACAGGAACATCTAGTTGCTTGGAGATGGTCTTATAGCCTTTACCTTTAACATGCTTGTCTATAATTTTCTTTCTGATCTCTTGAGACAGCTCTTTCCTTTGCTTCCTCTGGTCCATGTCGAGTGTGGTACACACCATATCACCAAACAACACAGTGATTACCTGGAGCCATATATATAGGCCCAATGGCTGATTACAAGGTTGTAGACACCTGTGATGCTAATTAGTGGACACACCTTGAATTAACATGTCCCTTTGGTCACATTATGTTCTGTGTTTTCTAGGGGTACCATCATTTTTGTCCATGCCTGTTTCATGAGTTTATTTTTTTACATAATTCTGTTGAAGCATGGTTGAAAAACAATGTCTGACTTTCATTGGTTAACATTTATAGAATTTTAATTTATTATTACTTTTGTCAGATTAAAGTTATTTCTGTGACCATTGTGACTTTTTCTTTCATTGACCAAAGGGTACCAACAATTTTGTCCACGTCTGTATATATTTTTTTTTTGCATAAAACTTGCTTAGCTCAGTTATATATCAGATCTTCAGTGCTATATTATTTTTTTTCATAACTCTGACAACCCCTTTAAGGACACAGCCTTATTTCACCCTAAGGACCAGGCCATTTTTTGCAAATCTGACCAGTGTCACTTTATGTGGTGATAACTTTAAAACGCTTTGACTTATCCAGGCCATTCTGAGATTGTTTTTTCGTCACATATTGTACTTCATGACACTGGTAAAATGAAGTAAGAAAAATGCATTTTTATTTATAAAAAAAAACAAACAAATTTTGCAAACATTTGCAAAAAAAATTCACATCTCCAAGTTTCAATTTCTCTACTTCTATGATACATAGTAATACCTCCAAAAATAGTTATTACTTTACATTCCCCATATGTCTACTTCATGTTTGGATCATTTTGGGAATGTTACAAGGCTTAGAAGTTTAGAAGCAAATCTTGAAATTTTTGAGAAATTTTCAAAAACCCAATTTTTAGGGACCAGTTCAGGTCTGAAGTCACTTTGCGAGGCTTACATAATAGAATCCACCCAAAAATGACCCCATTCTAGAAACTATACCCTCAAGGTATTCAAAACTGATTTTACAAACTTTGTTAATCCTTTAGGTGTTCCACAAGAATTAATGGAAAACAGAGATACAATTTCAAAATTTCATTTTTTTGGCAGATTTTCCATAAAAAAAAAAAAATTTCAGTTACAAAGCAAGGGTTAACAGCCAAATAAAACTCAAATTTATGGCCCTGATTCCATAGTTTACAGAAACACCCCATATGTGGTCGTAAACCGCTGTACGGGCACACGGCAGGGCGCAGAAGGAAAGGAATGCCATACGGTTTTTGGAAGGCCGATTTTGCTGGACTGGTTTTTTTGACACCATGTCCCATTTTAAGCCCCCCCTGATGCACCCCTAGAGTAGAAACTCCATAAAAGTACCCCTAGAATCTACACCCCTCAAGGTATTCAAAACTGATTTTACAAACGTTGTTAACCCTTTAGGTGTTCCACAAGAGTTATTGGCAAATGGAGATGAAATTTCAGAATTTCAATTTTTTGGCAAATTTTCCATTTTAATCTATTTTTTCAAGTAACAAAGCAAGGATAAACAGCCAAACAAAACTCTATTTATGGCCCTGATTCTGTAGTTTACAGAAACACCCCATATGTGGTCATAAACTGCTGTACGGGCACACGGCAGGGCGCAGAAGGAAAGGAATGCCATACGGTTTTTGGAAGGCAGATTTTGCTGGACTGTTTTTTTTTTTTTTTTTGTTTTTTTTTTTACACCATGTCCCATTTGAAGCCCCCCCTGATGCACCCCTAGAGTAGAAACTCCAAAAAAGTGACCCCATTTTAGAAACTACAGGATAGGGTGGAGGTTTTGTTGGTACTAGTTAAGGGTACATATGATTTTTGGTTGCTCTATATTACACTTTTTGTGAGGCAAGATAACAAGAAATTGCTGTTTTGCCACCATTTTTATTTTTTGCTATTTACAACATTCATCTAACAGGTTAGATCATGTGGTATTTTTATAGACCAGGTTATCACGAACGCGGCGATACCTAATATGTATACTATTTTTTTATTTATGCAAGTTGTACACAACGATTTCATTTTTGAAGCAAAAAAAAAAATCATGTTTCAGTGTTTCCATAGTCTCAGAGACATAATTTTTTCAGTTTTTGGGCGATTACCTTGGGTAGGGTACGATTTTTGCGGGATGAGATGACTATTTTATTGGCACTCTTTTGGGGAGCGTGTGACTTTTTGATCGCTTGCTATTACACTTTTTGTGATGTAAGGTGACAAAAAAATGGTTGATTTAGCACAGTTTTTATTTTAAATTTTTTACGGTGTTCATCTGAGGGGTTAGGTCATGTGATATTTTTATATAGAGCCGGTTGATACGGACGTGGCAATACCTAATATGTATACATTTTTATTTATGTAAGCTTTACACAATAACAGCTTTTTTTAAAACAAAAACGAGATTTTTGTATTACTTACCAGTAAAATCTCTTTCTCGCTCTTTCCTTGGGGGACACAGAAGACCTTGGGTATAGCTCATCTCCATAGGAGGCGTGACACTAAGTGAGAACTGTTAAGCCCCTCCTCCACAGCTATACCCTCAGCCTGGAGAGAGAGACTGCCAGTTGCGTGTCCAAGCAGTGAGAAAAGGCAAAGTCCAAAAGTGGAACCAACAAGCCAACTACCCAACGGGTAAAACAAACTCTGAAACCGTGCAAGAAAAAACAAGAATGGGTGGGTGCTGTGTCCCCCAAGGAAAGAGCGAGAAAGAGATTTTACTGGTAAGTAATACAAAAATCTCGTTTTCTCGCCCAGTTTCCTTGGGGGACACAGAAGACCTTGGGACGTTCAATAGCAGTCCAAGAGGGGAGGGACCACAGCACCAAGGCGAAGCACCCGAAGGCATCAAGAAAACACCGCCTGCAGACCAGGCGGCCCAAGGCAGCATACGCCGAAGCCCGAGTATGCCCCCAGTAGAACTCGGTAAGGTGTGCAAGGAAGAAGTGACCGCCCTGCACAAATGAATGGCCGAAACCTAACACCCCCGCCCCAGGAGGCACCGACTGCTCTGATGAAATGAACGGTGACACCGAAAGCAGAACCCTGCCATTGGTGCGATAACCACAGCAAAAAGCCACACTGAGAAAGCGGAGGAGGCCACCCTGGAGGCCATCAACCTTTGCACTGACCTCCTGGAAACACAAGAGACCGAACGCCGACCGGAGTCGGAGATCTCCAAGTAAACAACCGCAAGGTCCAACAACCTCCCAACGGCAAAGCGTCCGTACCCGGGGATGGGTGGAAAAGGACGAAAGCCTCGTTGATAAGAAGGCAGATAACACCTTCAGAAGGAAGGAAGGAAGAAAGGAACAGGACGGAGAACAGCCCTGTCCTGGAAAAGGACAGAAGGCACAGAACACGAAGGGCCATCAATCAGGCACCCGTCAGACATGATGGCAACAGAAACACAACCGTACAAGACAGAAGGAGTAGGAAGAACTCCTGCAACGGCTCCAAAGGAAAGACCGGAGCGCAGAGAGCTCAGTATGTAGTTCCCAGGGCGGAACCAGGAAACGATAAAGAGGAACCACAGAGCCACTCTGTGGCAGAAGGACATGACAAGGCCCAAGAGGGCCAGGAAACGCTGGAAGGGGAAGGACAGCGCAGACACTTGACACTTCAAGTAACAGAAGTCCCAGGGTCAGGCCGGACTAGCGAAAGACAGAACCAAGGGCGAGAAGGCAGAGTGGGGGAATGCCCCGCTTCCCACAAAACCCCAGGTAAGAACCCTAAGCCCGACAACCAAACCTGTACTAAACAGTCGGGAGCGAACACTAGCGTGCTCGCAGGAATCACCCAGTAAGCGGAAGAAAACCCAATGGGATCAGGCGCAGACCAGTAACACGGCCGAAGGATCGGAAACCACGGTCCTGTCGGCCCCCGAACAACATAGCCCCGTATCCGACCGGAGTGGGGGAGCAGAAGGACAGACGGAAGAAACCCGAAGGGTCTGCCCAGCATCCGACAGATGCCCAAACCAGACAGGCCAAGTCCAAGTCGATGTAGCCACCAAAGAAAGGAGTTCCACAGCCCCGTGTGGGAGATCCAAGGACAATCCTGACCGAAGGGCAGTCCTCCCAAGGCACTGAGAAAGTAAGTCCCACAGGACCATACACCCAGAACGGAAAGGCAACCTGCACCCAGTGGGAGGACAAAACGCGGTAGGCCCGGCAAACCGCTAGCACCGCCAGCGAGAACGAGGGAGATGGTACGAGACCGCAAGTAACACCGGAACCATCCAAGCGAACAACCATGCTCACCCCAGAGGAGGGGGGGGGGGGCAACGACGGAACAGCCACTGAGGCCTGGCCGGGGCAGCAGCCACATTGGAACGACAAACCCAGAGCAGAAGCCAAAAAAACCGAGCCGGCGAGGAAAGGAAGAGCCGAATCCCCTCTACTCTGTGAGACTACCTGCACACCGTCGCAGCAGGCGAATACCCTGAAGAAACCAAGGTGGAGGTCCCCAGGACCTGGACAATCAAGCACCCAAGAAGAGTTGGGCGACCTACCCGAGAGGAGCAGTCTGAACCTGGCAGCAACAGACTGGAGCGCAAAGGGCGCCAATAGGAAGGACCCACACCACACTGCATCCGAGAAGAGGAAATGGTAGTAGGCGAGGGAACCGTAGTCCCGCCAGAGCCAACGTAGAGGTCGAGCGGCACTGTAGACAACACTCTCGACCCCGACCGGTTGCGTAGGGAAACAATGCCACTAAATGACGAATGGGTACGCATCAAGGAACCCCGAACACTCCCCAGGTGGAAAGGCCAACGAACATGGTGGGTGCCGACAACAACGGGACCCCACCGGAGAATGGGTACCACTCAGCTCAGTGCAGTAGCGAGCCAGCAGAGCCCGTCTACGTACATACAAGATATACAGCTGTGAATACATTGAGCATCCATTGTCGCGTGTCGGACAACAACACCTTAGGCTCACAAGTGGACAGAACGATCTCCTCAGAGAAAGTGCAAGCTTGCGACAAGCAAACACACCCCAGAGAGAAAAAAAAGTATGTCGCAGGAAGAAGGGAGGCATACGTACTAGCAACCCTGCAGGTAGCGAGAAGGCCAACCCACCCAAGGGAGGAGAAGGCATACACGGCCCAAAACAACGCACAGAGCGCACAGCCACAGCGTCCCACAGTATCCACGGAAGTGTAAAGTGCAGCCCGAAAGGGAGTTATGCACAAGACCAGTACCGGCATGCGAAGGAACGCAAGTAGTCCGCCCGGAAAAAAAGGGGGGAAAGTACCTGGCAACTCTGCCGATGGCAAGAGTGGAAAGGCCCTGAAAAGGGGGGGGCATGCACCGGATATCCTAGCAATAAAAGATTGTGCAATAATCTACCCAACACCGAATTTCGCGAGAGTGCAACTACTCCGCCCATGAAAGGGGAACGTCCAGTACAGCATACACACGGACAGCCTGTGAATCTCGTGAGCGTACAAATTTCCGCCCATGGAATGAAGCACAAGGCCAGCACCATTCCCAAAGGGGGTGCAAGCAGCGCACCCCTGCTAGAGCCATGCTCACGGCCCGCAACGCATTTGGTGAAAATGCAGTGACCCAAACAAAAAGGGGGGAGGGGGGGGGTGCACAAGGCTACCATCGCATCCCAGGAGAGCGCGAGCATCCGCCATGGATGGGGGTCATGCACCTGGCCGGCAACGTGCTGGCACAATGACACCCAGTCAGTAAAAAAGGTGCATGAATGTCGCCTGAGGAGAAGAGGCATGGCCACGCCGGCAGCAATCCAGCGCGAGTGCGGAACACCGCCCACGGAAGGGGGCCATGCATATAGCCGGCAGCGGATCTGGTGAGAGTGCAAGCACTCAGGCACGTGGCCAGCAACCTACCGCGAGAAATGCAAACCAATAAGAGTGCAGCCGTCCGCTTACGAAAGGAAGTCATGCACATGGCCGGCAGTAAATCCAGTAAGAGAGCAGTGTTCCGCTTATGGAAGGGGGACGTGCACATGGCCAGCACCGCATCTGGCGAGAATTCGGAATTCCTCCTATAGAAGGGTTTCATACACATGGCCGACAGCGAACACAGCGGGAGTGCAGCGTTCCGCCGAAGGGGGTTATATACATGGCCGGCAGGGAATCCAGTGAGAGTGCCGCGTTCCCCTAAGGAGGGGGGGGGGGGGGTCGTACCCATGGCCAACACTGAATCCGGTGAGTGCAATTATTCCGCCCCAGAAGGGGGACATGCACCTGTCCAGCATTACAACCAGTGAGTGCAGCGTTCCCCTAAGGAAGGGGGGTGTCGTGCCATGGTCAGCACCGATCCGGTGAATGTAGTATTCCACCTATAGAAGGGGGTTATGCACATGGCTAGCCTGCGGCCAGAGAGCGCAGAATTCCACTCAGGAAGGGGTTCATGCCCATGGCCAGCACCATAACTGGAAAGGTGATGTCCTGCCATAGAACGGGCGGAAGAGGGGGCGCCTACACTTGGCTAGCGCCGTATCCCGGTAGATGGCAAGGGTCCGCCTAAAGAGGAGACTTGCAGCCGGTCAGCACCGCAGCCGGGGAGCGCGACATGCCGCCTACGGAAGGGAAGCATAGCATGCAGCCAGCACCACTGTATCATGCTGCAGCGTCCTGCGCAGCCATTCCGTTATTTAATAACTCCGCCATGGAAGCCCTTTTTTTTTTTTTTTTTTTTAAAACATAGCCACTCTGAGGCAAGAAAGGGCCACCATACAGTCCTCCCAAGGCACTGAGAGACATAGCCTCGTATAGGCTTATTAGGAAGCCCACCAGGACATAGAGGGGGTCCTCCAGAAGGGAGCCGGCCCTTGGAGATAGCCGGCACCCAACAGGTTAACAAAGATCCGGCCTGGGGGGCGGCGCTGCGATCCTCTGGGGGGGCGGAGGACGTGCGGGCGGGAAGAATTCGCGCCGCGAGACGTTCCCGCCCCCTCCAACAGAGGCCGGGATGTTGCGGCCTAGTAGGACCCGAAGCCGGGGCCTAGATTTTTGCGGCGCCCGGCCGGCCAAGAGGCAACGACGGTGAGCCGGGACCTGGAGGGAGCCGGCTGTCGCATGTACCAAACGGCCGCGGGTGCCCAACCCGCGGGCCGGCAGAGACAGAGGTCCGGAGCAGCAGGCCAAAGCCTGGGTCAAAGTCTGCGGCACCCGGCCGATCGGAAGCATCAGCAGTTGGCCGGGGCCTGTTGGAGCATCGTGCAGGCCGCGAGGCCCTGCGTCTGGCAGCGCCTGGAGCGGCCCTTTGGCTCTAGCACACCGGTAAGGAGGGAGACCCCGGAAGCCAGCACTGCACCCCCTGCCCTAATGGACATCTGTAGTTCCCCTAAGGAGGGAGAGAGAGACAGGGGCAGCTACCGTGGGCCCCCTACTGAACTGCGACCGGCAAGGGGGATGGACGGCATAACCCCTGTGTTAGGGGCAGCTAGGAGCAGGTCTCTGGCCCTATATTCCTCCACAGCAATGCCATGCTCACCCCTGTGCAATCCCCTATGGAGGGGCATTGTATTGTCGCCCTGCGGCCACCAGTATGGTGGTGGTGTGGGGCTATATAATTATTGGGCAACAGCTAGCCCAGGAGCCAGCATAGGTCCGCCGGGACCAGCATGGGAGTCCAGCACGCAGGATGGCCAGGGAGGGGGACGTAGGGCTGGAGAAGCCTCTCTCTTACCACAGCCGTCTTCACCCTCGGTCCGTTCCAGCAGGGTCGCCCCTTCAGCTACTGGCACCGTAGTGGCAGGACGCTGGCGAGGGACTTGGCGTGCGGGCGACCCTTGCGCTGGCGGGATGCAGGGGAGCTGGGCTGCCCTGGTCCACCTTGCCTTCTGTGGGGGAGGCAGCAGTGCGGGAGCCCGGCACTGGCGCAGCTCAACCCCGGGAGAACAGAGAGGTCTAGTGCGACTCTGTTGTCCCTGATGATCTGGAACAAAAAGAAATAAAAAAGTAAAAATCAAAAAATTAAACAAAGGAGAAAACAGCCCTGCAGTAGCAGGGAGTGTCTTGCCTCCTTGGACACTAAGCAAAAAACTGTCAGTCTCTCTCTCCAGGCTGAGGGTATAGCTGTGGAGGAGGGGCTTAACAGTTCTCACTTAGTGTCACGCCTCCTATGGAGATGAGCTATACCCAAGGTCTTCTGTGTCCCCCAAGGAAACTGGGCGAGAAAAAATATGTTTTAGTGTCTCCATATTCTGAGCCATAGTTTTTATTTTTTGGGGCTATTGTCTCAGGTAGGGGCTCATTTTATGCGGGATGAGGTGACGGTTAGATTGGTACTATTTTGGTGGGCAAACGCCTTTTTGATAGCTTGCTGTTGTACTTTTTGTGAAGTAAGGTGACAAAATAATTGTTTATGTAGCACAGTTTTTATTTGATATTTTTTACGGTGTTCATCTGAGGGGTTAGGTCATGTGATATGTTGATAGAGCCGGTCGATACGAACGCAGCGATACCTAATATGTATACTTTATTTTTTTCCCAATTTTTTTTTTTAATGTTTTTGGGGAAAATTACATTTTTGTTTATTTTTACTTGAAACTTTTTTTGGGGGGGGGGGGGGGGGGGGGCTTTATTTTTTCCACTTAATTTTTTTTGTCCCACTTTGGGACTTGAACTTTTGGGGGTCTAATCCTTTACAATGCATTCCAATACTTCTGTATCGGAATGCATTGGCTGTATGAGTAATACTGTGTATTACTCATACAGCTTCCGGGGCCTGTGAGATCCAGGGGGTTGGATCTCACAGGCTCTTCACCGGAAGGCAGCGCAGATGCCCCATGGGGACCCGATGGCACCGCCCGCCGCAATAGGTAAAAGCCGCAAACCACAGGTCTGAATTGACCTGCGGTTTGCGGTGATCGCCGACATGGGGGGGGTGTCACGGTACCAGGACATAAGGGCGTACCTGTACGCCCTGTGTCCGGAAGAGGTTAACACATCAGGATGCGTTCTGTTAAGATGCGGTTCTGTTAAATCAAAATGGAACAAATCAGATCCGGCTTTAAAAACAATGCAAGTCAATGGACAACTTTTTTTTTTTTTTTATTTGGATAAAAAAAAAAAAAAAAAAAAGGAGGATCCGGCACCTTTTACTTGCAGTGACAGATCTGGTTTGTTCTGGTGCCCGGTCACAAAACAGAATGCTGATGGAAAGGAAAGCATACTGATGCATCCTGAACTGAGCATACCCTATTCACAATACACTGGCCCTAAACGGAAATGTTTTTTGCCCGGTTTTGAGAACCTCTGCCGGATCATAAAACTGGAATGCCAAAAGCTGATGTGAAAGTAGCCTAATAGTTTTCTTTATCTGAATAATTATACATGAAGAGTATGGCTCAGTTACCAGACCTCAAGGCACAAAAATAATAAATGAATCCTCTCTAGAACTCTGCAGATGCTCTCAGGTCACACACGTACCATGTCAATGACCATTTTTCTTAAACTTTGGCGCTGTTTTTTGGATAAATTCTGAAAAATGTCACAGTTCTCTTCTTGAAGGAGCTTAAATCCAACTGCAAGGTGATGGTTTTCTAAGACAGAAGCATCATTGTACATCAACGCCAGCTCAGAGTCTAAAAAAAAAAAAAAAAAGCGAGAAATAGTAAAATGAATGACTGATGATACAAAGTAAAACATGGAGCTAGTTTTCTGAAATATCAATATTAAATTATGTATGTTTAAAGGGGTTTTCCAGGAATCATTCTGGCTTTCGTTATGCCCCATAGAGTGTATGACCTAATGAAAAATTCATACTCGCCTGCTCCTCGACTCCTATTCAGCCCTCTTCTGGTCCCCAGCTTATTTACTGCCGGCCTGATTATACCAAATAGTCATATCTGCCACTGCAGCCAATTACTGGCTACAGCGGTGACATGTCTCCAAGCAGTACTTGGTCCTGCACTGACTTGCCTCTTGGGAACACATCACTGTTGTGGTCAATCACTGATGGAGCGACACGTCACCATGTCCATAAAATGTCTGGAAGGAAATACGCTGGGGACTGGAAGGTGGCTGAAAGGAAGCCATGGTGTAGGACCGGAGCAGCAGGTGATGGGAGTGGGGTCACTGGCCTAGGGTAAGAAGCAAGAAGGCTGCAGCACTCACAGGAGCACCAGGCCTAATCTGATTGACGAGTTTCCCGGGTGTCGGACACCCACTGATCAGATCCTGTTGACATATTCACAGGATGTCATCAGTTACAAATAGTTGGATAACCACTTTAAGTAAATACTTTTATTCCCCATGAAATACAGTCCTGATCAAAAGATTAAGACCACTTGAAAAATGGCAAAAAAACATATTTAGCATGGCTGGATCTTAACAAGGTTCAAAGTAGAGCTTCAACATGCAACAAGAAGAAATGGGAGTGAGACAAAAAAAAATTTGAGCATTCAATTTAATGAAAACAACGAATAAACTGAGACAGGCTGTTTTTCAGCTGATCAAAAGTTTAGGACCACATGCCTTTAAAAGGCTGAATCTGTGCAAAGATGTGTATTAATTGTCATTTTCTGTCAGGTAGTCACACGTTGTGATAGCAAAGGCAAAAAACTCTCCCTTTTTGGACGTGGTCGGGTTTGTTGAACTGCATAAGCAGGGTCTCTCACAGCGCGCCATCGCTTCTGAGGTGGGATGCAGTAAGACAGTCATTTGGAATTTCTTAAATCATCCTGAGGGTTATGGAACAAAAAAGACAAGTGGAAGACCCCAAAAAAATGTCATCAGCACTGAGACGGAAGATGCAATTGGCTGTCCTTCAAGACACTGGACGATCCTCGACCCAAATTAAAGCCCTTACTGGAGCTGACTGCAGCCCCATAACCATCAGACAGCATCTGAGACTGAAGGGCTTCAAAAACAAAAAACGTCTTCAAAGACCTTGTCTCCTTGAACGCCACAGAACTGCTCGTTTGGACTTTGCAAGAGAGCACCAAATATGGGACATTCAAATGTGGAAGAAAGTTTTATTCTCTGATGAGAATTTTTTTTACCTTGATGGTCCTGATGGTTTCCAACGTTACTGGCATGACAAGCAGATCCTACCCAAGATGTTTTTGACGCCCCACAGTGGAGGGGGCGCCATAATGGTCTGGGTGCTTTTTCCTTCAGTGGCACAATGGAGCTTCAGGAAGTGCAGGGGCGTCAAACGGCTGCTGGCTATGTCCCAGATGTTGCAGAGAGCATTCTCATGACTGAGGGCCCTCGTCTGTGTGGTAACGACTGGGTTTTTCAACAGGGCAACGCTACAGTACACAATGCCCGCAGGACAAGGCACTTCTTCCAGCAGAATAACATCACTCTTTTGGCCCATCCTGCGTGTTTTCCTGATCTAAATCCAATTGAGAACCTTTGGGGATGGATGGCAAGGGAAGTTGGACATTGGACATCAGTTCCAGACAGTAGATGGCCTTCGTGCGGCCGTCTTCACCATTTGGAGAAATGTTCCCACTCACCTCATGGAAACTCTTGCATCAAGCATGCCGAAATGAATTTTGGAAGTGATAAACAATAACGGCAGAGCTACTCATTACAGAGTTCATGTTTGGAAGTTGGATTTCTGTTGTTTTGGGGGGGGGGGGGGGGGGAGAGTTTAGTTATTTTTTGGAAGTGTAGTCCTAAACTTTTGATCAGCTGAAAAACAGCCTGTTTCAGTTTATTCATTGTTTGCATTAAATTGAATGCTCAAAAAATGTTTTGTCTCACTCCCATTTCTTCTTGTTGCATGTTGAAGCTCTACTTGGAACCTTGTTAAGATCCAGCCATGCTAAATATGATTGCCATTTTTCAATTGGTGTCAAACTTTTGATCAGGACTGTATTTCTAGAGCATCTATTCTTATGACTCTCGCTTGGGATGTTCCTCTGCTCTTCTGCATAGAAATGTATTAATAAATTGACAACTTGGTGTTTTACCATCCATCTGCGCAGTCTGATACTATCAGCACTGACTGGACACACCTCCAACCAGTAACGTTCCAATGTATTCATACATTTCTAGGAAGAATAACTGAGGAATGGCAAAAGATGCACCAGAATGGTTATATTATGGGGAATATAATTATTTACTAAAACGGAAATGTCAGGAGAGGTGACAGGTTATTAACCCCTTAAGGACCAGGACATTTTTTGCAAATCTGACCAGTGTCACTTTATGTGTCAATAACTTTGAAACGCTTTGACTTATCCAGGCCATTCTGAGATTGTTTTTTTTCGTCACATATTGTACTTCATGACACTGGTAAAATGGAGTTGAAAATATCTATTTTTATTTATAAAAAAAAAAAACACCAAAATTCGCCTAAAATTTGGATGAAGTTTCAATTTCTCCACTTCTATAATACATATTAATACCTACAAAAATAGTTATTACTTTACATTCCCCATATGTCTACTCCATGTTTGGGCATGTTACAAGGCTTAGAAGTTTAGAAGCAAATCTTGAAATTTTCCAGAAATTTTCAAAAACCCACTTTTCAAGGACCAGTTCAGGTCAGAAGTCACTTTGTGAGGCTTACGTAATAGAAACCACCCAAAAATGACCCCATTCTAGAAACTACACCCCTCAAGGTATTCAAAACTGATTTTACAAACTTTGTTAACACTTTAGATGTTCAACAAGAATTAATAGAACATAGAGACACAATTTAAAAATTTTACTTTTGTGGAAGATTTTCCATTTTAATAATTTTTTTCCAGTTACAAAGCAAGGGTTAATAGCCAAACAAAACTCAATATTTATGGCTCTGATTCTGTAGTCTACAGAAACACCCCATATGTTGTCGTAAACTGCTGTACTGGCACACGGCAGGGCGCAGAAGGAAAGGAATGCCATACGGTTTTTGGAAGGCAGATTTTGCTGGACTGTTTTTTTTACACCATGTCCCATTTGAAGCCCCCCTGATGCACCCCTAGAGTAGAAACTCCCAAAAAGTGACCCCATTTTAGAAACTACGGGATAAGGTGGCAGTTTTGTTGGTACTATTTTAGGGTACATATGATTTTTGGTTGCTCTATATTACACTTTTTGTGAGGCAAGGTAACAAGAAATAGCTGTTTTGGTACAGTTTTTATTTACAACATTTATCTGACAGGTTAGATCATGTGGTATTTTTATAGACCAGGTTGTCACGGATGCGGCGATACCTAATATGTATAATATTTTTATTTTATTTATTTAAGTTTTACACAATGATTTCATTTTTGAAACAAATTTACTGTTTCCATAGTCCGAGAGCCATAATTTTTTCATTTTTTGGGCAATTATCTTAGGTAGGGTCTCATTTTTTTGCAGGATGAGATGACCGTTTGATTGGCACTATTTTGGGGTGCATATGACTTTGATCGCTGCTATTACACTTTTTGTAATATTATTTAGCACAATTTTTTTTTCTTTTTTTACGGTGTTTATCTGAGGGGTTAGGTCATGTTATATTTTTATAGAGCCGGTCCACACGGACGAAGCAATACCTAATATGTATACTTTTTTTATGTATGTAAGTTTTATACAATAACATTTTTTTTTTTAAAAATTAAAAATAAAAAAAAATTATGTTTTAGTGTCTCTATAGTTTGAGCCACATATATATATGCTTGCAGCGTTCTGGTGTCCGCCTGGCCGTGTGGAGGCAAACGGATCCGTCCAGAGTTACAATGTAAGTCAATGGGGACGGATCCGTTTGAAGTTGACACAATATGGCTCAATTTTCAAACGGATCCGTCCACCATTGACTTTCAATGTAAAGTCTGGACGGATCCGTCTGAGCTACTTTCACACTTAGAATTTTTTCTAAAATATAATGCAGACGGATCCGTTCTGAACGGATCCCATCGTCTGCATTATATGAGCGGATCCGTCTGTGCAGACCCCAGACGGATCCGCTCTGAACGCAAGTGTGAAAGTAGCCTAATACAGTGGGTATTACTCATACAGCTTCCGGCCTGTGAGATCCAGGGGGCTGGATCTCACAGGCTCGTCACAGGAAGGCAGCGCAATGCCAAAAGGAAGGCATCGAGCTGGCTTCCCTGCCATCTGGTCCCCCCTAAAGCCCCACAGGTACCCGACCGATGGCACCGCCGTCTGCCGCAACATGAAAAGCCGCAAACCGCAGGTCTGAATTGACCTGCAGTTTGCTGTAATCGCCGACACGGGGGGGATAACGGGACCCCCCCGCGCATTTAGCCAAGGTGTCTCCTCAATGATTTGAGCAGGCACCTTGTTCCGATCACCGCCCGCCGGTGATCGGAACTATACATGACTTACCGGTACGTCATGTGTCCGGAAGAGGTTAAACATGCCTTGGTTGTGGTCTCATCCAAGTATAAGCAGATTACTATTTTGTCTATCAGTACCATTTTGTAATGTATAGCCTGTTTTTAAAGGGCTTTTCTGGGAGTTTTACACACACTGATGACCTATGGTAGATAGGTCATCTCCCAGTGTTCAGAACAATATGTGTGTGTTTTTACTTTTTTTTTTTAAATGGAGGTGCTGCCACTTACTGGTGTTTATTAGAAATTGATTGGATACTCCTGGATGATCAACATCATGAATAGCACTAGCGAAGATGGCAGCCATGATTTCCAAGTCAGTAAACACAGCCTGAAAATATATAAAAATATTACCTATGAATTTCATATTGAATTATAAAAAAATTGTTAAAAATTCGTATAGCATAATTTTTATAACACTTTAGACGTCAGTTACAATTTAACCCCTTAACAAATACCCACAACCTCAGTCTGCAGCAGAGGGGGTAGCTGGCATCAGGACTGCTCCTGTGCTACTTACTAACAGCTGTGTTTCTTACCACAGGCTCCTGCTTCCCAGCCAAGGTATCCAGGCTATTAACCACCTGACTACAGCAGTCCATAAGGGGTCATTCACTTGCAATCAGTCACAGGTTTCCCAGTGACCTGATCGGAAAGTGGTGAAGCAATCTGCAGTCAGCCCTGAAGACCCGAAAAGGACCCCGGCTGTCTGTTCAGTAAGCCTGGGCACTAGTGTGCCCCAACAACAGCCTCTGGCATAGTTACAAACAAGAGGATGCTTATACATTATTAGTCTGAAATAAAGACAAAATTAATCCAATCATGGGATAAAAAATAAAAAAAGGTTACAAAGTAAGAAAAAAAACTGCAAAAATTTCTGAATTTTTAGTATAAAATATATTTTACTGAGCACACATTAAATAATAATAAAAAATAAAAATAAAAGATATATTAGGTATCCACACAACTGCAATAACCTGAAAAATGAGGTATAGTTTGTGAAAGGAATACAAAATAAAAAAAATTAAAATAAAGTTTTTTTTTCCTGCAGCAAAACAAAAAATTCATATAAAAATAACAGAGCCATTTAAAGTATATGCACTCCTGAACAGTGCTAAAATAAAAATAATAGGGCACATTTATTAAGACCGGCGTTTTAGAAGCTGGTCTTAATAAAGCCGTAAGTCGGCAGTGGATCCGCTGAAGGTATAAAGGCATTTCCAGCGCCAGTTCTAAATGTAAGACAGCTTCCGAGCAGTCTTACATTTAGATCATTTTCTATACCTAAAACAGGCGTAGAAAATTGTAAATGAGATGGGCCTGCCAGCCCGGCCCCTTTCTGCTCACTTATTTACACCTGGCGTGAGTGAGGGCAAGTCGCAGATTGCGGCGCAACTAGCTGGTGCATTGCAATCTGCGCCTCAAATACGCCTAACTTAGGGTACTTTCACACTAGTGCCGGATCCGGCATTCAAAATACTGGAATGTCGGATCCGTCCTTCCGGCCTGCGCAGACCGGTAAAAATTTGAAAAAAAAAGATACAAGACGGATACGTCTGTCCGCATGACAAACGGAGAGATGGATCCGTCCTTGCAATGCATTTGTGAGACGGATCCGGATCAGTCTCACAAATGCTTTCAGTCAGCGGCAGATCGGAAGATCCGGCGGGCAGTTCCGACGACGGAACTGCCTGCTGGATCACACTGCCGCAAGTGTGAAAGTAGCCTTAGGTGTATTTCACAACGATAAATGACCCCCAATGTCTAAAAAAAATAAAGGAACTATGGCTGATGAAATCCATACAACTAACATTTTGCTAGTCTTGACCAATTCTCTCATTTTACAGAATGACAAAATGTTTTCAGCGGTAATTACTATAAGCCTTTTGGGATAAGTAACTTTTATCCATTCTTCCAGACAGATCTGAGACATTGTTTCTACATGAAGTAGAAATGGGATTGAAAAAGATTTAATAAGAAAATTAGAGGAGATTTATGAAACTGTCTAAAATAAAAATTAGCTTTTTGAATACATAGCCTGATATACAACATTACTATCCTCCAATCTAGAAAACATGGTGAAGAGAAGTAGTGAGAATACTGGTGCACATTTACATCAGCCTTGAGGTGATCTACAGAAGAGATATATGTTCACACGGCTAACTAACGCATGCTTCCACAAATCCTATAACCGTTTCACACAAAAGATAAAGCAAAAATGCCCCAAATTTTTTCAAAGTTCACGTGAATGTAAAGAGAACCTGTCACCATGAAATGCAATAGAGCAGGAGGAGCTGAGCAGATTGATGTACAGTTTATGAGGAAAGATTCAGTAAATTCCTTTTAAATGTATCCCACCAATATGCTCAGCTCCTCCTGGTGTCAGCAGATAGCACTGCATTTTAATGGTTCCCTTTAAGAGACAATGTGACATCAGATCAATGGAGAGACCCATTATTCACTTTGCAGGATGAACCACACACATAGGTAGGAGGCATCGATCTGCAGGTTAGTAGTAGGTCGATCTGATGTCACATTGTATCTTTTCCCCTTTTCTTGAAAGGTTCTATAGCACTTGCACTTTGAACATTTCTTTGGCATTTGCACTTTATTTTTCATTTTGGGGAAACCCGTTTACTACACTATAGTCATTGTATTCATATCTGATAGATTGACCCCTCTTTAGCCTAATTATGGGTAATTCTGGCAGGTGTGTCACCCAGATTAAAGATGGCACTTTGTAGGCTTTTTTTTTGATGTTTTTAACCTAGCGCTCTGTATTATTGCATAATTAATGTTATAATTAATGTATATTTTTGAAAATTTCAGGGTGTGCACAGTTTCTGGGGGGAATTTTTGGAAGTGTGCTTCTGTATGGTTATTGGTACACTTGTTGCACCCCAGGTATATAGTGATGCCCATCCTACATTTGTTTAATATAGACAGAATAACACATTAAAGCACTGTTTCCATGAATTCCACAGTAAGCAGTGACTCAATACATTATTAACATTGAGGGTCTGAGCTGAAGTCTGATTGAGGGTCTTATTAGCATTGGGGGTCTGATTTGGGCTCAGAGCTGAGGTCTGATTAGCATTGGGGGTTTGATTAGTGGTCATATCTGAGGTCTAATGAGAATTTTTTTTTTCCTTATACTCCTCCTCTTAAGCCTAGGTGCGTCTTATAGGTGAAAAATACAGAAGATAGTGAAATTGTAAAGAAAAAACAACTACAAGTTCTAAAAATATATATATATATGTTTAACATAGAAACTTGATTTAACTCCCCTTAGTGACCACCCATTTGTCTTTTTTATGGCAGTCACTAAGGGACCTTAGGCTGGGCTGTCGGCTTTTCAAGTCAACATGCTGAGGAGAGTGGGGGCAATGGCACCTGCCACATGTAGTGGCGTCGCTACAGGGGGGCAATTTCTTTGCCCCCCTGCTGATTCCCCCCAAAGCAGGCCGGTGAATTCTAACGAGCGCTTCCATTATGGAAGCGCTCATTAGTAACGAAGATCCAGGAAGCGGTAAACGCTCTGTACTTACCACTTCCTGGTCCTCGATTGTCGGCTGTGCACAGAGTGAGGGCGCTCTGTGACCTCACGCTGTGCGTGCGAGTTCAGAGCACAGTCGACTGAGGAGAGAGAAAATTGCAAGCGGCGTCCATCCAGGAGCAGGAGAGGTAAGTGTTTTTTTATTTTATAAAAAATGTGGCTGCTGGGGGCATAATAGAGGCTAATCCTGAGAGGCATAATGGGGGCTAATTGGAGGCATCATGGTGGCCAATTAGAGACACAATGGGGGCTAATGAGGCATATGGGGGGCTAATAAGAGGCATATGGGGACTGATGAGAGGCATAAAGGCGGCTAATGAGGCATAAAGGCTGATATGGGGGCTAATGAGAGGCATAATGTGTCATCCACAGATGCCCCCATAACAGTGTGTCTTCCACAGTTCCACTGACGAGAGACAGAAAGAAGGGGAAATAATCTGCGGAAGCAAGCAGAGGATGGCACAGCAGACGACTGAATAGCTTCTTTTGTAAGTATATTGTTTTATTATAAATGTATCCCTGCATACCGCAATTCTCTCGTATTTTGTAATCTTATTTATATATACTTATTTTGTTTTTTGCCCCCCCCCCATTTTCGACTGGGGTATCTTTGTGCCCCCCCCAATATATTGTTCCTAGAGTCGCCACTGGCCACATGTAAGTGGTTACAGAAAGAGTGGACTCCCTCTGAATCCCATCGGCACAGTGCAAATGACATTGCGGTGTGCTAATGCCAGTAAAGGCTGGTCGGAGCCTAGTGTAGTCTCTGGCGCAGCCTGCTGGTCAATGTCAGTCTAGCAATGACATTAAATCATGTAAATTATCCCGTACAGTGGGGGAAAAAAAAAAAAAAAAAAAAAAATGGAATTGCTGCTTTTTTGCTTATTCGCCATAAAAAAAAAAAACAGAATAAAAAGATCAAAAAATGTTATGTACCCCAAAATGATAGAAATGAAACCTACCTGCAAAAGTCAATCCCTTGCACAGTTCCATAGACCGAAAAATAAAAAGGTTAGGGGTCTTAGGATGTGGCAATGCAAAAACATTTTCCTCCTTTTTTTTTTTTATGGGTTTTTATTTCGCAACAGTAGTAAAACAAAAAAACTATATGTATTGTAATCGTATTGACCCAGAGAATAAGGTTATCATGTTGTTTATGCCCAAAAATTTATTCTGCAAAATTTGTTATGTAAGAACTCAGTGGCAGCATCGCAGTTTTTTCCTATCCCCCTCCCAGAAAGAGTTCATAAAAGTTAATCAGTAAGTTATGTGTATCCCAAAATGGTGCCATTACTATAAACTACAAATTATCCCTCAAAAAACTAGCCCCATATGGCTACACAGACTGAAAAAAAAAAAAAATAAAAAAAAAAAAAAAAAAAAGTTATAGCTCTTGGAAGGCAACGATTTAAAAAAAATTCTCTGATGACAAATTCCCTTTTAAGAGAACCTGTCACCACGAATTGCAATGAAATCTGCCGGGCAGCATGTTATAGAGCAGGAGGAGCTGAGCCGACTGATGTATAGTTTTGTGGGAAAAGCTTCAGTAAAACATGTGATTTATACATTTATATCTCTGCCTTTTTGGACCACAAAAATGGATATCGTCAAGTGAATGAGCCCTACATCAGTACCATAAAAGATATTGGAGTATTTATCGAATGTTAAAAAATAAGGTAACACAAAAGAAATATCAGAACATACAGTACAATATTAGCACACCCTAGTCATCTGTAATATAATCATGTTTTTTTTTTATCCATCCGAAAAAATTAATAAATCACCATAAAATCTGGACAATTTTTTTTTTGACATGTTAAATCAACTGCAATTATACAATCCATTCACCATAAAATGGAGCTAGCAGAAGCACAGGTCCAATGACAAGATATGTCTTACCAACCTAACGTAACAAATACATTGCTCTAGACAGGCAGAAGCAGGTAGGTTCACATAACATTGAAACCCTGAGGATAACACCACAGTGGAAATAAACTGGTATAAGATGTGTCTATCACAGTAATGCATAGCACCAAATTGTGCCATAATGAAACATACGTACAAGCGACGTGCATACCGACCGGCAGAGCAGCCACAGTGTACACTTTGTTCTTCTAGGGAATACTCATCATGAATAATAACGCTATATATATATATATATATATTTTGTAGAGTTGTACACCGTGTTACTTTTATAGGAGCTATAGAAACTGCATTAAAAGCGTATGTGTGAATCCAGTCTAAGGGTCCATTCACATGTCTGTATGCCATTGCTTAACGGAAGTGCAAATCCGCAAATGCGGATAGCATATTCTGGCCCCATTGAAAATTAATGGGTCCGCACCTGTTCCGCGAAATTGCAGAACGGATGCGTACCCATTTTGCGGACGTGTAAATGGACCCAAAGGGTGACTTTACGTGATTTAAAATGAAGTGGAAGAGTAACTTTTTGCACTATTGTCATATCCTTTTATTATAATACAACAATTATATTAGAACAAGTTGGAACTTTAAAAAAAAAATCCAAACGCATAAAGGAAGAATTGTCTGAAAATACTGACCCTCTTAATTGGTCAAACGTTTCGATTGTTACCTACCTTACAAACAGACATTAGAGCAATTTCAAGTGAGTATATTCAGTGTGGAAATAAACTGTGAGAGCAGTATTTCCCGGACAGAACGATGCTGTGTGTTCCTGCCTGACTGCAACTGTACTAAATCACACTTACAGAATTGTTGCCAGTACGATTCAGTACAGCCGAGGTCAGACAGGGACGCACAGCATTATAACTCATTATGATGCTGTGAGTTTGTGTCACAGGAGCAGCATTCAGCCAGGGAACTACTGCTGTCACACTGAGCTTATTTCCCTTACTGAATATGCTCATGTGAATAGTCCAAGTATATGCTAAATGTGTGGAAAGTAATTAATCCATATATAGCAACCAACGTTTTACAGTGCTGAAGCGTAGAACTAGTCAATGCTCTCATAGGGAGGTACAGGTAAAGACATTTAGAAGAGGTCACCTCTAGAGCAGGAGTGGAGAGTAAGACGTGAATGGACTGGGCCACATCTGCAGCATGGATGTTGTTATGGTAGGCCACATCTGCATGGTAATGATCCTCCAGCGTCATCATGTACGTAATAAACGTGTCCACAGGAATTCTAAATGACTTTAAGAGGTCCCTCTCCTAAAAATAATAAAAGAAAATGATTACCACCTCTAGGCTGTTTATATGTCCTAGATCAGTTCCAGCAGCCATCATTAAAAGGGTTGGGCAGCATGAAGCTCCTATATAAAGAAAAAAAAGTCCCAATACGTGTGGCAATGGTGCATCGCAGCGATTCCCAAATGTGAAGTGGGTACAGATCACAGTTCAGACCATGCGTTTTTGAGGGACCGCGCGTTCCCTATCCAGGTTGCACCTCTTCAATCTAGTAATTGAAGCAAGTAAATTAGGTCCTACTGTCACCAAACTACAGGTTCCTGTGGGTTGTCAGAAAATCTACATATAGTGAAGCACTGCAGATCACCAAATATTCCCTGTGTGGTTGTACTCACAAGCGCAGCTTGGTATATAGGCACGGCTCTCCTTTTATCCAACCGTCTTCACCACCGAAACATGAGATAGAACAAACAGTCAAGGCTGTCTTTACAAATCTGCAGCGTTGTGAAGACAGCCTTGACTGTTTGTTTCATCTTTTATCCCTTTAAAGAGAACCAACCAGTCAACACAAAATGCAATGCAATCTGCAGGCAGCATCTTCTAGAGCAGGAGGAGCTGATGGATATATAGTTTTATGGGAAAAGATTCAGTAAAACCTGCAATTTATATCTTCTATCTTAGCATTTTCTAAGAGCTATCAGTGATTGATGGCATTGTGTGTGTATAAGGGCTGTATTACACTGCCACTGATTACCTGATGAACGAGCAAATGCTTGTTCATCGAGCAATACAGATTTATAAGCACAGCAAACAACTAGTCAGTATGGGGACGAGTGATGACATTAGTGATCACTCATTCCCATACCGTGGAGGAGATTGCTGCATGGAATAGCAGTGGTCTCCTCCACCATTGAGCAGGCGATTGGTGGGAAAGAGAGCTTCCCTCCCAACAATTGTCAGCTGCATTGCTAAATGTATTACTGCCTTAGCAGCTCTTTCACACGAGCGTATGCCATGTGTAGAATCCGCTGCCTGAAAGACAGCCAAGCCCGGCTCCGGACAGCAGAGACACGGAGCAGTAACATGACTGATAATGCTCTTTGCCTCTCTGTGATCTCTTTACTACAAAATCACAGTGAGATAAAGTTGTCACTGTGATTTTGTAGTAAAAAGGTCCAAGAGGCACGGAGCTTTATCAGTCATGTTACTGCTCCGTGTCTCTGCTGTCCGGAGCCGGGCTTGGCTCTCTTTTACGCAGCGGATTACCCGCTCGTGTGAAAGAGCCCTAAGTGTGCATAGAGAGATAGCTGTCAGTCACTGATAACACTTCCACCCTGTACTGACAGCTCTTAGAAAACATCTGATTATAAATTACAAGCATTACTGAATCTTTTCCCACAAAACTATACATTAATCTGCTCAGGTTCCCTTTAAATAAGAGAGCTGCTGATTCTAGTGAGTTTCCTGCTATGCAAGAGAAGGTTCAGCAAAGGTGAAATAGAGCTTTCAAAATCAATTAATAGTCTCAGTACAGAGGAAACCTCTAAACCATGTTCCTCTCCTGATTATAGATATCTATCTATCTATCACACACAACAACTAAATGAAAGCGGCACCACAGAGCAAAAGTAAGTGGTGTGCCAGCGGCTATGGAGACAATCCTTGATCCAAAATAGACATATGGTAAAAATTCCACGGCACTCCCATAGGTTGTGGTTAAAAAATGCTTTATTTAATCACCAACACAACGTTTCACTCCTTTCTTTGGTACTTTTTTCAAGCAGTAAAAAAAGTCCCAGTGAGCGGACTGAAACATTGCATTGGTGATTAAAGAACGCATTTTTTAACCACAACCTATGGGAGTGCCGTGGAATTTTTACATATATATCTGCATGTATTCTTCACACAGGATTAGCTGCGAGCAGAAAAATCTCTTGGTGACTAAATGGTTAAAGGTGTGTTCTTTATAGTGTCACAGAGAAACCCATGCCCAGAGGACTCAGAAGTCGCTACACACACATTTTGTAAAGGCCCTTTTACATAGGCCGAGGATTGGGCATTCGTATGAACGCTTAATTCCGATAAACACCCCGTCTAAATGTGCAAATCATCTAACAAGCAAAATGTTTGTCTGTCTGTGATCACATCCTTATGAAGGCAGCCGAGCAACTGTGCGTGGCTGATCTCAGAACTCCCATGGAAGTGAATGGAGAGAGCTACACATGCATAGCTACCTCTCCGTACACTGCAGCTGGCAAACGGGGCCCCGGTATGCCATAATAGTTTAAAGAAGCACTCCCACATAAATTGTATTCTCTAGCCCATTAGAAAGGCACATAATGTAAACTGTAATGAAGATAATCTTACCAGGCATTTATTTCTGAGTTATAACCTCCCTTCTGATCCTCAGCTGTGTCATGTGACCAACACTGATCTACAACTGACACAGGACATGAAGTCCGTTATTTCTCTAATCATTTCTATGAGACTGACATGGAGTATTCCATGGGAGTACATAGAGAAACTGACCTCCTGCCCACACATAAGATGCTGTGTTATTTGGAGAGTCAGAGGGCCAGACAGCTCACTCCACTTTCACATATGGATAAAGTCAGTTTTAGCCAAGTCAGATTTATGATCGGCCCACTAAGACTGTAATAAATGGTTTGACGGTAGCAGTTTATCCGTCAGTAAGCAGCTTTACAAAAGTTGCACATCTTTACGAAAAAGTTGCATGTTTTTATGAAAAAGTCGCATGTTCTATTAAAAAGTCTCATAAGATAAGCATGGTCCTCACTGGAGTGAAATTGTGACTTTTTAAATAGTCCCAATAGTAAATCTGTCTAGAGATTCATTTACATAAGAAAACACGCCCACTTTCAGAAAACTGGCGAGCATAGTGCAGAGCAGAAAAGAGTCGCAAATTTGTGCGCAGTTTTAGCGTTTGGGACTTTTTGGGGGACTTTTTCACTCCATTATTCTGACCTGAGCTAATGATAAATCTGGCCCAGAGCTGAAGAACAGCGAGCGCAGCCTTCCCTTCATTGTCTACATCGCAGGGATGAGCAGGTGGAATTACAAGCCATAATTCATTTCAATGTGATGGCTCCTTTCTATACGAGTGTATACTACAGAGCCATCCCGTGAGCCGTGAATTATACCTGCTCACTGCTGTGATGTCAACAGCTAGAAGGTAAGCAATGAAGGAAAGGCTGTGCTTGCACGGAGTGTGCCTCCTCTCCAAACAGCTGACTGGTCGGGTGCTGATGTCGGACCCCGACGATCTGACATTGATAATATTAAAATCCAAGAAAACCCCAGTAAGAGGAATTGTAAAGCGGCTTACATGTGCAAGAGTTTTCTAAAAACTGATTCAAGTGAACCTCTATGTCGGCTGTCTTACCTGAAAGATGGAGTACATGATGACTGTTAAGGGTCGATTTCCAGAATATTCAGCTATCTTAAATATATCCAGCCCCCACTTGTTGGTGTCTTCTACTTCCTGTAGTTCAATAGACAATGCAAATGTGAGGAAAAAATGATAAAAGATCTGGTAAAACGTACCATGCATTGTCCATTACTGTGCTGGACATTATAGGATACGGTTAGTAATGGACTATTACCTTTGCTAGAAGTGCTTCTTGTTCGGTCTTCACCCCAAAGCGTGGAATACTGCAGGTAGTGAAGCTTGAGCTGTGTGTCAGTTTCTTTACACCAATAATTTGGGACATGGGTATCTTCTTCTTGTCCTTCTCCTTGGTAGTTGGTGAGGGGATTTCAACTTCATGCTGCTTGTCTGATAAAACCAGGAAAAACACACCGTTTTATGCTCTTCCACCTCCATGTTACAGATCTACATGTTCTTAGCTGCTCTGCCTTAACAAAGACCTGTCACCTCTCCTACTTGCATCCCTGTATAATAACAATTCTGGGGCATCCATTCTTATAACTTTATGATGTGACCATTTCCTTATTATTACTAGAAGTTGTGAATGAATTACCAGCAGTTTGCAATGACGGTCCAGATGGGTGTCACCAGTTGGGGGGGGGGGGTGTCCCTACACAGTTTAACACTATCCAATCAGTGCTGCCAGTGTCCAACTGTGCAGGGACACACGCCCAATTGGTACCACCCATCTGGTTGTAAAACTATTTTTGTAATGCTTTCTAAATGTTGTAAAGAGCAGCTCAGGCAAGATGGCCGCCCCCATAATTATATTCAGGAAATAGAATAAATAAATCTGCAATCAGAAAATAAATACAGATTAGAACAAAGGATATGTGTCTGGTTGTAACTGTCGAATAACATTTTGGTGGCACATTTCCTTTCTAAATGCTGCTCAGAATGGAAGAACTGTCCATCTCTGCTTGCAGGTTATAGGCTCTGACAGCACTTCTCTTCTACAGGACCAGAACACAGAACATTGTATATCCCAGAGCTCTGCGTCATCTCCTGTCATATACTGTCCTCATATAGGGCAGCAAGCCAGGTTGAAATACTCATTCAAAGTGTCTGTCCAATCAGAAACATTACCACTGATCCACTGGACAGTTAAGTGGTTGTTTTATGGGGATCCGAGCGCTGGGACCCCACCGATAGCTTGCATCTAGGGGTAGTTTGATAATAGGGTGGCAGTCAAGCATGCATAGTGCAGCTCCATACAGACTCTATGGGACTTGCATGGCATTTATGAAATATTTGTCTATGTGGCAGAGGGGGTCTTTAGAGGCCATCTGTCAGCTGATTGGTACCTATGAAACTGGCTGACCTGCTACATGTGCGCTTGGCAGCTGAAGGGATCTGTGTCGGACCCATGTTCATATGTGCCTGCATACTGAGAAAGATGATGTTTTAAATGTACGCAAATGAGCCTCTAGGAGCAACAGGGGAGCTGCCATTACACCCAAAGACTCAGCTCTCTCTGAAACTACTGTGCTGTCTGCACTTTGACTGACAGGACCAGGCATGATGTTTTTACTGCCTGACCCTGTAAATCAGAGGCTCCTGATATGCTCCTAGAGGCTCATTTGCATATATATGAAAACATAATTTTTCTCAGCAATATGGGCATATAAGAACATGGGACCAACACAGAAGCCATCAGCTGCCAAGCGCACATGTAACAGGTCAGCCAGTTTCCTTGGTACAAATCTGCTGACATAGACTTTAATACACATCATGGACCAGGATAGACCATCTATCGTGATGCCACTACCCCAGGAAGCAGATTGCCACAAATTAGAAATTATCCAATCCAACCAACAACACGGCATACTTTCATGGTGCCAGTGGTCACCAGCGACTACTAGAAGTGGTTGTGGTCTCTGAGTCACCACCGTTCGGCTCGCTGGGTGAAAGAACAGCGGTATATACCTGCCATCCAGCCGAATAATCCCACACAACAGAAAACGCACATGTCGATCCAGCAGCTTACCTAAGAACGTATTGGATATATATTCAGACACTTGGTTTCCAGAGCGACTTGTTTCAGACAAATGTGTAAGTTCTCTATTCAACATCCTCTTAAACTAAAGGAAGACAGAAAGAAGAAGTCAGTCTAGTATATTCACAGTAAGAGGCCTTGGAGGAGCATTGGCGGTCTTTCAGGCCACTCTCCCAGGCACACACCATCTTCTGTTACATGATGGGGGTTATCTGCTCCTAGGCCTTATGCATTTCAGCTAAAAGCAGGAATGGAGAAGTACAGAAGTCTAGTAGTAGGTGGAGATGTGGCTGTGGGATGCAGATGGTGTATGCCACAATGATGAGAACTGCGGTGGGACACTTATACCTTGTAGATATGTCCTGAAGGAATCTACTGGCCCGCTGGCACACAGGCAGGTGGCGGACCATGGCAGGTGGCAGGCAAGGCATTTCTTAGACTAAGACATTTGGCCTTTACCTCAATAGAATAAAACTTGGTGACAATGAGGAGCAGCAGGACCTGCCACCCCATGTAGAATGCAGAAATGAAGGCGCACATGAGAGGCAGGACAGTCTGCCATACAAATCCATGCCAGCATGCTACACCAATGAGTTCACCCATCATTCCCACACCCCCTCCCCTTCCCCTCACACACAGCTCACCTTAGCCCACAGAGAGCAGCCCATTCTCCTCCACCCAGCACCCACACGAGTGCTAGGGAATCCCCCATGCACTGCGCCCGCAGCCACTAGACACCCCCCTGGGAGTCCAAGGAGGTGCCCGGGGAAGCCCGGGGGACATGCTGGGGTTCGGGAATCCCTGCACCGCTTCCCCAACAACAACACAGTGCACAACGAAAGAGAGCCAATCCGAGCACAAGAAACTAGCCAATCAGCGAGGAGGAGTCCAGACACACTAAGGAGGTGCGACCAATGGCAGGAGGAGAGAGCAGCCAATCACAAAGCCCGCTCAAAGGTGAAGGCGTGGCCAAAGCTGCTGCAGTGAAAGGACATAAGAGCCCGGGAATGGGGCGGGACTACTGCAGGCGATGCGTCAAATCGAAATACACTTGGTGACGTCGGGAAGTAGGCGTCCTCCAGTACGTGCCACGTGACGTGGGAACGCTCGCGAGAAAGCTGTTGTCCTCTACTAGCGTATGGTGTCACGTGTCCTAACGCACATTGTACGGATCTCTGTGTGCACAGTGGAACTGGCGGGGCTCTAAGTGTATTTGTGATGCAGTGTTCACACACTGCGGCCATTAATGTTTGAAAACGTAAGCGACGCCCGGGTTTTAATGGAAATCTGAGGGAGAATTGTAATACTGGTCATACACATAGACCACAGATCCGCAATCTCCAGCTGTTCAGAAACTACAATTCCCAGAATGCTTCATTCACTTCTGTAGGAGTTAAAAGAACCTCTGAGCATGTTTGCGTACTGGGAGTTGTAGTTTCACAGCAGCTGGAGTGCCAAAGGTTGCTGATCCCTGCCATAGACTAGAGGTAACTGCAGGCAGTTATCAGGAAGGAGCCCTTCACTCCCCATAAGGGACTGGTCTCCAGGGGGATGCATTTACATGTGATCTCCTCTACTGTATGGGCGGAGGGATCGCTGCTGAGAATACCAGTGGTTGGGCAGCAGTCTAGAATTTCTATGTTACCCAGTGAAGGAGCATTTACAGGGCAGTTCCTGAGAATGTGCCTTCCTCGTAATTGTCCTATCATTGGTATGTGAAAATGGGCCTTAAAGGGGTTTTGTGCAGTGGGTTAACATTGATGACCTGTCCTCAGGTCACTGAAGGCAGGAAGTGACAATTCACGTGCAGCACAAGAGTCCTCAATTGGGCCATGTTACAGGAAATAGGATGCAGACATATGTCACAACTATTTTAGAGCTGTCATTTGGCTGTAAAAATGCAGCTAAGTACACAGCTTGAATTGTGGTCTATGATGGCAAAAATCACTTGTGACCTGTGATCAGAAATCCAGCAGTGTTGCGCCATGACCCCATTGACAATCTGTAGGTGCAGTGTTGCACTGCAACATTCCTGTCCAAAGTATAGTTTAAGGGGTGTCCCATCAGAAGAACCCTGTCCATATGCTGGCTTTTTTAAAAGGGGTCGTTTTCATGAGACAACTCTTTAAAAGAGCCTGTCGGCACAATCAACCCTTTTAAGCTGGGGATATAGCCTGGTAGGGTTGATCATCCTGAGTAAAACGATTTCCTTTTTCTTTAGGGCGAACTGCTCAAATACATTACTTTTTATACTTATGCAAATTACCTATTTTGAACAACAAGGGTCTGGCCTTAGCGATTGGAGCACCGCTAGCGCTTACACCCCTGTGAACCCCCCCTCCCCCTTGATTGACGGGGATAGAGCTCTAGCCTAGCCCTGTGTTCTTGTGCCAAGTCTGCTCACTAACTTGGTGCTTGTGGAGTGGATCTGATACTGTGAAAGCAGTCATGCGTGAGAACACAGGATAGGTGAGATGTCTTGCCCTGTCAATCAAAGAGTGCACAGGGGTGTGACGCTAGCAGTTCTCAAAGTCCTATGGCCAGGCCCATGGTGCTCAAAATAGGTACTTTATATAAATATATCACAGCAGCATTTTTTCCTATAGAAAAAAAAAGAAGTGAATCATCTTCATGATAAACCTTACCAGTCAATATGTCAAATGTGGCCACAGCATTTTTGCAGTCCAGAACCGGAAGTCGCACACTTCCGCTCTGGTAACAGTGTTCCCGACTGAGACCGAGGAACCTGTTACATCACTGAAATAGCCCGAAGCCTCAAGCAGGCTTCGGAGTCAATTTCAGGAATATACCAATACAGGCCACTACGTGGCAGCATTGAAGTGTTCAATGAAGGTTATATAGTCATCAATAAACACAATTGGCAATCTAATGATTAAAAAAAAGTTTTTACAAATATAAAAAACAACATAAGTTCAAATCACCCCCCATTCTCCCCTTCCTTAAAATAAAAATACTTAACCAATAAAAAAAAAATAAACATCATGGGCATCATGGTGTGCGAAAATGCCCATACAATTAAAATATAACAATATTAATGGTTTAACGGAGGGAAAAAAGAAAACCAGACAATCTGCCATTTTTTTGTCACTTCAACTACCCAATAGTTGTTTTTTATAAAAAGTGAACAAAACGTTGCACACATTAAAACGCAAGAAAAATTATACAAGTTTGGTATCGTTGTAACCGTACTGACCTGGAGAATGAAGATAACAGGTAAATTTTACCGTATAGTGTAAAAAACAAACAAACAAAAAAATACTTATCAGAATAGCGTTTTTTTCCGTTTCCTACTACATGGTATGCAGTTGTAAATTGTGCCATTAGAAAGTACAACTTGTCCTGAAAAAATAAGCCCTCATAAGGCTATGTGGACTATGGGAAGGCGGGGAGTGAAAAACGAAAACGCAAAAAAGGAAAGTCTCAGGGTCCTAAAGGGGTTAAACAAAGGCCAATTCAAATCATAGAATGAGGGCTCATGCACACGAACGTATTTTCTCCCCGTGTCCGTTATGGTTTTTTTGCGGACCGTGTGCGGAACCATTCATTTCAATGGGTCCGCCCAAAAAAATGGAAGTTACTCAGTGTCTATGTCCGTTCCGCAAAAAAATAGAACATGTCCTATGATGGTCCACATTACAGACAAGGATAGGACTGTTCTATTAGGGGCTAGCTGTTTCTGTTGGAATGCACACGGACGTCATCTGTGTTTTGCGGACCGCAAAATACAGACGGTCGCGTGCATGAGCCCTGAATATCAGATTTTTAATGATATAGCAGCACCAAAGGGATTTAGGCGCACTATGGAGATTTTATTGCAGAGATTGGTGTTGGTCCAAGCTGGTGGTGTAAAATGCTGCAGATCTTATAAATAATGAAAGGTATTTGAGAATATATTTATAACAAAGTAATATTTATGTATTTTCATTTTCTTAATTCCCAGAGAAACCCTTTAAGGACCCCCCCCCCCCCCCCCCCCCCCCGGGTTTCCCTATGACAGTGCTTTATGATCAGCTGAAAAGAGCAGACCTTGGGGGTTAATTACAAACAGGTAATATTGTGGCATGACCCTTTTTGTGACTTTTTATACTTCTGTGTGACAATATTTGTCACACAGGCATTTTTACGCCACATTCGACACTAAAGCGTCTCAAGGGAATGGCAGGGGGCCAGCCAGGCTGGCGTAGGTCTTACTCCAGGCACACAGACTGCCACAAATGAGCCTCGTGCATTCATGTGTAAGAGGCCTAAAAGGGCTTTCCAGGATTTTCATATTGCGGCCTGAAAACAGCGGCTGTGTGCACCCTGTATCACAGATGCGGAGCCATCCACTTGAATGGGTATCTGGAAGGTCAATGAGGAACGGAGGCACGAAAGCACGACAGAGTGCTTCTGTGGGGTTTATGTCCGGGCCTCCACCTCGCAAAAAATGAGTGCATGAACTACTTTTTTTGCAGTGTGGAATGGGTCCGCGTTCGCATGCGGCGGCCCTACGCTCAGTGCCTGTGCATTGCAGATCGCAATTTGCGGTCTGCAGCACGGGTCTGTCCAGCACACATTCGTGTGCATGAGGCATAAAGGGGCTTTCCAGGATTTTCATATTGATGGACTATGCTCAGGATTGGTCATCAATATGAGATCGGCAGGAGTCTGACTTCTGGCACCCCCATTGATCAGTAACTTTAAAAAAAAAACATGATGGACATTGTCGCTTGCAAAAACACCCATGCTATTAAAATCCAAAGATATTTATCTCATACAGCGAAAAAGTAAAAATGGTGATTTGCGATTTTTTTGGTTGCTTCACCTCCCACAGAAAATTAAATAAAAAGTGATCAAAAAGTCATACACACCCCTAAATGGTATCAATGAACCTCACACAGCTCCATACACATAAAAGTAAAAAAAAAAAAGTTATAAGGGTCAGAATATGGCAATGGAAAGAAAAAAATATTATTTTCCAAGTTTATTTTTTTTTAAGTATTAAAATGCAAAAAAGTATGTGTATATATATATATATATATATATATATATATATAAATTAATTTATTGTATTGTTGTAATCGTACTGACCCGGAGAATGAAATTAACAGGTCAGTTTTACTGCATAGGAAACAATGTAAAAATAAAGCCCATATAACTGGTGGAAATTTTTTCCTGCCTCCCACTACATTTTATGCAACCGTAAATGGTGCCATTATAAAGCACAACTGGTCCCACAAAATACAAACCCTCATAAGGCTATGTGAATAGAAAAATAAAAAAAGTTATGGCTTTAGGAAGGCTGGAAGTAAAAAATGGAAAATCGCTTAGGGGTTCATTTAGGACAAAATAAGTAATACAATGTGTTTACCAAGTTACTTAAAGTGTAACTTATTTCAAAAACTTTTGACATTTCATAGTAACATGTCCAAAAGTCTTGATCAGTGGATTGCTAAAGGACAGGTCAGAAGTACTCAGCGAAGTGCTGTCTGTCTTTGCTCTCAGATGACGGGCTCACATGCTTCCTCTCCTTGAGTACATACATAAGTCAGCAACTTTACTCTTAGTCTTACCTTGTTTGAGGCCATCTCACTGACTGAGTGTCTGGTCTGCAGCGTCTCCAGTTGGTCCAGACACCAATCCAACTCTTCCAGAGTTTCGATGGCCAGTTTCTGAACGGCATCCTCTATGGATGGAAGAAGAGTATGCATTTAGACTGAGTGTTATGGAGACTTTGTTTCTTTTTAAAACCATGTCCAAGTTTCCAGCACTTAATGCGGACACCAGATGTAAGTGGACCAGTGATATATGTTGAAGGGCACACGGCTCGCTTATCAAAATGCTGCAGTTTACCAATAGTCAAAAATGCCGATCTTATTGTTGCTCAGCTTTTAATCCCGAGGAAGGTTTTAACTTCTGGCAACACCGGCATATAATGTTTACCCCATTTAAACACCATAGGAAGTTCAACCAGTTCCCAGCACATGCCAATCTCTTCTACATAACCCTCACATCCCGAGAGAAAATTGTACAGTCTCAGTTTATGTGCTGTATCCATATAGAGCTGGTCAGGCTGACGGTCAGAGGTCTGTAGAGCAGGATCGATCCACGTGTAAATCATTCTATTCTGTGCAGACTGAAAAAAGCGTGAAAAGCATCATAAAAAAAAATAAAAAAAAAATAATGAAAATTCTCCAGGGACAATGCCTGGATGGAAGGACTGGTGTGAGAATGCACTAGGTGTAAGTATTTGGTGGAGGGAGCAGCCATTGTAGTGTTTCCATAGTGATGCAGATGGAAGATCACCAGTGTTTTATACAACGTGGATCTGCATATGCTGAAGGACCATGTGTGACTGCAGCAGATGCTAAATCCTGCTGGAAAGGAAAGCCACTACAAATGCATAGGATGGGTTTTCCTTTGTGTCATGTTGTCCACTGTCCGCTCCTGATTTTGGTGGAAGCAGTTTCCAATGTACAGATAATGAGTGAGCGAATAGATGGGAGGAGAAGGCAGAGGATGACAAGAGAGACCAGGCCCAAATCACCATGACAACCAACCTGCAAACTCACTGCAGTCCACTTTAACCCCTGCACTGCCTATATTTCTAACAAAATAACAATTTCCATCATGTTCTGCCAGCAAAAGAGCATCATGAGGAATGCAGTTGTCCTGTAGGCCATTTTCTATATCAGAAGTTCAGCTCCAGATTTGATGCTGCTTCTAAGCAGGGCTGTGGAGTCAATAAGTCAAAGTTCTGACTCCAACTCCTGCATTTTATCACACTCCGACTACAGCTACTTCATAAATGGCCAATACATCAATTTAATAAGACATTTACTGTAATAAAATGCTAACATCCGGCTTTTCTTAACGTCATATAAGTAATCAGGCCACTTAACTTAACTTAAACCATATTTACTGGAATACAATTTCTGAAATTTTCTAAATTCCTGCAAGTAAATCTATGTATTTAATAAATAGAAAACACTATTATACACTAGCCTGGGGTTAGAGTCTGAATCTCTAGCCACATGTGCTGCAGGTTCTAACCCTCAGGATAGGATTATGTGCCCAATGTACGACACGTGACCCCAGAAGTGGCTGCCACATGGCATTCTGGCACAGCCCAGAAAACCTCTTTAATAATTTTAAGAAATCTAGGAATTTGTGCTCTATATATATGTGTAATCTAGAAAAAATATACAGTTTTCAAACCAGCATCTGGATCTGAATACTTTTGTAATGTTGTATAGCCACTGAGTTATTCAGTACATTGTATCGGTATAGCACCACCTGCTGTTTGTCCCTTTTCTTATTTCTTTGTCCGGCTCACTGAGAAGGCCGCACATGCTCAGTTCCATCCTTCACCTGCCTCCTGAGCTGTGATAGGGAGAGAATGGACACGCCCCCTTAGCTGCAGCAGAAAAGACACTCCTCCTGAGCTGTGATAGGGAGAGCATGGACACGCCCCCTGAGCTGCGGCAGAAAATACACTCCTGAGCTGTGATAGGAAGAGCATGGACACACCCCCTGAGCTGCAGCAGAAAAGACACTCCTCCTGAGCTGTGATAGGGAGAGCATGGACACGCCCCCTGAGCTACAGCACAAAAGACACTCCTCCTGAGCTGTGATGGGGAGAGCATGGACACACCCACTTAGCTGCAGCAGAAAAGACACTCCTCCTGAGCTGTGATGGGGAGAGCATGGTCACACCCCCTGAGCTGCAGCAGAAAAGACACTCCTCCTGAGCTGTGATAGGAAGATCATGGACACACCCCCTGAGCTACAGCACAAAAGACTCCTCCTGAGCTGTGATAGGAAGAGCATGGACACACACCCTGAGCTACAGCACAAAAGATTCTCCTCCTGAGCTGTGATGGGGAGAGCATGGACACACACCCTTAGCTGCAGCAGAAAAGACACTCCTCCTGAGCTGTGATAGGGAGAGCATGGACACACCCCCTGAGCTGTGATAGGAAGAGCATGGACACACCCCCTGAGCTGCAGCAGAAAAGACACTCCCCTTCACCTTGATATAAATCTAGCAGAGCAATGAATGGGGAGATCTCTGGAGCCATGTGTCACGGATGAACCGCGAGAAACAGCAAGATATCCGGAAATAAAACGCAGTCAATCGATTTTTTGATTGTCGCATCTAGGAATTACAGATTCAATTCCTGATGCCCAGCAGATAACGAAATAAAAATAAATTAATAAAAAAATAGGTCATATGATTTTTACCCCTTTGTACGAATATCATCCATAGGATAGATATGTAAAGTATATCATTTTGTTGGTCAGGATCCGCTGAGTATTATGATATGAAACATATACCGCTGGGATAAGCCACATCCAGGTTATTAAACATCTCAGTAACCGAATATGATATAGTTCTCATGTATAGTGTCAATGAGATCGATATTTTCAGAGGATTGTAAATCTGTCATTATTAGTTGTGTGCGACGGACGTGTGCTGCGATATGAAAATGTCAAATTTTTGGGATTTGAACTTCCCTCCGAATAACAGCACCAGCCCAGGGCTGAGCCTGAGATCCCGCCCTAACAGCTGGACCCTTCATAAGGCCATGAGTGAAATCTAATGGGAGTCCTCCCTTGTGCAATATCATCTGAAGAAGCCAGCCACGAGGACCAAGGTGGGCTGGCAGCCATATTTACCGGACTTTTTATTCTGGAACAAACAGACTTTCTTGGACTTTCCACAAAGGACATTCTTCTGAAACTAAGTATTCCCTTTCATCTTTTTTCCCTTTTTATTTTACACTGGACTATCCTTCCCTATCATTGTTATTTTTAATAATTTCTGTATATGTTAATCATTTGTATTGTATGTATAATAAATGACGTTAAAGTCATTTTCTTCAGCCTCATACCTGCTCTGAGCACCGCAGAACGAATCCTAGCCGTTTCTGAAGAGTCGCTACCCGGATAGTTGTCGTGTTTAGTCAAGGGTTTCCCTTGCCTTGTTACAAGGGATGGTGGCAGCCTACCTACATATTGCGTAGTGTATGTTTTCTGTAGTCCGCACGCTTCCTCCTAGCCGGTCTGCTGCCCAAATTCCAGCGGTTTCAGTTCACCGATCGCATCCCCACAGTGGACGATCTGCGGTCTGAAACATATTGGAAGGCATTGAGCGTTCAGGCCACTAGGGGGCGTGTGATAGCAGGGGCAGCACGTGTTACAGTGCTGGCCGCGCTTTGTGACACCATGTCAATGTACAGGGCTAATTCTAAATTTGTTAGAGTCTTGTGTACTTTATGATGTCTGATATTTTTGGGGATTAAGCCCTAATTCTGTTTAGAAAAGAACTACATCAAATTATGACCTGGACCTATTCACTGGCTTGCGAGTGATCTGTAATATGCTGCTGGAACTTCAAAGAAACCCTATTCAAATTTCAGATAATGGTCTTTTTATGTTGACCGATGTTACGGGCATTTATCAGGAAACAAACAAACAGGTTTTCCAGATAATAGGCTGGTCATACTGTATGTGGAGGTGAGAGCAGCAGTTACATGCTGCAATCATTTCCTCTTTATGAGGACGATTGAACAATACTGCAATCACTTGTTCCCCTACACATTAATAGTTTCTAAGCAGCAGACTGCTGTTTGCACTGAAACAATGCTTTTTGGTGCCGCCTAAAAGACATGATCACCAGATAAATGAGCGATTGCTTGTTCATCGGGTGATCACAGACACATGTACACATGGCAGTTATTGGGAACAAGTGTTTCATCAAATGGTCATCCCTGATAATTGACCCAATCAGCAGTCCATGTAAAAGACTATTATGTTTAACCCTTTCGCTACCAGCACTGTATATGCACGACGCTAGAGCGATAGGCAAACATGGCACCCGCTCGCACGGGCGTCATGGTCGGCAGGTTTTTCCTGTTTCAAACAGCAGAGACCTGTGACCAGCAATAATTCTGATAGCGGTAATTAAAGGCTTTAGATGTCGTAATCAAGTGAGATCACAGCATCTAAATGCAGAAAAAGCCAAAAGCTCGAGCTTCTTGGAGCGTTACCAGCGGCCAATGGGGATGCCAGTAATTGATTTGAATGGACTCAGCCTCGATGAAGAGGCTGAAAACATTTAAAGTGCAATTCTTATTTTGGCCACCAGATGGCAGGCCAACATAAGAAATTAGCAATTCTTAATAATAAATGCAGTTTAAAAATACACGATTGGTCAAAATTCAAAAATAGATTTTGTAGGCTCATATATGAGCTTCAAAATCATCACAAAAAATTAAAAAAACACTTACAAAATATATTTAAAAAAGTTTTAAATCACCCACGTTTCCGTATAATAAAAATATGAATACCTAAATAACACAAAATATAAACATCATAGGTATCACTGCGACCAAAAATGCCCGTACTATTAAAATATAAAAATATTTTTCCAATACGGCGAATGGCGTAACAGAAAAAGGGTCAAAATGTCCAATTTGCCATTTTATTCATTGCTTCTCTTACCCAAAAAACGGTAATAAAATATGATCAAAAAGTCACATACACTTCAAAATGGTATCAATAAAAACTACAGATCGTCCCAGCTCAGTATAACTTGATCTTAGTATATATCTAGAAAAAAGTTATGGGGGGTCAGAATATAGTGATGTGTTTTTATTTTTCCAAAGTTTACATTTATTTTTACACTATTTAGACATTAAAAACCTATACATATGGGGTATCGTTGTAATCGTACTGACCCAGAGAATGAAGGGCATGGGTCAGTTTTGCTGCAAATGGAACGCCGTGTGAACAAAATCCGTAAAACGGTGGAGGAATTTATTTTCCAATTCCACCCCATTTGGAACTTTTTTTTACTGCTTCCCACTACATTGTATGCCATAATTAATGGTGGCATTAGAATGTACAACTTGTCCAGCAAAAAATAAGCCCTCATACAGTTATGTGAAAGTTATGGCTCAAGTAAGATGGGGAAGAAAAATGAGAATTAAAAAAACTAACAAAAAAAACCCGGTATCCTTAGGGTTAACGGAATATATTTTGCAGAGATTTAACATTTTGGCAGTTTAACCATAAGGCTCTTTTCAGACTGTGGCTTTTGTGTCTGTTCACCGTATGGGCTGGAAAAGTTGGGTCGCATCCATTCGCTGAAAATACCCTTCTGACAGATTCTAATACTGGCACAATAGTGGAGAACTGTCTATACAGTGTAACAATCCATTAGTGTAGGTTCACCAAGCCTATAAAGGTGATGCTCTGTAGTATTCTGTGGACTCCTGAGAGGTTGGGTCCTTACAACAGCAACTCCATGAAAGAATGAAGGTTATTGGTACTAACTGGACTTAGATGATACTGCATTTCAGACTGAGAAAAGTGTCATAAAGATAGTACCACTAAAATGAACCCCAAACATGGCATTATTTGTTGTAATGTAAGTTTCCAGGACCGCGGACAGATTATCCACCCCAATCATTAATCTACAGGAAATAGATAGGTTAAATAAGTTACATTTTTCCATTTTTGCAGGAAGTGAAAGGTTCGTGGGGCCTCTTGGGAGTGAAACAGTCCCCTGGATACAAGTCGTCTGGTATTTTGTAAGGAATGCCTGACGTCAATTGTTTCCTCTGTGTAAAATGGGGTCACTTCTCTTGGCTGAACCAGGCAATATAGTCTAAATGATTATTTAGCACATCCTGTGCCAACTGGAAGAAAAAATCTGATCAGCGACCGGATTGGTCACTGATCATCAGTACAAATTACCACTAAAACCATATTAACAGTCGGCCAGTTATCCAGACTTCTGGATTGCCTTCTGCTGTGAGGGTCATCCAATACATCATACAAGAGATGAATTATTGCACTTCTGCATCAGTCTCTATTAGGGGACCCTCGTTACATATTCCGTTAAAAAGTAGGACAAAATAGCACAGCCTGCGACGCCATTTTGGACAGAGATCCAATTGACTCCATTATAGTCAGTGGAGTCCACTAGGCGGTCTTTGTTTCTATCATATGACAGACCCTGCATTGCATTTTTCCGTTTCCTGTTCCTAGACCAGAACACGTGCCACCTGCCAGTCGGTAAAACAGGGGACTTTTGACCAGCACTTACAGACTGATGCGTCTGTGCTTTGTTCTGAAGCTGGAGGAGCTGGTGAAGGGATTGGAAATATCATCATTTTACTCTCCACAGTGAATACTTGTTTAGTCCACTGCTTCTGCCAACGTAATACTCCTTAGATAGGAATAGAAGCATAGGCTGATAGCAACTTTTACTATGCTATGAACTATAGAGGTTATCCCATGAAAAGTATCCCTATACAATGAACAGGGCATTTCAAACAATGTTATTGCAACATGCATACAGGTACACTGCATTTTCCTCTGGTAGCGCCCCCTGCTGTCTATCTTCTGCATTCAGAGGAGGACTTACATGCTCCTTAGCTTCCCTGCTCTCAGTGTCCGTGTGGTGATCTTATAGTGAAGCGGCTCAGACACCTTTAATTGATTCCATCCCTACTTTTACATTCATAGAAATATATAGCTAGATCTGTAAACAGCAGAGAAGGAAATTGGAGGGGCATTACATGTGTATCTCTGGAGCTATATATGAGGGACTATTTTCTATGCAGGAGTGGAAGGGGTTGCTTCATGGAAGATGTAGATGCTTGATGAGCTGCTGCCCACCCACCGAAAGGGAAAAAAGTCTGCCAGATAAGCAAATAAAAAAAAAGTTTTAAGTTTGTGGGAGAAGTTCTTTAAATGTCAAAGTTATTTAGTGGCATAAAGGAAACGGCCAATATTGTACAAATCTT
The DNA here is from genome assembly GCF_014858855.1 of Bufo gargarizans. Classification (NCBI taxonomy): domain Eukaryota; kingdom Metazoa; phylum Chordata; class Amphibia; order Anura; family Bufonidae; genus Bufo; species Bufo gargarizans. The sequence continues at coordinate 317,600,698 of NC_058080.1, forward strand.
AGTAGCTTTTGCTGCAGATAATTAATGGCCGCAGCGGGTTTTGTGTTCAACAACGGTACCCTAACTGGAACAGCTCATTGACTGATAACCTTCTGTGTATGTGTACATACAGCGGATAAAAGTGGCACCGTGGTCATTATGGATACTCCCAAGTATAAATCACTGTGACCCAGCAGTGACATGCTGCTTGGGCACATGTCACCACTGTGGCAGTCATTGGCTGCAGCTGCGCTGGTGACCCTGTCCATCCCCAGCCAGAAGTGAACTGTCCAGGGACTGGAAGATCACTGAATGGAGCCAGGGTACTGTAATGGAGCAGTGGAAGCAGGTGAGTATGACTTTTTTTTTTTTCACATCGTATGAGTTAGTTAAAAAGGCCCATCATTCTGGAAAACCCCTTTAACTCCTTACCAGATAGGTTTGGTTTACACACTGTTGGTGGATTATTGCCAGATGATCTCCTGGAATAAAACAGATAAAAACAACTGTGAAACAGGCCTCATTTATAAAAACTACAAGGAAATCTGAAATGACAGGTGAAAGGTGCTGGTCATGTAAAATATTATAAGGTATGCGTGTTCCTTATATCCTATCCAAAACTTAGTATATTACTACTACTCAATGCAACTGGATTCAGTCTACAAGAATGTTTAATCACTACACAAGTACTTCCACAAGTACCTGTAGTGTCATATCCAAATACTGTGGACTGTATTGTTCAGCTAAATCTTCTCTATGTGGTAGCAGTTATGTGAAATAAGAAAAACAAATATTAATCTCTCACTTGTTAGACACTCTGTCCTGAAGGTGAGTTAGCATGGCAAAGTTGCTCCGCACCGTTCGAAGGCTGGCCAGAACCTAAAACAGATCCAAGAATATAGTATCACCAAGACAACTACTAACTAACAGAAGAGTAAGCCGAAAGCGGTGCCTTCACTCTGAGGAGCCCTAAATAAGGCAAAATATATATATTTGTATATAGTTTTCAATTGGAATCATTTAATAAAATGTCCCTATGTCAAGATATTGCCGTTATATATGGTTATTGTTCTTTTGTTTCCCTCAGAGAATAGTCACCTGTTGTGCCCGATGCTGGTGATCACACATACCCAATGCTTGTATCCTCTTTTCCTGCTATTGTGGAAGCCAGTCATTAAAGGGATTTTCCAGTTTACCTATATTCATGACCCATCCTCAGGATAGGTCATCAATATCAGATCGGCGGGCGTCTAACTTCTGGCACCTTGTGCGATCAGCTGCTTGAAGAGAACATATCCCTCCTGTGAGTGCTGCATTCTCTTCACTGTTTAGGCTTCTTTTTACACTAGCGTTCGTCGGTCCGCTCGTGAGCTCCGTTTGAAGGAGCTCACGAGCGGACCCGAACGCCTCCGACCAGCCCTGATGCAGTCTGAATGGAGCGGATCCTCTCAGACTGCTTGCAGCGTTCAGCTGTCCGCCTGGCCGTGTGGAGGCGAGCGGATCCGTTCAGACTTACAATGTAAGTCAATGGGAACGGATCCGCTTGAAGATGTCACCATATGGCTCAATCTTCAAGCGGATCCGTCCCCCATTGACTTTACATTGAAAGTCTGAACGGATCGGCTCAGGCATCTTGCGCACTTAGAAATTTTTCTAAGTTATTAATGCAGACGGATCCGTACTGAACGGAGCCTCCGTCTGCATTAATATGATCGGATCCGTTCAGAACGGATCCGATCAAGCGCAAGTGTGAAAGTAGCCTTACCTGTTCGCATTTGACATTGCAGCGACTCCTCTGTCCCATTCACTTCAATGGGACACAGTGACTACAACGGCAAGCAGAGGTGCTGCATTCTCTTCAAACAGCTGATTGGCGGGGATGTCAGGAGTCAGAACCCCGCTGATCTTATACAGATGACTTATCCTGAGGATAGGACAACAATATGGGAAAAGCTCTTTAAGGCGGCTCTGTCACTAGGATCAACCCTATTAAACCAGGCGTACTGACTAGTAGGGCTCATCCTCCTGATTATAACTGTACCTTTCTTTTGTCTGGATGCTAAACAGCTGCAGAGAAATCTGTGTTTTATTTGTATGCAAATGAGAAATTCGACCACCAGGAGGTGGGGCTGAATCCTTGGAGCACTACTTTGTAACACCCCTTGTGCTCTGCACACTCCCCCTTCCCTTGACTGACAGGGCTAGACATCAGCATGCTGAGGGCAGATCTGTGTCCTAGCATCCACATATCATATACTCTATGTACTATAGCTTCACCACACTGAGATCTGCTCAGAAAGCTAATCTACATATTACTGCTTTATTCACAGGCACAATATAGGATTAGAAAGAGAATAAGGGAGATATATCAAACTGATGTAACCAATCATATTCCTAAAGGAGCTGCTGTAGGCAGACTGGGCATGCTGGGAGTTGTAGTTTTGCAACACCTGGAGAGCCGCAGGTTGGCCAGCCCTGGACTAGTATTTCATCCTTTCCTGGTGATGCTTTAGGCCTTCCTTTCATGTTTTGGAATGCTGCATTCTAAAGATGATTTATTTATATTTTTACTGGATCCCAAAATCTTTGCAGCTTTTTTTTTTTTTTGCAGAACACTTGTGGGGTCATTTATCAAACTGGTGTAAAGTACAACTGGCTTAGTTGCCCATAGCAACCAATCAGATTCCTCTTTTCATTCTTGACGACTCCTTTGGAAAATGAAAGGTGGAAGCTAAATGGTTACTATGGGCATCTAAGCCAGTTCTACTTTACACTAGTTTGATAAATGACCCCATTGGTGCTTCTTTATTTTTTTAAACTGGAGTAGATGTCAATTCATTTTGTAGTTTTGTTTGGGTGGGGAGGGGGTATGGTCAGAAACAGAAAACTTTATTTCATTTTTTTAAGATTTTACTTTATTTTATTTTTTATTATGTGGCCACAGTTTAGCAGAGAACAGACTATCTATGTTTCCTGCTGTCCACAAAAATTACTGATAATTGGGATCTAGTGATAACAGCCCATAGATTACATCGATTTGTACACATGTACATTCGATGTGACTCCATTACCAACATCATGGATAGCATCAGTCCAAGCGCAGAAGCAGCGCTTTGTCTTTGACTTGGAAGCATAGCCCTCAATCTCTGTGCTGTGTTCAGTTTTTTTTTTTTCTGACAGTCTGATCCTTCTGATGGTCCTTTGTGCAGACGGGCACAGTGCCATCAAACACTGCATGTAATTTAACCCGCTGCAGGCACAAAGACCAGTCTACTAGCCCATTAAGGGGAACCTGTCACCAGGAATCTCACTGTTAAATCAGGCACAATGTCTTGTAGGGTGTCTTAGTTGACAGGCCCAGGCAAGGTGACTATGCAAAAACCTGGCCCTATCAATCAAGAAGTAGAGTCTGGCAGAGGAACCATTAATGACAAGGGTGCACAGAGTGGCTTAGGTCCGTCATTGGTGCAGTTAAATGTTCATTTGTACATGGATAAAAAGTACTTTTTCTCCAGAATGAAGCTAACCCTACTAGGCCCTGGGGGAGATTTATCAAAACTGGTGTAAAGGAAAACTGGCTTAGTTGGCTATAGCAACCAATCAGATTCCATCTTTCATTTTTCAGAGCTGATTGATCACTACAACCAACTAAGACAGTTTTCCTTTACACCGGTTTTGATAAATCTCCCCCACTATGCCTGGTTTACCAGTGAATTATCTGATGACAGATTCCCTTTCATTTACAGGGCTTGGTCATGAAGGGGTCAATAGTGGAATAACCCCTTTAAGATGTACGAAAACCATCATAACATAACAGGAAATTCAAGATTTTCCCTTCACCCATGACAGCACCATAGAGAGAGATGGATCCGCCCCCACAATTGGACAGGAAACTTCAGAGCAATCAAAAAGGGAACACCCACTTCCTCCCTCAGTATGGTTTCCTGTTCTCCTGACAGAGGACCTGGAGCATGCAGCCTCCAGGGCTGTGAAACAAGGAACCTGTGAATATTTATGTTATGTGGTTGGTATGAATCTGGTTGGCTGCCTCATGGCTTCAGGGCCTGGTTGGTTAGCGTCTCTGCCCGGCCGGCTGAACGCCTGTAGCGTCTCTGCCCGGCCGGCTGAACACCTGTAGGGTCTCTGCCCGGCCGGCTGAACGCCTGTAGGGTCTCTGCCCGGCCGGCTGAACGCCTGTAGGGTCTCTGCCCGGCCGGCTGAACGCCTGTAGGGTCTCTGCCCGGCCGGCTGAACGCCTGTAGGGTCTCTGCCCGGCCGGCTGAACGCCTGTAGCGTCTCTGCCCGGCCGGCTGGCTGCCTGCCTTTGAGTCTGTGCCCGGCCGGCTGGTTGCCTTTGAGTCTGTGCCTGGACGGAGTGGCTGCCTTTCCTGGCTGACTGACTTTTAGTATATGCCTGGATGGCCTTATGTACCTATGGACCTGATTGCTTCTGTGTTTGTGCTTGCCGTGTCTGCATGGCTGGCGGCTTCTGCGGCTGTGTCTGCATGGCTGTACTTGGCTCCGAGTGGGTGTCTATGTGACCAGCTGTGCCTGAGGTGTTGCCATGTCTCAGTGGCGGTCTACCTTAGTGACCATGCATGCAGGTTGAACTAGTTCTGTGGCTATGTCTGGTTGTCAATTTGTAGTTTAATGGTCTACAATAAGCATAGCACTCCAACAAAGCCCTATAATGATCCTAGTGGGGAGTGAGAAGATGGGCTGGACCATATTGCCTGGATGGCCTACAGGATGTATGGCGTACCAGCAAAGCCCTATAAGCCTCCTGGTTGGGAATAGGGATATGGGCTGGACCATATTGTTTGGATGGCCTACAGGACATATGGCGTACCAACAAAGCCCTATATGGCTCCTGGGGAGTAAGAAGATGGGCTGGAACATTCAGTCTGGATGGCCTACAGCAGGTGTGGCGCACCAGCAAAACCCTATAAATACTTGCCACCGATCTAGAACTTCCCAGGGAGGCCCTGGAGGGTTGGCGGTTATCTGCTGCGGTAGTTCCGGCGGTGGGTGACCCTATGACATCTGAAGGGTCCAAGGGGCTCTTTGGACCTCTCACGGCAGATCCGCAAGCTCCTCCAGGGGATGGATGCCACGGTAGGATTCCATCATGGATGCCAGATTGTGAGTAAATTTGGAGATTTTGACGTCTGAAGTTCTTCTGATAAATGTAACAAAGGGCCTTCAGTAGATCTTGGATCAAAGCATCTGTCTCACAATATATTATGCACCAAAGGAATCGGTGTTCAGCGATCATCTTCAGTTTGATCATTCTTTGTCAAGATAAGTACTTCTTTAAGATGTTTTGTTAGATCTGTTATGATTCTTTTGGTAAACACTTGATGAGAAACCCATATGAGATTTCTTTTATAAGATTATGCTAGGTTTTAAGTATACTGTAATGTCTAGTATTAAAATTTCCTAGGTTTTGGGATTTTTATTGATCCGACTTTTTTTAACTTCAAACCTCTTGTTATCCTTTGGGTTCCCTATGCTTCTATCTGGGTATTCTTAGCTTAGATTACTTTTCAAGCACGGTCCCGCCCGAGGGGTGTTTTTTATATCTCTGCTATTCGGTCTCTCTATGGTGCTGTAATGGGTGAAGGGAAAAAAGATAATTACACTTAATGGTAATTGGATTTCTAGAAAATCTATAATTTTATACTACTGCGGTTTTATGAATTATTTTTTATATATGACACTGTGCAGTGCTTTTATTCTGCCTGCTTTCCATTACAAGTGCAGGTCATTTAGATTGCATTATCTTCCAAAACAAGTCAGGACTCGCGTTGGTGCATGGCACAATTTTTTTTTCTCATGTTATATTTGAGAAAAAAACCTTAGTGTGCCTCCATGTAAGATGTCCATGGAATGGGGGCCGCAAACTATGTACAATAACATCAACCATGTGCGTTCAGAAGTAAGTTACTCACCTGTGCAAAAGGGGTTACTATCATGTCTTCTCCATGCCTAAAAGAGAGATCCACAGATACATTTAACATCAGTGGTGGCTTACATCACTGTATTCCTGGTCTACAGCTTCCAAAGTAGTAAGCAGTTTGAGCACCGCTAACCCTTGATATTACTGTGTGTTACATTTTTACGACTCTGGAGATCTTTGTCATTTACATGGGTTGCAGATCTCTTGTCATCATTATAAGTGCAAATATTAAAGAGGAAAATATTCCTCTTTATACTACCGTATATTGACAGTTTAAACTAGCTTTTCCTATACATTTCCTATACAGTGAAAATACTCACAAGTCGCTGGCAATAGACGAGTTCCTTGACATGGCTTTAGGAGAAAGGTCATAGTCGCTGTCAGATCGGTAAAGAAAAGACTCTCTTCTCTGGCTGTGGGGAAAGTTGCCCTGCAGAACCAGGCCTGATCCTGGACTGGCCTGCGGGTCCAAGGGGCTTCTGCCTGCTGATAAGCCATTTTCAACATCAAAGCTGAAAGAAAGGTAAAAATAATAATAATCAAAATACACCAGACTACATATATATGGTAGTTGTCATACACACTGTATTTTTATACCATGAAGATAAAATAATAATAATAATAATAATTGTTCTTTAAAGGCTATGTACACCTTTGGGGGCAAAAATCTTTTTTTTAAATTGGTCTTTATTAAAAATATTGAGCCATTCTGTCACAAAGGGTTAACTGTTTTTCGAGCTGTGTGACTGGTACTTTCACTTTATGTCATCTAATAACCCTTATCTCAAAATTTATAAGAGGTCATCGACACTTATTTAAGCCGCATTCTTATTAGTAAGATAAGGATTGAGCTTTGATGAGTGCATATAATATCACAGAGCAGAGATAAGGAGCCATCAGCCTGATGGAGCAGAGAGAAAATCCAGATCCTGCTAATAGAGCATCTCAGCTCTGTACAGAGAAAGACTCCATATTTTTAACCAATTTGAAAAAATGATTTTACCATCATAATGAGTACAGTGCAATAATTAAAAAAAAATTCCCCACAAAGGTATACATAGTCTTTAACCCCTTCATGACCAGGTCTAAATAGGCCTTAAATGGAGACTTCCATCAGTTTTTTTTTTAAACGTGATAGAAAACATTTTTAAATAATTTTGGCTGTTTTTCCTTTTTTATTTTGGCAAGACTATATAATTGGAAACTAAATACAACATACTGCTCTTCTGTAGCGCTCAACACAGAGAGATACAACTCCTATATAGATAAAGATGATCCCACGGTTATTTTACAGTAGAACACTCTATTTTGCTCTTGACAGGCCTAGATAAAGATGTCCACAGCAAATCATTGCACTTAGACTAATGTGTGATGCTCTAATTGAGTCACTATAGGGGTCTTACAGGGTTTGTCTTACTGGCCATACACATTCAATAGCCGTTAGCAGACAGTTATGTCACCCAACTGCCTCCTGGCTTCCCCATACACATTTGGATGGGCTGAATGTGTATGTGTATTCTATTGGTAGAGTGGAGAAAGCCACTGGCAGACACTTCTGGCAGAGGCTTATCTCCAGGGATAACAAAAAAGATCGGGCAAAAATATTAATTTTGCCCAGCCCCTTCTCTGCCCCGACATGATCTGTCAGGGGAGAGTTGGAAGCTCCCCACACACATTAGAGTGCTGGCCAAACCCAACATTGCTGGTGACTTCAGCTGAGAATAGTCTAATGTGTATAAGAACATTTAAAGTCAAAACAAAGGAGGAAGTTAGGAGCCAGGAAAGGAAGTAAAATACATTGACTTAAAAAAATGATATCCCCAAAACTATCCACCCATTTTTTGTAAACTATACAGAATATTCACATATAGGCTGTTTAATAGGTGGTAAGCAACTATGGTAGTGTCCCTTCAGACAGGTACTCCAGGATTTTGATATTGATGGCCTATCCACATTATGGGCCATGAATATTAGATCAACGGGGTTCTAACATCCCGCACCACGAACTATCAGTTGTTACCTTGTAGCTCTCCAGTGCCTAATGTTGATGCTGCAACTACACAACTCCATCCATAGTGTAGTGGACAGAGCTGGTAATTGTAGCTCCCACTGCAGTTCCGTCCAGTACACAATAGATGGAACAGTGTAGTTGTGGCACCTGATCAGCAGGGGTATAGATGACACCTATTGATCATGTGCTCGCCGGGTCCAATAGAGGAAGCGGCTTCTGTCTTCTCCTCAGGGTCCCCAGCTGTCACTGAGCTTACCTGCTCCGCAAGCCGCCTGCAGAGGCTTTTATCCCACAGCATACATGACAGCGTTTCAAATTAAAACCCAGCACCAAGAGTCATACATGTCAGCTTTTGCTAATGTGGCGGCACTTCCTGTTGTCAAAAAAATTAAAACAAAAAAAACATACTGCTCTAACATCTATCGGTAGTTTTCTGCCTTATGTAAGAATAGTCTTGAGGGTATGTTCCCACAGGTAAAATCTGCTGCGGATTCTGTCACTGATAATAGACGTTTTCTGCTGCGTAATCCGAAATCAAAATGCTAATAACAGCTTCCCATTTACTTCAATTAGGAAAACGCCACAGTTTTTATGCAGTGTGAACATACCCTGACTTGACTGCTGTCGATGAAATTGAAGACCCTTGATTTAGGTCAGGACATCTGTCAACTGTTCTGTGTCCTCTAATGTGTTGAGAAGAGTAAAGACAGAACATGCTGTATCAGTGCAGTGCAGAATATTTTAGGACTGATCTTGTGGGAGGCAGTGACCTACCAACTCGGATGATTAGTAAGGATAGGATAGAACGGGCTGTGTCTTCATGTAAACAGAATAACAGCTGGTGGGAACTGGGACATACTGCAAATAAGAGAAAGAGGATCCACCAAAAATAAAATTACAGACAGAAACAGTCTGCACATGCAGTTATAGTAAATTCTCTCTTTGCTCCACTGTGCAGGACACATGGATTCTAGGCCAAACCATGAAAAGGGGGTATATAAAGCCAGTGTTTATTACATCAGACAAATATTTTTAATAGAGGACATTTTATGGACCAAGTACCTTCAGTACAACTCCTTTAATACATATGCAAAGTAGCAGTTAAAGGGGTTGTGCCATAAACTAGTTTTCACTCTAAAGGGTATTGTCATCCATTACTTTAGCTCCTATTCCCCCTTGGATAGCTTTCTTTTTTTATTGACCTCATTAGCAGTTTTCTCGTATCCCCCATGCTTGAATCTTACTTCCTGGTTTGTCATGTGTCTGCTGCCACATCTTGCCTTAGGAAAGTGAGATCTGTCCCAACTGTCATCTTCTCAATATGTTTAAAGGCTATGTACACCTTTGGAGGCAATGTTTTCCATTATTGCATTGTACTCATTATGAGCTAAAATTATTTTTTCAATTGGTCTTTATTAAAAATGTTTAAAACCCTTTCTCTGTACAGGGAGTGCAGAATTATTAGGCAAGTTGTATTTTTGAGGATTAATTTTATTATTGAACAACAACCATGTTCTCAATGAACCCAAAAAACTCATTAATATCAAAGCTGAATATTTTTGGAAGTAGTTTTTAGTTTGTTTTTAGTTTTAGCTATTTTAGGGGGATATCTGTGTGTGCAGGTGACTATTACTGTGCATAATTATTAGGCAACTTAACAAAAAACAAATATATACCCATTTCAATTATTTATTTTTACCAGTGAAACCAATATAACATCTCAACATTCACAAATATACATTTCTGACATTCAAAAACAAAACAAAAACAAATCAGTGACCAATATAGCCACCTTTCTTTGCAAGGACACTCAAAAGCCTGCCACCCATGAATTCTGTCAGTGTTTTGATCTGCTCACCATCAAAATTGCGTGCAGCAGCAACCACAGCCTCCCAGACACTGTTCAGAGAGGTGTACTGTTTTCCCTCCTTGTAAATCTCACATTTGATGATGGACCACAGGTTCTCAATGGGGTTCAGATCAGGTGAACAAGGAGGCCATGTCATTAGATTTTCTTCTTTTATACCCTTTCTTGCCAGCCACGCTGTGGAGAACTTGGACGCGTGTGATGGAGCATTGTCCTGCATGAAAATCATGTTTTTCTTGAAGGATGCAGACTTCTTCCTGTACCACTGCTTGAAGAAGGTGTCTTCCAGAAACTGGCAGTAGGACTGGGAGTTGAGCTTGACTCCATCCTCAACCCGAAAAGGCCCCACAAGCTCATCTTTGATGATACCAGCCCAAACCAGTACTCCACCTCCACCTTGCTGGCAACTGAGTCGGACTGGAGCTCTCTGCCCTTTACCAATCCAGCCACGGGCCCATCCATCTGGCCCATCAAGACTCACTCTCATTTCATCAGTCCATAAAACCTTAGAAAAATCAGTCTTGAGATATTTCTTGGCCCAGTCTTGACGTTTCAGCTTGTGTGTCTTGTTCAGTGGTGGTCGTCTTTCAGCCTTTCTTACCTTGGCCATGTCTCTGAGTATTGCACACCTTGTGCTTTTGGGCACTCCAGTGATGTTGCAGCTCTGAAATATGGCCAAACTGGTGGCAAGTGGCATCTTGGCAGCTGCATGCTTGACTTTTCTCAGTTCATGGGCAGTTATTTTGCGCCTTGGTTTTTCCACATGCTTCTTGCGACCCTGTTGACTATTTTGAATGAAACGCTTGATTGTTTGATGATCACGCTTCAGAAGCTTTGCAATTTTAAGAGTGCTGCATCCCTCTGCAAGATATCTCACTATTTTTGACTTTTCTGAGCCTGTCAAGTCCTTCTTTTGACCCATTTTGCCAAAGGAAAGGAAGTTGCCTAATAATTATGCACACCTGATATAGGGTGTTGATGTCATTAGACCACACCCCTTCTCATTACAGAGATGCACATCACCTAATATGCTTAATTGGTAGTAGGCTTTCGAGCCTATACAGCTTGGAGTAAGACAACATGCATAAAGAGGATGATGTGGTCAAAATACTCATTTGCCTAATAATTCTGCACTCCCTGTATAGCCTTGAGATTCTCTAGTAGCCTGCTGTCTCTTTTCACCCAGTTCTGTCAGGCAGCTCAGCTGACGGCTCCTTATCTCTGACCTCTTAAACATACATTATAGCTCAGTTCTTATCTTAATGATAAGAATGTGCCTTAAGTGTTTATGACCTCTTAGTAAATGAGAGATAAGGGTAATTAAATGACCAGCACAAAGTGAAAGTACCAGTCACACAGCTTGAAAAACAGTTTGTGACAGAACGGCTCAATATTTTTAATAAAGAACAACCGAAAAAATGATTTTTAGCCCCAAATCAGTAAAATGCAATTATAAAAAATGCCCCCAAAAGGTGTACATAGCTTTTAAAGGAGTTGTGCAGCACTAATATATTGATGACCTGTCCTTGGTATAAGGTCATCAATATCAGATAGGCTAGGGTCCGGTGTTTGAAGAGGCCATGCACTGGTCTGAGCTCTGCGTTCTCTTCACTGTTTAACTACGCGCTGTCTAGCTTGTAGCCGCGGTGCAGTAAAATTATCTACTACTCCCCACCACTCCCTTCTTGCCTATAAACGGGTCCAGGGTGCCAATGCATCTAATGACTGCCCTCAGCCATGACATGTCCCATGATAAGGTCAGTCAATGGCTGCAGCAGCATATGTGACCCCGTCCTAAGATCTACAGGCTTAGGACAGAGTGGTGGGAGCAGATGAGTATGTTTTTTTTTTTTATTAGGGACTAGGGACAACACGCTCCTGGGGCTAGTTAAAAACTAGCAATAATGCTGGCTGTCTAAATAAAACAAAAATAATACCAGTACATCTGAAGGTAGAACAAACAAAATATCAAACCAATGACCAATCTGCCTTATTATTTACTAGTATATGACTATTTGGGTGGAAATCCTCTTTTCATTACTCTTGTCATATGATCACATGAAATAAAGGAGTATGACATGTCTAAAGACCTTAAAGCACACAAGTGCAAGGTCACCAAGCTATATTTATATCTCATGGGACAAAGATAGATGATGCATAGGTATTTGTAGCACATAATGACTATATAAGACTGACTGTGGAAAGCTGCATTGCAATACCTACCTCTCCCTCAGTTACACTTGTACTGTCTTGCTCCAGCTGGGTATTAAATGTCAACAAGGATCCCTCACGACCTGTTACCATTATTCACACATGGGATAAAGAAATGTAAAATACTACTTCATTCCCTTTCATTACACAGAAGAAAATACATTTTACTAGTTTACTAAAATGGGGCATCATTAGGTTATGTTCACAGCTGCGTTTTTTCAACCCCAAATTAACGGTGCGGCAGGTTGAGCACGCACACTCGTTTATCTCTATGGGACCTGCCGGAGATAGCTGAGCGCTGTACTCGGCTATCTCCAGCAGTGCCATAGAGATGAATGCATCAGCATGTCATGTTTGTGTCAATTACGTATGGTTTTAGTTTATTTTTTTCTTTACAGTGGACAGGGCCTTTTCTTCTCTCAAAAATAGCTGAAACCCAACTAAAATTACATAAACTGACCACAACTGATGCTCAAAATAACCCAAAACAAATGGAGATACAGTCCTAATCAAAAGTTTAAGACCACTTGAAAAATGGCAAAAAATCATATTTTACATTGTTGGATCTTAACAAGGTTCCAAGTAGAGCTTCAACATGCAAGAAGAAAAAATGGGAGTGAGACAAAACATTTTTTGAGCATTCAATTAATTGAAAATAACCATTAAACTGAAACATTAAACTGAAACTTTAAAAGGCCAAATCTGTGGAAAGATGTGGATTCTTTGTCATTTTCTGTCAGGTAGTCACACGTTATGATGGCGAAGGCAAAAAAACTCTCCCTTTTTGTGGTCGGGTTGTTGAACTGCATAAGCAGGGTCTCTCATAGCGCGCCATCGCTGCTGAGGTGGGACGCAGTAAGACAGTCATTTGGAATTTCTTAAATCACCCTGAGGGTTTATGGAACAAAAAAGTCAAGTGGAAGACCCCAAGAAATGGCATCAGCACTGAGCCGGAGGATCCAATTGGCTGTCCGTCAAGACACTGGACGATCCTCGACCCAAATTAAGGCCCTTAATGGTGCTGACTGCAGCCCCATAACCATCAGACGGCATCTGAGACTGAAGGGCTTCAAAAACGTCTTCAAAGACCTCGTCTTCCTGAACGCCACAGAACTGTCACCAAAGATGGGACATTCAAAGGTGGAAGAAAGTTTTATTCTCTGATGAGAAAAAAATTAACCTTGATGGTCCTGATGGTTTCCAACGTTACTGGCATGACAAGCAGATCCCACCTGAGATGTTTTCTACGCGCCACAGTGGAGGGGGCGCCATAATGGTCTGGGGTGCTTTATCCTTCAGTGGAACAATGGAGCTTCAGGAAGTGCAGGGGCGTCAAACGGACGCTGGCTATGTCCAGGTGTTGCAGAGAACATTCCTAATGACTGAGGGCCCTAGTCTGTGTGGTAACGACTGGGTTTTTCAACAGGACAATGCTACAGTACACAATGCCCGCAGGACAAGGGACTTCTTCCAGGAGAATAACATCACTCTTTTGGCCCATCCTGCGTGTTCTCCTGATCTAAATCCAATTGAGAACCTTTGGGGATGGATGGCAAGGGAAGTTTACAAAAATGGACAACAGTTCCAGACAGTAGATGGCCTTTGTGCGGCCGTCTTCACCATTTGGAGAAATGTTCCCACTCACTTCATGGAAACTCTTGCATCAAGCATGCCGAAACAAATTTTTGAAGTGATAAACAATAACGGCGGAGCTACTCATTACTGAATTAATGTTTGGGAGTTGGATTTCTGTTTTGGGGGGGGGGGGGTTATTTTTATTTTTTTGGAGGTGTGGTCCTAAACTTTTGATCAGCTGAAAAACATCCCGTTTCAGTTTATTTGTTGTTTTCATTAAATTGAATGCTCAAAAAATATTTTGTTTCACTCCCATTTCTTCTTGTTGCATGTTGAAGCTCTCCTTGGAACCTTGTTAAGATCCAGCCATGCTAAATATGATTTTTTTTTTGCCATTTTTTAAGTGGTCTTAAACTTTTGATCAGGACTGTAGCAATTATTGTTTCTGTTGTTTTTTGTTCCTCTGATGGGCCAGCAATATGAAAACCACAACACAACTTTGCCTTACCAGAAGATATCTATCTCTCTCAATCTCACACCCAGTGCAGCGGACGCAGAAGTAATCTCATTATGTTTGCCCATCTGTCTATCTCTAGCCATATACACTCACTGAGAAAAAAATAACAAACCTAAATAGAAATGTCAGATTGCTGCAATATTCGGCATGCAGTTATGTCTCGGGCTGATATGTAAATGATAACAGGTGCGGTCTGTTTAGACACTGGCCGCAAGAGGGTGTAAACTACTTTCCCCACTGCCATATAAAAAGTCTCTCAGAGGCTACTTTTGGGTAGTGTACTTAGTGAGAGATTTTTGACATGTCTCTATGATGCACTTGAAGACATTTTACCCAGTTAACAGACTTTGAAAGGGGGTGCATCATTGGACTCAGAGAAGCAGGATGGGCGCTTCTACGCACTGCCCACCGTTTAGGTCGTTATGACCTAGCTGTTAGGAGCGTTGGAAGCAGTGGTTACAAAAAAGTATGTGCACACTACAAACAGGCTTTGGACGGCCTAGACAAATTACTTGTAGAGTGGATTGTTTTATCCGCCGACAAGCACAAACAGGTCCAACTGTTATGTTGTCCAGCACCCAGAGACAGATGGCACTTTCATTACACACCAGTCCAGTTACCTTTTAATAGCACATACGATTCAATTGATATCAGATTTTCCTGAGTTCCACCACACCCCATTTCAGAGGACACGCCCCCTTTGTCATGCGGGATGGTCGCATACCAGCCACTCTGCACACCATATAATCAGTTATATCCAGTGTTTAACAAATATAAATACGAATAAAGCCCTTGAAACATTTAATGAGGACAGAGACAGTTTGGCAAGCACTTTACTATAAATTATTAATAGTATTAGTTACCTCAGGGTACTGTGGCCTGAAAAATCACAGCTGGCGTACAGTACTCTGCATTAGTATGACCATGGAACACTGTGCCGATTGCTATATTCATATCATTTAGACATCTGCAGCATCACAATGTGCACAGGTTTAGTTCTGGGGAGCAGGGCTATAGCCTGCTCATTGCCAAGAATAACAGCCCTATTGCTAGGGCTGTAAATATAGGGACCTATAGGCTCTCCCCATCCCTGTGAGATTTCAGTTGAATTCAGACAAACTGGATCCGGTACTTAATAAATTGAGACTCTTTCTGAACATCTTATTCCTCAATCTGTTTACACCATTTTCTGACACCCTTACCACTTTTCCAAAAAGTACACCAGAAATCTAGTGTCTGGCTAGAGCAGATTTTGGTTCTGGCACACAAGCGGCCCAACATGTGTCACCATTATTAAGAAGAGTTTGACTCTTAAAGGGAGGCTGTCACGCCATTTTTACCTATATAACTAACAGCATTGCCCCATTGCTTTTATTCTGCTGGAAAACAGCTCCCAGGTGCCCAGCTGTGCGGGGTTTGCTGGTCCAAGTGCCCAATAGCAAAGCCCAGCCCCATCTTCTGTGGGGCAATGCTGTTAGTTATATAGGTGAAAATGACGTGACAGACTCCCTTTAAAAATGCAGCGCATCTCACGCCAGCATAGGACAAATTAAGACCAGCATACACAATGCAGGTCCTAATAAATGTCCCTTCCAATTTAGCCTGTACATGTTTAAACTAGCCACCTGCAGTCACCACTAGGGGGTGCTCAGTGCATAGGAATTTATACAGTTACCAATCAATTGAATAGCTGCTGTAAAAATCTCTATGCACTGAGCTCCCCCTAGTGGCGGCTGTCAGAAAATGTGGTGGTTTCATCTGGGGAAGCAGAAGATAAGGGCATGGATTGGCCTAATCTCCGGGAAGTAAGTATAGTGACTGTGCAAATGCCTGCAGCTGCCCACTCTTACCAGTTCTTGGCTGCCAAAGTCACTTAGGTTTGAGGTAGAGCACATTGACTCTCCTGCCCCCATCCATTGTCGTCAGGGTTGCCAACCGTCCAGAAATTTCTGGACAGCCCGTAAAAATAGGCAACTTTTTTCCTGTGTCCGTGAATAAAAAACTGATGTGTCAGTGATTTTTTTGAAGCTAGTGCACTTGACTAGATTATTTTGGTGGTAATTTTCTACATTTTGCCTCTCACAGTAAATGCTGGTAATAAGTTCTGATCAGTATATTGAGCTATAGACATGTATTACGTATAATCTTTTATCATTCATTATGGTTTTCCAGTATGTCAGTAAACAATGTTGGTTCTCCGAGATTTTGGGACACATTGTCTGTCTGCATGTGCTCCAGGCACTGGAAAGGGGACGGGCCAGCAACTCCTTCCCTGCCAAGCTGCTTGGCTCTATAGCTCCTTGTAGGTTTCCCGCCTCCCATAGACTGCAACAGTGAATATTGTTTTTTTAATCTAAAAACACCCACAAAACCTCATTAATCATTTCCTATGTTTACATATAAAAATAAAGAATAGAAAAATGATAACTCCACGTACTCCAAGTACTGTCATCGAAAGAATATTCAAAATGGCAGAATTGCGTGTTTATTTTTTTCACCTCCCAAAATTCAATAAAAAGTGATATATGTACCCCAAAATGGTACCAATAGAAACTACGGCTTGCCTTGTTAAAAAAAAAAAAAAAAAGCCCTTACATCTCCATGTAGACAGGAGTATACAAAAGTTACCGGTGTCACAAAATGGCAATGCAAACAAACATTTTTTGAAAGTTTTTTTATTTTTATTTTTTTAGTAAAACATAGTAATAAAAGGTACCGTATATAAACTGGTATCACCGCATTCATACAGTCCACATGTCTTAGTCCATAGTGAACGCTGTAAAAACAAATTCCCCAAAAAATGATGGAACTGCACTTTTATCAATTTGTTCCTGGATTCGGCATTGCTGTTCCCCAATAAACTATAATTGGGACGGGTGGCGATTGTCTATTTTTTTTATTCTAGGGAAAGGAGATGATTTGAATTTGTATTTTTTTTATAAAATGGATGACGTCTGTGTGCATTCCGTTTTTTACGGAACATCTGGCCCCTGATAGAACAGTACTATCCTTGTCCGTTATGCGGACAATAATAGGACATGTTCTATCTTTGAACGGAATGTAAAAACAGAAATACAGAAACGGAAGGCATACGGAGTACCTTCCCTTTTTTTGCAGATCCATTTAAATGAATGGTTCCGTATACGGAACTCAAAAAACGGAACGGAAACAGAAAAAAAAACACATTTGTGTGCAAGAGGCCTAATGCAGGTTAAAGCAGGACCTTCAGAGCTGGAACCAAGCAGCGGGGATCAGGTAAGCGGGTCCAGTCTCAATATGGGATGTGTAGAAAAAGCTTACAAAGGTGAACAACCCCTTCAATAAATCTCCCCCTTAGTTTCCTGTCCTAGCGCTGTATCTAAATACACTGGTCAAGAACCTGATAACATTAAGGCCTCATGCACACACACACACACCTTGATTTCTATGGGACTGCAAAAAAATGCAGACAGCATTCAGATGTCATCCGTATTCTGTCCACATCCATGTCCCACAAATGATAGAACTTGTCCTAATCGTGCCCGTTTTCCACGTGCATGAGGCCAAACCATGCATTTTAAGGTTGAACATTGACTTATATGACAGCTGCCTTACATCTGGTGACATCAGAGGCAGAGTTTGGTAAGAGCTCATTTACATCCCTTTCTTCCCAGAATTCCAGAGGAGCGTTGCCTGGCCTGTAAGTCTCCTCACTCCGTTTTAGCCGCTCTCCATAAAGAGAGTGAAACACCAGTAAAGTGCTGCGTTAAGAACTGAACATTAGGTATGGCTTTCATGGGTGGAATGTGCTGCATGGTCAATGTCTAGCTTTGCTGTGGCTTGTCAGTGCTGTCAATGATCGGATGACTTTTAACAAATCTTTATTACTATGTAACATGAAGAATCACTTCACTGAGGTTCGCGCTTCTGCATTGTGTCAAATATATGTCTGGTGTGTAGTTTAGCTCTCTCTGCTGTTTACATAAGAGCACACATTTTTTCATTTCCCAGAACATTTCTGGGCCATAAGATATGACATCGGAAACAAAGTGAACCAAAAAATATAATATATTACTATATTTAAAGTAAAGGGTGTCCATTTATATTTAAAGGGTTTTTCCTGGATTTAAATATTGACCTATCCACAGGTGAGTGCTATGGCTACTTCCATAGTCATATTCAAGTGAATGGGTCTGGGGTGCAATACCAAGCACAGCCACTATACAATGTAAGGCGCTGTGCTTGGCGTGTAGAGGTGCCAGGAGTCAGGACCCCCTTGGATAACCTATCCTGGGGATATGTCTTCAATATTGTATTCCTGAAAATAACCCTATAATGTGATTTATAATAAATGTATAAATCCGATACAAACAAAGCATGAGTAATACAAACATTCCACATATAAAGAAAAATTCTGACCTACAGCTATAACTTTCAACTTTATTAATAATTCTTACCACATCCTTTAAAGGCAGAGTTGTCAGAGACAACCCCTTTTAGACAGAAGCCACCTCCGTCATTAGCTGATTGCCCTAGTTCCAACTTTTGGAAACCCACAAATGACTGATTTTGTATAGGGAAGCTTCCAAATGTAGTATTATATGGTTGTCCATGTAATACAGAGGACCCACCACTATGAGGCCTCATATTCCGTTTAGAAAATAATCTCTTTAGGGTTTTCCAAGAGTTTTAACAAGTATTATGGCTAAGAGATAACCTGCTCTCTAGACCCTAGACTACAATAGTGCAGGAAATTTACAAAATGCACCTTCAGTCTTTAAATGTATTATGTGTTTTAGATATTTTTTATGCTTAGTTTGACAGTTTTAAAAAGTGTCTAAAAAGAGGCAGGTCTACGGCCTCTTTCACATGAGCATTATGGATTCTCTCAGGGTCTGTTCGGGGGAAAAAACTGAAGGTTTTGCACGCATGTTCAGTCAGTTTTGTCTGATATTGCGTTCAGTATTTCAATTTTTTTCCAATGGGACGGGGGTCATGTAGCATATCAAAGAAGACCAGAAGGGGGTCATTGGTTCAAAAGCTATCAACATAGAAAGTTCCAAACTTCAAAGTTCTGTGTTCAGCACCAGGGACAACACATTAACCCCTTAGTGACCACCCATATGCCTTTTTATGAAGGTCAATAAGGGGCCTTAGGCTGGGCCGGTCTAAGCGCTGCATGGGTCCCATCACTCACATGAGAGCCGCGGCCCTGCTCTAACAGCCTGGACCGGCAGGAGTGCCGAACCAGGCTGTTTAACACTTTACATGCCGCGGGCAATAGCGCCTGCTGCATGTAAAGTGCTGACAGAGGGAGCGGACTCCCTCTGCCATCAGCACTCCGCAAATGCGATCGCTGGGTGCCGATGTGTGTGAAGGCTAGCTGGGGTCTCGTGTAGGCCCCAGACCAGCCTTTAGTAATTTCCAGCAGGCTGCGCCTCTCTAATACAGCCTGCTGGTCAATGTCAGAATAGCACCGATATTAAAATGCAATGCAATATAGGGATAATGCATTGCATTTTAAAATCAATCAGAATGTTGTCTGTTATAGTCCCCTTGTGGGACTATTAAGTGGTAAAAAAAAAAGTAAAAAAAAAAAAACACATACAAACAAAATCCCATTAAAAAAATTTAGGTTTTTTTTTCATTGAAAATACGCTTTTCAATGAAAAAAATTGCAACCAAAAAAATCTCCCTCATATGTTTGGTATTGCCGTGTCCGTAACAACCTGGACTACATAAATATCACGGAAATTATCCCCTACGGTTAACGCCGTAAAAAATAAAAAAAAGACAGAATTGCTCATTTATTCTTAGTTGCCACTGAAAAAACGTAATGACAAGCGATCAAAAAGCGCCATTTACTTCAAAATCATACCAATGAAAAATTTAAAGCCCCCACTCAACTCCATAGAAAGAAAAATAAAAAACATGGGTCTTGGGAAGCGGCAATGCAAAAACATTTTTTCTTAAAAAAAAAGGGGCTTTATTGCAAAAAAGTAGTAAAACGGAAAAAAATATATATGTATTTGGTATAACTGTAATCGTAGAAACAGAAAAACGCAGTGGCAGTATTTCAGCTTTTCCCATCTCCCTCCCAGAAAGAGTTAATAAAAGTTAATCAGAAAGTTATTTGTACCCTAAAATGGCGCCTTTAAAAACTACAACTTGTCCCGCAAAAAACAAGCCCTCATAAACTTACATAGACAGAAAAATAAAAAAAGTTATAGCACTTGGAACACGACGATGAAAAACTTAGTAAGGCCCAAAACAGGCTGGTCACTAAGGGGTTAAACATGGCAAATAGCTATGCATCATTTCCACTGGTTGCAAACTTTTTGTGTTAATAACTTCTGAACCACAAGAGATATTGCATATCTGATTGCAGCAATTGGTTTCTGAGGAAATTCTTTCATATGCCGCATGCCCCCTTCCCATTGGAAAAATGTGCCCTTTATCTAATATGGCAGCTTTTAAGATGACCGCCATGTTCCAGACATAGTCTGCCATAGACATAGGCCCTCTCACCCATTACAATCAGGGGTATTTAGATATTTCATTCTCCCTTTTGTTTCTGAAATAAAAGGGTGTCCTGAGACTTTTGACTCATCCGGTATAATATTACCTTGTGCGCACGAAGAGCAGTATAGAATTTAATTGAATAGGCCTCTATTGTAAAATCACATGGCAGCCTTTTTGGTGAATTGACTTCTTTTTTTTTTTTTAAACTGCTTCTGTGTTTTGAAAGTGGCAGAAAAATGAAAGTTCTCGTAATTACATCTAGAAAACGCTCCTAGTAGATAAGCACTTACTGGAGGAGACAATGCTGTTTGCGTGCAGCGCTGTTTCGCAAGTACAGCACAGTTTAGGCTACTTTCAGACTAGCGTTCGTCGGTCCGCTCGTGAGCTCCGTTTGAAGGGGCTCACGAGCGGACCCGAACGCCTCCGTCCAGCCCTGATGCAGTCTGAATGGATGCGGATCCGCTCAGACTGCATCAGTCTGGCGGCGTTCAGCCTCCGCTCCGCTCGCCTCCGCACGGACAGGCGGACAGCTGAACGCTGCTTGCTGCGTTCGGGTGGCCGCCTGGCCGTGCGGAGGCGTGCGGATCCGTCCAGACTTACAATGTAAGTCAATGGGGACGGATCCGTTTGAAGATGCCACAATATGGCTCAATCTTCAGGCGGATCCGTCCCCCATTGACTTTACATTGAAAGTCTGGACGGATCCGTACGAGGCTATTTTCACACTTAGCTGTTATATGCTAAAATAATGCAGACGGATCCGTTCTGAACGGAGCCTCCGTCTGCATTATTATGATCGGATCCGTTCAGAACGGATCCGATCGAACGCTAGTGTGAAAGTAGCCTTAGTTCTGAAATTAAACACATTCTCTAAAAGGTAAATCAGCCCGGAAACATTTTCCATGAAACTTCTCTAAGTGACACACTGAGCCGTACAATATATAGTGTAACTTGTCAAAACAAAATCTAGTCCACAAAAGTACTGTCTAAAGACTACCGATGGCTCTCAGCGAACAGCAGAGGGCAGTGTTGGCACATTTACATTATAATTCACAGTATATAGGAATACAATTATAAAATAACTATATGTAAAGGGTAACTGCTTAATTTACTGTAAAACAGGACTAAATATTGTACACATTTAATATCAACGGTGCGCTCATATGTGTTGCAGGTTTGTGCCAAAACAGTTGTGCACCAAGTTGGAGCAATTAGCCAAGGTGTGGTCCGTTAACATGTTCATCTGCAAAGATTAGACAATTTTGACCACAATGTTTTGTGTGTAGTAAATATACACTTTTTTTTTAAACTGACTAAGGCCTCATGCACACGACCGTTTTTTTTAAGGTCCGCAAAATGGGGTCTGTGATCCGTGACCGTTTTTTAGTCCGTGGGTCTTCCTTGATTTTTGGAGGATCCACGGACATGAAAAATGAAAAAAAAATCTAAGTCAAGTTTGCCATTGAAATGATAGGAAAAAACGGACACGGATCACGGACACGGATGACAATCTTGTGTGCATCCGTGTTTTTTCACGGACCCAATGACTTGAATGGCCCTGACGTCACTCTGGAGCGCCCCGGGAGCCGCACGGACGGTAAGTATACTGCTCCCCCGCTCCCCACTACACTTTACCATGGCTGCCAGGACTTTAGCGTCCTGGCAGCCATGGTAACCATTCAGAAAAAGCTAAACGTCGGATCCGGCAATGCACCGAAACAACGTTTAGCTTAAGGCCGGATCCGGATCAATGCCTTTCAATGGGCATTAATTCCGGATCCGGCCTTGCGGCAAGTCTTCAGGATTTTTGGCCGGAGCAAAAAGCGCAGCATGCTGCAGTATTTTCTCCGGCCCAAAAACGTTCCGGTCCGGAACTGAAGACATCCTGATGCATCCTGAACGGATTTCTCTCCATTCAGAATGCATTAGGATAAAACTGATCAGGATTCTTCCGGCATAGAGCCCCGACGACGGAACTCTATGCCGGAAGACAAGAACGCAAGTGTGAAAGAGCCCTAAGATTTAAAAGCATCCCTAGCACACAAACCTTACTAGCCAATCTACAATATTGTCCTCATCCCATATAGTGATATACAGTGCAAATAATGGTGACTTTTGCTTTCGTTAGTCAGAGATTTCATCATTCCCTTACATATGTAAACCACATAATCAACACAAGAAGTAAAATAAGAGAAACATAGAAACACCTACCTCCCCAATTGCATCACATACCACAATGCAGCACAAAATACCTCCCCAGCAGTGCCAAATACCACAGTGCAGCACAAAATACCTCCCCAGCAGTGCCAAATACCACAGTGCAGCACAAAATACCTCCCCAGCAGTGCCAAATACCACAGTGCAGCACAAAATACCTCCCCAGCAGTGCCAAATACCACAGTGCAGCACAAAATACCTCCCCAGCAGTGCCAAATACCACAGTGCAGCACAAAATACCTCCCCAGCAGTGCCAAAAATACAATAGTGCAGCACAAAATACCTTCCTAGTGGTACCAACAAAATACTACAGTGCAGCACAAAATACCTTCCTAGTGGTACCAACAAAATGCTACAGTGCAGCACAAAATACCTCCCCAGCAGTGCCAAATACCACCCTGCAGCACAAAATACCCTTCCAGTAGTACCAAACAAATACTACAGTGCAGCACAAAATACCTGCCCAGCAGCATCACATACCACAGTGCAGCACAAAATACCTTCCCAGCAGAACCAGATATGACAGTGCAGCACAAAATGCCTTCCCAGTGGTACCCAAAAAATACTACAGTGCAGAACAAAATACCTTCTCAGCAGCACTAGATATCACAGTGCAGAACAAAATACCTTCTCAGCAGCACTAGATATCACAGTGCAGCACAAAATACCTCCCCAGCAGTGCCAAATACCACCCTGCAGCACAAAATACCCTTCCAGTAGTACCAAACAAATACTACAGTGCAGCACAAAATACCTGCCCAGCAGCATCACATACCACAGTGCAGCACAAAATACCTTCCCAGCAGAACCAGATATGACAGTGCAGCACAAAATGCCTTCCCAGTGGTACCCAAAAAATACTACAGTGCAGAACAAAATACCTTCTCAGCAGCACTAGATATCACAGTGCAGCACAAAATACCTCCCTAACAGTGCCAAATACCACAGTGCAGCACAAAATACCCTTCCAGTAGTACCAAACAAATACTATAAGTGCGGCACAAAATACAGTGCAGCACACAATATCTGCCCAGCAGCATCACATACCATGGTGCAGCACAAAATACCTACCCTGCAGCCCCAGATATCACAGTGCATCACAAAATACATCCCATATTAGTGCCAAATACCACAGTGCAGTACAAAATACCTTCCCCGTGGTAAAAAAAATAAAAAAAATACTACAGTGCAGAACAAAATAACTTCTCAGCAGCACCAGATATCACAGTGCAGCACAAAATACCTCCCTAGCAGTGCAAAATACCACAGGGCAGCACAAAATACCTCCCTAGCAGTGCAAAATACCACAGGGCAGCACAAAATACCTTCCCAGTGGTACCAGAAAAAATACTACAGTGCAGAACAAAATACCTTCTCAGCAGCACCAGATATCACGGTATAGCACAGAATACCCTTTCAGTAGTACTAAACAAATACTATAGTGCAGCACAAAATAAAGTGTAGTACACAATATCTGCCTAGCAGCATTGCATACCAGCAGCATCCCTATTAGTGTCAAATACCACAAATACTCGAGTGCAGAACAAAATACCTTCTCAGCAGCACCAGATATCGCAGTGTCGCACAAAATACCTTCTCAGTAGTACCAAACAAATACTACAGTGAGGCACAAAATACCTTCACAGCTGCGCCAAATAAATACCACAGTGCAACACAAAATACAGTGCAGCACACATTATCTGCCCAGCAGTATCACATACCAAGGTGCAGCACAAAATACTTTCCCTGCAGCACTGAACAAAGAATTACCACAATTCAGCACAATGTACCACAATGTACCTTCCGCTACAGAGCCATACACCACAGCACAGCACAAACTACTGTAATTCCACAGCAGCGATAGATACAACAGTGCAACACTGGAAACAGCCCCCCTACCCATCCTTTTTCTACTGACAGCAGCATTGTCCTCCTATCTACCCCTCCCCCACTGGCAGCAGCATTGTATTGTTCTCCCTAACCATCCCTCCCCCACCGACTGATGGCAACAGTGTTCCCCTTCCCAGTTTGTCTCCACTGTAAGTAATATCTTGCACATCTATAAGCAGGGGTGGTAAATAGAAATCATCATCTAAAAAACGTTGTCATGACATGTTGTCCCGTGCCAGGTGACAGCATAATAAACCTGTAGCCCAGACGTTGTAAACTATTGTGAATGATCTCCACTTCATTTCCACCTACTTGATTGTCTGGAGGACACAGAGTGGGGGCTGCAGCAGTGGGGTGGGAGTCATTTTAGCCACTGTACAAGGCAGGGGATATGCTTACTGTTGATACAAATAGAGATAACCAGATGGTAGTCTAGAATGAATCATAAAACATTCTTGTTTAAGAGGAGCAACCAAGCTGTTGAGTTCAGCAGTTTTACAACACTTTAATTGTCATTCTCCAATACCAATGTATTAAACTACCAAACACACTTATAGGCTAGGCAAAGATCTCTCAGGCAATCTGTATCATATTATTTTTAATATTTCACCTTCATACAGAATATTATTTTTGTGCTAGAAGCAGATGGCTTGAACACTGACTAGTGTAAATATGTGAAGCGAGGGAACAGTCAGTTGCATCTTTTAAGGTAGATTTACACGGAACGATTTTCAGGGAGAATATGGGGAACAACCATTCCTGCGAACGCTCCTTCCTGACAATCTGCCCATCTAAATGTGCCACCGATCACCCAATGAACTTGCAAAACACTCGTTCATCGGGGGATTGCTAAATCCGGCACAGCTCTAGTCTTAAACTAGCCTAACGTGAAAATAAAAGTCTTGTGATCATTCAAGACTTCCTGTTTTTCATCTGTCAGTGCTCAATACAAGTAAAAAGACCCTTACCAATAGCTTCAGATGATGGAGCAGTGGTTATTATAGTATACATTGTAACACAGTGTCTGGTAAAGTCTCACCTAGAATGTTCACATGGGCGAGGTAAAAATAATCCAGAATGCTTGGTTGTTTCAGTAAAGTGTAGTTTGCTGAGGCACTTTGTGCAAATTATATTATGGGCTTGATTTTTATGGAATGGCAAGTAGGTGTTGCTAGTGGGGCTTACCATTCCATCCTCACTCCAGTACACCACTTTTCCCTAGCATGAGGCAAACCCAGGTGTATCTGCTGGACTCATTACAGGGGGAATAAATACTGGACTAAAATGCTCATTCAGTGTCAGTGCCTGGGATCTGCAAGACCTGCTTATTGTGAAAAGCCAGATCCCCCTGTTTGTACTGAAGTACGTAGGTGAGGTGAACTTCTGCATTGTTAGTGCCCAGACAGGCAGATATTTTGTATTCATGTTCTTGTGAACTTCTTTCAAAGTGACAGCATAACTTTGACTGCTGTTATACTGTATTGGACAAAATAAACAGTGATTTGGACTTGGTAGCCTGTAAAGTCTGTCATCCCAGAACCCCCACGCCCAGATTGCGACAACATAAAGGTTAACCTACGGTGATCTGGCAGCTTCTATGCTGCTTGGAAAATTAAATTAGGAAATTCAGAGAGATGTACCGTATTTTCCGGCATATAAGACGACTGGGCGCATAAGAGGAGGGGGATCTGTGGGTGACACTGCTATGGGGGAATCTATGACACTATATAGCATCTTATGCTATATGTGTCATCCACAGAGCTCCCCCATAACAGTGTCCCCCAATACACCGGCCCCGCCGCTCACAGCAGTATACATGTATAAATATTCTAAAGACTATTCCTTAACCGGCATTAACTTAAACTTTAAATCAGCGTTATGATCATTATTACCTTAGAATGAAGCTCCGGTATCAGGCAGAGCGAGTGGCGGCGTAACGTCACTCAATCACACGACACGCCTGCTCCGCTTGCTTCATTCACAAAGTGGGCGGAGCAGGCGAGTCACATGAGTAAGTGACGTTACGCCGCCTCCCGCTCTGCCTGTTACCGGAGCTTTATTGTAAAGTAATAAAGATCATAGCGCTGATTTAAAGTTCAAGGTACTGCCGGTTAAGGAATAGTCTTTAGATATTATACTGCTATGAGCGGCGGGGTCGGTGTAAGAGTACAGTGACTGAACTTGCCCCGTCCCGAGTTGCCGCCTCCAGCCCCTTCTCCCTCCTGGCTGATACATCGTTGCGCTGTATCAGGGACTTAACTGCGGCGGTGCGGGAGCGTGCAGTGAATAAATTAATAGAGGGGCGGCGCTGGGATCCAGGATTTGGAGCGGCAGCACAGGGGGGAGGGAGGGACTGCTTCCTTCTCCCCTGTGCTGCCTTATACCCGGTTTATATGATGACCCCCGACTTTTGAAAATAATTTCTAGCGGTGAGTACAATAAAGGAATTCAAGAGGGGCCTGGATGTATTTCTGGAGCTTAATAATATTACAGGCTATAGCTACTAGAGAGGGGTCGTTGATCCAGGGAGTTATTCTGATTGCCTGATTGGAGTCGGGAAGGAATTCTTTATTCCCCTAAAGTGAGGAAAATTGGCTTCTACCTCACAGGTTTTTTTTCCTTCCTCTGGATGAACTTGCAGGATGACAGGCCGAACTGGATGGACAAATGTCTTTTTTCGGCCTTATGTACTATGTTACTATGTTCTTATGTAGTGTTAGAAAGTCGACTTATACGCTGGAAAATATGGTAGATGATAGTCATAAAAAAGGTACTTTTCATATTTCAGTAAGATCTTAGTTGACTATAAATGTCCAGATAGCACTTTTCAAGACAATATTTCAGCTGCAGCATTAGATATTTCTATCATTCTGTTCAACCATTTATAGGAGATTGTCTTTTTTACCATACGACAGATCATTATGCAGCATACCATACATGCAGTGTCGGACTGGGGTACCTAGGGCCCACCAGTAAAATGTATTTTCGGGGCCCACCATACGGATACATTCAAATCTAATAAATAATCTAACAAGTTTTTTTGTATGAACATAGACTGGTTGAGGTGCTGTACATTGAATATATGTATGAAGTGCAGTAAGTCTACTGTGTAATGTGCCACTTGTGGAGGCGGTGGAAGACTACTTGTCCACTTTGCCCAGGGGCCCACCGGGGGATTCCCCTGTACCCCTGTGGGGCAGTCTGAGCCTGTGTACATGTATATATGCAATTATGCTAATAAGCCAAACAGAGGCGATTTATCACAACTAGTTTAGAGACACGCAATGCCCATAGGAATGAATGCCATTGCTCCATTCATTTCCTAAAGGAGTTCTGAAAAATAAGCTGAAACCTGATTACTGCAACTGCTCCATTTTCCCCTTGCACTAGTTTTAAGATATCGGCCAAATATGTATATTTATTCATTTTGTATACGTAATCAGAGAAAATTAAAAAAAACTATAAAGTCATTGTGAATGGGATCAAAGTCTGGTTTTAGGTTTTAGCTGTACAGGAGATCACTATTGAGAAAAAAAGGTGAGCTCTGCAGAGTTGTAATTTTAATTGAAATACGTATTTCCATTCTGCGGCCATTACCTTATACAATTTCCTGCCCAGTGGCCATCTTGCCCAGGTGCGCCACTCTTTATGGGACACTGAGAGCATGCACACTTCCCTAGACAACTTGTTTACACACGTGATTATAGTTTGTCTATATTTATATTATTTTGGTATTTATAGGTTAATCACACACACACAGGTTTCTCACCCCTGAGGAAACTGGGTATTCCTGGCGATACGCGTGGGGCAGTTTTCTTGACCATGCTCACCTCTTAGTTTGGGCTTTATTCCACTCGCAGGTATTGTTCTATATTCATTGATGTTGCTCTATCATTCTAGTTCTGTCATTTGATTTGATTTTGTATCGTCCCTGACTTCACACGCTTGGTCCTTATTTGTGGGCTACGGTGAGCTTTTTGTCCGTGTCTGGTTTTATCTATATCGGCACACTTTCTATTGTATACAATTTTGAAAGTGTTTGTGTGGTTTTCCTTAACAATAAAATTGCATTTTGTATTTTATATCATTGGAGATGCCGTCTTATTCCAGTTTTCTTGGTTCTGGTTATGTCTATGGTAGTTGTTTCTTGTCCTCTGTTTAATACATAAGTAAGGTCTCATTCACACGTCTGCGTCTGTCATGACATCAGTGACAACATGGTTAGTGGTTCATCTATGAAGATGTTCGTGAAGGATCTGAGTTTGATCCGTGTGACCGTTTTTTAATCTTCGTATTCCGCGGACAATGCTTATCTGAAGTTAATTTCAAGGGCATTTCCTAGCAATCATCCGTGTTGTGTCCGCGTTTTTTCATGAATCCTCAGACCACAATGGGTGTGAAGTAATTTACGGATATGTGCATACACACATTAAAATCAGTGGGTACATGTGCTGCCAGTGATTCACTGACGTGTGAATAGAGCCTTATTCATTTGGATAAAGACCTACATGTTCTATAAGCAGAATTACATCCGCTGCCATTGTTTAGGGCTTAGAGTGCACCTATAATTGTGATCGCCCACCAGTCTAACATCAATTATGGAGAGAGGCTGAGCGCATACTGGGTGGTACAGTTCCCAAGGACTGAGAGTCTCATGCTCCGATGCTATCCTGATTAATAAATAGGTTTTCTCCGTTGAAAACTAATTGCACAACACTGTGCAATTAGACTCTCCTCACATTACACATCTCATATGTTAGTTTCACCTTTTAAATTGGATTACTGAAATAAATGAACTTTGCACGATATTCTAATTTTTCCAGTTTCACCTGTATGTTCACTGTGTGCGCCAGGACAAGTCCTAAGGGATGCAAGCGCCAAACATATGCATAGGGACCATCTATTTAACTGATGCAGACAGTATGGCATCGGGCATATGCTGGCATACCTTGTTCTTTCCTATGGTATGTGTGTTTTATCTTAGGAGTTTTGGACAATGTATGCCACTGCATGTCTACATCGTGATATACAGTACCTCCAACATAAAGCTTCAACAAGATGTGAGAAGATCTTTCCCATGAAAGGTCCTAAAAATAAGCAGTGATTTGCAGTCAATTTGCCACAGACATTTGTGTAAGGCCTCATGCACACGACCGTTCCGTATTTTGCGGTCCGCAAACCGCGGATCCGCAGAAAAACAAAAGCCACACGTGTGCCTTCCGCATTTTGCGGAATGGAACGGGCAGCCCATTCTAGAAATGCCTATTCTTGTCTGCAAAATGGACAAGAATAGGACATGTTATATTTTTTTTTGAGGGGCTACGGAACAGAGCAACGGATGCGGACAGCACACGGAGTGCTGTACGCATCTTTTGTGGCCCCATTGAAGTGAAAAACTGCGACTCGGATGCGGACCAAAACAACGGTTGTGTGCATGAGGCCTAACTGAAACTCTGTTCCATGCATGTGAACAAGGTAATTTCTGCGAATGGATTACTGCACACCCCATTCAGATGTGTGGGACACTAGTGGTACTACTGAGTTCTGTATGACCTCCAGCGGCATATAAGCTTTTTTGGGGGTCATCAAGACATTGTCAACTGCCGAGTGACAGGGTCACTAAACCGGTTCTTAGTGAATAACTACTCCCATGTGTGTTGCATATGTACTCAGTGTTTAGAATGTGTCCTTACCTCTGTCCTTGCGACTAGTACACTTTGATCTTAGGATGGACAAAGCACTTAAATGCCTCTTAGTATAAATAGGAGCCCATGACGTTTATTAACACTTCAGGGCAGCTTCAATAAGTGTCACTGATTTCCAACACAGAAAGCATTCATTTTATCAATTAAGCCTTTCTCACAGCCATCTGCTCTTGTTCTGACAGAATAAATAATGGTGTTTCAGATTAAATCTGGTCTTAACCTGGCTGTTGATGAAAGGCTACACGTTTTATGCTGAAGCTAGCAGACATTGTATGTGAGCTTCCAGAACAAATACAAAATACAAGATTATGTGATATTTTCTGCTAAAGATCTATTCCTGCCTACAGTGGGTTAATAGCCAGTACGGGCTGTGGGATAAGTTCTTTTTCCATTCCACATATGATAGAAAACTGTTGTGTTGAATGACGTCAGATCGCGGCCTGTGACTGGGAGATAAGCCTGAGGGAGAAGGGTCTTTTGGGTAGGTCACACACCACAGGAATGCTGAAGTAAGCCGCAGTAGGCCGAAATGTAAACTAAGTACACAGCTCATCAGGCTGCTTTCTCTGCTTAGCCATTCCCCATTACCCATCTCCAGGCATGTTAAACGTGTCTGATACTGATCCTCAATAGTCTATTCCATTATAAATCTTATATCAGGTCCATTTATGAAAGAACCAAATTGTGACCGACAATCTTGCTTGCCAAATTTCCAATAATTTATTCTTAAAGGGATAATTCAATGTCTGTATTTGCCTCCTTCACTCCTGTCCACTGATAACGCATATGAAAAAGTGTGAGGTACATTTCTTTCATCTCCTACTCTTGAACCGGGGCAGATTGGCCATAAATCTTACAGGGAAATTCAACTGCTGTGGCCCACATCTCACCTCCTCCGGATCAATATCTTAATCAGAGACAACTGGAGGAGGTGAAGGACAGAAAATGGCCGCTATTGATGGCCACCACAGAGGGACAGCCTTTGGGGCAATATATTGTACTGTTAGGCCTCATGCACACGACCGTTGTGTGCATCCGTGGCCATTGTGCCGTTTTCCGTTTTTTTTCACGGACCCATTGACTTTCAATGGGTCCGTGGAAAAATCGGAAAATGCACCGTTTGGCAGCCGCATCGGTAATCCGTGTTTCCTGGCCGTGAAAAAAATATGACCTGTCCTATTTTTTTCACGGCCAATGGTTCACGGACCCATTCAAGTCAATGGGTCCGTGAAAAATCACGGATGCACACAAGATTGTCACCCGTGTCCGTGATCCGTGTCCGTTTTTTCCTATCATTTCAATGGCAAACTTGACTTAGATTTTTTTTTTTCATTTTTCATGTCCGTGGATCCTCCAAAAAACAAGGAAGACCCACAGACGAAAAAACGGTCACGGATCACGGACCCCGTTTTTGCGGACCTTAAAAAAAAAAAACGGTCGTGTGCATGAGGCCTAAGTGGTATATGGTTCTGATGGGATGGGATTTTGTGTTATGGTATTGCTGACCCCATCTATTTCTATTGGTCCACCATCTGTCAACTTGGAACCCCTACAACATGGGGCCACTTTTATTATTTTTTCCAGGGACACTTTAAGTCTGCCCCAGCCTAGAATGTTTTCCTATTTTGTGCATTGACACTCAGCGTTGCCATCAGGAATTTCAGAGCCCAATACAGATAAGCTTTTGTGCCCAGCCACCCCGTGCACCTAACGGCTCACACCCCTACCTGTACATCTCTACTTTTAGTTTGCTGCCTGAGCATACCGGAGAATACAGCACTTACATCCAGTGATGTCTCCTCTAATGCCGGCCAAACCAGTACCTCGCACTGATAAAGGTCAAGCCCCGTGAAACAGCTGTCCGAAGATGTCTGGTTTGGCTTACATTCTAAGTTATGTTTCAAGATCTGTTTAGAAGGTTAGACATTGACTTATAAGGTAACTACGTTCCAACAGGTGGTACTAGAGGCAGAACTAATTTGCATACCATTGTCTAGAGGAGCATTGCATGGTCTATAAGACCCCTTACACCTATTAGGTGCTGTCAATAAGGAGAAATAATACAACCCAGACCTGTAATCTATTGTTTCGCAAAAATAGCTATTCTTTGTCCTCATGTCATGACTTTGCTGTGTTAGAGACAGATTTAGGCTACTTTCACACTGGCATTTTTTGCGGATCCGTCATGGATGGATCCGGTTGTATGTTGTCTTCTAAAGCCATGATGGATGCGTCTTGAACACCATTGAAAGTCAATGGGGGATGGATCCGTTTTCTATTGTGCCACATTGTGTCCTAGAAAACGGATCAGTCCCCATTGACTTACATTGTGTGCCAGGACGGATCCGTTTGGCTCCACTTTGTCAGGCGGACAGCAAGAGCAGAATTGTGACTGAACGGAGGCAAACTGATGCATTCCGAGCGGATCCTTTTCCATTCAGAGTGCATTAGGGCAAAACAGATCAGTTTCCTGACTGATCTCGCAAACGGAAAGCCAAAATGCTAGTGTGAAAGTAGCCTTAGTTGTTAGAGATGGAAACGTGAACTCTGATACCAGACAGAACTGTTCTGGCCCAGCAGATTCCTGAGAAAGCAGTTACCATGGCAGCCCGTACGCCGTCATCGTATCCAGCCGCAATCCTGACTGCTCCTTTCATTTGGATATGTCATACGTCACTTTCTTCCTATGACTCGTCAGCTTATAGCAAAAAATAGAAGTCAGAAAAGTAGGCAGCACAAAACCTATAAAGTAGTTAGCACTTAGCAAACAACTATGTGACCGTGACATTCCCTTTCCAATATACCGGGACCCCATTTATCAAAAAGTGGCTATATACCAGCTCCACTGCCTCTTCAGTCTGAGGATTATGGTGGACCCAGAGGTTCCTCAAGTGATTACTTATCCTTTCCATATGCCAATACTTTATGAGACAGGGAGAACTTTTTGAATAAACAAATGCTGCAATGTGAATGGCCGCTATAGCAAGAAGGTTTTCCCTTACATGTATTGAACACATTAGGCTACTTAACACTAGCGTTTTTGCTGGATCCGACAGGGTTCAGCGAAAACGCTTCCGTTACTGATGATACAAGTATCCGCATCTGTTATGAACAGATCCAGTTGTATTATCTTTAACATTGCCAAGATGGATCCATCAGGAACGCCATTGAAAGTCAATGGAGGACGGATCACTTTTCTATTGTATCAGATTGTGTTAGAGAAAACGGATCCATCCTCATTGACTTGCTCCGCATCCCAGAATGGAAAGCAAACTACAACATGTTGCGGTTTGCTCTCTGGTATTGGAACGGAATGCATTTTGGAGTGTTCCGTTCTGTTCCGTTCAGTTTTGTCCCCATTGACAATGAATGGGGACAAAACTGAAGCGTTTTTTTCTTGGTACTGAGCCCCTATGACGGCTCTCAATACTGGAAAACTAAAACGCTAGTGTGAAAGTAGCCTAAGTTGGTTCTCCACTTTATAAATCTAAAGCTGGATTTACACTGCCAGATGTTTAGGCCTATAACCGGGAACAAACTTTCGTACAAGCGCTCATTCCTGATAATTGTGTCGTGTAAAAACAGCACTCTGCTGGCCAGAAGCAAGGATTTTCATCCTCATACTGTGGAGGTGATTTACATGCTGCGCTTTGCCTCCACTTTACAAGCAGCCTACAATTAGGAAGGAACTCTTCCTTCCCAACAATCAGATGTTCCTTGCAACATCTAAATGCGCCTTTATAGAAAGAACATAATGTGAGGGGATATAGGAGCCCCATCAATGCTTGAATTAGGGGTTCCACAAGTGAACGGAATACACTGTCCCAGTGCATTACCTATGATCAGATTCCACCTCAAATTTTTTAGAGCTCCTTTTCAAAATGAAAGGTGGAATCTGATTGGTTGCTATGGGCAACTCAGCCAGTTCTACTTTTATCCTGGCTATGTGTATGACTATCGCCTGGATTCTGCTGACCAAGAGCCTGCTCTATTGCTGACCTTGCTCCAGCTTCTATGTGGATCACTTCTAATAATAACACATTAAAGGGTCACAAGTTTTCACAAAACTTTTGATACGTCATTGCATAAGACGGGCTCCATAGAAGTCTATGGGCCTGTCTTGGTTTCATTCTCGCAGAATGTATATGGATCTGGTCAGCACACGACCTTCGTGCGCTCTGCAGCGGGAAGGAGAAATCTCCAATAACACAGTGTAACAAAATCCTGACACATACAAGGTGTTTCCAAGTTTTATGCTCTTTATTGTATCATAAAGTATATATTATTAGGAGGTGTTTTGGCCCGTCCAGCCATCGTCATTAGTTGATGAAGGTTGGTCGGGCCAAAACGCGTCCTAATAGTGTATACCTTATGATGCAATAAAGAGCATAAAACTTGGAAACACCTTGTGTGTCCCAGGATTTCATTACACTTTATTTCATTCTCAACAGCGAGGAGAGATCGTGATATGGACGCGCATCTCTCCCCTAGGTATTGGCACTCTGTCCCCCAAACTTCTGATATGTCTCTATGACATACCAAAAGTTTGATGAAAAGTTAGTGACCGGAACTGCTTATAGCACAATCTTGATGTTTTTTAAAAAGTAGCAGACTGATGATTCACAATCAGTTAATATCGCCCTTATGTCATCTATATGGTTACACTGCGATATGTGCATAGGGCACTACCTAATGATAATAATCTTTATATAGCAAAACCAGGTGTGGGGGGGCACACTTCAAATGACAACACTCTGAGGGATGGTAATATTACAATTTAATAAAATTTAAATTAAGATTACTCCCCTAAAACATACATAAAATGTGGTACATCATTAAATATGTTCCAACCAATAAAAATGCACACTCGATTCGCAGGATGGCTCTGTAAAGCAATGTATATTGTTGTCCACAATCGGCAGTGCTAACCAAACAATTGATAGCTAAAGTCCGGCACCTTCAAGCTAAAGGTGATAATGTCCCGCAAGTAAGTGGGGCAGATGTATATGTTCACATCCACTGTTTATTCCAGTGCCCTCTCAATCTCATGCCCCCACTTAGGAGCTGACAGTCAAGAACTTGAAAATGCTGTTATGAAGAAAAGTGCTCCAAACCGAGCCCGGTCTTACCCTTCACCGCTGTTGTAGCGTTGTTCCAGGAGGCCACACACCCGCAGCGTCCCACGTGGTGTGCTGCTGCCTGTACGCGGCGTCCCACGTGACCTGGTTTCCAAGGGGACCGGATGCAAGCTCGTGTGACGTGTAACTTGTGCGTCAGCGTCCACTCTATACTTTTAGGTTATGTAACTCTTTCTTTTCTTTGCCGGCTTTCTCGCTTTTTTCTTTGCTCGTATGTAGATCAACGCTTACTCTAGACACCGCCAGACGCGTTTCGGGGTCTCAAGCGCCTTCCTCAGTGGCCTACTGGGTAAGCGGATCTTTACTCTTTATAAAGGGTTAGCTTCACCCTCCTTCCTCCATATTGTTTCTACTTCCACTACTCTGTGGGGTGGATTTACTTTGCATGAACCGGGCTATCACCCTGATGTGCCATTTTATCATACATTTTGTATAAAATAAAATACTTTAAAACAATAAATACAAATGCCCCATATCTGTAAAATTGATATCAGAGAAGACTACAAGGTCTCACATAACAAACGCATGAAAAACGCATCAAAACCGCATTGCGTCTTCCATGCGTTTTTTCTTAAAATTTACTTTTCCTTATGTGTAACCTCAATTTTGCCTTCATATGTTGGGGTGACCAGCACATTCATAGCTGGGACCGTACATTTGCCTTTCCTTCAAAGGCAAAAATTTCCTTAATTTTGTGTAGTCGAGGTGGATATTACTGATCTCTATGTAGTTAAGAGAGGCCGTCCTGCGGGGAGGGGAAATCACAGTGTCGGTAAAATGGCCAGACTACGATCTCCCATCTCCACAGGACAACCCTCACAAAAACCCAAAGACCTCCAGCTCAGCATTGAGGCCTCTAGGAATGATGGTGTCATACTCGAAGATCCTTCTGGATTCTTGTCGTGACATGTGTGCAATATGGTTTCCCCCTCTCCAGGCTTTTTTGACTTTTTCAATTGCCACGAATTTTAGACTTGTGGGATCACAGTTATGTATTAATTTAAAATGTTTAGATAGAGAGTGCGTCTCCAGGCCTTTTTTGATATTTGCCACATGCTCTGCCACTCTCTTTTTCAGCGTTCTTTTGGTTCTGCCTATATACTGCTTCCTGCATCCACATTGTAGCAGATAAATAACATCTGTGGAATCGCAGGTTAGGCATTCCTGTATCTCCAAACTGAACGTATTAACTGTGGATACCACTTTCGTGGTCTTTTTTGGGAAACTGGTGATTTTACAATTGGAACACCTGCCGCATTTAAAGAATCCATTTACTGCTAACCAATTTTCTTTTGCTTTTTTATGGCTTTCCTTCCTCAATTGCACTGTCGGGGCTATCTTCCCGGCCAGGTTATTTGCCCTAGTGTAGGTGATTTTGGGAACTTCACTTAAAAGGGGGCCAACCCACTTATCATTTAATAGGTGTCCCCAATGTTTGCGAATGCTCCTCTCTATAGTCTTGTACTGAGAATTAAAAGGTAAAATAATTCTCAGTACCTCGTCACAACCTTGGGGATCCTTTACCCGAAAAAAATCTTTTCTTTCCATTTTTTTCACTTTTGCAAGTGACCTTTCGATCACCTGTACCGGGTAATCTTTTTCTAGCAATTGTTCTTTCAAAACAGTCGCTTCCTCCTCAAACCTGGCATCTTCAGTACAGTTCCGCCGTAGCCTGCGGAACTGACTGGTTGGCACATTGATTAACCAGCGGGGTAAATGACAGCTAGCGTATCTAATAAAACTGTTTTTAGCGACTGGTTTGAAGAAAGTATTGCATTGTAGCTGGTCCCCCTTCACCCATATCTCAAGATCTAGAAATTCTACTTTTGATTTACTGATGCTAGGGGTGAATACCAGATTTTTATCATTCTTATTAATATCTTGAAGAAATAGATCCAAGGATTCTGCTGTATCTTGCCATATGAACAGGACGTCATCTATGTAGCGCCGCCATAGCACCAGATCCGACCCCAGCCTCGGAATGATGACCTCTTTCTCCCATTGAGCCAAAAACAAGTTGGCATAGCTGGGGGCGAATCTGGTGCCCATGGCGGTGCCAGTTCGCTGTACATAGAACTCCCTATCAAAGGAAAAATAATTGTGGGCCAATATATAACTAACCCCTCCCAATAGGAACTCCAACTGCTCACTAGGGATACTCGCATCTCCCGACATTTGTTCTTGTAAAGCTTGTATGCCTTGGGTGTGGTCAATAATGGTATACAAAGACCCCACATCCAAGGTCCCCAAGATCCAGCCATCCACCCACCTAATCGCCTCCAGGGTTCCGACTATGTCAGTAGTGTCACGTATGTAAGATGGTACTTGTTTAACATAGGGTTGAAGCCATTTATCTATGTATTTTGATAAATTACATGATATGGATTCAATCCCAGACACTATCGGTCGCCCTGGAGGCGACTGCAGGTTTTTATGGATCTTGGGGATACAGTAGAACATTGGTATCCTTTTTTCAGTATTCAATATAAACCTGGTCTCCTGTTCCGAAAGAAAGTCCATCTCCACTCCCCTTTCACAGTATATTTTTAACGTTTTGTAGTATTCTTCTGTAGGATCCCCTTTCAATTTTTGATACGTATTTCCTGAGCTCAGTTGTTTCTGACACTCTTTCATATAGTCTTCCATGTTCTGTACTACTACCGCGGGGAGTGGAGATGGACTTTCTTTCGGAACAGGAGACCAGGTTTATATTGAATACTGAAAAAAGGATACCAATGTTCTACTGTATCCCCAAGATCCATAAAAACCTGCAGTCGCCTCCAGGGCGACCGATAGTGTCTGGGATTGAATCCATATCATGTAATTTATCAAAATACATAGATAAATGGCTTCAACCCTATGTTAAACAAGTACCATCTTACATACGTGACACTACTGACATAGTCGGAACCCTGGAGGCGATTAGGTGGGTGGATGGCTGGATCTTGGGGACCTTGGATGTGGGGTCTTTGTATACCATTATTGACCACACCCAAGGCATACAAGCTTTACAAGAACAAATGTCGGGAGATGCGAGTATCCCTAGTGAGCAGTTGGAGTTCCTATTGGGAGGGGTTAGTTATATATTGGCCCACAATTATTTTTCCTTTGATAGGGAGTTCTATGTACAGCGAACTGGCACCGCCATGGGCACCAGATTCGCCCCCAGCTATGCCAACTTGTTTTTGGCTCAATGGGAGAAAGAGGTCATCATTCCGAGGCTGGGGTCGGATCTGGTGCTATGGCGGCGCTACATAGATGACGTCCTGTTCATATGGCAAGATACAGCAGAATCCTTGGATCTATTTCTTCAAGATATTAATAAGAATGATAAAAATCTGGTATTCACCCCTAGCATCAGTAAATCAAAAGTAGAATTTCTAGATCTTGAGATATGGGTGAAGGGGGACCAGCTACAATGCAATACTTTCTTCAAACCAGTCGCTAAAAACAGTTTTATTAGATACGCTAGCTGTCATTTACCCCGCTGGTTAATCAATGTGCCAACCAGTCAGTTCCGCAGGCTACGGCGGAACTGTACTGAAGATGCCAGGTTTGAGGAGGAAGCGACTGTTTTGAAAGAACAATTGCTAGAAAAAGATTACCCGGTACAGGTGATCGAAAGGTCACTTGCAAAAGTGAAAAAAATGGAAAGAAAAGATTTTTTTCGGGTAAAGGATCCCCAAGGTTGTGACGAGGTACTGAGAATTATTTTACCTTTTAATTCTCAGTACAAGACTATAGAGAGGAGCATTCGCAAACATTGGGGACACCTATTAAATGATAAGTGGGTTGGCCCCCTTTTAAGTGAAGTTCCCAAAATCACCTACACTAGGGCAAATAACCTGGCCGGGAAGATAGCCCCGACAGTGCAATTGAGGAAGGAAAGCCATAAAAAAGCAAAAGAAAATTGGTTAGCAGTAAATGGATTCTTTAAATGCGGCAGGTGTTCCAATTGTAAAATCACCAGTTTCCCAAAAAAGACCACGAAAGTGGTATCCACAGTTAATACGTTCAGTTTGGAGATACAGGAATGCCTAACCTGCGATTCCACAGATGTTATTTATCTGCTACAATGTGGATGCAGGAAGCAGTATATAGGCAGAACCAAAAGAACGCTGAAAAAGAGAGTGGCAGAGCATGTGGCAAATATCAAAAAAGGCCTGGAGACGCACTCTCTATCTAAACATTTTAAATTAATACATAACTGTGATCCCACAAGTCTAAAATTCGTGGCAATTGAAAAAGTCAAAAAAGCCTGGAGAGGGGGAAACCATATTGCACACATGTCACGACAAGAATCCAGAAGGATCTTCGAGTATGACACCATCATTCCTAGAGGCCTCAATGCTGAGCTGGAGGTCTTTGGGTTTTTGTGAGGGTTGTCCTGTGGAGATGGGAGATCGTAGTCTGGCCGTTTTACCGACACTGTGATTTCCCCTCCCCGCAGGACGGCCTCTCTTAACTACATAGAGATCAGTAATATCCACCTCGACTACACAAAATTAAGGAAATTTTTGCCTTTGAAGGAAAGGCAAATGTACGGTCCCAGCTATGAATGTGCTGGTCACCCCAACATATGAAGGCAAAATTGAGGTTACACATAAGGAAAAGTAAATTTTAAGAAAAAACGCATGGAAGACGCAATGCGGTTTTGATGCGTTTTTCATGCGTTTGTTATGTGAGACCTTGTAGTCTTCTCTGATATCAATTTTACAGATATGGGGCATTTGTATTTATTGTTTTAAAGTATTTTATTTTATACAAAATGTATGATAAAATGGCACATCAGGGTGATAGCCCGGTTCATGCAAAGTAAATCCACCCCACAGAGTAGTGGAAGTAGAAACAATATGGAGGAAGGAGGGTGGAGCTAACCCTTTATAAAGAGTAAAGATCCGCTTACCCAGTAGGCCACTGAGGAAGGGGCTTGAGACCCCGA
The DNA here is from genome assembly GCF_014858855.1 of Bufo gargarizans. Classification (NCBI taxonomy): domain Eukaryota; kingdom Metazoa; phylum Chordata; class Amphibia; order Anura; family Bufonidae; genus Bufo; species Bufo gargarizans. The sequence goes on from NC_058080.1 coordinate 317,641,210, forward strand.
AACGCGTCTGGCGGTGTCTAGAGTAAGCGTTGATCTACATACGAGCAAAGAAAAAAGCGAGAAAGCCGGCAAAGAAAAGAAAGAGTTACGTAACCTAAAAGTATAGAGTGGACGCTGACGCACAAGTTACACGTCACACGAGCTTGCATCCGGTCCCCTTGGAAACCAGGTCACGTGGGACGCCGCGTACAGGCAGCAGCACACCATGTGGGACGCTGCGGGTGTGCGGCCTCCTGGAACAACGCTACAACAGCGGTGAAGGGTAAGACCGGGCTCGGTTTGGAGCACTTTTCTTCATAACAGCATTTTCAAGTTCTTGACTGTCAGCTCCTAAGTGGGGGCATGAGATTGAGAGGGCACTGGAATAAACAGTGGATGTGAACATATACATCTGCCCCACTTACTTGCGGGACATTATCACCTTTAGCTTGAAGGTGCCGGACTTTAGCTATCAATTGTTTGGTTAGCACTGCCGATTGTGGACAACAATATACATTGCTTTACAGAGCCATCCTGCGAATCGAGTGTGCATTTTTATTGGTTGGAACATATTTAATGATGTACCACATTTTATGTATGTTTTAGGGGAGTAATCTTAATTTAAATTTTATTAAATTGTAATATTACCATCCCTCAGAGTGTTGTCATTTGAAGTGTGCCCCCCCACACCTGGTTTTTCTAGACATTTCTTTACATTTGGTCCTAAGGGTGGGACCAGGGGGTGTGCACCTTATCCGTATAGGAAGAGGGTGAGCCACCGCTGCCGTTTGATTCTTTATATAGCGCCACCATATTCCTCAGCGCTTTACAATTCATAGGGCACATGTCACAGTATTACAGGCTAATAGTGAGGGCCCTGCTCACAAGAGCTTACAATCTATGAGGAGATGGGGAGACACAAAAGGTACAACTTATTTTACTGTTTTATAAAGTGGTCCAGCCATCTTTGCACTATACGGAGCTGCATGAACTAGTGCATTGACTGTCGGAAGAATGAACGTACTGTGTGAATGCCCCGCTCTCAATCAGTATTGTCAGTGATGAGTGTCTCCATTGTTGCTGGTCTGCAGTGTACCATTAAACAATCCTACATGGTTTCTTGGATTTATCCAGATGGTTAAACAGAGTTTCCATAGATACTACACAGTCTAGGGAGCGGGTCCAACAGACACAACATATTCATACACAGACCTTTATAAGGCGGTTTTATAGTCAACAAAAATAATGGGATTTGTGCAAGCGTGATAACGGCCAATTCTGAGGTCATCAGAATAGAGATTATGAGAACAGTTATTAATGATTCCTTACATTGTTTAAGTCATATTATTACAGTATGAACCACCACCAAGAAAGGGACCAGAATGTTAAATGGGTTCTCTGGATTCAACAAAAAAAAAGGTAATGCCATAACATGATAAAATATCTGCTAAAGCCTGTTATTGGCGAGCCCAGTGGAGAGATTTGGAGTGGCGGCGATGTAAAGGTAAGTAATGCTAATTTTATTGCTGTAATTTATAGCATTTTCCTGCATTGACTTTATTTTTTCTTAAAACCTGACACCCCAAAATACAATGCAATCTGAGAACACCATGTTATAGATCAGGAGGAGCTGAGCAGATTGATATAGCTAGTTTTGTGGGAAAAGAGTCAGTAAAACCTGTAATTTATACATTCCTATCTTTGCTTCTCCCTCTTCCTGTGAACAGCTATTGGTACAGGGAGGAGGCGTTATCAGTGACTGACCGCTATCTCTCTATGCACACTTCTATCAATCACTGACAACCCCTCCCTTCTGTACCGATAGCTCTTCAAAGGAAGTGGGGAAAAAACAGGATATAAATGTATAAATTACAGGTTTTACTGGTTGTTTTCCCACAACACTATATATCAGTCTTCTCAGCTTCTCCTGCTTTACAACGCGCTGCTTTCAGATTGTATTGCATTTCGTGGTGACAGGTCCTCTTTAAGCTTGGCCATACCTATTTTGTTGGGAGTGGCCAGCTATATAATGCCTATGGGGGCCTCTGGACTTACCACTGTTAGGTCAGGCAAGGATCAAGCTGTTGGATTTCAGCTGAATGATCATTTTGTTCTTAGGAAGATGAGCAGATGCCAGAAGTGTCAGGCAGGGGCTGTCTCCTATCTCCCTGACTCCAGGACACATGCATGCTCAGCCATGTGTGCATGTGTATGGAAGGTCAGAAGAGACAACTATCAACTGCATTAAGAGCATTAAGCCGACAATGTCAACATACAAGAGACACACAGGCCACCCTCATGATTGGCCATTATTCACTGTGTACATCTCAAGGTTAATGTCCTAAGGTTAACTGTGATCAAATTTTTACAATATTAAATTATTATTGATAGTTATTAATGAAAAATATGACATCCATCTTTTCAATAGGATTGGTTTCCGTTCATCCGATTATTCATGGTGTCTGACTGGACGGAGCTTATTATGTATTAGTTGAATGGAGCTTATTATGTTTTAGTATCTGGTCCTGTGATCTTTAAGAATCAAGATCTGCACAGACAGCATTGACTATATTACTGCCCCTAACATGGAATACAGTAAGACCTTATCGTGCACAGTCGCTGGTTCCCTTTAAGATTTTTCTTGTGCTTACGGTCATGGGTAGTACAGATCTTATCTCTGCCCGTTCTGTTATAAGCCTCTCTCCCCTGGAGTAATCATATCCTTCCTGGCTCCTGCACAGACCAGCGCAGACAAAGGATGAGCCCCTGTTTTATACAAATAACTACGCAGTTCCTTCATACTGTGGCTATATTTTTACTATTTCCCATAGAAAAACAACATTGCTAATGCAAATATCATCACAGCCGGCAAAGCTTCAAGTAGACAACCTAAAGGAAATGAACAATGTATTGTAACCTGGTTCTTTTATACTTCTGTCAGCTTATTCAGTGCAAAAAATGAATGGAAAATTGTCAGATGCTGGATTACCTATATGTATGAACGCTCTCATTATGATCTAGTGTCTTATTAGCGCTGGTGAGACTACGAGGTGTGATATAAAAGGCGATCAGCGTCATTCCAGACTGACCGTAGAGTCCGAAAACACAGATGCATTCACTGTAATTCACTTTAACTTAATGTAGTCAGTAATTGGCTTCCAGGAACATGTAATTTGGGTGGATGTTTTTACTTTCCAGAACCCGCTGCTATGCTCATCTGTGTGTTACTAAAAGGATGGCGTCAGTAATGTTTCTTTTAGATTTCCAACATTTTCCATATTGTCACACTGCGTTAAAATACGTAGTCACAATGTAATAATCTGTGACAAGTAGTAAACCACACACAATATGATTCCAACATCCAAGTAACATAAAAACTCCAACATTAATAAAATCCTAGCTAAATTAGCTATGATAAAGGAGCATTGTAGGTCCGAAACGCATTAGCGGTGTGGTACCTGATGTACAGTCATGTGAAAAAATTAGGACACCCTTTGAAAGCATGTGGTTTTTTGTAACATTTTTAATAAAAGGTTATTTCATCTCCGTTTCAACAATACAGAGAGATTAAAGTAATCCGACTAAACAAAGAAAACTGAAGAAAAGTCTTTTCAAGATCTTCTGTAAATGTCATTCTACAAAAATGCCTATTCTAACTGAGGAAAAAGATAGGACACCCTTGCCCCTAATAGCGAGTGTTACCTCCTTTGGCTGAAATAACTGCAGTGAGACGGTTCTTGTAGCCATCTACCAGTCTTCGACATCGGTCTGAGGAAATTTTACCCCACTCCTCAATGCAGAACTTTTTCAGCTGTGAGATGTTTGAGGGGTTTCTTGCACGTACAGCCCTTTTCAAGTCACCCCACAGCATCTCAATGGGATTCAAATCTGGACTTTGACTTGGCCATTCCAGGACTCTCCATTTCTTCTTTTTCAGCCAATCTTTGGTTGATTTACTAGTATGTTTTGGGTCATTGTCATGTTGCATGGTCCAGTTCCGCTTCAGCTTTAATTTTCTAACTGATGGTCTCACATGTTCTTCAAGCACCTTCTGATACACAGTAGAATTCATCGTGGATTCTATGATGGTGAGCTGACCAGGTCCTGCTGCAGCAAAGCAGCCCCAAACCATGACACTTCCACCTCCATGCTTCACAGTTGGTATGAGGTTCTTTTCTTGGAATGCTGTGTTTGGTTTACGCCAAACATGTCCTCTGCTGTTGTGTCCAAATAATTCAATTTTGGACTCATCTGTCCAAAGAACATTATTCCAGAAGTCCTGGTCTTTGTCAACTTTATCTCTGGCAAATGTCAGTCTGGCCTCGATGTTTCTCTTGGAAAGCAAAGGTTTCCTCCTTGCACACCTCCCATGCAAGTTAAACTTGTACAGTCTCTTTCTGATTGTAGAGGCATGTACTTCTACATCAACAGTAGCCAGAGCCTGCTGTAGTTCTCGAGATGACACTTTAGGGTTTTTGGAGACCTCTTTTAGCATCTTGCGGTCTGCTCTTGGGGTGAACTTGCTGGGGCGACCAGTCCTGGGCATGTTGGCAGTTGTTTTGAAAGCCCTCCACTTGTAGACTATCTTCCGGACAGTGGAATGGCTGATTTCAAAATCTTTTGAGATCTTTTTAAATCCCTTCCCAGACTCATAGGCTGCTACAATCTTTTTTCTGAAGTCCTCTGACAGCTCTTTTGCTCTCACCATGGTGCTCACTCTCACTTCAACAGTCAGGAGCACACCAAATAGGGCAAGCCTCATTCAACATGCAGAGTAACGATCTACTAATTATGTGCACCTGGTGTGATATACCTGTGTGAGATCTGAGCCAATTTAAGAGGGAATACATGTGAGGGTGTCCTATCTTTTTCCTCAGTTAGAATAGGCATTTTTGTAGAATGACATTTACAGAAGATCTTGAAAAGACTTTTCTTCAGTTTTCTTTGTTTAGTCGGATTACTTTAATCTCTCTGTATTGTTGAAACGGAGATGAAATAACCTTTTATTAAAAATGTTACAAAAAACCACATGCTTTCAAAGGGTGTCCTAATTTTTTCACATGACTGTATAATGGGTATCATCGACATTGAAATAAAGATTGGAGCTTGGATGCTGGACTCCCTTTCTGCATTTCTCACATGCTGGGCTCTGCTCAGCATTTCCGTGCATCCTACCTACTGCAGGTGAGCCGGGCTCCTCACTTTACTAACATTGTATCATATTGTAGATGACACCATAGAAAGTCATTACCCGTGTGGTTATCAAGTGAACCCCAGCGGCTTCAGGGAAATGTAGTATTGCATGCCAGCAATTGAATTAATGGCTTAACATATGGTACTTTATGGACAGGTGAAATCCGCATTCTGGGGCATGCCCCCTTTCACAATAGGACCCACATGTATCCTTTTCAGTAGATCTTCACACTGGATTATAAAGAGGACTCCCAGGTGGGGGCCATGATCTATGACATCCCTATATCCTAATATTTGTCATGAAGGTATAACCTCTTAATGTGTTTGGGTGGTTTCCAGTTTAACATCAACGTGGTTTAGTGGGTTCAGAAAAGGCATATCTTCAGCACATCAGTATGGCACTGCAGCCCCTCTAGTCATCTGATAATGGGGGTGCTGAGCATAGGACCCCTGCAATCTGATATTGATTGCTCATCCTTATCAAATTCCAGGTCCAAACATTGTAAGATAACTATCAGGCTATGTAGAGCGGCGCCCCGGGATCTCACTGCACTTATTATTCCGGGGCGCCGCACCGTTCTCTCGCTATTTTTGCTGACTTGGTTATACTGGGAGGCGTCTGCCCTGTTTCTCTCTGGGCGTTCCTTCTCCCAGGCTGTAGAGCTGTCTAATCGCAGGGCAGAGCTCACAGCCTGATAGTTATCTTACAATGTTTGGACCGATGAAAGGTCCTCTTTAATTTCTACTAAAACAGCTGGGACTCCCTGTAGAACCTAAGCGGTATTATAGAAGTCAGGAGCTCCCTCTGTAAGGTCATTGATGTACACTCGACAAAACTGCGTGGTGCCAATCAGTAGCCATAGCAACCAGGGCCTAACAATGGCTTCTAGGTCAGCCAAGTACTGTATCCTATAAGGTACTGCCTAGGCTGCCTGTCAGTGTAACACTAAGTAGTTGGATTGATGAGGGTTTTTTTAATTAAGCAAGCGGTACAACGCGTTTCGGGGATATACCCCTTCTTCAGGTACAATTGACTTGGTACCACTTGCTTAATTAAAAGAACCCTCATCAATCCAACTACTGGGTGTTTTTTGCGCCGTGGGATATTCCTTTTTTCTATTGAACCACTGGCTTTCTGAGGGATTCCAGGCATCCCTGAATAGAAATATCCATTCCGAGCTGCATACCATCCGTTGTGAGGGGCTTATGCCAACTTGATACATGTCTACATTAGAGTTGTGCCTAATCTAGCACAACTCTACCAGGTGAGCCTCCATTTATTGGAGATACTACTTTGTATCTATTTTAAACGTTATTACCCCTAACAATGTTTTCTTATTGAAATAATAGATAAAACTGTACAAAATTGATGATACCATTCATCCCACACTCTCTTAAAAGATAAACCTAAAAACAATAGCTGTTTGTTGCCATCCTGTCTCATGAAAACAGGAATAAAAACAAGCCCTCATAAGGCTCCATTGGAGGAAAAATAAAAATGTTATGCGTCTTGGAATGCGGTGACACAAAAAGGGGTTTCTATTGTGGAAAAACTGTAAAACATTCATATGCACAAATGTGAAATTCATAGCTGCACATTTGCAGTGTCCTTCAGAATAAAGTCAGCATAGTAGTTACAGGGCATGGAGAATAAAACAATGTTGGTTAATCTGTCATTGAGAGCTACTTACGATAACCAGTTGTCACCAAGCATGCAAAACAAATTTGAATGCTTTCATTTAGAAATGCCTGCAGCTACAAGGCAATTTCTTTGTTACTAAGTAACTAAACGCTATCACTATAATTAATATGCCCATTTTGGCTGTAATTCCTCTTACACTTCAGTTACTGTAACTGGAAATTTAGCGTAGACCTCTTGATTTCCATGCATTGTCTTAAATAATCAGTTTGTATATTTGATTTTGGATATTCTACTGACCAATCACTTTTTTATTCCCTGCTACTTATACAGTGCCAATATATTCTGCAGTGTTGAACAGAGATTTCGATCCTTTCCTGTCCCCAATGGAACTCACAGAAATACAGTAAAGATTTCATATGAAGCCAATTGAACCTATCAGTTTGGTTTTGAAGTGTGAGAGCAAACAAGAGCCTGAAAGGTATTCTTTCTGCCCCTTCCCACTTCCTCCCTTTTGCTTTGAGGGTGCAGAATGGAGGGAACATGTACTAAGGGCAGCAGATTTTGGAAATGAGATCATGCTTTTATGCACTGCCTAACCTAAATATGTTTCATGAAGCCTCTCTAGAATCAGTCCTCAATCCCTCCCAACATCCACTGCACATGATAGTCTTTAAGTATGGTGCTGGCTCAGCAGCAGAATGGACTTCACCATCCATGATCGGAGACTGTTCCAATAACTGAATTTTAACCCCTCAGATACCAAGCTCAATTGCAACCACGGCATCTAAGCAGACCCCACCACAAAAAAATTGTGAGACTTGTACAGTTGCTTTTGTAGCCTGGAGCCTTCTGAAGGAACACAGTGATTTTCTCATTAATTGCAATTATATACCATTGTAGTCAATGTATAAGCAATTTAATGTTTGCATTTTAAAGTCCCCTAGGGGGACTAAAAATAAAGGGGAAAAAAGAAAAATGAAAACTATGAAAAATTCTGATTCGGCTGAGTTCATCATCCTATAGCATTCTGTTCTTCTGATCCGTCAGAAGAACAGATTAAAAAAAGATCAGTCAGGGAGAGTATACATCACAGTTTCATTGTCCGTTCTTCTGATCCGTATTAAGAACAGAAAAAAAACGGATCCTTTAAAAAAAACTGATCCTGTGCATCAGTTCTGCACATTTGGCATCCGTTTGAGCCATTTCCTTCCAAGATCTGTTTTTTAGACAGAAAAAAAGTCCTGCAAGGCTCTCTGTCTTGCCCGAGCATGTAGCTGTACAGGAGAGTCAGAAGACATTGTTTTTGAAGACAGAGACAAGCGTGTATGTAAATGGGGGAGGAGGGTGCCAGAAGAGAGCTGTCAGTCTAAGATGTATGGCCACTTTGCTTTATTTCAGTCATTATCACATTCATCATTGCTTAACAATTAGATAATGGTTAATTGTAGCTTTCTTTGGATACCTTATGATTTGACTGATCTTGGCCACAATGAGCTTCAATGAGCTAGCAATGGTCTGGCAGAAATTTACCTAGGAGGACTCTTATTACTAGCTTTTCTAAGATAATTGCATGCTACACATTTCACTTTAATTTCTGCCATGCCTGGTCCTTCCCTATAAAATGTGCTTGTTGGAACTGCCAGAACCATAGAGCCAGCTGCAAGGATAAAAAGTTTTTGCAAAAGTTTTAGGCAGATGTGGAAAAATGCTGTAAGCAAGAACACTTTCAAAATTAGAAATGTTAATAGTAGTGATGAGCGAATCTGGTTCTTCCCGCTGTGGATGAACCCGATTCATTCATCTGCAGCAGTCTTATTCATTGTTATCCCTTATCTGCGTCTGTGTATTAAAGGGGTTTTCCAAGAGTTTTTTGTTTTTTTTACTGATGACCTATTTTTTACAACATTCATCTGAAAGGTTAGATAATGTGCTATTTTTATAGAGAAGGTTGTTACAGATGCAATGATATCAAATATGTCTACTTTGTTTCAGTTTTATATAATAAAGCATTTTTCAAAAAAAAAAAATGTTTTTTTGGTCTCCATTTTCTGAACGCATTATTTTTATTATTTTTCTGCCGATCGTCTTGTGCAGAGATGAACGACCAGCCGATAGGACGTTTATAGTGATTGGGCAGTCGTGAAGCAGTTAAAAACTGCCTTAAAACAGCAAGAAGTTCAGGGTTAGATTGGCCCTAGACCCTAGAGGAAAAGTATTTTATGCTGCACTGTGATATTTGGCTCTGCTGGGTCAGTGTGTTGTGCTGCACTAATGTATTGCTGGCCCTGCCTACTTGTGTTGGCCCTGCCTACTTGTATTGGCCCTGCCTATTGTGCTGGCCCTGCCTATTGTGCTGGCCCTGCCTACTTGTGTTGGCCCTGCCTACTTGTGTTGCTCAGCCTTCAGTAAATTTAGACCTGGGGCCACTTTAACTTTTTTTTTTTTTGCAGGGCCACTTTAAATTCCCAGTCTGTCCATGATCAAGTCTTTTAGGTACACCTGCATGCAAAGGGTGGTCACACCAAATAATGATTTCATTTAGATTTTGCTGTATTACATTCACTTTGCATTTTGTTAACTGACACAAAATAAACTAATAACAGCTCTATTTTTGAAAACGTTCTACTTTGCAGCTTTTTTCCACACCTGCCCAAGACACAGTCCTCTATATGTGTGATAAGCAGGGTGTTAACAATATTTCACAGCAGGCATGGCACTGTGACATATTACTCTATAGATGGGAAGAAGTGCCAAGCTTGGACTACATGGCCTTGTTGGGTGCTCCAAAACCTGTTCACTCATAAATACACAGCAGACAAAATATATAGCAACTATTTCCACAGACCCAAAAAGAATATGGTAGAAAAATGTATTCACGTCAAGATATCACATTACATTGTAACCTCCCCAGGGACAGCTGTGAGTTGCGCGCATTGCTGGAATATTTGGAATTATAGAAATCTGTTTGATTCTTTGTAGAAAGGGATGGAAAACAGCTACACAACTTGTAGTTCTTGAGCCCCATCATTATTAGAAATGTCACATCATAAAAGTTATGACACAAGGGGGAAGATTTATCAGACTGGTGTAAAGTAGAACTGGCTAAGGCTCCTTTCACATCACCATTTCTCCTTTCCATTCTCCGGCTCCGTTAAGGACGGAAAGGACGGATTCTGCAGATAACTGAGACCTAACTTAGCGTAACGGAGCCTAAAGACCCCATAGACGATAATGGGGTCCGTTCCGTGTCCGCTCAGAAATCATATTCTGAGCGGAGACCATTATAGTCTATGGGGTCTTTAGGCTCCGTTACGCTAAGTTAGGTCTCAGTTATCTGCAGAATCCGTCCTTTCCGTTCTCCTGCTTCTCAAGAGAGCCGGAGAACGGAAAGGAGAAACGGTGATGTAAAAGGAGCCTTAGTTGCCCATAGAAACCAATCAGATTCCACCTTTCATTTTCCAAAGTAGCTGTAAAAAATGAAAGGTGGAATCTGATTGGTTGCTATGGAATAAAGTTCTACTTTACACCAGTTGGATAAATCTCTCCCTAGATGTCTATTCCTAACACTTAGACAGCTTACTTCACCCTCATACTCTAAGGTTTCACCTTTACATATTCTGTGGTACTAATGACACAAAAGGTTAACATGCCGAGCCATGCCCTCTCCACCCTTATAACGTTAGGTCTCCTGCACACAACTGTATTTTTCATCTGTGTTTTTAACATGGATAGCACACTGACCCATAGCATATCAATGGGGCTACTGCAGAACGAAAATTGTATACGGCTGTGTATATAGGAGGTCTAAGGCTACTTTAACATCTGCATTGTGCTGTCCGGTTTTAAGATCTGGTACAGGGTCTCAGAACCGCAGCAAAACGCTTCAGTTTTGTCCCCGTTTATTGTCAATGGAAACAAAACTGAACAAACTGTAATGGCGCACCAGAATGCATTCCGTTCCAGTTTGTTGCGTTCCCATGCCAGACACATGGACATGCAAGCAGTGTTTTTGTATATGGCAGGGGAAACTGAAGTCACCAGCACCAAAAATCATGTTTTTTGGACACAAAATAAACGGATCCGGTGCCCATTGACTTACAATGGTTTTAGTGTCGGATCTGGTTTCTTCATTTTCAATATAATACAACCGGATCAGTTCTGAGCAGATGCAGCCGTTGTATTATTAGGACTGAAGCATTTTGCTGTGGTTTTGAGATCCCATGGTGGATCTCAAAACCGGACTGCAAAAACACAGATGTGAAAGTAGCCTTACTATGTGATATCGCTACTGCCACTTTGAGATCTATCCAAGGCTCATTTAGACAAGTAAATAATCGTTACAATTCAAATGCTAGCGATTAATGGTGGGTGATAATCGTCTAATGTGAATGTTTGTAGTGACTGAATGATTTTACTAAAAATGCTTTTTCAATGCTTGTGAAATCGTTGATGCAAACAAGTAAATTATCGTTTGTAGTTAATGAATTGTGGTAATTTAAATGTGCATTGTGTGACCTTTCACCGGCACAATGACTAGACCTGTCGGTTTACAGTCAACCATCATCGTTTAAGTGAGTATATGATTGAATATGAACTAATTTGTACACAATACTCCATGTCACTATCATTGTCGGTAGGTCACCTGAACTATTATCTACTCCTCTAAATGAGCCTTTACAGTACATGCCACAGACACATGCCGGGAAAGACAGACAGGGTGTGTACTATCCATACGCACAGTCTCTAGTGGTAAAATGAGCGATTACTCGATAGCATCCTGTTTACACTCAACAATCAACTACTTCCATGGCACAAGTACATATTTCCGTCTCGCTTTGTGGCTAGTAACAATTACCACTTTATATGACAGACCACTTATCAGGCCTCCTGTAACAATCTGTAAACATCCATGCACAGATGATATATACTGCATCTGCTTATAGAAAATGCCTGCATAATAATTAACACTTTGAAAGGAAATCACTAAATGACATCACATAATAAAATGCCCTGAAGTGCTAAGAAATGAAGAACTGCATAGTAGTTCTGCAATATCTTACCACATTTCACACATTCAGAAATTTGCTCTTTTCAGGATACATGTCACCGTACCTTCTGTGACGGAGGTTAGAAGATCAGAGAGACTGACTGCACGTGAGTTTAACTGACAGCTTGATTCACAATGTTGTTGTTTGGTAATGACCACACCTCTTGTCAGCTGCAGCTGGCGGTCATTACTGCTTCCCTATTTAGTTTGGTTTCACACTTCATACCATGTGGTTGATATTCTCTGCTTGGATTTGGAGGAGTTGGTGTGTGGACCTTGCTTGTGTTCATATATTTTCTATAGAATAAGTTGTACTGCTCTGTTGTATTTGATTGTTCCCTTGTGCTTGTTGTTACCAGTAGTCTCATTCCCTTTCACTACCTTTCGGGCATCTCAGGGCTCCTAGGGTTTAGGTTTCGGCGTATGTATTTTCCCACCTTCAGCGTCTATACATACTGACAGGAGTCAGAGCCAGATCTAGGTGTTTCCTAGGAGGTAATCTTTCCCTTCTATCTAGCCTTGAGGCCTAGCTCTTTGTCCTCTCCCTTCTGTTGCTTTTCTGGTGTCCCTCCTCTCCCTGTTATTTGTAACAATACAGAATCTTTCTAAGAAAATTACTTGTACAAAGATGTTTTCTGTGTTCCTGAAAGGGGACTCTCATTTTAATCCTATGATACCTCTTTTTACATAAATACTCGTCAGACAAGGTTCCTGTTCAGCTGATATTTCAGTTGCAGATTAGCGCCCAGGGGGCTTCCACAGGGTAAGGCCGCAGAACAGCACCTTTTTTTTTAACTCTTCCCCATGCATGCATTTAGGGGCTTGGTGACCTTATTCTTTTAATGTTTTTCAATGTCACATTCCAATAGCTATAATTTTTTTATTCTTCCATCGTTGTAGTTGCATAAGGGCGTGTTTTTTGCATGACAAGTTTTATGAGGTACACAACTTGTAGTTTCCATTGGTACCATTTTGAGGTATATAACATTTTTTGATCACTTTTTTTTTTTGGGTGGAGAATAAGCAAAAAACAGCAATTCTGCAATTGTTTTTATTATTATTATTTTTTAAATCATATTCAACCGGTAGGATAAATTACGTGATAATTATATAGTGTGGATTATTATGGATGCAATACCTAATATATGGATGGGATTTTATTTTACATTTTTTCCCATTGAGAAACTTTTTTTCCCAATGGAAAAAAGTGGAATTTTTTACTTGAATATTGTTTTTTACTTAATAAAACTTTAATTTAAATTTTTTAACCATTTTCTAGTCCCACAAGGGGATCAATTATCCATATTACTTCTTTTGCTGGCTGGATTCGTTTTTCCATCATATTATACACTGCTCATTTCCATGGTTGCAGAACACCCTGCAATCCATCAGTGGTGGTAGTGCTTGCACAATATAGGAAAAATCACTAGCCTATGTGCGCTCCCGTGGTCCCAGCCACCAGAGAGGCTGACACTTGTTCCTACATTGTTTGCAAGCACAACCAAAACTGATGGATTGCAGGGTGGTCTGTAACCATAGAAATGAGCAGTGTATAATGTGATGGAAAAATTTATCCAGCCAGCAAAGGAAGCAATAACAATACATTAGTAAGTGGCTTGTATTAACTTCCTCTACATGACAAATGCCACTTACTGAAGTGAGACAACCCCTTTAACTAAATCAACATTTTTGGGTAGCACAATCAGGTGATTATCAGGAACGAACGGTTCATTCCCGATAACTACCTGCAGAGACGGCCTGTGTAAAGTGTCCTTTAGATCAGATAGAAAAGCTTGTTATCTCCAGGAAAAAACTACAGGTGAAGCCCCCAGGATTGAACAGTTTGTGAATATAATGTGATGAGTAGGTGAAAGACACCTGACAAATGGGTTACCACCTGGTAGGAAAAAAGAAATAAAAAAGCTGTTATAGGACCCCAAACACATTACTGTAAACTATTGTCAGACAAGGAACGTGACTTAAAATATACCTTTAATATAAAAGTAATGGGTATTAGTACAAAAAGTACCTATTAGCTAACTATACGTGACGTAATCCCCTAAGGGAAGATATAATTGATAAAGCAACGGGGAAAAAATTCAAGAAAGAAGAAAAAAAGAGGATGATCAGGGGATGCTATCCTTTCCTGTGTGAAACCTGACCTAATCTGTAACGTGATTCGCCTGAATCATTTGAATCCTCTTTTGCTGTGATATTGTCAGACAAACTTTCCGATTTTGCTTTGACCAGGTGGGGTCACAGGTGTGGGGAGCTCTTAGAGAGTCAGAAGAGTTAGCTGACCGCACCTTTAGATCTCAAATACTTAACAAATGGATATTTTAGTGGCTTGTGTAAAAAATTTGAAGCAAGTGCACATTGTTAATAAAGCACTAGTATATTAGGAGAATTAAAGGGTTTTCTAATAAAGACAGTCCCAGTTGTCATTTAGGGGGGTAACCACTTCTAGAACCCTGAATAGAGAACTCTACCCATGTAGGCATGTGAATGGCCATCACATAAAGCTACATCTGTACTGCAGCAGCAGCTGCTAGACGGAAGTTGCCTTCCCAATGTATGTTTTTATACAAGACTGAATAAACTAAATGAACCTTTAATAAACTTTTTTTTTTCTACTGGACTGTCGACAGCACTTTGTGGTTCTCAAAAGGCCAACTACAATACCACCTACGAATTCTAACATTACCTTAAACAAGCACGCCCACAAAAATGTTGTTCTCCAGCCTGTTAGGAAAGTACATGATATAAACTGTAGTGAAGGTAATCCTTTTACCGGAGGCTGTAGCTGGGAGTTATCTGTATCCTGTCTTATGTGTGGACAGGAAGTTTTTCCACCCATGCCTGTGATCAGGGGAGGCCTCAGCTTTTTTGGCTCCCTGTGCAAACATCTATTTTAGTGCCCCCAAAACAAATGTAGTGGTATTCTCTGTCTTAAACCCCCAAATACAGTGAAAACTGGCTTGGTACTGGTTTTATCAGGATGCAGCACTCTGTAGGGTTTTCTTTTTTAGATGTCCTGATTATGACTTTAAAAGTTCATGGAAGGTACAAAAAACAATAAGTGTGGGTTTCTATAAGGCAGCCGCCTCAAAAATGCCCACCTGCGGAGGCCAATGGCTGTAAAAATTTGTGGGTTAACATGGTTTTTAACTTGTCGTTCTTCCAACCATTGGCACCATTGAGAATAAGCAATGTGGAAACTGTGGAGCACCACGTGCCATTGATGTGAGAGGGGAACATGGGCTACAAAGGTATGTGAGGGCAGACTGACATGCTACAGTAGAGACGTGTGTCTAAAACAATAGTTCAGCAAACTCTACAGTGTATGGGGCTCTGTAGCAGATTGATGGTCACTGCACCTCTGTTAACGAAGTTGCATCAGCAGAAAAGGCATCAGTTTTCACAGTAGTAATGGAATTGGACCTCTGCTGATTGGTAAAGGGTTGCCTGCTGATTGGTAAAGTTTTCTGCTTCATTGAACGGATGGATTTTGACATGTCAGACGAGACACATCAGAGAACAAACACCCTGCAACAATTGCTGGAAGAACACAAGCTAGTGGTGGCAGTGTTATGACTGGGGAATGAATCCATCCTTACAGATCACATACACCCATACATGCTGAGTGTTCCAGCAAGACAATGTGACATTGGTTGGAAGAGCAAGACCAAGACTTCCAAGTACTGTACTGGCCCCCTATTTCCCCAGACTTGAACCACATTTTAAATCTTTGGGACCACCTCGATCGTTGTGTTTGCTCATTGGATCCTCCCCCATGCACCCTCCAGTAGTTATGGGGTGCATTGCAGTCAGCATGGCTCCAGATTACCTGTGACAGCATACCATAAACTTATTGAGTCACTTCCAGCCCATCTAGCTGCTGTCCAAGCTGCACACGGTGATTACTCTGGATATTAGCTGGTATACGGATGGATATCTGGTCTGGCTATATTTCCTTCTCAAATCCCAAGGCTTTTTGGAAAGTCAGATTTTGTCTCATAGGGAGCCATTTCCAATAGGTGGCATTGGCGAGACAGGTCTTTTTCTTGGAAGATACCTCTTTGCATAGTCATTTTCCATGGATCATTGCCAATAAATCTTTGTACCATGGAGTACTTCAAATAAGTCTCCATACAGAACTGGTCTCTTTAAGGAGATTCTGCACACTGCCTAATGGGCACATGTAGGAGAAAAAAGGGATTAAGAAGTTCTATCAGTGTTATCTAAGCAGGCAGAGTTTGCTGCCATTGCTTGTAGGAGTCCTTTGTAGCCACCAGCAGTGCAGTACACCAAGGATAAGGCAAATTAAGAGTGAGGTATGTATGATGCCATAAGCTGAAAGTAAAGCAGAGCCCCCTTCCCTGTTTAATAGCATTGCGTGCTGTGCCTTCCGACAGGTCATACACCCCTATGGCTGCTGGCCCTGAATACAGAAAAGAACTTCCTGTCCACATATACAGTAAGACACTGGGGGAATTTATAAAAATGGGCTTTGTTGCCCTTAGCAACCAATGACCTTTTCCAGGATGAATATGAGTGGATGTTATGGGCAACTAAGACAGTATTCCTTTGCCTAAGTTTGTTAAAAGGGTTATCCAATTCTATAAAAAGCATCCGGTGTGGGGGGGAACAGACAATGGCAGATGGGGACGAGCCTCCCTAGCATCGCGGGTGACGCTAGGGAAGCTCGTCCCTGTCCCCACCTGCCATTGGCTTCCTCCCCCCCTCGACACTGGATGTTTTCATCTGTGCACGGGGAGAACAGCAGTGGTGGTGCGGGGACCAGGAACGATGCATGGAGTGTGGAACCGGGTAAGTATATTCAGCGTGGGGAGCCCGGCATATGGGGGGGCATTTTATAGGATTGGATAACCCCTTCAAATCGCCCCCACACACTGTGTCAGTTGGAAAGTCAGAATATCGGTCACATGACACAGCTGAGGACCAGAAGGGAGAGGATAACTCACAACTACAGCCACAGGTAAGAAGATTGCATTCTTTACAATTTACATTGTTTACCTTTCTAATGGGCCACATAATTAACACGTGTAATAACGTCATACTATTGCAGTCTTAAGTTGGCCTACTGCATGTTCTGTCAATTACTATTCCCAATGACACCCTCTATAAACAAGCATATATCTGTAAAAAATAAATCAAGGCAACTGGACGTACTGTAGATTTCTTGAAAACGTTTCACTCGTTCTTCCAACGAGCTTTCTCAATTCTGAGTGATTGTACAAAAATTCTGGGAATAAATATGGAACTGATGTGGTACCAGATGTGGATTCAGTTCCATATTTATTCCCAGAATTTTTGTACAATCACTCAGAATTGAGAAAGCTCGTTGGAAGAACGAGTGAAACGTTTTCAAGAAATCTACAGTACGTCCAGTTGCCTTGATTTATTTTTTACAGATATATGCTTGTTTATAGAGGGTGTCAGTGGGAATAGTAATTGACAGAACATGCAGTAGGCCAACTTAAGACTGCAATAGTATGACGTTATTACACGTGTTAATTCTGTGGCCCATTAGAAAGGCAAACAATGTAAATTGTAAAGAATGCAATCTTCTTACCTGTGGCTGTAGTTCCTCAGAATTGAGAAAGCTCATTGGAAGAACGAGTGAAACGTTTTCAAGAAATCTACAGTACGTCCAGTTGCCTTGATTTATTCTTTACAAGCATGCATTTATTGTAAATGGGGGGAGAAAAGTAAGTGTCCCCTTAGGGCATATGTCCCCATGCCTGTTAACGAGCTCCGATCAACAATACACCAGGTTATCGGTGCTCATTAAGTGCTATTTACATGTGGTAATTATCTTTAGTATGCAATGACTATTATTCATGCCCATATAGTTTGCATTTATCAGCAGCATATCTCCTGTTTACACGGGGTGGGATCAGTATTCGACTTGGGTGCACACAGTAAAATTCATTCAGTGGCCCACTGTACAGCTACAAGCTAATATTACCTGATCACACAGCAGCAGCAAGACCCTACAAGTTGATTGATTATGGGGTCCCTGCAGCAACTTCGAGATGGTGGGTCCCTAATGAAAGATGATACTGGCTGGCTTGCCTCTGTACGTAGATGTAATCTCAGCCACCCGATGCATCTATAATAATGAACTGGGTAGCTTGTTAAATAATCTACACAGTTTTTATATGAACATACTGTAGGCTGGTTGAGAGGATGTACACTGCCTATCTGTACGTAGTGCATTCAGTCTAATGTGCCACTTGTACAGGGGTGGAGAACTAGGGGCCCACCTTACTCGGGCACACGTGGTGGGATGTGCAGCTAACAGATGCTCTGGATCAAAAGTAGATACGTCATATGCATGACCACTTTAGACAGCATACCTCTCCATGACAAACAAAAGAATGTAACATGGTAGCCCAGAACTTCAAGAGTTACCCAGGATGGGGGCAGGCCATGAGACCTAAAGTACCTTTTACTCAGACTTGATTGTGTTTTGAAACAGGAGAAAATGATGGACCATGAAAGTCTAATCTGCCATCTCTCAAGGTGAGGCTACTCAAGTTTGCTATTTTTTTTATTTTATTTACAAGTGGTTGCAAAGCTAGTGTACTAAATAGATGAGACTGTAGAGTCTAAAGTTGCATTTACAAGATAATCGTCCACAATATCGGGAACTACCATTCCTGTGAACGGTTGTTCCCGACAATCTATTTTAAATGTGCTGCCGATCCTGTCGTTTATGCAGGCACACCAATCAACTTTTTGGGCAGCAGGTGGTGTAGTCTAAACAGCGATCTGCTGCTCAGAAACCACAATTCTGTATGAGGCTAAGGGATCGCAATCCCTCGTCCTCGTACAGTGAAGGAGATCTGAGAGCAGCCGACTGTCAGGAAGGAACGCTTCCTTCCCGGCAATCGGCTGCAGAATCGTCTGGGGTAAATCCACCATAAGGGCTGTATTACACCAACAGATTGTCTGACTAATTTCTGTCCAATCAGACCAATAGTTGGTGTGTATAACAAAAGATCTGTGTGTGTAATTGGCCATCTGACCAATGATTGATCAGATAATCTGTAGGTTTAATACGGCCCTTACAGGCATCACTCAGTCCTCAGAGTCCTTCTAATACTATTGAAGGATTTCCAACTGGGGAAATCTGTGCCTCTTGGTTGGTCAGGATGATCCACAATGAGTAGAGGACAATGGATTTTTGGTGAATCCTTATTCTTTCTGTCATGCAAAGGATCATAATTATGGGATAAACGTAAGAAATTTGGAGCAGTTTGGATTAGTTCAACACTTCTCCCCAGAAATGTGAGCATGAAGCCAGCGTAAAGTGAGATGTTTGCAGCCTGTAAGTCACTGATGCTTTCTTGTTTTCACACCCACTAATGGCAGCACATTTTTCACACATATGAAAATGTAGACAGCTGAGCTTGTGGCTGCGTTGTCTGATATTGGGGACTGATATTAATCACTTTACACAATGTGAGCAAGCATGTCTGTCATTCTGTCCTGGATTACAGCAAGAAAGGAGAATCAAGCTGAAATTTGGTTCCTGAGCTCAGTGGCTGTTTACATACTGACATGAATGGGACATATACATTTCTGTGGACATATCCTCCATCCATGAACAAGACATAAATAAGCCAGATCGTCCTACTTTCACAATACCTAAGACTAGTGCTCAGAGTACGGCTTATGGTATATATGGGGGCCCATGAGACCTCTGCTTCATAGAATGAATAATCAATATACAAGATTCTTCACAAAAAAGCTAGCAATCAATAGAGGAACACACTGTACCATTCAGGCAGTCTAGACATATGCCCAAAGTAGCCAATTTTCTGGGGCTTTCAGATTACAATTTTTTTTACTCTAACATCTAATGGGAAGGCTGAGGGAAAGTATGACCAATAAGTAGCTCAGCTATTAATATAGCACATCTCCTCTCGTGATCAATAGGGCACTGTTAATGTCACCTGTCACAAGGGACAAACCGGCAGCACAGATGAAATATTACTCCACAATAAACACCACCAAAGTTGCCTCATTTAAAAAAATCTAATAAATATTATCTATAAATGTAGTTACCGTCTCCTTCTTTGTACGATATCGATAGGTCTGTTGACTGCACATGGTGACCCATATACGTGTCCATTATATAACTTACGTCCTCCATAGTCCATAGGAACCAGGAAACCACAGTTTGTAGGTAAACTCATATCCACGTTTAAGTTTTCAGTGCTAGACAGTCCTCAAACGTCCACAACGTGCTAATATAAGATACCATACAAAACCTCCTTTAACCCTCCATTTGAAAAATATTCCCATCATTAGAAGAGGCAGAGAGCACAAGGAACTGAGAGGCAAGCCTGACTTTCCTATGGAGAGTACAGACAGTAGTCAGCACTCCTAGCTTTTCTCTCCAGGAAGATCATTTTTGCATAGCTTCCATATTCTGTTTCTTGACAAACAATGAGAGCAGATTGCAAGCTTATGTTTCCAAAAATACGTGGTCACCTAAGCATCTGCCAATCAATCAGTGAGCCAATTTAGTTGAACGACACTCTCCAAAAAAAGAATCTGAGTAAGGCAGAATCAGCAGTGCAGCAGCAGCAGATCCAATGCCAGCCTATGTGTAGCCTTCAGTCTATATCTGGTTGTTACCTTGGTGAACAGGTTTAGGCAGATAAAGTGCACATGAATTCTAGTGCCTAAAAATAAAAGACTTGAGATGCTGTGCTAAAATCCCAGAAAACTTGCAGTGTCCTCCTCTGATGAGAAAGTAATGAGGCTTCCACGCGTTCCCTGTAGGTTCAGTGTGACAGCTGGAAAAGAGTGCAGTAAAGAAATGCCACCAGTGCAGTATACTGAGCTAGCTCTCCCTCTAACAGCTGTGATGTCACTGTCACTCGCTAGGGGGAGGGCCATTGCCTCACTTGTGCTCTGCAAATATTGCTCTTTAAAGAGCCAGTTCTTCATTCAAACATTATCTATCCTTCTCCAATAATAAATGGCCTGAATTGTATGTTCAGAGTAATGACCCCTTTACATGGGCCCAGGGACGTCTTTAATATTGATTGGACCCTGGGCAAAAATTTACTTGGGCCCCCTGGATCCCACCTTCCCACACCTTAGCAGGCAATCACGCCCTCCACCACAACACACACAACAAAAATCCACACACCTGGTAGAGTACAGTGAATGACTGTAAATACTTCCAGTTCTGAAGACTCCAGCGGCTCAGAATCAGTGTTCTGGGCAGCTGGAAGTGGGCACCGCTCTGCAAGAAGGAGACCAGGGCTCGGCTCACCCTAGTGTTACAGTGCACCCCAGCACCCCACATTATGCAGTATAGCACCCTATAGTATACAGCACCACACAGTATGCAGTATAGCACCCCACACTATACAGTACCCCACAGTATATAGTAGAGCAGTATAGCAGCCCACAGTATACAGCACCCCACGGTATACAACACCTCACTGTATACAGCACCCCAAACTATACACGATACAGCCCCCACACTATACAGTACAGCTGTATAGCGCTCCACACTATACAGCACCCACAGTATACAGAGCCCCACAGTACAGCAGTATAGCACTCCACAATATACAGCCCCCCACACTATACAGGCCCCCCTCATTATACAGCCCCCCACAGTATACAGCCCCCCACAGTATACAGCCCCCCACACAATATACAGCCCCCACACAGTATAAAGCCCCCACAGTATAAAGCCCCCCGACAGTATACAGGCCCCCCACACTATACAGGCCCCCCCACAGTATACAGGCCCCCCCACAGTATACAGGCCCCTACACAGTATACAGCCCTCCCACAGTATACAGGCCCCCCACAGTATACAGTCCCACACAGTATACAGGCCCCCCACAGTATACAGGCCCCCACACAGTATACAGCACCCCACTATACAGTAGTTTACAGTATATTAACATAACAGCCCCTGTCACCTTTTTCTGATGTAATCTTCACACAAAAAAGCTCCACAGTTAACTTCTGCAACACTCCTGGTAGGACCTGTAATGACCTCATAGCCATGTGACCAGTAATATTGCTAGGTTACTGGTCACATGGTGATGATGTCATCTAAGGTCCTAGATCACAGCTCTAACACAGTACGATGCCTGGATTCAGTGCCGGCAGGCATGGCATGGCAGCACCCCCTGTGTAGCTGACAGCCTGACACCCGGGGAAGTGGCTAGCAGGGCTCAAGAGGCAGCTGCCTTGGGCCCCCCAGGGGCAATTGGGCCTGGGGCAGCTGCCCCTTTTGCCCCTTGGTAAAGACAGCCCTGCATGGGCCAACCATCGAGTTCCTAGGAATACTTATTCCCGATAATTGCCCTGTGTATAGGTGCCGCCGATCACCTGATGAACGAGAAAATGCTCCTTCATTGGATGACATCATCGTTCATGCAGAGACCAAAATCATCTAAAAACTGTGAATATTGAAGAACCATAAATTGTGTCTATGATGTAGAAACTGTGAATTCTCCCCCCAAAAAACACCTCTTTGAGAAGACCCCCTCCTTATCCATACTAGATTTCCGGTGATACATTAAAGGGGTTATCCCACTAAAATGATTTCTCTCTTATTCACAGGATAGGTGATAAAATAGCGGACTGTGGTAGTCCAACCATGGGTGCTACATGGTCACATGCACTGCTCCAACTAGTGACTGGCTTCAGTGGTGATGTGGCCACAAACAGCACGTCATCGATGAAGCCAGTCAGTGGCTGGAACATTGCATGCCACCATGCTCCGCTAGATGTAAGCAGGACGGGGACCGGAAGATGGAGCACGGACCACCAGAGCAACTTGGAGGAGGTAAGTATGAAGATTCTGGAAAACCCATTTAACATTATTCTTCTATATTTTAACATTTTGAATCTTGCTTCTATATTGTATCAGGAGGTGAAAAAAATGTCCTTGTGTAGATCTGCTTTGCACAACAAATTGAATTGGAATTCCTATTGTAACTATACTTGAAGAGGTTATCGTCTTGAGACAACCCGTTCCAATATAACCTATTATGTAATAGAAGGAGGTTCCGCTCTTTTATACTCTCATAAAGACAACCCTTGTCCATTTGCCAGGGTATGTAAAAAAAACAGCATTTAAGAGCACTTTCCTCTGCAGTGACCACTGCAAGTGAATATTCATGAGACAACTCCTTTAAAGGGTTTCTGTCACCAGATTTAACCCTATTAAGCTGACATTAACGATGTGCTGATGTCAGCTAAACCTAACTAGCCTATTCCTACTTTTATCTATGTCCCCGTTATGCCAGAAATCTAACTTTTATAATGTGCTAATTAGCCTCTAGGAGGGGGGGGGGGGGGGGGCGTTGTTCCTGCTCCAGAGGCTCCGTTCTCCCACCTTTGTCGCCTCCCTCCAAGTCCTGATTGACAGGGCCAGGCAGAGCTCGCATCTGTCTGCCAGCCCTGTGCTCCGGTGAAATCTCGCGCTGTTCAGTATTCGGCACAGGTGCGGTGAGCTGGCAGCCTGGGAGCGTCTTTCCCTCACCGCGCCTGCGCCGAATGCTGAACAGCGCGAGATTTTACCAGAGCACAGGGCTGGCAGACAGATACGAGCGCTGCCTGGCCCTGTTAATCAGTACTTGGGGGGAGGCGACAAAGGTGGGAGAACTGAGCCTCTAGGAGCAGAAACAACGCCCCCCCCCCTTGCTCCTAGAGGCAATTAGCAGCTTAATAGGGTTAAATCTGGTTACAGAAACCCTTTAAGGCCAGTTTCACTCAAATGTGGCTTTATCATGTACATATGTATTGTATTCAGATTTGAATTAATATTCGATTAGCATCTGCCATAGATGTTTATTTTAAGGGGTTATTCCAAGTTGTGCTGCAATCCCACGCCACTTCCGGGATCACGTGCCATACATTGGGCATGTTATTCCAGTCTGGGATCACAACTTGTAGTCTGATTCTGTCACCAAAGTGCTTGCAAGAGATTCAGACTCAAGCATGTGCTGTGGGTTCTAACCCCAGGCTGGGATCAGGGTGGTGGCCCCCAGTGGTTTTAGTTCTTTGTTTTATGACCTGCTGGTGAAGTTGTGCCATACCAGTGTCCTCAGTGGTCATGTGCCATACTACTAGCATCACTGCATCAAGTAAATGGGACAAAAATGTAATACCTGCTCATCTACGAGTGTGGAGCAATGTAAACAGGTGTCTACAACACTGGCTCATCCTGGGGGTGACTAAAGTCAGACCTCCTCTGATCAGATATACTGTAAATGCTGGGGATAGGCTATTAATATTTTGTAACCTGGGAAACACCTTTAATCTGCTCCCGGTAAATATATGTCAGCGGTGCAGTTGGGCTGTATGCAGCTGAATCACGTGCTGAGCTGGCTCCATACACAGCTGTATAAAGAGATTGGAGATAACTCCAATTCCAGTCATTTAACCCCTCGGTCCCCATGGTCAGTAGCGATGGTAGGGGGGCCACTGGCTTCACCCCAGAAAGCCGGACCTCACCGGCCATGCCCACCTCAGTAAAGACATGCCCCCATCACCGGCTGGGAAACATACAGGGGGAGGAGAGGGAAGAACTTTCTGACTGGAAGGTGAGCTGGGGGCAGCCGGGGTGCTTCTCTCCCCCTCAGTCAGCCACAGGGAGCCATGTCTGCGTCTCTAGTGACTGACTGGGGGTGATAGAAGCCTCAGTCAGTGGCTGCAGCTCACGCGCAGACAGCACAATGCTGCTGTCTGAGCATGAGCTACTGAAAGGGTGGACATCCCTGTGTTCGTCCAGGCCCTGCCCGAGACGGAGGACAGGGAGACGGAAAACCGGATGTTTGGCCACCCTAAGCGACGATGGCATGTGAGAGGTTAGTCAGAGGGAAAGGGCTGAATTGTTGTTATTAAAACATACAACTTTTCCTGCAAAAAAAAAAAAGCAAGCAGAAAAGTAAAATAGTCATGGTTCTTGGAAAGTGTGGAGGAAGAAATGAAAACGAGAAAATTAAAACTGGTCTGGTCTTCGGGGGGTTAACATTGAAATTGCTTGACACAAAAAGGAAAACGTGCATACAATTTTGTTACCTTTTTGTGCCTTACATTGAAGTCAGATGTTACAAATGAATCAGCAGATGACAACTGCCACAATGTCGCTTTTTTTCCCCCATCAAATTTCCCCTTGAATTAGAAGTGGATGACGCCTGATGACAATGTACAGTTTCATATCCCACTCAGTCCTACAGTAGAATTCTTCAGTCAGCCTCTCCCCAGGTGACAGGAGACAATAGATTGTGGTTTCCTGCACAGTAAATGCAGATGAAGCATACGGTGTCACCTATCATTTTTTATGCCAGTTAAAACCAGAGATACATATCTATTTTTCTAATCAGTTTTTATTTATTTCTTTTACTCACTTCTATATCGCTGACATATTACCCAGCACTTTACAGACATTAGCATCAAGCTGTCCGCAATGGGGCTCACAATCTAAGGTCCCCTTCAGTATGTCTTTGGAGTGCGGGAGGAAACTGGAGTATCCGGAGTAAACCCACACAAACACGGGGAGAACACACAAACTCCTTATTATTTTCTGATTGTATATTTTTTATTCCATTTCCTGAACATGGTTATGGTGGCTGCCATCTTCCATGGTCTCTCCACAGATGTTGGATTGAGTGATGAGCAGAACCTGGTTTCCCCCAGACATGACACTTAGACCCGCCGAGCAGCAGCATATTGTCGGGAAGGATTGTCTTTCCAAATAATTAACTGAATTTACCACAGGTCAACTCCAATCAAGGTGTAGAAACATCTCAAAGGTGATCAAGAGAAATGGAAGGCCCTCAAGGGTCTGAATACTTATGGCTATGTAAAAATGTAGTTTTTTCTTTTTAATAAATTAGAAAAAAATTCTAAAATCCTGTTTTCTTTTTATTAAGGGAGATTGAGTATGAGGGGAAAACGTGATTTTTTTTATTTTTATTTTAGCACAAGGCCGCAACATAACAAAATGTGAAAAAAAGTTAAACGGTCTGAAGACTTTACAAATGCACTGTATATATGATATCGGTCATTGTAATCCTGCCTATGATGATGATTAGATGGCTGCTGAAAAGCAATTGCTACTAAATAGGAAGAGTCGACTTATTATTAGGCCAATATTGTATGTGAGTGAGCAATAGAAGTCATACTCACAAGTCACTGGTACAAAACCTTTTGTTTCTTTTATTTCTTTACTTCATTCTAATATAAAATGGTACATCATGAGGGATGCTGAGGCAGACATCGTTCACACCTCCTCCCCTCTACGCGACATTTCTGGAGAACATGCCCACTTACTCATGCGCGCAGGTAGAGGGGGAGGTGGGGTATTTAGAGCACCAACAGCTGATACATATATAAAAACCATATCCTTTTATACAAAATACACAGCCATAAATAACCCTCAAACATGAAAGTGATCAATCATATAAATGCACTAAAGCTATAAATTTAATTAGACTGGAGTTTCACTATCTAAAAGGTCTCCCTTTGTAACAATCTCCTACTGTTATTCTCCTCATGGACTCCACTTTTTACTACCTTCACAACCTGCCAACCTGTATAAAAGGATATAGTTTGCATATACAGTGCTGCCCATAATTATTCATACCCCTGGCAAATTTTGACTTAAGCCCCTTTCACACGGGCGAGTTTTCCGCGCTGGTGCAATGCATGAAGTGAACGCATTGCACCCACACTGAATCCGGACCCATTCATTTCTATGGGGCTGTGCATCTGAGCGGTTTTCCACGCAACGCAGGTCCCATAGAAGTGAATGAGGCTGCATGAAAATTGCAAGCATCCGCAAGCAAGTGCGGATGCGGTGCGATTTTCACGTACGGTTGCTAGGAGACGATCGAGATGGGGACCTGATAATTATTATTTTCCCTTATAACATGGTTATAAGGGAAAATAATAGCATTGTTAATACAGAATGCATAGTACAATAGGGCTGGAGGGGTTAAAAAATAATAATTTAACTCACCTTAATCCACTTGATCGCGCAGCCCGGCTTCTCTTCTGTCTTCATCTATGCTGTGCACAGGAAAAGGACCTGTGGTGAAGTCACTGTGGTCATCACATGGTCCGTCATATGATCCATCACCATGGTGATGGATCATGTGATGGACCATGTGAGGAGCGCAGTGACGTCATCAAAGGTCCTATTCCTCAAAAAAGAAGACAGAAGAGATGCCGGCTGCGCAAACAAGTGGATTAAGGGGAGTTAACATTTTTTTTTAACCCCTTAGGGACTTAGGACATACCGGTACACCATGTTTGCCAAGTCCTTAAGGACCCAGGACATACCGGTACGTCCTAGCTTTAAAACGACATTGCGGCGCGGCGAGGATTAATCGGAACAGGATGTCCGCTGAAATCATTCAGCGGGTATCCTGTCACAACGCTGGGGGGGTCATGTGACCCCCCTCGCATCGGCGGTCGCCGCAAACCGCAGGTCAATTCAGACCTGCGGTTTTACCTTATCCGGCGGGCAGCGGTGCCATCGGGTCCCCATGCGGCTGTAGGGGGGACCCAATGGCATGGAAGGCAGCGCGATGCCTTCTTGAGGCATCGCGCCGCCTTCCGGTGACAAGCCTGTGAGATCCAGCCCCCTGGATCTCACAGGCAGAAAACTGGATGAGTAATACACACTGTATTACTCATACAGCCAATGCATTCCAATACAGAAGTATTGGAATGCATTGTAAAGGGGATTAGACCCCCAAAAGTTCAAGTCCCACAGTGGGACAAAAAATTAAGTGAAAAAAAGTTGCAAAAATAACGTTTTCCCCCCAAAAATTAAAAGTTTCAAGTAAAAAACAAAACAAAACGTCATTTTCCCCAAATAAAGTAAAAAAAAATTGTAAAAAATAAGGGGGAAAAAAAGTATACATATTAGGTATTGCCGTGTCCGTATCGACCGGCTCTATAAACATATCACATGATCTAACCCCTCAGATGAACACCGTAAAAAATAAAACATAAAAACTGTGCCAAATAAACCATTTTTTTGTCACCTTACATCACAAAAAGTACAACAGCAAGCGAACAAAAAGGCGTTTGCCCACTAAAATAGTACCAATATAACAGTCACCTCATCCCGCAAAAAATGAGCCCCTATCTGAGACAATCACCCAAAAAAAAAAAAAATATGGCTCAGAATATGGAGACACTAAAACATCATTTTTTTGTTTTATAAAAGCTGTTATTGTGTAAAACTTACATAAATAAAAAAAAGTATACATATTAGGTATAGCCGCGTCCGTATTGACCGGGTCTATAAAAATATCACATGATCTAACCCCTCAGATGAACACCAAAAAAAATAAAAAAATAAAAACTGTGCTAAATAAACCATTTTTTGTCACCTTACATCACAAAAAGTGTAATAGCAAGCAATCAAAAAGTCACACGCACCCTAAAATAGGGCCTCACAAAGTAACTTCAGACCTGAACTGGTCCTTAAAAAGTTGGTTTTTGAAAATTTCTGAGATATTTCAAGATTTACTTCTAAACTTTGTAACGTTCCGCCAAAAATAAAATATCATTCCCAAAATCATCCAAACATGAAGTAGACATATGGGCAAAGTAAATTAATAACTATTTTTGGAGGTTTTACTATGTATTAGTAAAGGCTACATGCACAGGACTGTGTTGTGTTTTTTGCGGTCCGCAAACCGCGAATCTGCAAAAAACGGAAGCCACCCGTGTGCCTTCCATAATTTGCGGAACGGAACGGGCGGCCCATTGTGGACATGCCTATTCTGCAAAACGGAACGGTAGGTAGGGTTGTTTAGGGCTTCTATTATTGTAGGGTTAGCTCCCGGACGTGCGGCCCCTAGCCGGGCCATAGGGCTCTATAGACCTGGCAGGTATTTCTAGGGACAGTGAGTCTCATCTGGACCCTGCCCCACAAGTAACACTGGCTTCTGGGACTTCGATACTACACCCAGATGACCGTCACCCACTGGTAAGACTGTTCCCGTTTATTCTTCTCTGTGGAATTTATACCTGTGTTGGGGTATTGTGTTACTTCGTTCACATGGTTGTAACCATACTACTGTGGTTTCCCATGGTGACTGTTTATGTTTGGTAATTGGGTTGTTTGTGACACGTTTGTGGTGTGCACACTTTTTGGCATTTTGTATTATGTCCGTACCTTTTATCTGAGTATTTATTAAACGTTAAGTCTTATAATACACTACCTCTTCTTCCTGTACGTACTGAAAACGTTGTTTTATCCCCTGCCCGGCACGCTTCTCCACACATGCTTGAAGTCAGGGAGGCAGCGGCATCCTTGCTTCAAGTCACGGTAACCACGCCCCCTTCCCTTCCCCTCGCTGTGACTGACATCGCTTATGCACGAGAGTTCGGCTCGCTTTGCCGAACAGCCGGCTGTGAGTCACAGTGAAGGGGGCTTGGTTACCATGACTTGAAGCAAGGATGCCGCTACCCCCTTGACTTCAATCATGTGTGGAGAAGCGCGTCAGGCAGGGGATAAAACAACATTTTCTGTACCTTTGCTGAATTTGCCTTCAGGAAGAAAGGCATCATAAGAAACACACTTAATGTAATAAATAAATCTGTAATTGATGAACGAGTGTCCTGAACTTTAGTCCTTGTTACTCCACAATTTATAACATATATAGAGATCCTTAAAGCTAAAGTTTAGACATACTATATATGACTAAGCAACCTTTATTATCTCTTGGCATCTTTATTATAATGATCAACTTTGTGTTTATTGCTGGTGATTAGTATACCATACATTGTGTGGAAAAACAGCAACAGCCATGCTGGTTTAGATTTTGCTAGTCATAAAACAGTACTACATGCTTCTCCACATAAGTGCTCTTATCTCCTCTATAGGGGAATATTTATTTATCTAAATGCACCCAAATTCTGGCTTAGGCTAGTTTCACTCTAGAGTTCAGAGATGTTGCTTTCTTGATTCAGAATTGCCAGATGCTGCCTGAATGCCTGCCGGCCCCATTAACTATAAAGGGGATCGGCAGAGATCTGGCCACTACCTGGCAAATATGCCTAGAATCAGCCGGACTAAAACTGCTTTGCGCAAGAACACTATGTCCACCACTGTCCCTCCTATAAGATCAAATCAGGGATCATTTTTTTTAGGGATTACTAGGGAATCTGTCCCCCCAGGGTCAGGTATCCAGACGGGGACGCTCCTTGCGGGGCAAGTTCCCCGTATAGGTAGGTAGGGCGTACTAGCCCCTGCCCCCTATTCAGGGCCGTCTAGGGTTAATCGCCCTGCTACCCACCTATGTCAAAGGGGCACCTATACCTATTTGTCTCCAGTGTGGCCATCAAGTACTTCAGGACCGTCTCCATCATTAGCCATCTCTGTGAGAAACCCTGGTCGTTAATCGGGGTGAGAACGTTCTTGTTTTTTACTACTTATACCATCTTGGCCACACTGTGTATGTATATGTACAAGTTTATGCCCATAGGGCTGTCTTTAATTATTGTTTGTTGTAGAGGCTCATCCTCTGGTGTCTATCTATTTTAGAATATACTGACATTAAATGTTAAGTTTTATCCCTCTGTTCCACGGGATCAGTGCATACGCCATTTAATTTGGGATTAAGTAGGCCCGGTCGCCAAATCCGGCCTTTCTGGTCTTCTCAAATCAGGTTAGCCTAACAACTTTTGTCCTTGGTACACCCATGCTGGCTGTCACTAAGTTATATAATTTATGGCCATCTACTCCTTTATAAAATTTCTTAAAGGGAATCTGTCACCTATTTTGACCATATATAACCATTTACATAGCAATGTGCAATAAAGTACCTTCTTACCTACATGGGTCTTCTTTCTTTTATTCAACTTTTCATTCTTATACAAAAGCGATTTTTCTGATATGCAAATGAGGTTCCGAGGTGCCCAGAGGGGCGTTATTACTCTGCTCTAGTGCCCAGTAATGCCCCCCTGCAGTGCCCAGCCGGCCTTTCTTCCAAGCACAGCACGCCTCCTAAGAAATAAATGTCCTCCCACATACTTGCCGAATGGCGCCGCACACCCCGATTACGTCATTTAATTTATTCACTTCATCGGGCGTTACTTATTCCTCTCTTGGCCTACGGCGCCGCCCCCTCCCCATTACATCATTTATTTTATTAATTGCACCGGACCTCCCTTCCTCCTCTCTTGTCCTCCGAAATCCCGTTCAGGCGCAGTATCGGTGAGTGCCTGCGCCTGCACGATTGAGGCTGTTGCCCTCTGGAACAGGAGAATCGTGCAGGCGCAGGCACTCACCGATACTGCGCCTGCGCGAGATTTCAGAGGACAAGAGAGGAGGAAGGGAGGTTCGGTGCAATGAATACATTAAATGACGTAGTGGGGAGGGGGAACTCTTAAAATAAACAGCAGCAAAGCAATAACTGTACTGAGTTCTTTAAGAACTCTTGGGGGGGGGGGGGGGGGGGGGTTAATCTATTTGTTGAGGAGCCTTGTTCACATTCACCTTGTTCAGCATAGCTTGGATGGTATCTACATTCAGCCAATTCAGTATATTACTGGATGTACTAACAAAAATTTCCTTTAGACCTCATGCACACGGCTGTTGCTCGGGCTCTATCCGTGCGGCTGCCGCGACAGATCCAGGCCCATTCAAATTGAATAGGTCTGTGATCCGTCCGCACCGCAAAAAAATAGAACATGTTATATTTTTTATGCAGTGGGGAGGCACGGAGAGAAAGACCATGGAAGCACTCCATAGTGCTTCCGTGGGATTCTGTGCCTCCGTTCCGCACCACTCCTTCCGGATTGCCGGCCCATTGAAGTGAATGGGTCCGCATTTGTGGTGTGTTGAGCACATAGCCGATGCCCGCATATTGCAGACCCAACGTGCACGGCTGTGTGCATGAGGTCTTAAAGGGGTTTAGTATCTTTTGATTACTGATCGACTCCCACCGATCAGCTGTTTGAGAAGATGGCAGCGCCCAGTCACATCAAATTATTATCACTATTATTATCACTATTATCATCACTATTATAATTGGCCTGGGTGCGGCTCAACCGGCCAATTATCAGTAATCAAAAGGTACAGAACCCCTTTTAAGCTATGCATTTAGCTCCATGAGCTCCCATTGTCTTTCCTGTGTTGTGCATGGCATAGCCAGTATGCCAGAGAATGCCACCTTGGAGGTCCTTCTCTTAAGTTTGCAAACTGTTTCTTTGAAATCATTCTTAAGGACCCCCACCTACCATGTATTCTGTCATTGGTTCCAACATGGACCACAACTGATGGGTCATCAACAGGCCCTCCCAGTAATTTATCCACCCGTTCCACCAAAGCAAACCATTAAGTTGAGGGGGTTTTGGTGATAAATTATGCATCCATCTTGCTGATTATAGAATTCCCTCTAACTACCAATTGTCTAGGCCTATCTGCACTACCATCCCATCAGTGAGCAGCCATTGTCCCATTTACAACAGAGAACAGTAATTGTAAAGTGCTAAAGGGGCACGACTTAAAGGGATTCTGTCACAAGGATTTATCCTACAGAGCTATTCATATGTGCCCATCAGTCTCCTTGTTTTGTATTAAATGATCCCACTCTTTGTCAAAAAAAAATATTTTATTGCTACATTATGTAAATTAGCTTGATAAGGAGCCCAAGGGGTTGTCCCACGATCCGTTGGAGCCCGACCGCACCCATCGTTCTGGAGCCTGAACAGCCACGTGTGACTATAATTTCATACAGCTAGTTACTGCAAAGAACACTGCACTACACACAGGCGCAAATTTACTCAATAGTTTCATTTCCATCAGTTTTTTTTGCACAAACAATACTGCAAACGATGAATTCCAACAAATATGCACTAAAATTTGGGACATTTCTGGTTGGTCTACAGATTTAAAAGATGACAAGGAAAAGGAATGGTCTACAAGGAATGAGGAAGAGTACGGTCACATTGTCATTTATTTATTTTTTACTCGATTTAGGAAGCCAAAATCAGGTTTGGATCATAAAAGGAAAGAAACTATTAAGAACAGATATTACTTATTCTTTTTTTTTTTTATCCACTCCTGGAGTCAAAAACTGCATATAAAAACCTGAATGCAGGGCGTACTTAGAAATCACTGGGCCCCATAGCAAGAATCTGAATTAGGCCCCCTAACCCTGCCCACTACCCACCCCTGGCCTGTCTCCTCCCATGCCACACCCCCATTAAAGAATCCCTCATGCCCCCAAAATGCCCAGGAGGGAAGGAGTAGGAGAGCACACTGTCCACTATGATCCCCCCAAACCCTTACTGCCCTCCAAAATGCTCAGGACAGTGTGCTTTCCTTCTACTCCTCTCCCCCCTGGGCATTTTGGGGGGCATCAGGGGTTGGGTGGCTCATAGAGGACTCGTGGAGGGGGGAAGACTCAGAACAGGAGGGGGGGGGGTGGAGGCTCATAGAGGGCAGTGTGCTTTCCTCCTATCTTACTCCCCCCCCCCGGACATTTTGGAGTAATGGGGGCATTAGGGGTTGGGAGGCTCATAGAGGACTCGTGGAGGGGGGAAGACTCAGAACAGTGTGCTTTCCTCCTACTCCTCCCCCCTGGGCATTTTGGGGTAATAGGGGCATTCGGGGCGCTCATAGAGGATTCAGGGGGGAGGCTCATACAGAACAGAGTAGGAGGAAAGCAGAATGTCCTCTATGAGCCCCCCAAACCCTTAATGCCCCCCAAAATGGCAAGTGTCGCAGGCCCCCTGCGCCACAGTGTGTGTAGTGTACTACTAGTACTGGCTATAATAAACGGAGGGGGCAGGGCCTTCCCTGAGCTCTAGGCCCCCCTGCGCTGCGGGCCCCATAGCAACAGCGTAGTCTGCCTATATTGGCGGTACGCCACTGCCTGGATGTCTGGCCATATTTGGAAAGTAGCATTATCCAAATTTATTAGGAAAGCCTGAACATGGTGCAAATTTAAGTGCAAATGTATGTCTGCTCAGAACACTTCAGCTGTTTCTTTTATGAACACTGGCATAGTAAATGTGTACAGGGCAAAAAAGAAAAAGGAGAATGTTAATCAAAGAGCTGTTTGGACGTGGATCCAAACATTCTTAGAGTAACCGCAGGGCGCCAATAGGAGGGAGAGTTGTTGGCAAAAAAGCATAAGGAGTGGTAGGCGACTGCCGTTAGTGGCTGTATATGTAAAGAAACTTCTACATAGATATAATGAGGAAGGAATGAAGTTGTCAGCCACAAGAAGAGGCACCATCTACTAAAAGGTGCTAAATATCAATATAGGGATGTAGAATAAAATTTGGATAAAAGCATAAATAAGTAGTAGTCACGTGAAATGCATAAATAAATGAGTAAAAATTGGGAGAGAAGAAATGCTCACCTAAAATAATGATATCAGTATCCACGATAATACCGCTGGTAAAATAAAGATGATAAGAGTTGCAAATATAAATGTATAAAGCTCAAGACACCCACAAACTCAACCTCCCCCGCCTGGATCGCTTGTAGTATCTTAGGAAGAACTTTAGTCCCACAAATGGTACTTCCGGTAAAATCCTTTAATGGTATCACAGGCGGGGCCGGTTCTAGGTGAAATGGGGCCCTGGGGCAAAAAACAATAAGGCCCCCCTCCCCCACATGACACTTGCTGACTTTAACGTCCCATATTATAAACAAATGCAAGTGGCAAAGCAACATGTACAAGTAAAAATGTCTTTAATATTTATTGGCTCTCCAGTCCAAACAGACCCGGGGTGGGCTAGTACACTGGCACTGGGACGGATGAGATGGTGGGAATGGGATGGATCCAGTTGTTATAATCAACCAACCTACCAGTAACTTGGCCCCTCCCCCCCCAAATGCACATTTCTCCAGTCCAAACAGAACCAGGGCAGGCTAGTACACTTCCACTGGGACGGGTGAGATGGTGCCTGGGATGGATTCGATCCAGTTTAATCAACCAACCTACCAGTAACTGGCCCCCTCCCCCCCAAAATGCACATTTCTCCAGTCCAACTGTCCAAACAGAACCAGAGCGGGTTGGTACACAGAGTACTAGCCCGCCCTGGTTCTGTTTGGACAGTTGGACTGGAGAAATGTACATTTGAGGGGGGAGGGAGCCAGTTACTGGTGGTACCAGTAACTGCCCCCCCCCCCCCGCCCCCCAAATGCACATTTCTCCAGTCAAACTGACTCCAAACAGAACCAGGGCCGCAAGGCGGGCCAGTACACTGGGATGGGTGAGATGGTGCCTGGGACTAAGTGAGTGGGAATGGATGGATCCGATCCAGTTTAATTAACAATAACCAACCTACCAGTCACTGGTCTGTTCTGTAATTTGGAAATTTGAAGTGGATGTGGAACTTGGCTGGCTGCCTGTCTTCTGTGGGCGGTGGGCCTTCCCTGGCAGAGTCAGACTGTGGGCTGTGACTGGCTGCCAATAGCGCTTGCTCCTTCTTCGAGTTCTCTGCTCTGGGGGGCGGAGCCTGTGGCAACGTGTGAAGTCTGACGCGAGACGTGCCTGCCAGTGCCGTGCGTGCCGCTCCAGCCACTGCTCTCGAGTCTCTTAAAGAGACAGGCAGTGCAGGCAGAGAGGCCGTCGGCGGGGGGCCCCTCCAGTTTAATTACATCACTCCAGACTGGACCGCCCGCCGCCCGGGACTCCTGTGGGGTTATTATTAGCACTGCAGCGCCGCCACACTGTCCTGTCCCACACAGAAATAAATATAATTATAGAATAGTAGTTAGTTGCGGCCGGCCGGCTAGGGCCCCCTAAGGAGTCGGAAGTGCCGGCCCTGATCACAGGTCAGGTATCCATTTAGATTTGCAACTTTTATCATCTTTATTTTACCAGCGGTATTATCATGGATACTAATATCATTATTTTAGGTGGGCATTCCTTCTCATATAAATCACAGAAAAAATGCACCAAACGGATATGCCACTGATTATACTGGCTAGTCATACAAGCAGATATTAAAAGCTGAGATTTTTGCCAATATATTCCTGTCAGGAACACATCGGAGCCCATCCTACACCACGTCACGGTCTCTCAGCAAGGCAAGGGTCCTACCACGACGCTAACTATGGTGTGAACACGGTCTGAAGGTGATGAAATCCAGCTCACAGCCAAGCTTCCACACAACCGCATAGC
The DNA here is from genome assembly GCF_014858855.1 of Bufo gargarizans. Taxonomy (NCBI): domain Eukaryota; kingdom Metazoa; phylum Chordata; class Amphibia; order Anura; family Bufonidae; genus Bufo; species Bufo gargarizans. The sequence goes on from NC_058080.1 coordinate 317,677,259, forward strand.
AGGACAACTAATGCAATGTTTGGTGCATTGTTTTCTGTGATTTATATAATTATATTTTCATTCGCACAATGCTCCGTTTTGTGTAGGATGCCTTTGTGGTGCATGTGGACCGCGCCGGAATCCTCCATTGTACGTATTTTTTGCTGGGGATGGTCGTTTGCTGTGGTCCACATGCGCTGAGACTATATTTGCCATATATTTCTGTGATTTTGGTTTTATATGTAGTGTATGTGCCTTTACCTGGCATTCAAACACTCTCCTTTGCACCTGGTAACCTCCATCACATGGTCTGATATGGGTGTGGCTTACAGTCTGGCTGTGTTCACATTGCACTAGTTGTCCTGCTAGGCGGTTGTGTTGAAGCTTGGCTGTGAGCTGGATTTCATCACCTTCAGACCGTGTTCACACCATAGTTAGCGCAGTGGTAGGACCCCTTGCCATGCTGAGAGACCGTGACGTGGTGCATGATGGGCTCCGATGTGTTCCTGACAGGAATATATTGTCAAAAGTCTCAGCTTTTAATATCTGCTTGGATGACCAGCTAGTATAGTCAGTGGCATATCCGTTTGGTGCATTTTTTTCTGTGATTTATATAATTATATTTTCATCAGCACAATGCTCCGTTTTGTGTAGGATGCCTTTGTGGTGCATGTGGACCGCGCCGGCATCCTCAATTGTACACATTTTTTGCTGGGGATAGTCGTTTGCTGTGGTCGACATGTGGTGGGACTGCTCCCCTAATGAAAAACACGCTACAGTGTTTGGGGTTTGAGCAGTTCCCCCATATTTTACACTATGTTTCTGTTATTTGGCATTCCTTCTCACCCAATTTTTACTTATTTATTTATGCATTTCAGGTGACTACTACCTATTTGTGCTTTTATCCATATTTTATTCTACATCCCTATATTGATATTTAGCACCTTTTAGTAGATGGCGCCTCTTCCTGTGGCTGACAACTTCATTCCTTCCTCATTAAAGTAAATGTGTGACAGTGTTTACAAATTGAAGATATGATGGCACTATCTACTGGCCTATATAGGTACTTGACCTCAAAAGTTGCAGACATCGCCATAGATGTATTAAATGCAGTGCAATCTGCCGACAGCATGTTATAGAGCAAGAGGTGCTGAGCAGATTGATACACAGTTTTGTGGGAAAAGATTAATTTAAACAAGGGCATCTGTCAGCAGATTTATAACTATGAACTATATATCAATGACATTGTTTTAATTTGGAAAGACTCATATGAAGAGTTAATGGGTGTAACAGTGGCTGCTGTACGCCGCTGTTCCCCCGCTTATCACTGCGGTCCCGGGCGCTGCGCTCAGAGGTGACCAGTGGTCGGTGCTTCCCATTTCATCGCTGCGGTCCTGGACTCTATTTCTGTAGGTGGTATTGCTTTTGAGGATTCCGCTCCACAGCTTCCACTCAGCTCTGGACACAGCATGAGTTCGGCTGGTTTAAGGGTGGAGCGCATCCCTCCCTGGGCTGCGTGGGTTAGGTCAGGTGACCTCACTGACTAACCCTGGCTCTCCTGCAGGTATTTAAGTGGCTCAGCCCTCTTCCCAGATGCCTCAGTATCAAGGTCCTCGAGTTTGCTGGTTCCTGATTCTCTTGTGCGCTCCTGATTTTATTGCTTGCTTTGTCTCTCCTGTTGGTGACCCGGAGTGCCTGACCTGTACCTATGCCGTCTGCTCTGACCTTTTGCCTGTCGGACTATGCCTCTGCCTCATCCTTCGGTACTGCACTGTTGCTCCTGGTAATGCCGCCGCCTGCTTGACTATGCGTGTACTTCTGGTACCTACCCAGGTATCTCCTTGTCTGCCTGGACCAGCTGCCACTGACTCAGGGATCGCTCTGGAGTAGCCCCTGGCAACTAGCCATACAGGAGAAAGTCATGTATGTACTAATCACTATTCCCAACATCGAAAAACACACCAGGAGACGGGTAACATTGTATCTGGCCTGAGGGTCTATGAAGTATGCCGCATATGGGAAAGTAAAACAAAGTGGCAACAAAGTTATACTGCATGAATATAAAAGACACATCATAGATGAATATAACAAATGGTGACAATTTTTCTTCATATAACAAGGGTTCCAAAGTATTGTGTGGGCTCCGCAACAGGAACCAAAAGAAGAACTGTGATTACAATTGCTATACGCTATTACGTGACATATATTGTATATGTATGTTTTAGATTTTTTTTTATGTATTATTTCCTTTTTTAGATTGCACAATTGGTATTTTATGTGAATTATTTAAAAAATAAAATGATATGCATATTATATAGAGTCGGCCATTGATGAAACATTCTAGTATTTATAGCAGGCTGGGCTGTATTCCAGTGAGCGCTTTACAATAATTGTATGCAAAGTATGTCTGCTCAGAACACTTCAGCTGTTTCTTTTATGAACAGTGGCATAGTAAATGTGTGACAGTGTTTACAAATTGAAGATATGATGGCACCATCTACTGGCCTGTATAGGTACTTAACCTCAAAAGTTGCAGACATCGCCATAGATGTATTAAATGCAGTGCAATCTGCCGACAGCATGTTATAGAGCAGGGATGCTCAACCAGCGGCCCTCCAGCTGTTGTAAAACAACAACTCCCACCATGCCCTGCTGTAGGCTGATAGCTGTAGGATGTCTGGGAATTATGGGAGTTGTAGTTTTGCAACAGCTGGAGGGCCGCAGGTTGAGCAGGCCAGTTATAGAGCAAGAGGTGCTGAGCAGATTGATGCACAGTTTTGTGGAAAAAGATTAATTTAAACAAGGGCATCTGTCAGCAGATTTATAACTATGAAACTGGCTGACCTGTTACATGTGCACTTGGCAGCTGAAGGCATCTGTGTTGGTCCCATATGTGACTGCATTGCTGAGAAAAATTATGTTTTACCATATGCAAATGAGCCTCTAGGAGCAACAGGGGTGTTGCCATTACACCTAGAGGCTCTGCTCTCTCTGCAACTGCAGCAACCTCTCAACTTTGACAGGGCCAGGCAAAGTTTTGACTGCCTGTAATTCATGAATGGTAGTGCCAATGCAGTTGTATTTACCTCAGCTTAAAGGGCTTCTGTCACCCCACGAAACTTTTTTTTTTGCTTACTTATAATCCCTACACTGCGATTTATGGCTACGTGATTAAATTAATCATTTTGGTCCTGTAGATTTAGTTTAAAACAAGCTTTTAAAATATGCTAATTACCTTGCTACCAGCAAGTAGGGCGGCTACTTGCTAGTAGCAGCCGCATCCTCCGATCGTAAAGACGCCCCCTCCACATGTTGAGTGACAGGGCCAGGGAACGGGATAGTTCTCTGCTGGCCCTGCCTGTTTGCATTTAAAATCTTGCGCCTGTGCCGCAGCCGTACCTGTCTTCAATTGACGCAGGCACACTGAGAGGCGGCCGCTCCATCCTCAATGCGCCTGCGCCGGGTGTAGATGTGACGTCATCGGCGCAGGCGCATTGAGGATAGAGCGGCCGAGCGAGTGCGCCTGCGCCAATTGAAGACAGGTATGGCCGCGGCGCAGGCGCAAGATTTTAAATGCAAACAGGCAGGGCCAGCAGAGAACGATCCCGTTCCCTGGCCCTGTCAATCACAATGTGGAGGGGGAGTCTTTACGATCGGAGGATGCGGCTGCTACCAGCAAGTAGCCGCCCTACTTGCTGGTAGCAAGGTAATTAGCATATTTTAAAAGCTTGATTTAAACTAAATCTACAGGACCAAAATTATTAATTTAATCATGTAGCCATAAATCGCAGTGTAGGGATTATAAGTAAGCAAAAAAAAAGGTTTAGTGGGGTGACAGAAGCCCTTTAAGTGGGTCACCGGTTTCTCCCCGTACATACAGCCTACCATTGTTATTTATTGGATGTCCGGCAAGGTTTCCTTCCTGGATTGGATGATGCTTATGTAGTCACCAACAGGATAATACTTCAATCAATTTAACCGTGCGGTTTATTCTTTTAATGCCTCTCCTCATCGTTCCACTGAAGGAGCCCAACTGTGCATCGTAGGCCTAGAGCCGGCAAGCAGGTAAGTAATCTTTCCTTTACAGGTCCAGCCAACTGTGTGTGTGTGTGTGTGTGTGTGTGTGTGTGCGCGCGGGGGGGGGGGGGGGGGGGGTTACATAAAGCCCGCCCATTTTTTCACAACCCCTTTAATCCAAAAAGATTAACATATTGAGTGAAAAAAAGAGCACAAAAACATTTTGATTGTAACAATGATTAATCACTAGAGGGGGCCAAAGATTCTTTTATACATTCCAAGTAATGAGACGCAACACTGTATCCAGTGGTAAACTAAGTAACTAAACTAAAATTACCTAGAGCACGTAATTGTGTGAAGCCAGAAGTGACTGGTTCTATCCTACTACAGTCAGAACATCTTAATGTGAAAGATTTGTGCTTGCTATGAAAGGAGGGCATTGTACAACTTTTCATGCAAGGGTATACGACATTGAACAATGGGGAACATTTATAAAGGCTCTCACGCCAGTTATGTGGTGTTAAATTGTCGCATGTTTTGGCACATGCGACAATTTGCATAAAATGTTGTGGCTTTTGGCATCCTATGGCACTTTCAGAAGTGGACTGAGGAGTTGGTCTGTTTTGGAAAAATATGATGCGACACTCGTTTTGTCTGGGGAGCAATCATCAGAGGAAACAAAATGGCCGCTGTCCCATTAGTTCACACAAAACCTGTCCTGATCAAACATGAGGACAAGTTACTTCACAACACTGAGGTAAAGAGCTGCCTCATCCTCCTCTCCTATTTGTCAGGGATTATGATCCTGAATACAGATGATAAGAATCTCTGGGGAACATAGCTCACGAGGAGACATGAAGTACAGAGAGGACAGACAGGACAGACTGAGGTAATGTGCTGCTGCTCATTAGTCAGACCTCACCCTCCTCTCATGTCTCCTCATAGTCTCCATTCCCACAGAGATTCATCTGTATTCAGGATCATGATTCCTGAAAAGCAGAGCAGTGAGGAGGATGAGGCAGCATTGTGGTGAAGTGACTTGTCCTCCTGTGTAATTAGGACGGCAGCCATTTTATTTCTCTTAATGATTGCTCCCTAGACAAAACAAGCCATTCTAAGTAACGGAAGGTATTTGTGAATATATTTATTATAAAATAATATTTAAGTATTTTCATTTTCTTAATTCCTGGAGAACCCTTTTAACATTGTTTAAATATCTGTGATCTGTCATATCACCGATCTCAGACATTAGCCATCCACTGATTTTTGGTGCTGCAGGATCTATAGAAATAGGCCACCTTCACTGCAAACAAGTTCAGATATTGAGATCTGCACTGCTGATATCCCGAACCAGAAATCCAAAGCAGCTGGGAAGACCAAGTTCCTCCTCTCCACACAAGTACATAGATATTCACTGTAAGCTGGCCATGTTGCCTCTTTCTTTCCTGGTTCCCTCCTCCTGTAATCCCTCTCTGAGACAAACCAGAGAAGATCTAAGATAGTGAAGTACTGCAACACTAAGTTCAGCCAAGGATATTTATTATACTTTTGTGTACAGGATAATATATAAAACACGCAGGTAATAAAACCAGATGCCCTGGCAAGCCCGACCCAGGTTTCGCCACCCAGCTTGGAGCACTACAATGGGGTTTCTTCCCCTCTTCTTTCAAACAATCTGTTATAACTCCATTATTAAAAAAGTAAAGTAAAAAATGACCTCCTGACAGCTAAATGCAACGGCAACTACTCTACTAATTCTCCTTGATCTCCATGCAGCATTTGACACTTTAGACCACCATCTCCTCCTCACCATGCTCCAATCTATCTGCCTTAGGCCTCATGCACACAGCCGTTCTGTGCATTGGGGACCGCCATTTTCGGTCTCCAATGCTCGGGCAACATCCGTGCGGCTGCCGCAGACTGATCCAGACCCATTCTCCGTGATCCGTCCACACTGCAAAAAAATAGAAACCCCTTGGAAGCACTCCGTAGTGCGTAGGTTCCGTGCCTGCGTTCCGCACTTAACCTTCCGGATTACAGACCCATTCAAGCGGTGTGCACACGGCCGGTGCATGAGGCCTTAAGGTCACTATTCTCTCCTGGTTGTCTTTTTATCATTCTGGCCGCTCTTTCAGTATATCATTCGCTGGCTCTACCTCCCTTCCTCTCCATCTTGCTGTTGAGGTTCCTTAGGGATCAGACATTGGTCCTCTCCTCTTTTCTCACTGCACAGCTCTGATCGGATAGACTATCAGCAGATTTGGTTTTCAGTACCATCTCTATGCAGAAGACAACAACCAACTATATACTTTAAACTGTGACATCACCCCTGCTGTACTATAGAACACCAGTGTCCTCTCTCTATCTGTAACTGAATCTTTAAAAAATTGAACTGTGTGTTTTCTCCATCTACTAACCTACCTAAACCTGATATCACATATCAGTGTATGGTACTACAATCACGCCTAGGTACCTGCTGTCTCGGGGTTATGTTTGACATTGATCATTCCATTACCCCCTATATTCAATCTCTTGTCGACTCATGCTGCCTGCACCTCAAAAACACCTCTAGAATCCACCCTTTTCTTACGAGGAAATAAGGAAATCTTGAATACAGGAACTCATTACTAATTGTTCTCCCCTTCACCAGATTCTCCTCTCTACTATCTATCCCGAAGCAGCAGCCAGGCTCATCTATCTGTCTAGCCACTACTCCAATGCCGCCTCCCTGTGCCAGTCATTGCACTGGTTGCCCATACAGTACAGGATTCAATTTAAAGTCCTCATTCTCACCCACAAAGCTGTCCACAGTTCTGCACCCCCTACATCTCCTCCATCATTTCTGTCTACCATCCTACCCATGCTCTACATTCAGCTAATGACTTACGACTAACCTCCACCATAAGCCTAACCTCTCACTCCAATCTCTAAAAACACATCTTTTTAAGTTGGCCTTTCATATCTCCTGATCTAACTCTTCTCCATTCAATGTTTCTTCTGAACCTACATCCTGTGATTGGTTTTCACAGTCATGTGTCCCCCCTATCGACAGATATTAATCTCAGCACGGCAGGGAGAAGAAAGGTCAGGGAGCATTAGACATGGAGCCTGGCGTGGGGGACCAGGTACTGTAAGTATGATTTCCACTGCTGGTCGGGCCACTCTGGGAGAACTGTCTTACTCTTGGATAACCCCTTTAACTAGTCCAAAGACATTTACACATTTTAGAAACTTTAGCCCATGGCAGTTTAGGCTACTTTCACACTTGCGTTCAGAGTGGATCCGTCTGAGACGGATCAGCTCATATAATGCAGACGGTGGCTCCATTCAGAACGGATCCGTCTGCATTATATTGTTAAAAAATTTCTAAGTGTGAAAGTAGCCTCACACGGATCCGTCCAGACTTTACATTGAAAGTCAATGGGGGACGGATCCGTTTGAAAATTGAGCCATAGTGTGTCATATTCAAACGGATCCGTCCCTATTGACTTACATTGTAAGTCTGGACGGATCCGCTTGCCTCCGCACGGCCAGGCAGACACCCGAACGCTGCAAGCAGCGTTCAGGTGTCCGCCTGCTGAGCGGAGCGGAGGCTGAACGCTGCCAGACTGATGCATTCTGAGCGGATCTACATCCATTCAGACTGCATCAGGGCTGGACGGATGCGTTCAGGTCCGCGTGTGAGCCCCTTCAAACGGAACTCACAAGCGGAGCCCCGAACGCTAGTGTGAAAGTAGCCTTATCAACATGATTGTGCTGCATTTTTTTTATGGCCAACACTTTTGGAAAGTTTCTTATTTTTTTAACAAAATCATTTTTTTTAAACAAAAATATTAACATTAACATGTTCCCGACCTCCACCATACATATATAGTAGAAGTCGAGTCTTTATCGTGGAGTTTTTTCATTTTTGCGTTTTCATTTTTCACTTCCCCCTTTTCTATTTTTCTATTTACATAGCTGTATGAGGGCTTGTTTTTTGCGGGGCAAGTTGTATTATTTTATATTTAAAATATTTCAAATGGGATGAAATTGGAAAAAAAATATAAAACCATTGAAAAACTGCCAGTCGCAGACATTAACTGTGGGTGTCTGCTGTATGAAACGAGGACTCCTTTTTTTTTGCAGGGAAGATCTTTAGTTTTTGCCTATAGTTTTGGGGTGTGTATGACTTTCTGATCACTTTTGACTAAAATTTTGGGGGAAGTAAAGTGATGAAAAGACTGTGAATCTACCATTTAATTTTTTTTTTCCGATACCCCGTTTTTTATTTTTTTATATGACGGTTGTTTTCAATGTATGGCTCTGTGCTTGGTCAGCTGCAAGAAGGCAGCAGTGCTGACAGGAGAGCCGGTGCCTTTTGAAGCAGTTGACCATCAGAGTACTGAGTTTTACACCCCCACCGATCAGATACTGATGACCTATCCAGAGGATAGGTTATCAGTAAAAAAAAGAAATCTCGGAAAACCCTTTTAATGCTTGCTGATATATGTGGTGATTGGTGACAGATTTCCTTCAACATTCCTAGAGTCAATTAAGAGTGTCCCTACACATTGTGACACTAGCCAGGTAGTGTTAATAGTGCTAATCTGGGTAGTAACACACCTGGGTTTTGCAGTCCGCAAATTGTGGATCTGCCCAAAAAACTAATGACTTCCGTATGCTATCCTTTTTTCTTCCGGCTCCATTGTAACAATGCCTAAAACGGACAAGGATAGGACATGTTCTATTTTTTTTGTAGGGCTACGGAATGGATATACTGATGGGGACAGCACACATTGAAATTAAAGGGTCTGCATCCTATCCACAAAAAAAAACAAAAAAACGGAACGGACACGGAAACAAGCAACGTTCGTGTGCATGTAGCCTAAGGAGGAATAATAGAATATCAGCACAATGCATACACAATACTAAAACACAAATGAGAGCTGGCAGCTGCTTACCAAGGTTTCCTTGTACAGAACAAGCCAAGAATAGAAGTACCACTTATAGCTGATTAGAATTGGTTGTGCAAAGAAACTCATTGTGAATTGGCAGATATTTCCTATACAAAAATGTAGAAAGCAGCAGTGGTACAAGTACTGCCTTCTCCTCACTGTTTACCCGCTCGCCATCCACATTGCAGCGGCTGTGCAGAGTAATTACAACTCCTCCGTCCCATTCACTTCAATGGGAAGGAGCAGACAAAGTGTAAATACTCCTTCCCATTGAAGTGAATGGGACGGCTGAGATGTAATTACACTGCACAGCCGCCACAATTTTAATGGAGAGCAGGTAAACCGTAAAGAGAAAGAAGTGCTTGTACCAGTGCTGTGGTCTCTTCAAATAGCTGATCGGCGGTGGTGCCGGGAGTCTCCAATCTGATATTGATGACCTATCATAAGGAGAGGTCATCGAGTTAGCAAACCGGACTACCACTTTAGTACAAGTGCTGTGCTATCCAAAGCCTCAGTTTAAGTAAATGATGCAGAGGAAATACAGGGAGTGCAGAATTATTAGGCAAGTTGCATTTTTGAGGATTCATTTTATTATTGAACAACAACCATGTTCTCAATGAACCCAAAAAACTCATTAATATCAAAGCTGAATATTTTTGGAAGTAGTTTTTAGTTTGTTTTTAGTTTTAGCTATTTTAGGGGGATATCTGTGTGTGCAGGTGACTATTACTGTGCATAATTATTAGGCAACTTAACAAAAAACAAATATATACCCATTTCAATTATTTATTTTTACCAGTGAAACCAATATAACATCTCAACATTCACAAATATACATTTCTGACATATCAGAAAAACACAAAAACAAATCAGTGACCAATATAGCCACCTTTCTTTGCAAGGACACTCAAAAGCCTGCCATCCATGGATTCTGTCAGTGTTTTGATCTGTTCACCATCAACATTGCGTGCAGCAGCAACCACAGCCTCCCAGACACTGTTCAGAGGTGTACTGTTTTCCCTCCTTGTAAATCTCACATTTGATGATGGACCACAGGTTCTCAATGGGGTTCAGATCAGGTGAACAAGGAGGCCATGTCATTAGATTTTCTTCTTTTATACCCTTTCTTGCCAGCCACGCTGTGGAGTACTTGGACGCGTGTGATGGAGCATTGTCCTGCATGAAAATCATGTTTTTCTTGAAGGATGCAGACTTCTTCCTGTACCACTGCTTGAAGAAGGTGTCTTCCAGAAACTGGCAGTAGGACTGGGAGTTGAGCTTGACTCCATCCTCAACCCGAAAAGGCCCCACAAGCTCATCTTTGATGATACCAGCCCAAACCAGTACTCCACCTCCACCTTGCTGGCGTCTGAGTCGGACTGGAGCTCTCTGCCCTTTACCAATCCAGCCACGGGCCCATCCATCTGGCCCATCAAGACTCACTCTCATTTCATCAGTCCATAAAACCTTAGAAAAATCAGTCTTGAGCTATTTCTTGGCCCAGTCTTGACGTTTCAGCTTGTGTGTCTTGTTCAGTGGTGGTCGTCTTTCAGCCTTTCTTACCTTGGCCATGTCTCTGAGTATTGCACACCTTGTGCTTTTGGGCACTCCAGTGATGTTGCAGCTCTGAAATATGGCCAAACTGGTGGCAAGTGGCATCTTGGCAGCTGCACGCTTGACTTTTCTCAGTTCATAGGCAGTTATTTTGCGCCTTGGTTTTTCCACACGCTTCTTGCGACCCTGTTGACTATTTTGAATACAACGCTTGATTGTTCGATGATCACGCTTCAGAAGCTTTGCAATTTTAAGAGTGCTGCATCCCTCTGCAAGATATCTCACTATTTTTGACTTTTCTGAGCCTGTCAAGTCCTTCTTTTGACCCATTTTGCCAAAGGAAAGGAGGTTGCCTAATAATTATGCACACCTGATATAGGGTGTTGATGTCATTAGACCACACCCCTTCTCATTACAGAGATGCACATCACCTAATATGCTTAATTGGTAGTAGGCTTTCGAGCCTATACAGCTTGGAGTAAGACAACATGCATAAAGAGGATGATGTGGTCAAAATACTCATTTGACTAATAATTCTGCACTCCCTGTATATGTGGCCTAATACACTCCAAGCTCTTGCACAACTAATGGACATGATGGAGCCGTGTTAATATTTTACAGAAATGACAGACACAAGTATGTAAAGCCGGTACCAGTCTTTCTTTATTGACTATATGTAGCTCAGTAACATCATGTATTGAACCCGTTGGTACAATTACATCCCAAACTAAGAACATACAGTATATTACCAATATGCAGCGGACAGAAATTGTAGTAAAAAAGTGAGGAAACCATAGCTGTGGCATGAACGCCACCAATGTAATATCCAGCAAGCTTATGAAAGGTTATCATGGAAGTGAACGCTGAGATAGTTATTATTAAAGGGATAGGGTTGATATTTAGCATGTACGTACCGTCTAACCAGAGCAGCAATGTAAGGCACAGGTTTGTGTCTAGGCCCCTGTATAAATAGAAAATAACCATAGAAATACCGATTGCAGATAAGCCGCATTCTTTGCTGCTAGATACGTGTCATGCTATACAGGCTGTCGGAACAGAAATCCATGGAAATGTGACTGCATCTCTATGTAATGGATAGGGGTCAGTTTTAATGCTTATGTTGTATTTTCATGCAGGTATTTGAACTTTACATTACCACAGAATATACAGGTATTTCCTCTCCAATCAGTACAAACTCTGGGGCAGACATAACCTGAGATTCCAAACTAGTAAAAAGTGGGACCTGCACATTCCCATCTGCCCTGAGTAACTTACAAAGGTCATCTCCATAGAGGGACTGATGGTATATGCCACTAGGATACACCATGAGGCCATGTCACAATGTCAGTGTTCGGATAGTAACTTCTGTAAGTGATTTTGAGCCAAAAATATTATGGCTCAAAATCATATTATATAACATCATATATAATGTTTCCAGTATACTTCATCTCTGTGTAGGCTCAACTTCTGCTTTTCTCACAATCACACTGACGGACCAAACACTGACGTATAAGAGAAACTACTGCCGTGATACTTAAACAAAGAGGCAACAGCCTAAAGAAAGTGCTGTACAACTATTTTTCCTGAAAACCCCATTGGCTTTTACTAAAAACGACACGAATATTCCTACCATAGTGATATGCCATCAATATTTTTACTGTGACAACCCAAGTTAGAGAGGAACCTGTGAGGTAAACGTAGAGGCCCACACAGCAATGCAGCATATGCAGTATCTGGCTGTGCAGTTAGAAGCAAGCTCTGGTGAATGGAAAAGAAACACTAGAAGCCATGTCTGGATGCAGAGGCTCAGCGATGAGAGCAAAGTCCCTTAATTATTTCACCATAGCAGACTATTCCAAAACTATGGTTATGTTGTGGTGTGTCACTCTGAGGAGGCTCCCCATTGTAGTGCACATGCAAAGTGCAAGCTAAAAAGTATTTCCTGTACAGTAATAGCACCTACAGGAATTTAAAAACCACAATACACAATAATCTTGACATACAGTCAGGTCCATAAATATTGGGACATGGACACAATTCTAACATTTTTGGCTCTATACACCACCACAATGGATTTGAAATTAAACAAACAAGTTGTGCTTTAACTGCAGACTGTCAGCTTTAATTTGAGGGTATTTACATCCAAATCAGGTGAACAGTGTAGGAATTACAACAGTTTGCATATGTGCCTCCCACTTGTTGAGGGACCAAAAGTAATGGGACAGAATAATAATCATAAATCAAACTTTCACTTTTTAGTACTTGGTTGCAAATCCTTTGCAGTCAATTACAGCCTGAAGTCTGGAACGCATAGACATCACCAGACGCTGGGTTTCATCCCTGGTGATGCTCTGCCAGGCCTCTACTGCAACTGTCTTCAGTTTCTGCTTGTTCTTGGGGCACTTTCCCTTCAGTTTTGTCTTCAGCAAGTGAAATGCATGCTGATCGGATTCAGGTCAGGTGATTGACTTGGCCATTGCAGAACATTCCACTTCTTTCTCTTAAAAAACTTTTTGGTTGCTTTTGCAGTATGCTTTGGGTCATTGACATTGTCCATCTGCACTGTGATGCGCCGTCCAATGAGTTCTGAAGAATTTGGCTGAATATGAGAAGATAATATTGCCCAAAACACTTCAGAATTCATCCTGCTGCTTTTGTCAGCAGTCACATCATCAATAAATACAAGAGAACCAGTTCCGTTGGCAACCATACATGCCCACGCCATGACACTACCACCGCCATGCTTCACTGATGAGGTGGTATACTTAGGATTATGAGCAATTCCTTTCCTTCTCCATACTCTTCTCTTCCCATCACTCTGGAATGGGTTGATGTTGGTCTCATCTGTCCATAGGATGTTGTTCCAGAACTGTGAAGGCTTTTTTAGATGTTGTCTGGCAAACTCTAATCTGGCCTTCCTGTTTTTGAGGCTCACCAATGGTTTACATCTTGTGGTGAACCCTCTGTATTCACTCTGGTGAAGTCTTGTTGTTGACTTTGACACACATACACCTACCTCCTGGAGAGTGTTCTTGATCTGGCCAACTGTTGTGAAGGGTGTTTTCTTCACCAGGGAAAGAATTCTTTGGTCATCCATCACAGTTGTTTTCCGTGGTCTTCCGGGTCTTGTGGTGTTGCTGAGATCACTGATGCATTCCTTCTTTTTAAGAATGTTCCAAACAGTTGTTTTGGCCACGCCTAATGTTTTTGCTATATCTCTGATGGGTTTGTTTTGTTTTTTTCAGCCTAATGATGGCTAGCTTCACTGATAGTGACAGCTCTTGGATCTCATCTTGAGAGTTGACAGCAACAGATTTCAAATGCAAATAGCACACTTGAAATCAACTCTGGACCTTTTATCTGCGCATTGTAATTGGGATAATGAGGGAATAACACACACCTGGCCATGGAACAGCTGAGAAGCCAATTGTCCCATTACTTTTGGTCCCTTAACAAGTGGGAGGCACATATGCAAACTGTTGTAATTACAACACTGTTCACCTGATTTGGATGTAAATACCCTCAAATTAAAGCTGACAGTCTGCAGTTAAAGCACATATTGTTTGTTCATTTCAAATCCATTGTGGTGGTGTATAGAGACAGAATTTTTAGAATTGTGTTGATGTCCCAATATTTATGGACCTGACTGTATAGTGGCCATGCTGAAATTGAGATGAAAAAGCTACAGTCCTTCACAATATGTCTGAGACTCCCATAGTCAGTAGGAGACCACCAACGGAGTGTAAGCGGATGACATAATAAACCTTACAACACTTACAATAAATAGGCAGTAGAAAATGGGTAAGAATACTATTCCATAGTTTGTACTGAAATGGCAATGCAAATAAATGAGACTTGGGAACACCACAAGAGGATTGAAGAATGTGACCTGAAGGGGTCACCCTTTTCCTGCAGGCATGGCTCCCAACACAAGGCTGGGCACTGGACAAAGAATATTCGCGTGCTAGGATGACGCCTGCTTTGTTCCTACCTCATCTAGGTTAACAAAAAAAGTCTTTTATCTGGGTGGAACAATGAATTACCTTTGTGTGAAAGGGAGGCTGGGTCCTTGCTTCTTTGTGTTAGTAGGGTTAATGGGGCTGGATAATTAAAGGCACTGCATGCTTAAAATTGTATATAGGTACTGTACCCTACTGAATCTTGGCAAAGAAATCTTAAAACCTATGGCTGCTAAAATGCTAATAGTTTGGAAATCTTTGTAAAAGCATTCAGAAAAGTATGACTCGGAGTGTCGAAGAAGAACTCATACACAATAGGGCAGTGGTGGTGAACCTATGGCACGGGTGCCAGAGGCAGCACTCAGGGCACTCTCTGTGGGCACCCATGCCCCGGAAAAAAAGTCTATGGTGTACCAATATGCCTTAGACTTTTCCTGCCATTCATCAGCGCAGGGCGCACTATGAACAGCAAGGACAGCACATTGAATGAAGGCAGGCATTTATAGCTAAATGATAAAGTACCTGGAAGGTATACTATATTGGACTGTCAAAGGAAACTTTCTAAGTGTTACTGTAATGATGATATACATAAGTGATTACAATATTAGAAAGGATAAGTTTATTGGGGAAAACTGTACAATTGGACGAAGGCTCTAGTACCCTGCTGGGCCACCTGGATACAAGATGAGATAGCAGTAAGTGATATCTCACTAAGGGGTACACTACCCAAAGGTAGCTGCTAAGAGCCTTTTTATAGGTTAGCAAGAGAAGCACTTTTACACCCTCTTGTGGCAAGACCACACCTGTAATTTACATATTCCTTTACATATCTGCCTTCATTTACCTTTCTGACTGACACATAACTGCATGCTGAGTATTGCAGCAATCTGACATTTCTATCTGGGTGTGTTATTTATTTTTTTGTGAAAGTCAGAAATCTGGTGCATGTCTGGACAGCCTGTCTAATGGTCCCTTTACATGGGACGATGTACAAGCAGATTCTCGGGCAGGATGCACTCATTCCCGACAATCTCGCTAGCCGAAGAGACTGGTGTATTTACATGCACCAATCACCTCCTCCAGAGTATGGAGTGAGGAGTGATCGCTAATGCCATCACTCTTCCTCATATTGTCTTGTTGTTTCCCGGCAGCAGATAGTGTTTACACAGCAGGATCTGCTACCGGGAAACAAGGATCTTTTGTGCTGCACCAAAGATACAATTACCTGATGAACGAGCGTTTTGCTGGTTCATCAGGTCATCAGTGGTGCATTTACAATGCCAGATAATTACAAACAAGCGTTAATAGCAGGGGCGTTGTTAGGTTAAAACATTCAGGACCTGGGCCCCTGATGTTTTGTCTCAGGCCTCTGAATGTACTGCCTGCCTGCTAGATACATCTGTATTGCTGTCCTAAGGACAGCAATACAATCAAATCTAATGCACTTGAAGAGCTGAAGGACCTGTGATGACATCACAGGTCATGTGAGCAGTAAAACAGGCAGTGGTTGAGAAGGACCTGCAATGATGTCACCATCGTGTGACCAGTGAAGGAGAGGCAAACAGTGAAGAGGAGAAGACCTGGGGGAAGAAGCTGTGGTGATGTCTGGTACAGGAGGACAGGTAAGTGAAGGGAGAGGCAGAGCAATGATGGGAGTTGTGATTATTTAACTGGGACTGTATGTTAGGGCTGAAGGGAGGGATGTTATTTACATGGGACTGTATGTTGGAGGTGGCTGGGGGAGGGGGTCATGTTATTTACATGGTACTGTATGTTGATGGCAGCTGTGGGAGGGAGTGATGTTATTTACATGAGGCTGAATTTTGGAGGGGGATGGGGCAGGGTGATGTTATTTACATGGGACTGTATTTTGAAGCGACTGGGGGAGGGGATAATGTTATTTACATGGGACTGTATGTCAGAGGGGCTGGGGGAGGCAGTGATATTATTCACATGGGACTGTATATTGAAGGCAGCTGGGGGAGGGAGTGATGTTATTTACATGGGACTGAATGTTGAAGGGGTGATGTTTACATGGGATTGCATGTCGGAGGCGGCTGGGGAGGGGGTAATATTATTTACATGGAACTGTAGTTTAAAGGCGGCTGGGGAGGAGGAGATGTTACTTACATGGGACTGTATTTTGGAGGGGGCTGTAGATAGAGAGGGATGTTATTTACATTGGACTGTATATTGGAGTGGGCTGGAGAGATGGTGTGATGTTATTTACATGGGACTCTATGGTGGAGTGAGGGAAATATAGTGTTATTTACATGGGACTGTATATTGGAGGGGCTGAAGGGAGGGTAGTGATGTTATTTACATGGGACTGTATTTTGGAGGGGGAAGGAAACATGTTATAGTAGGGGGCAGTATAAATACTGGCGGCACTGTAGAGGTATTATAAATCTAGGGGACATTAGGAGTCTTATTACTAGTGGGTGCTCTATAGGATAGATCTGCCTTATTTCTACTAAGAGCACTATGGAGGGCCTTATTACTACTGAGTGGTCTGCAGAGAGCTTTATAACTACTGGGGGAACAATAGGGGGCTTAGAGAATTTTCGATTTAGAGAATTGGGCCATATTCATTGGGGCTTGGGCCCCAGATCTTTTGAGACCCTACCAATGCCCCTGGTTAATAGTAACGCTGGTTAGCGATGATCTGTTCAATTGTCAGCCCGTGTAAAAGACCCTCAAGCTTACACATCTGTAGGATTAGTAAACCTGCCCCTGTGTGTTTAGCAAATTAAAGCACGCACCGATCTTACTTCCATTAAGTATTCACAGAACATATATAACACCGAACATATAGTCATAGTAAATAACTGCTTTATGGGATTAGTAGCACCATATTCAAGCAATTATTACCCAAAAAAGGTTATTTTCCCATATTTATTTTTAGAGATACATTGTAGGGCTACACCAGCCACTGATATTGCATCAACTTTGCAAATATCCTGCATTGGAGTACTGTACGGTGCAGTCAGTTCATATCTTATCGCTGGGCTATGTACTTGATGATATGGGCTATGTATATGATGATGTCATTACACTGCAATAGCCTCACAATCAGATCGAGACTGACTATATCATAAGTTACTATGATAATTGTCAGTTTGGGTCTAGGGAGGGAGTCGTCATCGGCCGGGGAAATACAGCGGTCACACATACTGTGTTTCGCGGGCTGATCATGGTTGCGTGCATGAGCCCTTAACCAGTGTCTGCGACAGGGCTCCACAGGCAGCCAGTAGAAATTCCTTTAGACTGCCATAATATTCTATTGTGGTCTATGGTACGAGCGATCAGAGGATCACATATTTAAGGCTCCCAAGAGGACTAAAGTTTACAGTAGAAACATTTAAAAAAAAAATTAAAACACAAAAATATTAAATTCAAATCACGCCCTTTCCCAATTTTACATATAAAGATATTAAACAATAAAAAAGAAACATCATTGATACTGCGGTGTCTCAAAATTTATTAAAATATGAAAATATTTTTCCTGCACAGTGAATGATGTAAAGGAAAAAAAATAAAACTGCACAATTCGCCATTTTTGCTCCCCAAAAAATTGAATCAAGATTTTTATTTTTTTTAAGTAGTAAAACATAATAAAATCTATATACATTTTGTATCACTGTAATCACAGTGACTCGCAGAATAAGGTTGTCATTTTTAGTGCACAGTGAATACCATAAAAAGAAATTCTGCCAAAACCCCCTCCACAGAATTGTGGTTTTTTTTAAACAATTTTTCAAAGCAAAATAAGGTAAATTAAATGGTGCCATTAAAAATACAACTTGTCCCACAAAAGTAAGCTCTCATATGGCTATGTCAGGCATGCTCAACCTGCGGCCCTCCAGCTGTTGTAAAACTACAATTCCCACAATGCCCTGCTGTTTGGGCATGCTGGGAGTTGTAGTTTTGCAACAGCTGGAGGGCCGCAGCTTGAGCATGCCTGGGCTATGTGAACGTGATATACTGGTATTTAAAAAGTTATTGCTCTAGGAAGTTGGGGAGGAAAGAAACAAAAAGGTAAAAATGAAAATATAACTCCAGCGGGCAGGGGGCGGACTGGCCATATAACCTAAGTAGCAGCTATTGATGATGACCACTACAGAGGGACAGCTTCAGGGGAGGAATTTTGTGCGGCACTGTGGTATTTGGGAAAGTGTTCTGTGCTGTTCTATGGTATTACTGACCCTGCCAACTTGTATTGGCCCCATCTACTTGTGTTGCCCCAACTTTTGTCAATTTGGACCCACTTACAACATCAGGGCCCATGTTATAGGTGCCCACTTTAAGTTCCCAGTCCGCCTCTGCCAGCAGGGGAAAAATTAAGGCCGGCATGTAATACGCTGGTATTAATAAATGTCCCCAATAGTTTTTTGTCTCCCCGACTATTCCCTACTTTTGGAGCATTGGCTTAGGAAATGGTACACAATTGTAGAATAGATGGAAAATTTAAAATTAGTGGCTGATTAAAGCTATAGTGAAAGCAGAACTTTAGGAGACAGGAGGAATGCCCGACAGAGATGGAGCCAGCTGATCTTTCTTACTTCCAAGCTTAATTCTGTGCACATTCCCTAGAGCCAAGGCTGATGAGAAAAGGTGCCAAGAATGAAATATACACAGTTTACAGCTTCTTTTTCTATAAAGAACATACTGTATGGAATATTAACACATGAATTTGCATCACCATAAAATTTATAAAAATGTTAATGAGTAGTATCTACCATGTATTTTACGTTGGTTAGGTTTTTATGGTGCAGCGGCCAATGAGCGCACAAATTTTAACACAATAACTCAGTTAACCCACAAATGTCGGCCGCACATGCTCGGTTTCATCTTTCGTCTGCCTCCTGAGCTGTGATAGGGAGAGCATGGACACGCCCCCTTAATTGCAGCAGAAAAGACACTCCTCCTGAGCTGTGATAGGGAGAGCATGGACACACCCCCTTAGCTACAGCAGAAAATACACTCCCCTTCAGTTTTCAGCTTGATATAAATCTGGCAGAACAACGATTGGGGAGATCTCTGGATCCATGTGAGGTACAGGGCTGGTTCTGGCTTTGTTAGAAAGACATCGTCGTACTATATGATGTTTGATTTTCATTTTTTCCATTATTCATGGGATAACCCCTTTAAAATAACAAATACAACAATGTATACAGCCTGTAATCTATGGAATAGAAGGACGCTTTTGAGCCATGCTAAAGGAATAATTACTGGGCCATCACATGTTAAGTCACCTATTGTGTTTGTATAGTGTTTATGCGGACAAAACAGTGCAAAGTCTATACACTCCATAAAATGGAATATTAGTTTGTATAGCAAGATATTTGCTCACTACTATGGGATGCCACTTCTGTTATGGACAGCAACAGCACTGCTGTAGTAGGAGGCCTTCAAGGACAAATGGGCCACTTTCAATGGCACCATCTTCAGCTCCTATAAACCATGCAAATCTTGTCTTCTGCACTTGCCATAGTCATGTATAACCTACTCAACTAAGTAGGTGTATAATGTTGACAAGAGCATCTCTGATATGAGGAGGGATCGTTCAGGTGGCACAGTTTTCTTAAATAGTCTCTCAGCTTTACTATAGAATACTACAACCATAATGAATTCATTAGTGATGTGAAATACATTTGCATGCATTAACATTTTCAATGCCATTTTCTCTGACCTTTCCTATGAACATTACATGCAATTTTCATGTAATTGTTCACAACAGAATAGATAAAATATAATTTATGACTTTTATTCCAGTAACTACTGCGAGCATACACATGTTCTCTAGCTGCTCGGTTCACCCACATGTGAGTGACAAATGAATTGGAAACAATATCTCTTCTGTGGCTATCAAAGCTTATGGACGTCAAACAGAGAGTGGGACAGACATGGGCGTCAAGCTTTACATTGCCATTGAGGTCATCGCTACTGTTTTACCATTGATATCGACCTAGTCTTGTTCTATCGAAATCAATCCAACCTCAGAATTACCCTTGGGCAACCCTTGGTGATGCCAACACAATCTAGGGCCAGCTGGATAACAATGAATTGTTTTGAGGGTGGCATCCCTGGGAAGGGAGATGTGCATATATAATGTATTGTGTATTATATAATGTTGAAGTTCAGTACTGAATGTTCGCCATCATGAAGTTAGTACACTGAATAGAGAAATGGTAATAAACAATTCAGAACAAAAGCACATTTTCCTCTTGAGAAGCAGCAATAAAGCTTTGTACTGTGTGGTGTCTGAGTAGCATTTATAGTCTATGCACATACTGTATGAATGGAAGTCAGCAAACTCTTACCTCTGACTAGCAGGGATATTCTACTGCTTTGCGGTTTTCCTTTATAGTCACATATTTTTGGAAAAGGCCATCTGTCAGCAGATTTGTACCTATTAAACTGGCTGACCTGTTACATGTGCGCTTGGCAGCTGAAGGGATCTGTGTCGGTCCCATGTTCATATGTGCCTGCATACTGAGAAAGATGATGTTTTAATATATGCAAATGAGCCTCTAGGAGCAATGGGCTCAGCTACCTCTGCAACGGCAGCATCCTTGTTGCTCTTAGAGGTTCATTTGCATATATTAAAACTTCATTTTTCTCAGCAATGCAGGCATATATAAACATAGGGCCAACACAGATCCCTTCAGCTGTCAATCACATATATAACAGCTCAGCCAGTTTCATAGGTACAAATCTGCTGACAGAAGCCCTCTTAAAGGGCTTCTCCCACAAAACATATTCTACAGTTTTGAAACCAGCACCTGGATCTGAATACTTTTGAAATTGCATGGAATTAAAATATAAAATTTAGTATAGCCAGTGTATTGCGCCACTTGCTGTTTGTTTTTTTCCTCACCTCTTTGTCCAGCACACTGAGAAGGCCACATGTGCACAAGTGTTAGGTCAGTGCCCGCCGCTGCCCTGCAACTTACCATGACACTAAGCAACCTCTGCAAGCTGCTGTCTCCATTGCTCCACTCTCTGTTCCCCTAGGGTGTGCGCTCTAGTCTCTAGTAACCAGCGAAGGTGATCTTATCTGAATACCCATGTATGTACCTTGCCTGTCCACCATATCCATTTCTGATGCCTGCATCTGCCCCTACCTTGAAACTGTGACCTGGCTTACGCACGTACTATGCCTGGCCCAACTTTGGGATTGCTATCTGGAACACGCAAGTAGTCAGCCTGCCCAGATTTTGAACTGTGTTCAGACTACGTTTTTTTTTCGCTTGGTGCTTTGCACCTGTATCTTTGACCCCAATGGTCAGCAGCCAACTACTCCCGGACTACTACAGGAGGTGGTGGCCTAGCTGATTCCCTGTGGTGAAGTCCAGATCCCTGTATAGGGGTTAAACGGTGACTACCAGGGAACTGCCAGGACAACCCCCTTAGGTTTAGCCCAAAGTTAAAACAGGGTAAATTGGCACAATGGGTCCACACTTACTGTCTGTTACAGTTTCATCCTTCACTACCTCCTGAGCTATTAAAGGGAGAGAACTACAGCAAAAAGGACATGCCCACCCCCCTCAGCTGCAGCAGAAAATATACCATCCTTGAGCTTCCAGCTTGATATAAATCTAGCAGGGCAAAGAACGGAGAGATCTCTGGATCCATGTGAGGTACAGAACTGGTTCTAGCTTTGTTGGAAAAAGACCGTCATGCACTATATGATGTCTTATTTTTACATTAGCCATGAAATAATCCCTTTAATGCCTACAAATGCACTTACATTTTATATACAGCAGTACAATCAGTTGCCACAAATTCTGACTTAACTCAAAATTATCCTGGATTTTTACATTTGAGCTGCTGCATGCTGCGGAAACCCAGCCCACCTGCTTCGACCTACAGTATGGCCACACATTTTTATGGATAACACCAAAGTAACACCTGCAAAATCAAGCAGCTATTGGCAGCCGCTGTTAAGTTACAAAATTGACTCATCAGCTAAAACATATGCCCGGGACAACTGTATCATCAGCTACCTAAAAACCTATAAATATAAATGAGAAGCAGCACTACCAGGTGGCTATGCTGCACTGGGCTCGTCTCCTGTCTCCAACAGAGTGTGTGAGGTATAAGAACTACTACTTTTCCCTTGACTTCTAAAGGTGGATTTACACAGCCCAATTTTCGGGCAGATTATCTTGAACTACTGTTCCTGTGAAGGCTCATTCCCGACAATCTGTCCATCTGAATGTGCGGCCCATCACCCAATAAACAAACGAAACGCAGGCAATTCAATCAACGTTTCTGGGTACCAGATCGTGCTGTCTAAACAGCGACCTGCTGCCCAGAAACAATGATTCTGTATGGGGATGAAGGATCACTATAGCAGTCCCTTATCCTCATACTGTGAAGGCGATCGCTGCATGTAAATGCAGAAGTATCCTTCACTGAACAAGTAGCCAAATGTCGGGAAGGAACGCTTCCATCCCAGGTGTAAAACCGCCTGAAGGTAAAAGCAACCGGGTGAAATGTGACCCCAGTTCTCCCCATAAGTAAGGGTCCTATGAAGCATCTATGGCATATCCAGTGAATATAGATGATTCCACAATAATACGTGTGTCCTAAACATACAATGATATGCTGTGGTTCCCATGCTACTTTGTGCACCAAAACAATAGCATTCCTGCGAGACTACAGAAAGTCAATGAACATGAATAAAGCTGGCCATACATATTTGATGTGTATTGCCTGAAACGACTGGGATGTGGGTTCAGCAGACCATCTGATGTGTATGGTGGTCTCCCAACGCTCTCCGGACAGCTGATGATGGAGGAGATAAGGAGGAGGCAGGTTGAATTCAATCACCTATCCTTTGTTAGTGGGGAGATAAGCAGCTGTTCTGCAGCAGCTTTCTCCCCTCTCCTCATCACTACATATGCATGCTTAGCTATGCCGAGCATGCAAATGTATGGGAGGATAGGGAGAGAAAGCTCTCAGCTAAGGCTACTTTCACACTAGCGTTGTTTTAATCCGGCGTTCAATTCCGACACCAGAACTGCCCGCCGGATCCGGAAAAACGTGTGAAAACGGATTACATTTGAATCCTGATCAGGCTTTCGATCACAATGGAAAAATGCATTGGAAAAAACGGATCCGCCATTTATGGACTTTAACTTTTTTTTCACATTTTTCGGGTTTAACATGCAAAAGCCGGATCCGTTTTGACTGAACACACGGGGCCGGATCCGGCGTTAATGCAAGTCAATGGGAAAAAAGCCTGATCAGGCGTTCAGTCAAAGTGTTCAGGCTTTTTGGCCGGAGGTAAAAATACTGCATGCTACGTTTTTCTGAAAAGCCTGATCAGTCAAAAAGACTGAACTGAAGACATCCTGATGCATCCTGAAGGACTGACTCTCCATTCAGAATGCATTAGGATAAAACTGATCAGTTCTTTTCCGGATTTGAGCCCCTAGGACGGAACTCAGCGCCGGAAAAGAAAAACGCTAGTGTGAAAGTA
Source organism: Bufo gargarizans (assembly GCF_014858855.1). Taxonomy (NCBI): domain Eukaryota; kingdom Metazoa; phylum Chordata; class Amphibia; order Anura; family Bufonidae; genus Bufo; species Bufo gargarizans. The sequence goes on from NC_058080.1 coordinate 317,701,195, forward strand.
CCCTTAACCAGTGTTCAGCCGGCTATTTCAGGTGTGGTCAGCTTAAATGAAAAGAACAAAACATCATAGGTAAAGAATCTGTGAATATGAAGTAAAACATTTATTGTGCTTCAATTTTCTTACTTGCTACTATAGTTTTCATTTACATGATCTTATTTTTTTTAATGGGAGGCAGGGGAGAAACTATATTTAAAAAAAAGGTCACAAAATGAACCTGTAGAATGTGGGCCATGTGCAATCAAGGGGATTTGGCAGGACCTTGCAGAAATGAAATACAGATGGAACTAAAAGAAAAGCTGGCAATATGTTAATACTTTAAAAAGAAAGCCATGTTGGTTCAGTTCCACAATATATGGTGGCATCAGGTATGATACCACAAATTACTGTAACAGTAAAGAGGACCTGTCACTTCTCCTGACATGCCTGTTTTACTTATTACTAGCAATCCCGATGTAATAATTCTGATGCATCTACTGTTATCATGCAATGTTGTGGCATTCCTTTATTATTCCTGCTAGAAGTTATGAATTAATTGCCAGCATTAATTGCAATGAAGGTCTATCTGCCTGTTACTAGTTGGGATTGGTCCCTGTGCAGTATCCCACATGTCAAAGCTCCTACTCCTAGGGACCCTATCCAATTGTCCTGTGAGACTATCACTCCAGAGAGATCATCAGAAATCAAGAACACTGTTTCCAAGAAGCTTCATTGTACAAAGACTGCAGAGTCATCAGAAAAATTACTGCTGCAGATGAGGGGCTACAGCTGAGACACCCATCACCTAGCTAACAACCAGGCCAAACAAACATCAAGCCTATAACTCACAGTGGACACCTATATACACAAGTGCCTGCTAGTGCCAATTAATTGCCACAAAACCAGCCACCATAACTCCTCATCTGGTGTCTGGACTTAATACTGATGGATATGCCACAAGTTATACTTTGCACTAAGTAAAGAGAGACTTCTGGCCTGATTCTTCAAACTACCTTTTTCTACTGAACCGATCCCCAGGGAGCAACGTCCTGATGGAGTACATTGTGACACACCTGATCAAGGCCACTGCCACTTTCAGCCTCTGCACCTGCTCCTCATGGGCTCGCTGCACTTGCACACTGTAACACGGGCAGCACTGATTGGATAGTGTCGACTGTGTAGAGACACTCCCCCCCAACTGGTAACATCTGAAGTACCCCACAGCTGGGGGTATATGCAGCAATACTTGTTATGTACAGCAATACCTGTTTATTATTTATCTTTATATGTAAAATTGTGAAAGGGGGTTATTTGATTTTTTCAATATTTTTTTACATAACTCTCAGCCCCCTTAGGGAGCTAGAGCCTTAGATTTCGCTGATAGCTTATCCCATAGACCATGATACAGAACTATTATGGTCTTTGAGATTATGTTGCTCTGCCTGCTGAGCCATTCCTTGTGCGTGGCTTTACAGGCAGTTTACCATGTGGTGGCTCTGATCAGAAGGCAGAGGGAGCCCCCTCTAATTAAATGACCGCATTTGGCATAATCGCTGATTCGGGTCATTGTGGCCAGGTGCTTGCTGTATTCTACAGCTGGCACTGGCTATGTATGGAGCAGGCTGAGCACAATCATGTATAGGTACGTCATTGTGGCTGAAGGGGTTAATTCCTGTACTACCCTAGACCACCAGAGAAGCAGCCATTAAATAGGTTGTCTAATTTCATGATTTTTTTTTTAAAACAGCTTACAACAGTATAAAACACTAAAAGCAGAAGTACTCACATTTCCCAATTGCTCCTGTAGTAATGCAACTGGAGTTCCCTGCTGGCATATATTTTCTTCCTGCACCAAGGATGATGTACCAACACAACATGTGACTGCTGCAACCAATCAGAGGCTGCAGCGGTTAACTTAGTGTTGTAGTCACCACTACAGCCAGTGATTGGCTGTAGTACTCTCTATGAAGGGGATTAGTAAGGAAACACTCAAGGAGTGGCACTGCTGGATGACTTGGAACAAGCTCGACTGTTCCAACTGATCAAACACTTATCTTGTGGATTGTTTATAAGTTGTTATTCTGGGACAATACTTTAATAATGTGGAATGTCATGTTTCTCAAGATGTTGTGCCTCTGCTCAACAGGCAAAAACTCTAGTGTTGGGCAAGCATGCTCGGCCGAACACTAATTTTACTCGAGCATCGCGATGTTCAGCCGAATACAGCGTGTGCTCGAGTGCGATGCTTGATTCTCCTCCCCGCACATTTGTTGGCTGCTATGCAGCCAATAAATGTGCAGATAAGTACTGCCATAGCCATGTTGGCTACTGGCATTACAGTGATTGGCTGGCCGGAACGTGTCATCGGGTGCTATATAGCACCTGATAACACGTGTTTAGGTCAGTCTTAGTCAGGGAGAGCTGGAGAGCAGAAGGAAGAGATAGTGTAGGGAGTGAAATAGGAATATTTTAACTTTTATACTTGCTATAGACCCAAAAGTCCTTTTAAGGACTATTGTTGTGCGTGGCAGCAATATATATTTTTAGCGCAACCTGCGCTAAATTGCTAAAACTTGTTAAGAGACCCAAAAGTCCTTTTAAGGATTATAGTTGTATCTGGCAGCAACATATATTTTTAGCGCAACCTGCGCTAAATAGCTTTCGAATGTTTGGCCGCTGCAGACAGTTATCTGCACTACATCTCCTGTCTAATGTGTACACAGCCTAAAAATATCTGTGACATCCAGTGTACTTTTTCCGTAGACAGTGTCCGCTGCGGACAGTTACATTACCTGAGCTACATCTCCAACATAACGTTAGCCCATCCGAAATATCAGTGACATTCAGTGTAATTTTTTTTTCGCCGCTGGTGACAGCGACATTATCTGCGCTACATCTCCTGTGTAACATGTGCACAGCCTAAAAATATCTGTGACATCCAGTGTACTTTTTCTGTAGACAATGTCTGCTGCGGACAGTTACATTACCTACGCTACATTTCCTGTATAACGTTTGTGTATCCGAAATTTCTGTGACATTCAGTCTAATTTTTTCACTGCTGGTGGCAAAGACATTACCTGTGCTACATCTCCTGTATAACATTTGCCCATCCTAAATATCAGTGACATTAATTCAGTGTAATTTTTTATTAGGCACTGGTAACAGCAACATTACTTGCGCTATACCTCCTGTATAACGTTTGTGCATCCTAAATATATCAGTGACATGCATTCAGTGTAATTTTTTATTAGGCGGTGGTGACAGCGACATTACTTGCGCTATACCTCCTATTTAACGTGTGTACGCATCCTAAAAATATCGGTGACATTCTGTGTACCTTATTTGCGCATATATTTACAAAACCTGCGCTACTGTACGTGTGAAATACTTGCAAGCATATATATCATTTAATATGTGCAAGGCGAGCAGTAAGGGACGGGGAAGTGGCCGTCGGTTAAGCACCACCCTGTATTCCACAAAGTATAGTCTCAGTAGCCAAGAGTCTGTTCAACAGAATCCTCACCCTGATACTCCTTCCACCCACCAAACAAGTGATCCCACACTCGGATATTCTAAGGAGCTGTTTTCATCACCATTCCTTAATTTGGGCCATGAGGAGATCTTGTGCCCCGATTCCCAAACTCTGGAGCATCCACAGTCAGAAGAAGATGACGGTAGGGAACGGCAATTAGTGTTTCACGAGGTGGATGATGATGATGAGACACAGTTGCCAATAAGTCAACCGCTGGACGATGAAGTCACTGACCCGTAATTACCGTAAAAGGATGAATTGCTCCTTCCAACCAATGCCGACATTCTTCGAACGCCAACTTAATGGCCAGCAATTCCCTATTCCCCACATCATAATTCCTTTCAGCAGTCAAACGTTTTTTAGAGAAAAATGCACATGCGCGCCATTTACTGGGTGAAGGACCCTGCGACAATATTGCTTCTACCCCAACCTCTGACGCGTCAACCTCAACAATAAATGGCTGAGACACGTCCGGTTGCACCAGAATAGGGGCCGAAGCAAAACATCACAGCAGAAAAGGCCTGTAATGCTGCATCAGACCAGATAGAAATATCAGCACTCTTCCTAGTCATGTCTGTTAAAGGTTTAACCACCGATGAATAGTTCAAGATAAATTTACGGTAGTAGTTGGTAAACCCCAAAAACAGCATAAACGCTTTCAGTCCAACACAGCACGGACCTTCTCGGGATCCATATGAAAACCGGAGGATGAGAGCAGGTAACCCAGAAATTGCACTTCCTGTACAGCAATTACACACTTTTCCATCTTAGCATACAACTTATTCTCTCTTAGGATCTGTAACACCTGTTTCACATGATCCTGATGAGTCTCCATATTAGGCAAATAAATTAGTATGTCATCAAGGTATACAACGACAAACCTCCCCACCAGATGATGAAAGAGGTCATTGACAGTGTTGAAAAACCGCAGGAGCATTGGTTAACCCAAAGGGCATGACCAGGTTTTCAAAATGACCCTCAGGGGTATTAAATGCGGTCTTCCACTCATCCCTCTCCTTGATCCTTACCAGATTATATGCCCCCCTCAGATCCAATTTAGAGAACACCTTGGCACCAACAATCTGACTAAACAAATCCGGAATCAAAGGAAGGGGGTAAGGATCACGGACGGTAATACGATTGAGCTCACAGAAGTCCAGACATGGTCTCAGGGTACAAAGAAAAATCCAGCAGCCACTGGGGACTTGGATGGTCTAATATGTCCCTTTGCCAAACTCTCGGTGATATACTCTCGCATAGCCTTTCTTTCGGGTTCCGAAAGATTATACAACCGAGATTTGGGCAATTTAGCTCCGGGAAAAAGATTGACGGGACAGTCATACTCCCGATGCGGAGGCAACTCCTGATTACCACTCTCAGAAAACACATCAGAAAATTCAGAAATGAACGAGGGTACAGTTTTAGTGGTAACCATAGAGAACGATGCATTAAGACACTTGTCCATGCAAAAATCACTCCACTCAAGAATCTGTCTCGCTTGCCAATCGATGTTAGGGTTATATTTGCTTAACCATGGTAAGCCCAACACCAACGGAGCAAGCAGACCCTCCAACACATAACAGGAGATAGATTCCTGATGCAAATCACCCACTCTTAAATGAATGTCATTCACTACCTGCGACAGGCATTTTGGGGCGAGAGGTGCTGAGTCAATTGCAAAGACAGAATACTATTCTCTAATGCATTAGTAGTCAACCCGTGAATGCGTACAAACTGTCCATCAATCAAGGTAACTCCTGCCCCACTGTCGATAAAAGCTTCGATTTTTACAGTTTTGGACTCTAGCGCCACCTCGGCTGACAGGAGAAAACGGGTACTACCAGTAAAAGACAAAAGTAGGTTTTCTTGCTGCCCACCCACACTACCAATAGTAATTTGGGGATTAAACTTTTTTTTTCCTTTGGTTTACACCTTGATGCTGTAAGTACGGACAAATATTCACAAAATGTCCCTTCTTGCCACAACAAAAGCAGACTCCTTTCACATGACCCAAGCTTTTGCCAGTAGTTACAGGAGTAGCTCCTCCTAACTGCATAAGCTCATCACAAGGCACAACCACCCGAGTCTCTCCACCATAAGTGTCAAAGGAAGCAGTACCCTTATTGGACAGTACGTTCTGAAGGTAAGGACCCCTAGATCTCTCCCTCAGGCGTCTATCAAGACGTACAGCAAGGGACATAGCTGCTTCCAATGACTCAGGATTTTCATGAAAAGCCAATGCGTCCTGCAGTCTCTCAGAGAGACCCTGGCAGAATTGGCTACGGAGAGCAGAATCGTTTCACTCTGTATCCGTAGCCCATCTCCTAAATTCAGAGCAAAAGGTCTCCGCAGAACATTCTCCCTGCCGCAAACCCCGTAATTTGGTCTCGGCCTGAGAGATCCGATCTGGGTCATCATAGATAAGACCGAAGGCTCTAAAGAATTCATCTACCGACTGGAGGGACAGTGATCCGGTCGGCAGAGAAAAAGCCCATAATTGGGCGTCCTCTTTAAGTAATGAAATAATCATACCCACAAGTTGACACTCATCACCAGAAGAGTATGGATGAAACCTAAAGTATAATTTACATGACTCCCTGAACCGGATGAAATTGTCACTACCCCCGGAAAACCTCTCAGAGAGAGCTACCTTCGGTTCAGGGCAGGCCTGGAACCCACCACCAGAACCAGCAGCCTGTGGGCTCTGAATCTGCAAAACCATTGCACGAGTTCTGCTACCTCCAAAATCAGATTCTGCATCTGTTCGATCAGTGCAGTCATAGCATCCATAGCTGTACAGATCAGAACAAAAAATGGCGGTATGGGCTCTGGATAATGTCACGGATGTAGTAGGGGAGAACACCAAAAGACAACAAGACGGAAGGGAAAAGACACTAGGCCTCAGCGCTAGGGAAGGAAAAGGGTCACCACCTATGAAACCCTGCTCCTGGCCCTAACTCCTATCCGTATGGGCACCTCTCGATGGTAGAGATGCCCATACACAGGAACTTAGAAAACCCTGGTGGCCCTCAGATGCCATAGACTTAATGACAGGGCAGAGACAACCCGCTCCTTCCCTGGTGAAGGAACCAGCTGAACTCACTGAGGCCTAGTAAACAACGGGGGGGGGGGGGGGGGGGAGAATACAAAACAGAACAAGCGGAACACTTAACTTCTAAGGATAATGGATGATCAGGACTTTAACTAGAACCAGACTCCAGCTCTTCCAACACCAAATGAAGCTATCCAGAACAAGGAGTGATGGGTCAAGTCAAACTAAATAGGGGGAGGCAAAGGTCACATGATCCACACCTGAATAGGAGGTGTGGACATACAAGCAACACACAGACAAAGTGAAACCAAAAGATGCTGTCAGATCACTAATGAGCAGATAATCTTTCAGACCTTCTTAAACCTGTCACCGGTGTGACATTAGGCTTGTGAACACTGAGGCTTTCCACAGCCTGATGGCGGCGGCTGTCCCGCGGTACTCTGTTCCCAGCCTTACACCTGTTTTTCATGGTGTGCAGTCCCAGCCTTACACTAGCATGTGTCCCATAACATCACCTGTGCCCTGACCAACGCAATTATTGGGAAGGTCCACTTAACGACTGACACATGAACAAGTGCTTTTGGCCAGGGACGCTACATTTCCCTGACGGCACACCGGGTGAACATTGTGTAGGCCAGGAGCGAGTAGTACCCTGGGATGCAACAGGTGCTACCAACGTCAACAATTGCGGGCGCTACTTCTGTCAGGGTTTTCGCCGCCACCTACGTTAGTGGCTGCAACCCCCTTCTCCTCCTCTGCCTCCTCCTCCACTTCCACCTCTGAATTGTCATCTTGCAGCACCAGTCAGCCACCAGTCAGTCGCTGGAAGCAATGTAGCACTGCAGTGGGGAAGCAGCAACAGGCCGTGCTTAAACTGATCTGCTTAGGTGACAAACAACACACCGCCGCAAAGCTGTGGCAGGGGATAAGGGACCAGACTGAGCTGTGGCTCTCGCCACTCAACCTACAACCAGGCATGGTTGTGTTCTGATACTGGCCGTAACTTGGTGGCGGCTTTGGAGCTCGGCAAGCTCACACACATACCATGCCTAGCCACGTGTTCAACCTAGTGGTTCAGCCGTTTCTCAAAACCTACCCCAATTTGCCTGAGCTACTAGTGAAGGTGCGCCACGTGTATGCCCATTTCCGCAAGTCATCGATGGCTTCCGCCAGTGCTGCAGCAGTGCTTGCAATTGCCAGCTCACCGACTGTTGTGCAATGTGAGCACACGCTGGAACTCGACGTTCCACATGTAGGCCAGGATTTGTGAGCAGCAGAGGGCAGTAGTGAAATACCAGCTGCAACATAGTCGTTGCCTTTCCAGTCAGCTTCCGCTCTTTACAAGCGACGAGTGGGCATTAATGTCTGACATCTGTGAGGTTTTACGCAACTTTGAGGAATCAACACAGATGGTGAGCGGTGATAACGCTATTATCAGCGTAACCATCCCACTTCTATGTCTACTCAAACACTTACTGCTCACAATTAAGGTGAACACTTTGCATGTGGAAGAGCTGGAAATGGGGGAAGAAAGTACACAGGGTGATAGCCAGGCCACCCTTAGTTCATCTTCTCAGCGCGAATTGGATGATGATGAGGAGGAGCAGGAGACAATTGCCTCCGCTACAGAGGGTAGTACCCATGTAAGTTTTATTCCATCTATTCAGCGTGGATGGGTAGAAGAGGAGGAAGAGGATGAGGAGATTGAGAGTCATCCTCCTGATGAGGACAGCAAAGTCTTATCTGTTGGGACTCTGGCACACATGGCTGACTTTATGTTAGGCTGCCTTTCTTGTGACCCTCGCGTTGTACGCATTTTAGCCAACACGGATTACTGGTTGTTCACCCTTCTCGACCCCTGCTACAAAGAGAACTTCTCATCTCTCATTCCTGTGGTGGAGAGGATGAGCAAAATGGTGCAATACCAGAAGTTTCTTGTGGAAAAATTACTCGCTGGCTGCAGGAACGTAGTTCCTTGGCCAACTGAGGTGGGGAGATGAGGGGAACACACAGCAGTTCCAACAGAGGCAGATCAACACTTTCCAAGGCATGGGACAGTTTTATGACACCCCGTCAGCACCCTCAACCTGATGCACGGCCTAGAGTCATAAGGAGGGAAAATTTTTGGAAGATGGTGAAGGAGTACGTAGCAGACAGTGTCAGCGCCCTCAGTGATCCCTGTGTGCCTTACAACTATTGGGTGTCCAAGCTGGACACGTGGCACGAACTGGCGCTCTACGCCTTGGAGGTTCTGACCTGCCCCGCTGCCAGCGTTTTGTTAGAGCGTGTATTTAGTGCTGCTGGGGGCATAGTAACTGATAAGTGCACCCGCCCGCCAACTGAAAATGCTGACCGGTTGACTCTTATAAAAATGAACAAGGCCTGGATTGCCCCTGACTTCTCTACTCCACCAGAGGAAAGCGGCTGAACATAAAGGCACTCTAATTCATAAAGGCACTGTATTCCCATGCACCCCTTCCACCACTAAAAAGGGTATATGGTTCAATCTCCCTTTTGTCGTCCTCTTCCTCCATCATATCAACATGCTTATTAGGCTGCCCTAGCTCCTAATGTTTTAGAGGGTCAGCACAGCAGCGGGCCCTCACCCATGTTTTAGAGGGTCACCAGCAGGCCCTCACCCATAATGTTTTAGAGGATCAGCTCAGCAGCAGACCCTCACCCCTAAATTTTTAGATGGTCAACTCGGCAGCAGGCCCTCGCCCACAATTTTTTTTAGATGGTCAGCTCGGTAGCAGACCCTCGCTACAATTTTTTTTTAGATGGTCAGCTCTGCAGCAGGCCCTTACCGGTAAGGTTTTAGATGGTCAGCTCAGCAGCAGACCCCCACTCCTAATGTTTTAGATGGTCAGATCAGCAGCAGGCCCTCGCCCATAATGTTTTAGAGGTTCACCAGCAGGCCCTTGCTCCTAATGTTTTTGAGGGTCACCAGCAGGCCATCAATCATTATGTTTATGATGCCCTCTTTTATGTGTAATAAAGGGTGTATTGGAGTTACGGTTCCTTTTCCCTTAGTGGCTTTATGAGTGTAGGAGTCCCACTACCTGAACAATTGTACCACAATGTGAATGAGGCCCTCCTTTATGTGATATACAGGTTGTATCGGAGTGCCTCTTCCTTGAAATTTTTGGCAGCACTTGCCTTTTATATACAATTAAATGAATGTTTCCTAACAATTTTTCCTCTAAAATCAATTTTATCTTCGGTTTGGTGCGTATTATTGTCAGTCTATAAAAGTGGCATACTACTCAGACAACATAGTTTCCAGCAGCGACCTCGGGGTCCAAGATACATCCAAACGTCCTCCTCATGCTGTACCATTTCACCGGTGTTTCTATCAATTTCTGACCTTTTAATATGAACCAGACACCTGGTGCCTGGTTTAATGCTCGGGTTCTCCCATTGACTTCCATTGTGCTTGGGTGCCCGGTAGAGGTTTTCTACTCGAGCACCCGAGCACTTTGGTGCTCGACCAAACTTTATTAAACTCATTTAAGCTGCTGAAAGAAGGCCAATCAAATTGCATTGAACTGCTCATAGACTATTCAAACATGAAAAGCAAAACCTCCAAATTAACTATGCCCAAAATCTGCAGAAAGTCAACTTCTCCAAACAATTGTGCCACAGACTGTGCTGTGGACAGTAAAAGTTCAGTTCAGATCGTTTTGTTTTTCATCATTTCAAGACCAGGCCCACATTTACTCTGCCCACCCCCTTCCTCCTGACCAAGCACATGGTCTGTTTTTTTTTTTTTGCTTTGTTTTTAGTATTTACATCTCTGAAAGCCATAACTTTTTATTCCTGTTGGGCTTTATTTTTGACATATTTATTTATTAATTTTTGGATATATATTTTTTTATAGCCATAAAAATGTAAAAAAAAAAAGGGAAATAACACTGTCACATGGTTTTATTATTATGTTAATAGCACAACGTGCAACTAAAACATTTTTTTTTAATTATGCCCAACTTCCATAATGGTCATTTTGAAATATGGGATGTATGGGTTGTTGTCACTAAGGACAGGACTAGAAGCTGTGTAGTGGCTGTTTTTATTTATTTTATCATTATTTTTTTATTTGACACTTTCTGCCCCATAAGGTCAAGCAAGACCTTTGGGGGACATTTAGCATACATTTTTTTTTTGCTGATTTCTCCTGTAACTTAGGCTGACAAATTAGCCCCAGTTACAGAGGGAATACAGCAACCAGAGAGCATGTATATTGCCGTACAACCTCACTGCAGAGCTGATCTAGGTCTGTTATGCTCACACAGATACCCGGCCCCAGCGATCACATGACTTCTGGGATCGAAATAGAAAGGGGCTTTGCGGCTAACTGAACTCTATAAACAACGCTCATCAAATGATCTGAAGTTAAACAACCTGTTTAAAGGTGGATTTAGACGCACAAATTATCGTCCAGATTATCGGGAAAGAAGGTTCCTGTCAATGGTCATTCCCGATCATTTGGCTGTCTAAATGTGCCTCGATTCGTTCATCGAGTGATCCTGTCGCTGGTGCAGGCACCACCAATCATGGCTTCTGAGCTCTATACCAATCCCCCGTCTTCTGCAGAAGTCTCCTTCACTGAACGAGCAGCTGACTGTCGGGAAGGAACACTTCCTTCCCGACAATCGGCCACTCAGTTGGCCCATCTAAATCCACCTTAAGACTGAACTCTTCAACTACAGATATCAAAACAAAAAAACGTTTTGAGAAAAAAAAGGAGATGAATCTTGACAAAATCACACCTTGCCAACTTAAAAATAAGGAAGGTTGATTATTCCTGGGAAGCTAACTCACTTTTTCCAAATGGACTGGGCTGGGTTGGAAGTAGATAGATAGATAGATAGATGACAATGTTTCTTTGAGGCATAGGAAAAGCTTTATAGGGGTTGTCTGGGTTTCTTACCTGCACGCTGTCTCCCTTCTAGTGATGGTGCAGTGTAATTACAGCTTCATCACCCTTTTAATTAAATGGAATGATCAGATGTAATTACTCTGCACTGCTGTTACTAATGGGAGGATGTGGGTAAATATTGAAGTGGACACAGCCCTCTCATGAGTGCCGTGGTACCTTCAAACATCTGATCAGTCGGACCCCTGCAGATCTGATATTGATGACCTATCCCAAATATAGGTCATCAATATCTGTAGCCTAGATAACCCCTTTAAGCCACTCACGCGGTCAGTAAACCAAAACCAGGGAGTGAGACCTAGTATAATGTAAAGATCTGTTCCTCTTCTGTGTTCTGTACTCACTCCTGGTTTTAGTTTAGTGGAATAAGTGGTCTTATTCAGATATTACTCAACAGAATACGGAACAAGATAAGACAATATTACCATGTAAACACATGGCATTTGAATGGCCAAAAGAATTGGAAAGTGACCCCCCTGTATAAGTGTGTGAGTTTTTGATCTGTGTCATTCCTTCCTGGAGTTGATGGCGACGTCTGCCAGAACTTTATCTTACACAGCAGCTGGTACTGCATCTCCATGATCACAAATGTTGTGTTAGTCTTTCGTGTTATTGTTTTTCTTTTATTATAGTCATTTCTATCGTCAGTGTGCCAGATGACTATTAAAACTCTCACAGTCCATTTTTGTCATAATTGGTCAACATATTTCCTTTCCGTGGTGAAAATTCCATCATTACTCCAAACGTGACAACAGTTTGAAATGCCATGTCAAGTTTTGTTTCAAATTTTTATTTATTTTTTTATGAATAAAGCACAAGTTTAAAATAAATGAGGGTGGTCCGTTTATCCTTTGTGGTTATGTGGCAGATACAGAGAAGAGTACATTCTACTAAATTGCAATAGTCAGATTGTACATACCTTATCTATTGCTAGCATGATGTTAAAAATATGCTTAGCATTTTATATATACCACTATAATAGTCTGTCCACAATTCTGATGTCATGTAAGTTTTACAAATAACTACATGGTAACTGGAGAGCTGCCTTATCCTTTTGGAGCAGATAGTAAACTATACAAGCTGACTGATAAGGGACTTAGGAGCATTTAAGATAAGATAAACAAAGAATGAGCAGGACTCCTTGGGCCCAGTATATAGCACAGAAACAACACAACAAAACTGGTACAATTTAAACAGGGGCGTAGCTAAAGGCTCATGGGTCCTGGTGCAAGAGTTCATCTTGGGCCCCCCTTCCTCAGTGCTTTTTTGGCCAGGGGCAGGGGAGCACATTGCCTTCATGCTGCCTGAGGCAAAGATTGAAATGACCCCCCCCCCCCTTCCAAGCCAAATTCTTGACCTAATCCCTCCCCCCTAACCAGAGGTGTAACTTGACCAGTATGGCTTTCTATAATACTGGTGTCTTCTTATGTAGCACAAGGGTCTTTGGGCCCCCCTCAAGATCCTGGACCCCCTATAGCTATGCCCTTGAAATTACAGCAGGAGTAGCTCCAAAATAAAGCTAGATATACATTTTAGATGGCAGTGAGGTGATTTCTCATTTGGCCGATAGGTATTCCTCCCGACCCGATCATAGGGGAGGGAAGTAAGCCACTGCTAGACACTCCTGTGGTTGCAGCTTATCTCCTTGATGAAGAAAAGGATGGTACATGTTGAAATCAACTCAGTGCTTATTTCCACCCAACATCTGACATCTAGAGAAAGTGAGGACACCCCATACATACATGTTCGATGCTTGGCCGGTCCCATTAGCAGGTTTGGCTGAATTTAATGTAATGTGTTGGTTACCCCGTCTGTTTGCCTGAAAATTATTTCACTGACATAAATGAATTTTGATCAGGTTAGCTGAACATCCAGCATAATGATGACTGCTACTGGCTTATGTGCACAGTCACAATAAAGGTAGCCAGAAATATTAGATGACAGGACAAGCTGTTGCCATTAATACACTAGGCAAAGGTTGTGTCATATACAGTAGTGCCTACACAATCAACCAGCCAGTATACGGGACATATGAAGCACTGCATCCCTTATACATTAGTGACAACTATCACTGGGACAGCAAAATAAAAATGTTATCGGATAACTCTCCTCAGTTCCTATAGCACCATCTGGGAATTTATATTTGGTTGCTGGCTGATCCAGATGATCAGCTCCAAGCCTCCAACAGACCGATGACTTTTTACTACAGTTGGATCGCCATTCAATAATAGTTTGCCATAAACGGAAATTGTCATCATGTAGTCATGATCATTTTGAATTCCTGCCAAAACCTAGCTCAGTAGTTATAGTATATATAGTCATAAAATATCCGTATTAGCGGATAAGCTCTGAACAGCAGAACAGACTGTCCTAAATATCCCATGCCTGCTCCGTGGTTTTATGTCAATAGCATATTAAAGGGTTTTCCCAATGACTTAGGTATTGTTGGACTATCCTCATCAATATCACAATGGTGGGGGTACAACACCCCCACTGATCAGCAGTTTTGGGTAGCTTCTGGAAACTATACAGCAGACTGGAGGCACAGTCCACGTGAAGGGCTGAAACTCAGCTCCCATTCATTTGAATAGTTGCTGAGCAGCAGTATCCCAGCTCCTCCACAACACAATGGCCAGAACCCTGTGCTCCCAACTCCTTCCACTGTATAGTTTTTGGGGTTGGGTGCCGGATCCCCACCAATCTAAGTCCTATAAAACCCTTCACAAAATAAGGGCTTTTGTAAATAACAGCGTGTATTTGACTATAGAGTTTGCAGGTGAGAGTAAGTTGCTTCCACACTCTAAAAATATCTATGAAGCAATAACTATCCATGTCATTTTATGCCATGTTCTGTTAAAGCTCAAACATAAAACTTTAGTAACCACCTTTTCTGTGCAAAAAGTAATTGTATCTTTGTAATACTGCAAGGGCCACAAGCTCTTCATTTTCCTTTCTACGTCCCCATTGACTGGCCTGGAATATCTATGCTCTCAATGACCAAACATCTTCCCATGATAATGCATCAACAGTTTGGTTTGAAACGTTTCTACTAAATTGTTTCAGGAAACAGATGCAACTTCTGCTTCGGTGTCATCTTCAGGAGTATCTGGGTTGCGTCTGCCGTCTGTGACTGTTGGTATGCCTTTACTATACACAATAGTACATGTTACAACAACTTAAATGCAACATACACAAAGGAAACAAATAATGCAGGCAGTGACATGTCTTAAGGGTCAGGACCTCATTTCAAGCATTCTTGTGGCAGGGACATATCCAAAGGCACTCTTCCTAGCACTGACATTCACAGCAAACGGTTCGACATAAAATTTCTGTCACTGCACAACAGCCTGATAGAGATACATTACTGTGAGTTCAATATTTCCAGTGCAAAATGGGTAAATATTGTCAATTAAAATATCTGATTCATTATTAGTATTAATAACTAAGAGACAAAGTAAAAGCCACCAGACCGTTCACAAACTAAAGCCATCTACTATGGAAAAACATGATACATATATATTTCATTCTCAAGTTGGTAAAGCTTACGTATATGCACATTTACTGCCTACTGAGAGTTTCTACTGTACTGTATGCTATGTATCTGGGTAATTCATTAGAGTATGCAGATTACAATTTAAGGAATCGGAGTCATTACAATCCCAAATATGATGGAGAGATGGCGGCTCAGTGGTCAGCACTGGTGCCTTGCAGTCTGGGGTCCTAGGTTTGAAAATAACCAAGGACAACATCTGCATGGAGTTTGTATGTTCTCCCCGTGTTTGTGTGCGTTTCCTCCCGCACTCCAAAGACATACTGATGGGGACCTTAGATTGTGAGCCCCATTGCGGACAGCCTGATGCTAATGTCTGTAAAGTGCTGGGTAATATGTCAGCGATATAGAAGTGAGTAAAATAAATAAAATGAAAACCTATGGATGAATGCTCCATCAAATGCCTTATACTGGATAGTTACTGTGGAGGTATTGACTCAGTGCTTCTAGGGAGTAAACAGAGTTTCATACACGGCACACAATACTGACCGATAGGGACCATAATACAGTGTATAAGATGGTTGTGTACAGTATTGAAGTATGCAATGCATTCAGACATATCCTTCTAACTAGAGCTGCTTCTTCTACCTATACTCCTTATGTTCTTCAAACACCAGCAAAATAAAGAATCTCATTACAAAGAGAAGATAGGCTGTGCATCATACAGTATATAATTTCATCTTGGACGACCTACCATATACAAGAGTGCCTTCGTATTGGGAACCGGGTATATGATAGCATTCTCCGTTAGATTCTTGTACACTTTGGGACAGGGTGAAGAAGGTGTGCACTGGAATGTGCTACAGATAATCCATGAAGTATCCCATGAGTAGTAATCCAGAGCAGCAAATATCCACACGCTTATCTGAGAATCCAATATTGCTCCTTTGTGTGTCACACAATATGACTACATAGGTGGAAAGCAATCTGATTTTGAAATATTCTTATTTCCAGAAGTTTTAGAAACCATAGTAATCACTGTAGAGGAAGCTGATATAAAATTAAAGTGGAAGTCATTATTTCCACCATATCCTAACATTATTTTTCTGTGTAGTGCCCCAGGAAAGAATTTGGTTTGTTTTAAAATGCTGTAGGAAGTCTCTTCCAGTTCCTGTCCAGAACATGTGCGCTGCTCTCCATCAGTGGCGCTTTAAAGTGTTGCTTTGTTTTCATTCTCAAATCAGAGACTGGTACAATGCACTTTCTGTGTCTGCTGCCTGGGACTGTCCAAGTCACTCTCCTCCCTCTACACACCCACGGGGTGAATGCAAGTGCCCTCCCTTTACTCTGTCTCTCCCCCTCTTCTTGTCCTGTGTGGAGTGTCTTGATTGCTCTGCTAAAACCTGACACCATGTAGAAAGACGAAAGAAAACTTCCTTTCCTGTAGCTTTTCCATTGTTTCTGGATCCCTTAAAAGCAAACAGCACTAAAACCCTGCCCCAGCCCTGACAACAGAGCCACCACTTACATGGACTAGCATCTCAGTTGATTCTTAAGACTAATATTATATTCTCCTATTTTCTTTACAGAATGTGTTTTTCATTTTCTCCTGATTCTTATCATCGTCCTGTGGTCTACCTTACTTGGTCATCATCGCTTGCTAAGGAGTGAGCCTTCTTTTGCTATCAGATGAGGAAGCGTTCACACTCTTCTTTCACTTCCACTATGTATTTCTCACGTGTTACTTAAATCCTAACTAGCACACACTATATCTGAATTATTTCACAAGAGTACAACTAGGCTCAGATGCAGTATTCGCACTGTATTTTTATCCGTTAAGCTTTGAGTAGACCTTTAGTTGCACAAGGCACAAGTGGCATGAGGCATCGTCCAGAGCAGTGTTCCTCAACTCCAGTCCTCAGGGCCCACCTGTCAGTTATTTTTTAGGATCTCCTTAGTATTGAGCAAGTGATATAATTATTATCACTGTCAATGCATCAGGACTTACCATAGGTATTCATTCTGTAGGATATTCTCAAATCATGACCACCAGGTGGTCCTGAGGACTGGAGTTGAGAAACACTGGCCTAGAGCAGGGGTGCACAAGAGTGGTTCACAGGCGGCTCTTGATGCCTTTCTGTGTGTCCCCCAACCATCTGGTCACAGACATGCTTGTCTCTGTTTGGTGGCTACTCAATGCTCAGAGATGACAGCAGTGGCACAAAGCACGGAACCAGTAATATGCAAGTATTAATAGTGCACTGCGTAGCCATCCTTGGAATATATTGGCAGAATCTCTTGAAGTTTGTCCCACTCCAGAAAGGACTAGATATTTGAGGATCCATGCATGCCCTCCTCTACAGTGAGAATGAGTGAAGATAGGTGGGAGCCCAGGAATTAGAACAGTCACCTATTAGACATGTATGGTGCATATTTTCGATATGTCATGAATGTCTTAGATGGCAATATCCCCTTAAGTTTTACTGCGGCCCTTGTGGTTGGCTAAGGCTACTTTCACACTTGCGTTTTTACTGGATCCGGCAGGGTTCAGCAAAAACGCTTCCGTTACTAATAATACAACCATCTGCATCTGTTATGAACGGATCCGGTTGTATTATCTGTAACATTGCCAAGACGGATCCGTCATGAACTCCATTGAAAGTCAATGGAGGACGGATCCGTTTTCTATTGTAGCAGATTGTGTTAGAGAAAACGGATCCGTCCCCATTGATTTGCATTGGGGTTCATGCTGGATCCATCTTGCTCCGCATCCCAGGACGGAAAGCAAACTACAACATGTTGCGGTTTGCTCTCCGGTATGGGAACAGAATGCATTTTGGAACATTCCGTTCTGTTCAGTTCAGTTTTTTCCCCATTGACAATGAATGGGGACAAAACTGAAGCGTTTTTTTTTTTTTTCGGGTATTGAGACCTATGACGGATCTCAATACCGGAAAACTAAAACGCTAGTGTGAAAGTAGCCTTAATCTGATAATGTGGCCCTCAACCCAGAAAAGGTTGTGCATGCGTGGTTTAGAGTAATATCACATTTATTTAAAACCAATAAATACTGGACTGTTAAAAGCTATTGTTTCTTCCTTCTGTAACATAATCAAAGAACAAATAATACACAATTCATTTAGTTTAGGCCAAGATAATGACCTTTACATTTCTAACCCTTAAGCCTCATGCACTCGGCCGTTGTTTGGGTCCGCATCCGAGCCGCCGTTTTGGCGGCTCGGGTGCGGACCCATTCATTTCAAAGGAGCCGCAAAAGATGCGGACAGCACTCCGTGTGCTGTCCGCATCTGTGGCTCCTTTCCGCGGCCCCGCAAAAAAATATAACATGTCCTATTTTTGTCCGCGATTTGTCCGAGAATGGCTGCATGATTATGTATCAGCAGTGAAGAGCAATGACTCACTCTACAAGTTTATATGACTCAGAAAGTGCTGTATTTTGAGGCAACTACGTAAGATAATCACCTGTCTCAGAACACTTGAAATGTTATTTCCTCTGAGATAATTCCTACTGGCACAGGAAGCAGTTACACAGTTAGGACAGCTGAAAAAACGAGTCCATCAGGTTCAACCAAAGAATGAATAGGAAAGGACATGGAAGAAGGGAAGTTTAAAACTTTTCTCCCTCTTCATCCAAAGGAAGGTAAAAAAAAATTGTAATGCATGAACCAGGTTCTGGATCCCAGGTGGTGATCAGACCACATCAACATTCAGAACAACAATTCTATACATTTCCATTAACATCAAAGGGGTTTTCTGTCGATTGGCTATTTGAGAAGGCAGTAGCGCCACGGCATTCTCTCAGGTTTTCCTAGGCAGAGTAACAACACGTTCATGTGGCATAGGAGCAGCTCAGCCCCATTCAAGTGATACCAAGCACAGCCGCTACACAACGTATGGCACTGTCCTTGTTGAGCTGAAAGAAGACCGCGGCACTAACAGGAGAACCAGCGCCTTCTCAAACAGCGGATCGGACCATCTATATAAAAATCTCAGAAAACCCTTTTAATATTAGTCTGTTACTACAATTAACTACTGTGACCATGTCCTGAGGTAGACTATTCCACAGAGTCACAGCTCTTACAGTGCCGTCAGTATTCACCCCCTTGGAGCTTTTCCTTTTTTGTTGCATTACAACCTGGAATTAAAATGGATTTTTGGGGCTTTGTACTATTTGATTTACACAACATGGCTATCAATTTGAAGGTGCAAAATATGTTTTAGGGCTGTTTCACACGAGCGGATGCCGTGCGTGACATCCGCTGCGTGAATGATAGCCAAGACCCGATGCAGACAGCAGAGACACGGAGCAGTAACATGACTGATAATGCTCCGTGCCTCTCTGAGATCTTTTTACTACAAAATCACAATGACAACTTTATCTCACTGTGATTTTGTAGTAAAGAGATCACAGAGAGGCACGGAGCATTATCAGTCATGTTAATGCTCCGTGTCTCTGCTGTCCGCATCCGGTCTTGGCTGTAATTCACGGAGCGGATGTCACGCACGGCATCCGCTCGTGTGAAACAGCCCTTACTGTGACATGAACAGACAAAAAAAAATGGAGAACTTTAATGTGTTACACAGCATGGATCCACTTTTTGCTGTAATGCAAGTCTCTTGGGGTATGCATTGTATATAGTGATCTGTCAGATCAGCTAGACACTGGTATTGTTTGCCCATTCTTCCAGGCTAAGCTGCCTCAACGCCTTCAGGATAGATGGGCTGCCACAGATTCCAAGACATTTATAAGTTTCCACTTATCCCCTTCCGCCACCGTGATGTACTTGTACATCATAGTGACTGAGGGAATTTATAGAACGGGCTGCTGCGCTGAGCCTGCTCCATATTCTGCGGATGCCGGCTGTATAATACAGCATGCACCCAGCCGCAATGACACCGAAACCGGTCATTTAACCCTTCAGATGATGCGTTCAATAGCGATCTTGGCATCTGTGAGGTTAAGCAGAGGGATGCAGCTCCCTCTTCTTCCTATTGAAGTATTATTGCTCTGATTGGTTACCATGACAACCTTGGGCCTCCTGCCATGGTAATCTGCCTGCAAAGCTGTGCACGAGACACAGCTCAGCAGGTAGCGCCGCAGAATATTATTTACCATAATAGTTCTCTTTTATGGTGTGTGGGACAAGAGATCAGAAGTTCCTAGGTTCTAGCCCTCTAAGGGTACTTTCACACTAGCCTTTTTTTTTTTCCAGCACTGAGTTCCATTAAAAGGGCTCAATGCCGGAAAAAAACTGATCAGGTATATCCCCATGCATTCTCAATGGAGAGTAATCCCTTCAGGATGCATAAGGATGTCTTCCATTCAGCCATTTTGACTGATCAGGCAAAAGAGAAAACCGCAGAATGTTATCCACAGACCCCAAAAAAAAGGTGAAAAAAAGAATTTTGCCGGATAACAACGGAAAGACGGATCCGGCATTTCAATGCATTTTTTTGACTGATCAGGCATTTTTAAGACTGATCAGGATCAGTTGGCATACGTTTTGCCGGATCCGGTAGGCAGTTCCGGCGACGGAACTGCTTGCCGGATCACTCTGCTGCAAGTGTGAAAGTAGCCTTAGGGGGCTAAAAGTTAAAGAAAAAGAATAAAAGAAATATTAAAAGTTCAAATTACCCCCTTTCCCTATTTTACATATAAAGATAAACAATTAAAAAACTAAACATAACAGGTATTGCCACATCTGAAAATCACTTAACTAGTAAAATATAAAAATATTTTTCCTGAGTGGTGTACACCGTAATGGGAAAAAAAAACATGCGGTTTGACATTTCATGGTCACCTTATACCCCCCCCAAAGAATTGAATAACAGTAATGAAAAAGTTATATGTACCACAAAAACTGTACCAATAAAAACTAAAATAATAGTTTATCCCTCAAAAAACAAGCCCTTATACGGCTCTGCATATTGGAGATATAAAAAAGTTATGGCTGTCAGAAAATGGCGATGCAAAGAAAAAAAAAAAGTAGTGAAACAAAAAAAAATCTATACAAAGTTGGTATCGTATTGAGCCGCAGAGCCGCAGAATAAGGGCATCATGTTGATTTTAGTGCACATTGAATGCTGTAATATCAAAACCCAAAATACCTTGTCGGTATTGTGAGTTTTTTCATTTTCACCCAACAAAGATTTTTTTCCTGTTTCCCAATATAAGACATGATAACTTATTTGGTGCCATTAAAAATACAACTTATTACACAAAAAATAAGCCCTCATATGGCTATGTGAACGGAAAAATGAAAAATGTTATGGGTATTGGAATGAGGGGAGGGAAAAATTAAAATGGGATTAAATCACTTTAGTGAAGCTTTAGCAGGAGGTTTAGGGTCATTGTCCTGCTGGAAGGTGGACCTCGGTCCCAGGTTCTAATCTCTGGCAGACTGAAATAAGATTTCATCAAGAATTGCTCCGTTTTTTCAGATATCCATATTTCCCGTCAATCCTGAACAATTTTCTAGTCCCTGCCAATGACACTGCTACTGCCACCATGCTTCACTATGGGAATTATGTTCTTGGGGTGATGGGAAGTTTCAGGTCATATATAGTGTTTCTCATAATATTCAAAAAGTTTAATTTTAGTCTCATCTGGCAAGAGAACCTTCTTCCATGTGTTTAGGGAGTCTGTCACAAGGTGAAATGCAAATGTGATTTCTTGCATTTATTTTTAAAGAGGACCTGTCACTTCTCCTGACATATTTGGTTAGTGACTACATGCATTCCCCATGTAATAATAATTCTGCTGTCAGTGGCAGACTGTGCAGATAACACCCCAACTGGTAAAATCCAGTTGGACCGTTATTGCAGTCTATTGGCATTTTATTCCCTAAACTTCTAGTAGGAATAATAGAGGGATGGCACAACATAGTTATATGAGATGATGCTCCACAATTGTTATTACATTGGAACTGCAAGTAGTTACTAAAACAGACATGTCAAGATAGATAACAGGCCTTCCTTAAGCAAAGGATTTTTTGGCCACTCTTCCATAAAGCCCCACTCTCTGGCGTAGGGCTCATGCACACGAACATGGTTTGGTTCAGCATGATGCCACATTTTTTGTAGCTGGGATGCGAACCCATTCACTTCAATGGGGCTGCTGCTCTGTTCCGTGGGGCCACAAAAAAATATAGAACATGTCCTATTCGTGTCCGTTTTGTAGACAACAATAGGCATTTCTATCAATTTGTGGAATGCACACGGGCAGCATCCATGTTTTGCGGATCCACAATTTGTGGACCTTAAAACATGGTATGGTAGTATGCATTATAGTGTACCTACAGATACTGCCATCTCTGGACAGATACTGCCAGATACAGATCTTTGGAGCTTCTTCAGTGTTGTTATTGGTGATTAATGTCCTCCTTGATCGCTCTGAGAGTTTTGTTGAGTGGCCTTCTCTTGTCAGGTTTGTAGTTGTGCCATATTCTTTCCATTTTGTGATAATAAATTTAGTGTTGTTCTGTGGGACGTTCAAAAGTAGGGCTGGGACGGTTTGTGCCTTGACGAAACCTGGAGTTCACGCGGAAGACTGGCCAAATGCCAGCGGCATCCCTTTCTAGTCAAAGGTGCCTGTTTGAAAAAAGCATTAATCAATTGTGTGGCTTCTGATGTAAATTGGTTGGACCAAAGCTTATTTTGGAGTTTCACAGCAAGGGGTGAAATACATATGCACTCACAACTTACATTTTTTTTATTTCTATTGAGGTATTTTTTTCATTCCACTATAATAATTTTGGCTATTCTGTCAGATCTATTACGTAAAATCTAAGTTAAAATCCATTTTAATTCCAGGTTGCGATGAAACAAAACAGCAAAACAACCATGGATCGGTGGGGGTCAATACTTTCGCAAAGCACTGTATGGTTAAAGGGTCAAAAAGACATATTAAAAGCTTACAACGGTGGGGTTGGGACACCCACTGAACTCTAGAACGAGGGAGAGAAGTACACACATATCGAGCTCGTTCTGGGGTCAGTAGTCTTAGCACTCAGACCACCACCAATCTAAACTTTTGATAGGGCTCTATGACGTATCAAAAGTTTTTTGGAAAGGAAAGTGACCTTTTAAAGGGACACTTTTATCAGAAAAAGATTAACATTTTCATATAAAAAATTTTTTTGTCTGTTTCTTCCATTTTGGCAGTACTGTGACTTCTGTAACTGTAAACTCAAATGATAAGACCTCCTATATAGACAGGTGAACCGCTGTCAGTTTAGTGCTGCTATGACAGGAAGATATTATCTGAAGGGTAATCCTGATGATAATAGTAGGTATAGGATGGAGATACCAGAATCACAGTTCTATTGTTCTCTTGGTAGGCCTAAGTAAAATTGCCCACATAAGAGAATTGCACTTATTAGGCTACTTTCACTTCTGTGGCATATTTTCTGGCAGGCTCTTCCAGCATAGAACAGATTGCTGGAATTCTCTGGATCCAGAGCTTCAAGATGCAACTGGAATGCCTGACTGCCCCAATAACCCCTTCGCTACCAGCACTGTAAGTATAAGACGCTGGTGGGGTCTTTAAACATGTAGCCCACTTGTGCGCCTTTGCCAATGGATCTCTGCTGTTTCAAACAGCAGAGGCCTATAGATGGCCTTTACAGCCTGTAGATGCCGTGTTGAAATATGATCACGGCATCAAAAGTGTGACAAACCCAGAAGCGCACGCTTCCGGATTAAGACTGACATCTGTGGCGATTGGAGATGCCGGTCATTATCTGTAATAGGCAAGGTTTCTCTGAAGAGACCCACCATATTAGAGCTGCAGTTCCTATGTTGGCCAGCAGGCCAACAAAGGAGATCAGCAATCAGAGAATTACTATACTCCTTATGGGAGTATAGAAATATTATCTAAAAAACAAAGTAGTGGACATTGTAGCCTCTTAGAGGGGCTAAAAATATATAAGAAAAGTAAAAAAACATAAAAAATAAAAATATAACATTTTAAGTCATTTTAAACATTGTAAACCCACCTTTCCTTAGAATAAAAAAAAAAATATATAAATAATAAAAAATATAAACATCTTGGGCATCACTGCATCTGAAAGCGCCCATACTATTAAAATCTAAAAATATTTTCCAATATGGTGAATAAAATGTGATTAAAAAGACACACACTCCAAAATGGTACCAATAAAAACTACGGCCCATCCCACAACATGAGCCCCCACACAGCTCCGTAGACAAAACTTTTTCCAAAGTTTTAATTTATTTTCTCAGCATTTAAACATATAAAACCTATACATGTGGTATCGTTGTAATCATACAGACCCAGAGAATAAAGGGCACAGGTCAGTTCTGCCACACAGGGAAAGCCATAGGCACAAAACCCGCAAAACGTTGGAGGAATAGTGTTTTTTCCAATTCCACACATTTGGATTTTCTTCCCCCACTTCCCACTACATTGTATAACATATTAAATGGTGGTATTAGAAAGTGCAACTTGTCCCGCAAAAAACAAGCCCTCATATGGATATGTAAATAGAAAAATTAAAGTATATGGCTCCAGGAAGACAGGGAAGGAAAATGAAAATGCAAAAATGAAAAAACCTCTGGTATCCTAAGGGTTAAGTATAATAGGGTCCGGCGGAGATCCAGCGACATCCTGGCATATATGTAGTGTAGTGTTTGATGCCCTAATTAAGTCACTCACATCCCTTCCCTCCCTGTCCGTAGTAAATATTCTGACTGAGAAAGACAAGTAAGGGCTGTCTGCTGTGCTAAAAGTCCACCTAAGGGCTCATTTACACGACCGTGGTTTGGTTCTGCATCCGAGCCGCATTTTTTGCGGCTCGGGTGCGGACCCATTTACTTAGATAGGGCCGCAAAAGATGCGGATAGCACTCCGTCCCATGGCCCCGCAAAAATTATGAGTCATATCCTAGTCTTGTCCATTTTGCGGACAAGAATAGGCATTTCTATAAAGGGCTGTCTGTTCCGTTCTGTAAATGGCGGAAGGCACATGGGTGGCATCCGTGTTTTGCGGAACCGCAATTTTTGGACCGCAAAACATGGCATGGTCGTGTGAAAAAGCCCTAAAGGAAGAAGTTAAAGAACCAGGACAAGGAGTAGAATACATGGAGTGATTTAAAAACAAAATTATATTCATATATAGATTGTCAATATGTGACAAAAAGTTTTGATGGAAGTTTCCATTTAAGAAGCCTTGAAGACTGTGAACCTTTCTTCATCAGAACGAGGGCATGTCCCCTTGTCTTTTATGGATTTTACCTGGAACAGCTTTTCACCATTTTTTTGTATGGCTCGATTACTTACAAGTTAGGCTTCTTTCTACGTATGTAAAAATACAGTCTGTGTGACGGCTGCCTTTCCCGAAATGACTACGGCTCAAATGAGCCGAACTCACTGCAGTCGGTGATGAAATTGCGACCACATTTCATGGACCACACATGCCCGTGTAACAGCCTTGTGACTCATGCACACTGTTGTGCTTCTTGCGCTCTGCAAATTGCACAGATACCAACCTTGTGCATTCCCTATTTTGTGGAACAGAACGGCCGGCCCATAATAGAAAAGTCCTATACTTTTCCATAATGCGGACAATAGTAGGACATGTTCTATTTCTTTCTGTGAACAGACATGGAATGCACATGGAGTCATTTCCATTTTTTTGCAGCCCCATTGAAGTGAATGGTTCCACATACAGGCCGCCCAAAAGAAAACAAAAAAAAACCAGAGCCGACAAAAAATCCATTTGCGTATAGACATCTCTTCTAAAGTCTAAATAAATTTAAAAAATATGTATTGGAAAATATAAATGTCTGAAAGGAAATAAATAATAATGTGACTAAAATGATACATAAGTAAAGATTTTTAATGGGGGAGATTTATGAAAACTGGTGTGAAGGAAAACCGGATTAGTTGACCATAGCAACCAATCTGACTGATCCTTCCATTTTTCAAAGGCACTCTGTGGAATCTGATTGGTTGCTATTGGCAACTAACTAATTTTCCTTTTACCACTTTTAATAAATCTCCCCCAATGTGTAAAGATGGCTACAGGGTAAGATATGACACAAGTCATAGCAAACTGTAATAAATGATAAGTCCCGTTGACATGTAGCAGAAACCCAATACCCAAATATGGCACCTCGAGTATTTGTAGCATAATCTATGTGTTCCATGTGTATTTTGCTTGGACTTACACTGAAATGTGTGAAACAAATGTATTGCATAACAGAAATACGTTGAGTCACCTAATACATAAACCACCTATAATTATCGTGAAGACGCTGCCATCACTGGGATGCTGCAGTAAACCCAGGCTCTTTACATCACAGTCATGTAAAGCTGCAGCTAATTGGAGCTATTACAGGGAACAGCATAAGCATTAAGTGAAGCACCCTGATTTTTTTTTTTTTTTTTTTTTTTAGGATAAGTCACCATTTAGTGAAGATTAATTGAGATACATACAATTAGACACAAGTCAAGGCAAGCATTCTGTCCAACATTAGTGAGCAAGCACAATAATGTAAGCAGAAAAAAATTCCAGCGCAGTGGATTATATTGTAACATCTCATTCTTTGTCAGAAATGATGAATTGTCCTGCTATAGGGAAGGAAGATTGGAGATCCCTGCATATTCCACATTTCCTGCTTTTCTCAGGGTTAGGCCTCATGCACACGACAGTATTTTTTCACGGTCTGCAAAAACGGGGTCCGTAGGTCCGTGACCGTTTTTTCGTCCGTGGGTCTTCCTTGATTTTTGGAGGATCCACGGACATGAAAAAAAAAAGTCGTTTTGGTGTCCGCCTGGCCGTGCGGAGCCAAACGGATCTGAATTACAATGCAAGTCAATGGGGACGGATCCGTTTGACGTTGACACAATATGGTGCAATTTCAAATGGATCCGTCCCCATTTACTTTCAATGTAAAGTCAGGAGTCCCTTTTATACCATCGGATCAGAGTTTTCTCCAATCCGATGGTAGATTTCAACTTGAAGCGTCCCCATCACCATGGGAACACCTCTATG
Source organism: Bufo gargarizans (assembly GCF_014858855.1). Lineage (NCBI taxonomy): Eukaryota > Metazoa > Chordata > Amphibia > Anura > Bufonidae > Bufo > Bufo gargarizans. The sequence continues at coordinate 317,728,218 of NC_058080.1, forward strand.
TTAGAATATACTGTCGGATATGAGTTAGATCGTGAAAACTCATATCCGACAGTATAGTCTAACACAGAGGCGTTCCCATGGTGATGGGGACGCTTCTAGTTAGAATATACTAAAAACTGTGTACATGACTGCCCCCTGCTGCCTGGCAGCACCCGATCTCTTACAGGGGGCCGTGATCAGCACAATTAACCCCTCAGGTGCCGCACCTGAAGGGGTTAATTGTACTATCATATCCCCCTGTAAGAGATCAGGGCTGCCAGGCAGCAGGGGGCAGACCCCCCCTCCCCAGTTTGAATATCATTGGTGGCCAGTGCGGCCCCCCCCCTCCCTCCCTCCCTCTATTGTAATAATAGGTTGGTGGCACAGTGTGCGCCCCCCGCCCCCCCTTCCTCCCCCTATTGTAATAATTAATTGGTGGCACAGTGTGCGCCCCCCCCGCCCCCCCCCCCTTCCTCCCTCTATTGTAATAATTCGTTGGTGGCACAGTGTGCGCCCCCCATCGGCCCCCCTCCCTCTATAGCATTAACAACATTGGTGGCCAGTGTGCGGCCTCCCATCTCCCCCCCCCCCGGTCATTGGTGGCAGCGGAGTTCCGATCGGAGTCCCAGTTTAATCGCTGGGGCTCTGATCGGTAACCATGGCAACCAGGACGCTACTGCAGCCCTGGTTACTTAGCAATAGTACAATAGTAGAAGCATCATACTTACCTGCTGGCTGCTGCGATGTCTGTGTCCGGCCGATGTCTGTGTCTGTCACTTACCACTTACTGGTAAGTGACAGATCATTAGGCAATGCGCCGCACAGACCTGTCACTTACCAGTAGGTGGAGCTCCCGGCCGGACACAGACATCGCAGCAGCCAGCAGGTAAGTATGATGCTTCTACTATTGTGCTATTGCTAAGTAACCATGGCAACCAGGACTGCAGTAGCGATTAAACTGGGACTCCGATCAGAACTCCGCTGCCACCAATGATCGGGGGGTGAGGGTGGGGGAGAGGGGAGGCCGCACACCGGCCACCAATGTTGTTAATGCTATAGAGGGAGGGGGGCCGATGGGGGGTGCACACTGTGCCACCAACGAATTATTACAATAGAGGAAGGAAGGGGGGGATGGGGGGGGCGCACACTGTGCCACCAACGAATTATTACAATAGAGGGAGGAAGGGGGGGACGGGGGGGTGCACACTGTGCCACCAACGAATTATTACAATAGAGGGAGGAAGGGGGGGGGGGCGGGGGGGGGGGGGGTGTTGCACACTGTGCCACCAACAAATTATTACAATAGAGGGAGGAAGGGGGCGGCACTGGCCACCAATGAAATTTAAACTGGGGAGAGAGGGGGTCTGCCCCCTGCTGCCTGGCAGCCCCTGATCTCTTATAGGGGGCTATGATACGCACAATTAACCCCTTCAGGTGCAGCACCTGAGGGGTTAATTGTGCGGATCACAGCCCCCTGTAAGAGATCGGGTGCTGCCAGGCAGCAGGGGGCAGTCTTGTACACAGTTTGTAGTGTATTCTAACTAGAAGCGTCCCCATCACCATGGGAACGCCTCTGTGTTAGAATATACTGTCGGATATGAGTTTTCACAAAGTGAAAACTTAGATCTGAAAAAGCTTTTATGCAGACGGATCTTCGGATCCGTCTATATGAAAGTAACCTACGGCCATGGATCACGGACACGGATGCCAAACTTGTGTGCATCCGTGTTTTTTCACAGACCCATTGACTTGAATAGGTCCGTGAACCGTTGTCCGTCAAAAAAATAGGACAGGTCATATTTTTTTGATGGACAGGATACACGGATCATGGATGCGGCTGCAAAACAGTGCATTTTCCGATTTTTCCACGGACCCACTGAAAGTCAATGAGTCCGCGAAAAAAAATGGAAAACGGCACAATGGCCACGGATGCACACAACAGTCGTGTGCATGAGGCCTTATCTGATACCAGCCAGCACCTGAACATCAACGTATGTATTTTGCGTTCCGCAAAAAATATGGATGTTGTCCTTGTGCATGCCGTATTTTGCGGAACGGAACAGCTGGCCACTAATAGAACAGTACTATCCTTGTCCGTAAGGCGGACAATAATAGGACATGTTCTATTCTTTTGCAGAACAGACATACGGAAACAGAATGCACACGGAGTAACTTCCGCTTTTTTTGCGGACCCATTGAAATGAATGGTTACGCATATGGTCCACAAAAGAAAAGGAACAGACACAGAAAAAAAACACGTTTGTGTGCCTAAGCCCTAAGGCCCCTTTCACACGAGCGAGTTTTCCGCACTGGTACAAAGCGTGACGTGAACGCATAGCACCCGCACTGAATCTTGACCCATTCATTTCAATAGGTCTGTGTACATGAGCGTTGTTTTTCACGCATCAGTTCTGTTTTGCATGAAAATCGCAGAATGTTCTATATTCTGCGTTTTTCAGGCAGTCCTGGCCCCATAAAAGTGAATGGGGCTGCATGAAAAACGCATTGCAGCCGCAAGCAAGTGCGGGTGCAATGCGTTTTTCACTGATGGTTGCTAAGAGATGTTGTTTGTAAACCTTCAGTTTTTGCGTGAAAAACGCATCAAAACGCATTGCACCCGCGGGGAAAAAAACTGAACAACTGAACGCAATCGCAGACAAAACTGAACTTGCTTGCAAAATGGTGCGAGTTTCACGGAATGCATCCTGAACGCATCCGGAGCCAATCCGTCACTCTCCTGTGAAAGAGGCCTAAGAGATTGGGGTACGGCTACACAACGACATTTGTAGCACGACTTCTTGTCGCAGAAAAGTCTTGCTACATTTTTTGTAATGATAGTCAATGGTGTCGCACTGTGACACATGACATGCTGCGACGACAGTCACAAAAAATCCATCCACGTCGCAGTGCGACACCACTGACTATTATTACAAAATGAAGTTGCGTGACGCATCGCTGTGTAGCTGCACACTTTTTTGTTGTACGATTTGCTGACGCGCGCCCTAGTCTTCACACGTCATTGAATCATGGACATGTGCTGTCCATTTTTTTCCATTGTTTTTTCATGATAGCCTAATTGCACTCTAGCGGTAAAGAAATCCAGCATGGAGCTCTCCATGTCCAGCGTTGCTGGAAGCTACATGGATGCCCATCAGCCCTGTTAACTATAATGGGGAACGGCGGAGATCCAGTCGCAGCCTGACAAATATGCTGAGAATTGGCCGGACAAATACCTCTCCGTTTCTACGCCGCCCTCACCACTTTCCTGAGAAGGGGGTGGGGACAGCAGGCCCGACATTTTCTTTTATGCCAGTTTTCTGGCATCAAAAGATACAGATCTTCACCAGCCCCACACACTGATGGCGGAGGTGCGTCCAATTTATATTAAGGTGTGTGCCTCGTCATCGATCATGTGCATCCTCCAGCAGTGCTGGGGATCAGTGATGGCCAGTTCGCCGTGATCTCCCACGAACACATGCGGGCTCCCATCTTAAAGCACAAGTCCAGCGATGCACAGGTAAGTCCTTACCTGTGCCTGCATCGCGAGCCAGTCTGAAACAAATGCAGTCACCGGGAGCAGGCAGTTCCGAGAACAGCCTCTGGGAGCCTTCATCAGGCTATTCTCAGAACTGCCTGCTCCCGCAGGCGAACACGGCCAACTGGCCATCACTGCTGGGGATATCATAGACCGGCGTAAAACACTGGTCTATGATAAATCCTCCCCGATAGGATTTAGGGGTGAATTTACTTTTCAAGAGCTGTAATCACCGTATTTTATAGGCTGTTATTTTTTTAAAATTTTTTCAGCTTAGAAATGTTTTTCTGGTGTTAACAGTTATGGTCACATTCTGCCAGGTGTCCACGTTTGTAAAATAGGTGGTTATGAGGGAGGCATAATTTTGTGATGTACGTTTTATTTGTACATGACAAAAGTGTGAAAATTGACTGGCTACCATTTGTACATAGTATAAGAAAAAAACTAAAAACAAAACTTGGCAGCGAAAGTGTTAACAAGTCAAAACGTATGCCTTCAGATTTAAAAAAGGCTCATGCACACAAATGTATTTCTGTGTCCATTCTGTTTTATTTGCGGCCCGTATGCGGAACCATTCACTTCAATGGGGCCGCTAAATAAAACAGAAATGACTCAGTGTGCAAAAAAGTCCTGTTATTGTCCACATTATGACAAGGACAGGACTGTTCAATTAGGGGCTGTCCCTTCTGTTCCGCAAAATGCGGAACATACATGGCCGCTATCCGTGTTTTGCGGATCCACAATTTGCAGACCGCAAGACATCTAACTGGTCATGTGCATGAGCCCTTAGGCCTCCATATTTTTGGTCCGTGTCTGATCTGCATTTCTTTAGATGTCATCCGTGTGTGGTCTGTGTCCAGACTGAAGTTTATATAACCTATTCTATTTTTGTCCATTTTGTAATAATAGTTTTTTTACAGTGGGTCTCGCAAAAGTTGTGGGATGCACATGGACCATAGGAGGCCTAAGACTACTTTCACACTAGCTTTAATATTTTCCGTATTGAGATCCGTCATAAGGTCTCAATACCAGAAAAAAACGCTTCCGCTTCGTCCCCATTCATTGTCAATAGGGACAAAACCTAACTGAACACAACAGAATGCTCCAAAATGGATTCCATTCTGTTCTCATACTGCATGCTGCGGTTTGCTTTCCGTCCTGAGATGTGGAGCAAGACAGATCCGTCCCAATTGACTTGCATTGTGGGTCATGACGGCAATGTTAAAGATAATACAACCGGATCAGTTCATAACGGATACAGACGGTTGTATTGTCAGTAACGGAAGAGTTTTAGCTGAACCCTGCCGGATCCAGCAAAAACGCTAGTGTGAAAGTAGCCTTATAGATATACAGTTGCAAGAAAAAGTATGTGAACCCTTTGGAATGATATGGATTTCTGCACAAATTGGTGATAAAATGTGATCTGATCTTCATCTAAGTCACAACAATAGACAATCACAGTCTGCTTAAACTAATAACACACAAAGAATTAAATGTTACCATGTTTTTATTGAACACACCATGTAAACATTCACAGTGCAGGTGGAAAAAGTATGTGAACCCTTGGATTTAATAACCGGTTGAACCTCCTTTGGCAGCAATAACTTCAACCAAACGTTTCCTGTAGTGGCAGATCAGACGTGCACAGATCAGTTCAGCAATATTCTTGGGATGTCTGGTGTGAATTGCTTCCTTGAGGTCATGCCACAGCATCTCAATCGGGTTGAGGTCAGGACTGGGCCACTGACTGGGCCACTCCAAGAAGGCGTATTTTCTTCTGTTTACGCCATTCTGTTGTTGATTTACTTCTATGCAATGGGTCGTTGTTCTGTTGCAACACCCATTTTCTGTTGAGCTTCAGCTGGTGGACAGATGGCCTTAAGTTCTCCTGCAAAATGTCTTGATAAACTTGGGAATTATTTTTCCTTCGATGATAGCAATCCGTCCAGGCCCTGACGCAGCAAAGCAGCCCCAAACCATGATGCCCCCACCACCATACTTCACAGTTGGGATGAGGTTTTGATGTTGGTGTGCTGTGCCTCTTTTTCTCCACACATAGTGTTGTGTGTTTCTTCCAAACTCAACTTTGGTTTCATCTGTCCACAGAATATTTTGCCAGTACTGCTGTGAAACATCCAGATGCTCTTGTGCAAACTGTAAACGTGGAGCAATGATTTTTTTGGACAGCAGTGGCTTCCTCTGTTGTATCCTCCCATGAAATCCATTCTTGTTTAGTGTTTTACGTATCGTAGATTCGCTAACAGGGATGTTAGCATATGCCAGAGACTTTTGTAAGTCTTTAGCTGACACTCTAGGATTCTTCTTCACCTCATTGAACAGTCTGCGCTGTGCTCTTGCAGTCATCTTTACAGGACGGCCACTCCTAGGGAGAGTAGCAGCAGTGCTGAACTTTCTCCACTTATAGACAATTTGTCTTACCATGGACTGATGAACAGCAAGGCTTTTGGAGATACTTTTCTAACCCTTTCCAGCTTTATGCAAGTCAACAATTCTTAATCGTAGGTCTTCTGAGAGCTTTTTTGTGCGAGGCATCATTCACATCAGGCAATGCTTCTTGTGAAAAGCAAACCCAGAACTGGTGTGTGTTTTTTATAGGGCAGGGCAGCTGTAACCAACACCTCCAATCTCATCTCATTGATCGGACTCCAGTTGGCTGACACCTCACTCCAATTAGCTCTTGGAGATGTAATTAGTCTAGGAGTTCACATACTTTTTCCAACTGCACTGTGAACGTTTACATGGTGTGTTCAATAAAAACATGGTAACATTTATTATTTGTGTGTTATTAGTTTAAGCAGACTGTGATTGTCTATTGTTGTGACTTAGATGAAGATCAGATCACATTTTATGACCAATTTGTGCAGAAATCCATATCATTCCAAAGGGTTCACATACTTTTTCTTGCAACTGTATTCCTGCATTTATACAAACTTTCACATTTTGTGATAGAAACAGTAAAACTGCATTATGACAACAGAATGAAACATCTGAGACGTTAAGCTCCATCCCTTGCTGTTTCTTTGCTTTGAAAATGCTTTAGTAATTATGCTCTTAGCTGACGCAAACTTTGAAGGCTTTGACTTCACCTTTCACAAGACAGACATTCTCGAGTTACAATTAGCTGCAGGCTTATCCAGTGAAATTCTTTCCACCTCCCAAAGTTTAAAGGAATTAAAAGCTCAAAACAGTCCTCTGACCTCTGAAGTTATCACAATTGTCCTTTAGTAATCCACAGGGAGGAACTGTATTATGCAGGAAAAGATACTCATGTTTAGAGCCTGCACTAGCTAAAATAGAAGAAAACTATTATGCCATTAGTCTTTTATAGGTATTTCTGGACTACAAAATTAGTGATTTTAGTTGTGCCAAATATATGAGGGAAAAAGCACCATTTTGTTCGATTTCTTACACTATGCACTATTTTGCCCTATTATGCCACTATTTAATTATTTCTCCATGTCTGTTTGCAGATAGTTTGATATTTCAGGATTTTCGCTCGTTTGCTAGATGTGCAGAGCTAATGAATTTATAAATTCACGTTCATATTCATTTCTAAAGTGAATCATTTACAGGCTTGTCTTTTTTCCAATTATATTTGTTGAGAAAAACCTATGATTTTTAATTACCACGTATTTGAATCGTGCCCAAAAATGTTTAATGTTAAAATTTTTTACTTTTTTGCCAATCTGGCTAGGACCAAACTGTTCAAGCTATGTAGAACATCACATTCTAAAAATAATAATACACAAAGGCTTTGCCATTGTCTTTGGAGATAATCGGCAAGGCATATACATTGACTTAAGTAACTAAGATAATTCAACTTTATTGTGTCATATTAATTAATGTCCATGGTAAAGTGTAAACCACTAAAGCCTACGCGTTTCAATCACCTCTGCAATCTTGCTATGACTAAGAACGTAGAGTTTTTTACATTCTGATGACCCTTATAGTCCCCCCCAGTATAGATATTGGCTCCCATTATGGCCCCCTTTTTGCCCCCAGTATTATAAAATGCCCCCTTTAGCTCCCAACCCGTAATAGTAGAGACAAAAATATATATACTCAATCCATCCACTTGAATGTGCGAGACACTCAGTCCTCACTGGATGCTGCAAGACCTGCACTCCCAGCATGATCTTATGACATCATCTTGTGGGAGAGCAGGTCCTGCTGCATCCAGGGAGGAGCGAGTGTCCCTGCACGTTCAAGTTAAATGGGTGCACTCCTGTCTATACGGCCGTTACCAAAATGGTCGTTTGAATGCCGCCTTACATGAATACTGCCACTTAAGAGTGTGTAACTAGGCCACAAATGGAGCAGTAGTGAATAATGCATCCAGTATATCACTTGTAGAGAAACTACTGCTAAATACAACTAGCAGCATCTAATAAGACAGCAGGCATATGGTAATAGACAGGTCATTATTATTTTACTTGCTTATATAGTGCTGACATATTCCGTAGTGGTTTACAGACAGTAGGATTGCTTGCTGTCTCCAAAGGAGCTCACAATCTAAGTTTACTATCAGTATATCTTTGGAGAGACAAACTGCATGAAGAAGTTGTCCTTGGTAGTATTCAAGGACGGCAAGGGACCAGTGCTACCCACTGAGCCACCGTGCTGCACATTACAAGGTAGAGTTGTTCAGAAAGTTAATAGTCCTAAAACAGACATCATTTGTGGAAAAATATATAATTTGTTCAGACCCCGTTTATTAATATCTTCCACTTTCTAGGTAGAAGGATATTTTTCCTGAAGCTCTGTAGGTACAGGAAGTGGAGATAAGAGGGACAATTACACATTCTAGCCAACCCCCCCCCCCAACAGCTGATAACGTGTCTCCCAGTAGACATGTTATCACATGCTATACAGTCCTGTAACAGTGATCTATTTCAAGGATATCCGTGTTTACACAAATAGGAAATCTACAAGTTCTCTTCCCAAATCAAGTGGTATTCTTATTGCCTTGATAAATGCAACATTTATGTAGCGAAATCTACATAAGTGTACATAAGACTACTTTCACACTGGCGTTTCTGGGTCCGCTAGTGAGATCCGTTTCAGGGATCTCACAAGCGGCCTAAATCGGATCAGTTCAGCCCCAATGCATTCTGAATGGATAAGGATCTGTTCAGAATGCATCAATTTGGCTGCGTTTTGTTTCCGTTGCGTTTTTTTAGACGGTCACTAAAACACAGCTTGCAGCATGTTGGTGACCGTCTGACTATGTGGAGCCAAACGGATCCGTCTTGACTTACAATGTAAGTCAATGGGGACGGATCCGTTTTTCACGGACACAATATGGTGCAATTGAAAACTGATCCGTCCCCCATTGACTTTCAATGTAAGTCGGGACGGATCTGAATGAATAAAAGGCAAATGGACTTCAGCCCCCCTAGCTTAAACCCCCTTAATGACCAGACCACTTTTTACAATTCTGCACTACACTACTTTCACGGTTTATTGCTCGGTCATACAACTTACCACCCAAATAAATTTTACCTCCTTTTCTTCTCACTAATAGAGCTTTCATTTGGTGGTATTTCATTGCTGCTGACATTTTAACTTTTTTTGTTATTAATCAAAATTGACCGAAATTTTTGCAAAAAAATTAAGTTTTTCACTTTCTGTTGTAAATTTTTCAAATAAAACTCAATTTCTATATACATTTTTCTCCAAATTTATTGTTCTACATGTCTTTGATATAAAAAAAATGCAATAAGTGTATATTTATTGGTTTGGGTAAAAGTTATAGCGTTTACAAACTATGGTGCAAAAAAATTAATTTACGCACTTTGACTTTCTGAGCACCTGTCATGTTTCCTGAGGTTCTACAATGCCCAGACAGTAGAAACACCCCACAAATGTCCCCATTTCGGAAAGTAGACACCCTAAGGTATTCGCTGATGGGCATATTGAGTTAATGGAAGTTTTTTTTTTGTCACAAGTTAGCGGAAGTCTCATATTCCACTAACTTGTGACAAAAAATAAAATTTTACATGAACTCGCCATGCCCCTCATGAAATACCTTGGGGTGTCTTCTTTCCAAAATGGGGTCACTTGTGGGGTATTTATACTGCCCTGGCATTTTAGGGGACCTAAAGCATGAGAAGTAGTTTGGAATCCAAATGCTTAAAAAATGCCCTGTGAAATCCTAAAAGTACTCATTGGAATTTGGGCCCCTTTGCGCACCTAGGCTGGAATAAAGTGTCACACATGTGGTATCGCCGTACTCAGAAGAAGTAGGGCTATGTGTTTTGGGATGTATTTTCACATATACCCATGCTGGGTGAGATAAATATCTCTGTAAAAGACAACTTTTACCATTTTTTTATACAAAGTTGTCATTTTACAGAGATATTTCTCTCACCCAGCATGGGTATATGTAAAAATACACCCCAAACCACATTGCCCTACTTCTCCTGAATACGGCGATACCGCATGTGTGACACTTTTTTGCAGCCTAGGTGCGCAAATGGGCCCAAATTCCAATGAGTACCTTTTAGGAGGGCATTTTTAGGCATTTGGATTCCAAACTACTTCTCACGCTTTAGGGCCCCTAAAATGCCAGGGCAGTATAAATACCCCACATGCGACCCCATTTTGGAAAGAAGACACCCCAAGGTATTCTGTGAGGGGCATGGTGAGTTCACTTCTCCTGAGTACGGCGATACCACGTGTGACACTTTTTTGCAGCCAAGATGCGCAAAGGGGCCCAAATTCCAATGAATACCTTTAGGATTTCACAGGGCATTTTTACGCATTTGGATTCCGTGAGGGGTATGGTGAGTTCATGTAAGATTTTATTTTTTGTCACAAGTTAGTGGAATATGAGACTTTGTAAGAAAAGAAAAAAATAATAAAAATTCCGCTAACTTGTGCCAAAAAAAGAAATCTTCTATGAACTCGCCATGCCCCTCAAAAGTGATCTTTATAGCTTTGTAGAGCCTATAGAACATGTCTTATTCTTGTCCGCAATTGCGGACAAGAAAAGGCATTTTCTATATAGTTCTGGCAATGTGCGGATCCGCAAAATGCGGAAAGCACATTGCCGATGTCCGTGTTTTGCGGATCTGCAAAACACATAGGGACGTCTGAATGGAGCCTTACAGGGGGGTGATCAATGACAGGGGGTGATCAGGGAGTCTCTATGGGGTGATCAGGGGTTAATAAGGGGTTAATAAGTGACAGGGGTGTAGTGTAGTGTGGTGATTGGTGCTACTTACAGAGCTGCCTGTGTCCTTTGGTGGTCGATTTAAGCAAAAGGGACCAGGTAGCAGGTATATTAGACGCTGTTAACAAAACAGCGTCTAATATACTTTTTTAGGGTTAAAAAAAAATCGCATCTACAGCCTGCCAGCGAATGATCTCATCCGGCTCTCGCGGGATGACACGCCAACGCGTCAAGGAGGAATAACCCGGCCGCCCGCAGGACGCATCCCTGCGTTAGGCGGTCGGGCGAAGGTTAATGGATACAAGCATTTGCATTACTGGTGCGGATCCGTCTGTGCAGATACAAGACGGATCCGCACCAAACGCGAGTGTGAAAGTAGCCTTACAAATGTAGACATCTCCAGCTTACCAATCTTCTCATTATTACCGCTTGTCATCTCTGGAAATATACAGAGGTAAAGAAAAAGTTTTCTGTAGTGATGATTTAGACTAGTTATCTAGTCAGCTGTTATAGAGGGTGGTCCAGACTGCACAGCCAGACTGCTGTTATAGAGGGTGGTCCAGACTGCACGGCCAGACTGCTGTTATACTGAGAGTCCAAACTGCACGGCCAAACTACTGTTATAGAGGGTGGTCCAGACTGCACTGCCAGACTGCTGTTATAGAGGGTGGTCCAGACTGCACGGCCAGACTGCTGTTATACTGAGAGTCCAAACTGCACGGCCAGACTGCTGTTATACTGAGAGTCCAGACTGCACAACCAGACTGCTGTTATATTGGCAGAATCCAGACGGCACAGCCAGACTGCTGTTATACTGAGAGTCCAAACTGCACGGCTAGACTGCTGTTATATTGGCAGAATCCAGACGGCACAGCCAGACTGCTGTTATACTGAGAATCCAGACTGCACGGCCAAACTACTGTTATAGAGGGTGGTCCAGACTGCACGGCCAGACTGCTGTTATAGAGGGTGGTCCAGACTGCACGGCCAGACTGCTGTTATACTGAGAGTCCAAACTGCACGGCCAGACTGCTGTTATACTGAGAGTCCAAACTGCACGGCCAGACTGCTGTTATACTGAGAGTCCAGACTGCACAACCAGACTGCTGTTATATTGGCAGAATCCAGACGGCACAGCCAGACTGCTGTTATACTGAGAGTCCAAACTGCACGGCTAGACTGCTGTTATATTGGCAGAATCCAGACGGCACAGCCAGACTGCTGTTATACTGAGAATCCAGACTGCACGGCTAGGCTGCTGTTATACTGAGAGTCCAAACTGCACAGCTAGACTGCTGTTATATTGGCACAATCCAGACTGCACAGCCAGACTGCTGTTATACTGAGAGTCCAAACTGCACGGCTAGACTGCTGTTATATTGGCAGAATCCAGACTGCACAGCCAGACTGCTGTTATATTGGCAGAATCCAGACTGCACAGCCAGACTGCTGTTATATTGGCAGAATCCAGACTGCACAGCCAGACTGCTGTTATATTAGGAGTCCAGACTGCACAGCCAGACTGCTGTTATATTGGCAGAATCGAGACTGCACAGCCAGATTGCTGTTATATTGGCAGAATCGAGACTGCACACCCACACTGCTGTTATATTGGCAGAATCCAGACTGCACAGCCAGACTGCTATTATATTAGCAGAATCCAGACTGCACAGCCAGACTGCTATTATATTGGCAGAATCCAGACTGCACAGCCAGACTGCTATTATATTGGCAGAATCCAGACTGCACAGCCAGACTGCTGTTATACTGAGAATCCAGACTGCACGGCCAAACTGCTGTTATAGAGGGTGGTCCAGACTGCACGGCCAGACTGCTGTTATAGAGGGTGGTCCAGACTGCACGGCCAGACTGCTGTTATACTGAGAGTCCAAACTGCACGGCCAGACTGCTGTTATACTGAGAGTCCAAACTGCACGGCCAGACTGCTGTTATACTGAGAGTCCAGACTGCACAACCAGACTGCTGTTATATTGGCAGAATCCAGACGGCACAGCCAGACTGCTGTTATACTGAGAGTCCAAACTGCACGGCTAGACTGCTGTTATATTGGCAGAATCCAGACGGCACAGCCAGACTGCTGTTATACTGAGAATCCAGACTGCACGGCTAGGCTGCTGTTATACTGAGAGTCCAAACTGCACAGCTAGACTGCTGTTATATTGGCACAATCCAGACTGCACAGCCAGACTGCTGTTATACTGAGAGTCCAAACTGCACGGCTAGACTGCTGTTATATTGGCAGAATCCAGACTGCACAGCCAGACTGCTGTTATATTGGCAGAATCCAGACTGCACAGCCAGACTGCTGTTATATTGGCAGAATCCAGACTGCACAGCCAGACTGCTGTTATATTAGGAGTCCAGACTGCACAGCCAGACTGCTGTTATATTGGCAGAATCGAGACTGCACAGCCAGATTGCTGTTATATTGGCAGAATCGAGACTGCACACCCACACTGCTGTTATATTGGCAGAATCCAGACTGCACAGCCAGACTGCTATTATATTAGCAGAATCCAGACTGCACAGCCAGACTGCTATTATATTGGCAGAATCCAGACTGCACAGCCAGACTGCTATTATATTGGCAGAATCCAGACTGCACAGCCAGACTGCTATTATATTGGCAGAATCCAGACTGCACAGCCAGACTGCTGTTATATTGGCAGAATCCAGACTGCACAGCCAGACTGCTGTTATATTAGGAGTCCAGACTGCACAGCCAGACTGCTGTTATATTGGCAGAATCCAGACTGCACAGCCAGACTGCTGTTATATTAGGAGTCCAGACTGCACAGCCAGACTGCTGTTATATTGGCAGAATCGAGACTGCACAGCCAGATTGCTGTTATATTGGCAGAATCGAGACTGCACACCCACACTGCTGTTATATTGGCAGAATCGAGACTGCACAGCCAGACTGCTATTATATTGGCAGAATCCAGACTGCACAGCCAGACTGCTATTATATTGGCAGAATCCAGACTGCACAGCCAGACTGCTATTATATTGGCAGAATCCAGACTGCACAGCCAGACTGCTATTATATTGGCAGAATCCAGACTGCACGGCTAGACTGCTGTTATATTGGCAGAATCCAGACTGCACAGCCAGACTGCTGTTATATTGGCAGAATCCAGACTGCACAGCCAGACTGCTGTTATATTGGCAGAATCCAGACTGCACAGCCAGACTGCTGTTATATTAGGAGTCCAGACTGCACAGCCAGACTGCTGTTATATTAGGAGTCCAGACTGCACAGCCAGACTGCTGTTATATTGGCAGAATCCAGACTGCACAGCCAGACTGCTATTATATTGGCAGAATCCAGACTGCACGGCTAGACTGCTGTTATATTGGCAGAATCCAGACTGCACAGCCAGACTGCTGTTATATTGGCAGAATCCAGACTGCACAGCCAGACTGCTGTTATATTAGGAGTCCAGACTGCACAGCCAGACTGCTGTTATATTGGCAGAATCCAGACTGCACAGCCAGACTGCTGTTATATTAGGAGTCCAGACTGCACAGCCAGACTGCTGTTATATTGGCAGAATCGAGACTGCACAGCCAGATTGCTGTTATATTGGCAGAATCGAGACTGCACACCCACACTGCTGTTATATTGGCAGAATCGAGACTGCACAGCCAGACTGCTATTATATTGGCAGAATCCAGACGGCACAGCCAGACTGCTGTTATACTGAGAATCCAGACTGCACGGCTAGGCTGCTGTTATACTGAGAGTCCAAACTGCACAGCTAGACTGCTGTTATATTGGCACAATCCAGACTGCACAGCCAGACTGCTGTTATACTGAGAGTCCAAACTGCACGGCTAGACTGCTGTTATATTGGCAGAATCCAGACTGCACAGCCAGACTGCTGTTATATTGGCAGAATCCAGACTGCACAGCCAGACTGCTGTTATATTGGCAGAATCCAGACTGCACAGCCAGACTGCTGTTATATTAGGAGTCCAGACTGCACAGCCAGACTGCTGTTATATTGGCAGAATCGAGACTGCACAGCCAGATTGCTGTTATATTGGCAGAATCGAGACTGCACACCCACACTGCTGTTATATTGGCAGAATCCAGACTGCACAGCCAGACTGCTATTATATTAGCAGAATCCAGACTGCACAGCCAGACTGCTATTATATTGGCAGAATCCAGACTGCACAGCCAGACTGCTATTATATTGGCAGAATCCAGACTGCACAGCCAGACTGCTATTATATTGGCAGAATCCAGACTGCTCGGCTAGACTGCTGTTATATTGGCAGAATCCAGACTGCACAGCCAGACTGCTGTTATATTGGCAGAATCCAGACTGCACAGCCAGACTGCTGTTATATTAGGAGTCCAGACTGCACAGCCAGACTGCTGTTATATTGGCAGAATCCAGACTGCACAGCCAGACTGCTGTTATATTAGGAGTCCAGACTGCACAGCCAGACTGCTGTTATATTGGCAGAATCGAGACTGCACAGCCAGATTGCTGTTATATTGGCAGAATCGAGACTGCACACCCACACTGCTGTTATATTGGCAGAATCGAGACTGCACAGCCAGACTGCTATTATATTGGCAGAATCCAGACTGCACAGCCAGACTGCTATTATATTGGCAGAATCCAGACTGCACAGCCAGACTGCTATTATATTGGCAGAATCCAGACTGCACAGCCAGACTGCTATTATATTGGCAGAATCCAGACTGCACGGCTAGACTGCTGTTATATTGGCAGAATCCAGACTGCACAGCCAGACTGCTGTTATATTGGCAGAATCCAGACTGCACAGCCAGACTGCTGTTATATTGGCAGAATCCAGACTGCACAGCCAGACTGCTGTTATATTAGGAGTCCAGACTGCACAGCCAGACTGCTGTTATATTAGGAGTCCAGACTGCACAGCCAGACTGCTGTTATATTGGCAGAATCCAGACTGCACAGCCAGACTGCTATTATATTGGCAGAATCCAGACTGCACGGCTAGACTGCTGTTATATTGGCAGAATCCAGACTGCACAGCCAGACTGCTGTTATATTGGCAGAATCCAGACTGCACAGCCAGACTGCTGTTATATTGGCAGAATCCAGACTGCACAGCCAGACTGCTGTTATATTGGCAGAATCCAGACTGCACAGCCAGACTGCTGTTATATTGGCAGAATCCAGACTGCACAGCCAGACTGCTGTTATATTGGCAGAATCCAGACTGCACAGCCAGACTGCTGTTATATTGGCAGAATCCAGACTGCACAGCCAGACTGCTGTTATATTAGGAGTCCAGACTGCACAGCCAGACTGCTGTTATATTGGCAGAATCCAGACTGCACAGCCAGACTGCTGTTATATTGGCAGAATCCAGACTGCACAGCCAGACTGCTGTTATATTGGCAGAATCCAGACTGCACAGCCAGACTGCTGTTATATTGGCAGAATCCAGACTGCACAGCCAGACTGCTGTTATATTAGGAGTCCAGACTGCACAGCCAGACTGCTGTTATATTGGCAGAATCCAGACTGCACAGCCAGACTGCTGTTATATTAGGAGTCCAGACTGCACAGCCAGACTGCTGTTATATTGGCAGAATCGAGACTGCACAGCCAGATTGCTGTTATATTGGCAGAATCGAGACTGCACACCCACACTGCTGTTATATTGTCAGAATCGAGACTGCACAGCCAGACTGCTATTATATTGGCAGAATCCAGACTGCACAGCCAGACTGCTATTATATTGGCAGAATCCAGACTGCACAGCCAGACTGCTATTATATTGGCAGAATCCAGACTGCACAGCCAGACTGCTGTTATATTGGCAGAATCCAGACTGCACAGCCAGACTGCTATTATATTGGCAGAATCCAGACTGCACAGCCAGACTGCTATTATATTGGCAGAATCCAGACTGCACAGCCAGACTGCTGTTATATTGACAGTCCAGACTATACATTCAGACTGCTGTTATACTGAGAGTCCAGACTGCACAACCAGACTGCTGTTATATTGGCAGAATCCAGACTGCACAGCCAGATTGCTGTTATATTGGCAGAATCGAGACTGCACACCCACACTGCTGTTATATTGGCAGAATCCAGACTGCACAGCCAGACTGCTATTATATTAGCAGAATCCAGACTGCACAGCCAGACTGCTATTATATTGGCAGAATCCAGACTGCACAGCCAGACTGCTATTATATTGGCAGAATCCAGACTGCACAGCCAGACTGCTGTTATACTGAGAATCCAGACTGCACGGCCAAACTGCTGTTATAGAGGGTGGTCCAGACTGCACGGCCAGACTGCTGTTATAGAGGGTGGTCCAGACTGCACGGCCAGACTGCTGTTATACTGAGAGTCCAAACTGCACGGCCAGACTGCTGTTATACTGAGAGTCCAAACTGCACGGCCAGACTGCTGTTATATTAGGAGTCCAGACTGCACAGCCAGACTGCTGTTATATTGGCAGAATCCAGACTGCACAGCCAGACTGCTATTATATTGGCAGAATCCAGACTGCACGGCTAGACTGCTGTTATATTGGCAGAATCCAGACTGCACAGCCAGACTGCTGTTATATTGGCAGAATCCAGACTGCACAGCCAGACTGCTGTTATATTGGCAGAATCCAGACTGCACAGCCAGACTGCTGTTATATTGGCAGAATCCAGACTGCACAGCCAGACTGCTGTTATATTGGCAGAATCCAGACTGCACAGCCAGACTGCTGTTATATTGGCAGAATCCAGACTGCACAGCCAGACTGCTGTTATATTGGCAGAATCCAGACTGCACAGCCAGACTGCTGTTATATTAGGAGTCCAGACTGCACAGCCAGACTGCTGTTATATTGGCAGAATCCAGACTGCACAGCCAGACTGCTGTTATATTGGCAGAATCCAGACTGCACAGCCAGACTGCTGTTATATTGGCAGAATCCAGACTGCACAGCCAGACTGCTGTTATATTGGCAGAATCCAGACTGCACAGCCAGACTGCTGTTATATTAGGAGTCCAGACTGCACAGCCAGACTGCTGTTATATTGGCAGAATCCAGACTGCACAGCCAGACTGCTGTTATATTAGGAGTCCAGACTGCACAGCCAGACTGCTGTTATATTGGCAGAATCGAGACTGCACAGCCAGATTGCTGTTATATTGGCAGAATCGAGACTGCACACCCACACTGCTGTTATATTGTCAGAATCGAGACTGCACAGCCAGACTGCTATTATATTGGCAGAATCCAGACTGCACAGCCAGACTGCTATTATATTGGCAGAATCCAGACTGCACAGCCAGACTGCTATTATATTGGCAGAATCCAGACTGCACAGCCAGACTGCTGTTATATTGGCAGAATCCAGACTGCACAGCCAGACTGCTATTATATTGGCAGAATCCAGACTGCACAGCCAGACTGCTATTATATTGGCAGAATCCAGACTGCACAGCCAGACTGCTGTTATATTGACAGTCCAGACTATACATTCAGACTGCTGTTATACTGAGAGTCCAGACTGCACAACCAGACTGCTGTTATATTGGCAGAATCCAGACGGCACAGCCAGACTGCTGTTATACTGAGAGTCCAAACTGCACGGCTAGACTGCTGTTATATTGGCAGAATCCAGACGGCACAGCCAGACTGCTGTTATACTGAGAATCCAGACTGCACGGCTAGGCTGCTGTTATACTGAGAGTCCAAACTGCACAGCTAGACTGCTGTTATATTGGCACAATCCAGACTGCACAGCCAGACTGCTGTTATACTGAGAGTCCAAACTGCACGGCTAGACTGCTGTTATATTGGCAGAATCCAGACTGCACAGCCAGACTGCTGTTATATTGGCAGAATCCAGACTGCACAGCCAGACTGCTGTTATATTGGCAGAATCCAGACTGCACAGCCAGACTGCTGTTATATTAGGAGTCCAGACTGCACAGCCAGACTGCTGTTATATTGGCAGAATCGAGACTGCACAGCCAGATTGCTGTTATATTGGCAGAATCGAGACTGCACACCCACACTGCTGTTATATTGGCAGAATCCAGACTGCACAGCCAGACTGCTATTATATTAGCAGAATCCAGACTGCACAGCCAGACTGCTGTTATATTAGGAGTCCAGACTGCACAGCCAGACTGCTGTTATATTGGCAGAATCCAGACTGCACAGCCAGACTGCTATTATATTGGCAGAATCCAGACTGCACGGCTAGACTGCTGTTATATTGGCAGAATCCAGACTGCACAGCCAGACTGCTGTTATATTGGCAGAATCCAGACTGCACAGCCAGACTGCTGTTATATTGGCAGAATCCAGACTGCACAGCCAGACTGCTGTTATATTAGGAGTCCAGACTGCACAGCCAGACTGCTGTTATATTGGCAGAATCCAGACTGCACAGCCAGACTGCTGTTATATTAGGAGTCCAGACTGCACAGCCAGACTGCTGTTATATTGGCAGAATCGAGACTGCACAGCCAGATTGCTGTTATATTGGCAGAATCGAGACTGCACACCCACACTGCTGTTATATTGGCAGAATCGAGACTGCACAGCCAGACTGCTATTATATTGGCAGAATCCAGACTGCACAGCCAGACTGCTATTATATTGGCAGAATCCAGACTGCACAGCCAGACTGCTATTATATTGGCAGAATCCAGACTGCACAGCCAGACTGCTATTATATTGGCAGAATCCAGACTGCACGGCTAGACTGCTGTTATATTGGCAGAATCCAGACTGCACAGCCAGACTGCTGTTATATTGGCAGAATCCAGACTGCACAGCCAGACTGCTGTTATATTGGCAGAATCCAGACTGCACAGCCAGACTGCTGTTATATTAGGAGTCCAGACTGCACAGCCAGACTGCTGTTATATTGGCAGAATCCAGACTGCACAGCCAGACTGCTGTTATATTGGCAGAATCCAGACTGCACAGCCAGACTGCTGTTATATTGGCAGAATCCAGACTGCACAGCCAGACTGCTGTTATATTAGGAGTCCAGACTGCACAGCCAGACTGCTGTTATATTGGCAGAATCCAGACTGCACAGCCAGACTGCTGTTATATTAGGAGTCCAGACTGCACAGCCAGACTGCTGTTATATTGGCAGAATCGAGACTGCACAGCCAGATTGCTGTTATATTGGCAGAATCGAGACTGCACACCCACACTGCTGTTATATTGGCAGAATCGAGACTGCACAGCCAGACTGCTATTATATTGGCAGAATCCAGACTGCACAGCCAGACTGCTATTATATTGGCAGAATCCAGACTGCACAGCCAGACTGCTATTATATTGGCAGAATCCAGACTGCACAGCCAGACTGCTGTTATATTGGCAGAATCCAGACTGCACAGCCAGACTGCTATTATATTGGCAGAATCCAGACTGCACAGCCAGACTGCTATTATATTGGCAGAATCCAGACTGCACAGCCAGACTGCTGTTATATTGACAGTCCAGACTATACATTCAGACTGCTGTTATACTGAGAGTCCAGACTGCACAACCAGACTGCTGTTATATTGGCAGAATCCAGACGGCACAGCCAGACTGCTGTTATACTGAGAGTCCAAACTGCACGGCTAGACTGCTGTTATATTGGCAGAATCCAGACGGCACAGCCAGACTGCTGTTATACTGAGAATCCAGACTGCACGGCTAGGCTGCTGTTATACTGAGAGTCCAAACTGCACAGCTAGACTGCTGTTATATTGGCACAATCCAGACTGCACAGCCAGACTGCTGTTATACTGAGAGTCCAAACTGCACGGCTAGACTGCTGTTATATTGGCAGAATCCAGACTGCACAGCCAGACTGCTGTTATATTGGCAGAATCCAGACTGCACAGCCAGACTGCTGTTATATTGGCAGAATCCAGACTGCACAGCCAGACTGCTGTTATATTAGGAGTCCAGACTGCACAGCCAGACTGCTGTTATATTGGCAGAATCGAGACTGCACAGCCAGATTGCTGTTATATTGGCAGAATCGAGACTGCACACCCACACTGCTGTTATATTGGCAGAATCCAGACTGCACAGCCAGACTGCTATTATATTAGCAGAATCCAGACTGCACAGCCAGACTGCTATTATATTGGCAGAATCCAGACTGCACAGCCAGACTGCTATTATATTGGCAGAATCCAGACTGCACAGCCAGACTGCTATTATATTGGCAGAATCCAGACTGCACGGCTAGACTGCTGTTATATTGGCAGAATCCAGACTGCACAGCCAGACTGCTGTTATATTGGCAGAATCCAGTCTGCACAGCCAGACTGCTGTTATATTGGCAGAATCCAGACTGCACAGCCAGACTGCTGTTATATTAGGAGTCCAGACTGCACAGCCAGACTGCTGTTATATTGGCAGAATCCAGACTGCACAGCCAGACTGCTGTTATATTAGGAGTCCAGACTGCACAGCCAGACTGCTGTTATATTGGCAGAATCGAGACTGCACAGCCAGATTGCTGTTATATTGGCAGAATCGAGACTGCACACCCACACTGCTGTTATATTGGCAGAATCGAGACTGCACAGCCAGACTGCTATTATATTGGCAGAATCCAGACTGCACAGCCAGACTGCTATTATATTGGCAGAATCCAGACTGCACAGCCAGACTGCTATTATATTGGCAGAATCCAGACTGCACAGCCAGACTGCTATTATATTGGCAGAATCCAGACTGCACGGCTAGACTGCTGTTATATTGGCAGAATCCAGACTGCACAGCCAGACTGCTGTTATATTGGCAGAATCCAGACTGCACAGCCAGACTGCTGTTATATTGGCAGAATCCAGACTGCACAGCCAGACTGCTGTTATATTAGGAGTCCAGACTGCACAGCCAGACTGCTGTTATATTGGCAGAATCCAGACTGCACAGCCAGACTGCTATTATATTGGCAGAATCCAGACTGCACGGCTAGACTGCTGTTATATTGGCAGAATCCAGACTGCACAGCCAGACTGCTGTTATATTGGCAGAATCCAGACTGCACAGCCAGACTGCTGTTATATTGGCAGAATCCAGACTGCACAGCCAGACTGCTGTTATATTAGGAGTCCAGACTGCACAGCCAGACTGCTGTTATATTGGCAGAATCCAGACTGCACAGCCAGACTGCTGTTATATTAGGAGTCCAGACTGCACAGCCAGACTGCTGTTATATTGGCAGAATCGAGACTGCACAGCCAGATTGCTGTTATATTGGCAGAATCGAGACTGCACACCCACACTGCTGTTATATTGGCAGAATCGAGACTGCACAGCCAGACTGCTATTATATTGGCAGAATCCAGACTGCACAGCCAGACTGCTATTATATTGGCAGAATCCAGACTGCACAGCCAGACTGCTATTATATTGGCAGAATCCAGACTGCACAGCCAGACTGCTGTTATATTGGCAGAATCCAGACTGCACAGCCAGACTGCTATTATATTGGCAGAATCCAGACTGCACAGCCAGACTGCTATTATATTGGCAGAATCCAGACTGCACAGCCAGACTGCTGTTATATTGACAGTCCAGACTATACATTCAGACTGCTGTTTTATTGGGAGTCCAGACTGCACAGCCAGACTGCTGTTATATTGGCAGAATCCAGACTGCACAGCCAGACTGCTGTTATATTGGCAGTCCAGACTGCACAGCCAGACTGCTGTTATATTGGCAGTCCAGACTGCACAGCCAGACTGCTGTTATATTGGCAGAGTCCAGACTGCACAGCCAGACTGCTGTTATATTTGCAGAATCCAGACTGCACAGCCAAAAGGCTGTTATATTGGCAGAATCCAGACTGCTGTCATATTGAGAACCCGGACTGCTGTTTTATTAAGAGCCCAGACTGCTGTCATATTGAGAGTCCAGACTGAATAGTGGCTGTCACCCACGGCAAACAAAGTAGAGGTGGGACCTGGCCATACTGCGAACACGGCTAAAGGTTTACCTGGAAAATGCTTTTAAAGCTAAACGTTTACTTCTAGAGAGTCTTACATCTACAGTTAGAAAACTAATCAGCCATCTAATTGTTGGCTGATGAAATTTTATCTCTAAGAGCCCTATTAGGCTACTTTCACACTAGCGTTCAGGGCTCCGCTTGTGAGTTCCGTTTGAAGGCTCTCACAAGTGGCCCCGAACGGATCCGTACAGCCCCAATGCATTCTGAGTGGATGCGGATCCGCACCGAATGCATCAGTATAGCACCGTTTGGCCTCCGTTCCGCTCAGCAGGCGGACACCCGAACGCAGCTTGCAGAGTTCGGGTGTCCGCCTGGCCGTGTGGAGCCAAACGGATCCGTCTGACTAACTTTTAGACTTAGATTTTTTTATGAAATATAATGCAGACGGATCCGTTCTGAACGGATACCATTGTTTGCATTATAGGAGCGGATCCGTCTGTGCAGACACCAGGCGGATCCGCTCCGAACGCAAGTGTGAAAGTAGCCTTACATGGGCCACAAATTAAAGCATTTATTGGGAACAGAAGTACATATGAATGTTCATTCCAAATAAATGGAGTGTGTAATAGTGTTGAGCGCGAATATTCGAATCGCGAAGTTTTTTTCGCGAATATCGGCACTTCGCTAATTCGCGAATATTTCGAATATAGTGCTATAAATTCGCTATTTCGAATATTCTTTTTTTTTTTTTTTTTTTTTTTTTTTTTTAATTATATTAGTTATATTTTTTCCTTTCCCACTTCCCTAAAGTTGTTCTTACCTGTCCTTTGGATTCCTGGCTTCCTGGCTGCTCCAGTCAGTGCCCGTTGCCGCTTCTGCCGCCTTCCGTGCTCATGGAGCGTCCCCATCTCCATGGGAACGTCTCCATATACTAGAATGTACTGTCGGATTTGAGAATTACGTTGAAATCGCAATTGCGATTAATATAACACGAAATAATCGCATTTGCGATTTCAACGTAATTCTCAAATCCGACAGTACATTCTAGTATATGGAGACGTTCCCATGAGCATGGAATATAGCATTACTAAGTTAAAATCGCAAATGCGATTATTTCGTGTTATATTAATTATTTTTTTTTTTTTTTTTTTTTACTATGGTTGGCTTCAATGGTAGAATTAGCGAATATGACGAATATATTCGTTATATTCCACAAAACGAATATACGAATGTAATCGTTATATTCCACAAAACGAAGATAACGAAGTATTCTGCATCTCAGTTATATCTACCTATTCATCAACTTAGCTAATTCTAGCAATCATATAGGACAGTTTACTATAGAGACAGCTAAGTATAATTCGCTATGCGATTATATGACTGCTTTTTTTTTATATAAATAGAATAATTATAATACCTGATAATTATTATAATCTATTTATATAAAAAAGCAAAGTAATATAATCGCATAGCGAATTATACTTATCTGTCTTTATAGTAAACTTTCCTATATGATTGCTAGAATTAGCGAAGTTGATGAATAGGTAGATATAACTGAGATGCAAAATACTTCGTTATCTTCGTTTTGTGGAATATAACGAATATATTCGTATATTCGTTTTGTGGAATATAACGAATATATTCGTCATATTCGCTAATTCTACCATTGAAGCCAACCATAGTAAAAAAAAAATAAAAAAAAAATAAAATCGCAAATGCGATTAATATAACACGAAATAATCGCATTTGCGATTTTAACTTAGTAATGCTATATTCCATGCTCATGGGAACGTCTCCATATACTGGAATGTACTGTCGGATTTGAGAATTACGTTGAAATCGCAAATGCGATTATTTCGTGTTATATTAATCGCAATTGCGATTTCAACGTAATTCTCAAATCCGACAGTACATTCTAGTATATGGAGACGTTACCATGGTGATGGGGACGCTCCATGAGCATGGCATATAGCAGGGATCAGCAACCTTCGGCACTCCAGCTGTGGTGCAACTACAACTCCCAGCATGCACACCTCCATGGCTGTTCTCAGGACTCCCAAAGAAGTGAATGGAGCATGCTGGGAGTCGTAGTTTGACAAGTAAAAATCGCAAATGCGATCATTTCGTGTTATATTAATCGCATTTGCAGTTATATCTACCTATTCATCAACTTCGCTAATTCTAGCAATCATATAGGACAGTTTACTATAGAGACAGATAAGTATAATTCGCTATGCGATTATATGACTGCTTTTTTTTTTATATAAATAGAATAATTATAATACCTGATAATTATTATAATCTATTTATATAAAAAAGCAAAGTAATATATTCGCATAGCGAATTATACTTATCTGTCTTTATAGTAAACTTTCCTATATGATTGCTAGAATTAGCGAAGTTGATGAATAGGTAGATATAACTGCAAATGCGATTAATATAACACGAAATGATCGCATTTGCGATTTTTACTTGTCAAACTACGACTCCCAGCATGCTCCATTCACTTCTTTGGGAGTCCTGAGAACAGCCATGGAGGTGTGCATGCTGGGAGTTGTAGTTGCACCACAGCTGGAGTGCCGAAGGTTGCTGATCCCTGCTATATGCCATGCTCATGGAGCGTCCCCATCACCATGGTAACGTCTCCATATACTAGAATGTACTGTCGGATTTGAGAATTACGTTGAAATCGCAATTGCGATTAATATAACACGAAATAATCGCATTTGCGATTTCAACGTAATTCTCAAATCCGACAGTACATTCTAGTATATGGAGACGTTACCATGGTGATGGGGACGCTCCATGAGCATGGCATATAGCAGGGATCAGCAACCTTCGGCACTCCAGCTGTGGTGCAACTACAACTCCCAGCATGCACACCTCCATGGCTGTTCTCAGGACTCCCAAAGAAGTGAATGGAGCATGCTGGGAGTCGTAGTTTGACAAGTAAAAATCGCAAATGCGATCATTTCGTGTTATATTAATCGCATTTGCAGTTATATCTACCTATTCATCAACTTCGCTAATTCTAGCAATCATATAGGAAAGTTTACTATAAAGACAGATAAGTATAATTCGCTATGCGAATATATTACTTTGCTTTTTTATATAAATAGATTATAATAATTATCAGGTATTATAATTATTCTATTTATATAAAAAAAAAAGCAGTCATATAATCGCATAGCGAATTATACTTATCTGTCTCTATAGTAAACTGTCCTATATGATTGCTAGAATTAGCGAAGTTGATGAATAGGTAGATATAACTGCAAATGCGATTAATATAACACGAAATGATCGCATTTGCGATTTTTACTTGTCAAACTACGACTCCCAGCATGCTCCATTCACTTCTTTGGGAGTCCTGAGAACAGCCATGGAGGTGTGCATGCTGGGAGTTGTAGTTGCACCACAGCTGGAGTGCCGAAGGTTGCTGATCCCTGCTATATGCCATGCTCATGGAGCGTCCCCATCACCATGGTAACGTCTCCATATACTAGAATGTACTGTCGGATTTGAGAATTACGTTGAAATCGCAAATGCGATTATTTCGTGTTATATTAATCGCATTTGCGATTTCAATAGAAGAGTAGCCTTTAAGTTAAAAAAAAATAAATAAAAAAAAAATAATAATAATAAAAAAAAAAAATCGCATATGCGATTTTTTAAATCGCATATTATTCGCGATAACTAGCATAATGACGAATATTCGATTTCGACGAATATAAAACGAATATTCTATCGAATATTCGCGAATTTCGTCGAAATCGAATATGGCACCTGCCGCTCATCACTAGTGTGTAAATATGCCACTGACTACCCAACAAATAAGCAAGCTCTTGTTTGTTGAGTGATCACCTCTTTCATGCTGCACCAAAAATAGTTGTTAGTTGATGCGTTCTGCCAGTCAGAGATATGGGGAGCTGTGATGCTTTCAGGTTGGAGACTGGCAGCCAGGACTTTTATTGGAACTTATTCCAACATGTTGCACACAGAAAGTTTTCTATATCGAATTACATGATATGTATGGGAGTTGATGGCTTACATTAATAGGTTAATGACTTATCTTGCTGATAATGTGGATTGCACTTTTAATATGAAAGTGTTTTATCTGAAGATGTCCGATGTTTGCATTCTGTCAGGAATTGATGAAATATGCTGATCTCGTGGGATAGGTTGGAACCTCTCCAGGAAAAAGTGTCTGCATTTGTCTTTTCATTTCCCCCCTAACTAGCAATACCTGCAAAGAAATCTAAACTTACCTGCTCTCTGCCTCAGGCCTCATGCACACGACTGTTCAGTTTTTTGCGGTCCACAAATTGCGCATTCGCAAAACACGGAAGCCGTCAGTATGCCTTCCGCAATTTGCGGAGCGGAACAGGCGGCCCATTGTAGAAATGCCTATTCTTGTCTGCAAAACGGACAAGAATAGGACATATTATATTTTTTGGGCGGGGCCACGGAACAGAGCAACGGATGCGGACAGCACATGGAGTGCTGTCCGCATCTTTTTTGGCCTCATTGAAGTGAATGGGTCCGCACCCGAGCTGCCAAAACTGCGGCTCGGATGCGGACCAGAACAACGGTCGTGTAGATGAGGCCTGCGGCCTGATGCACACGACCGTTGTGTGTTTTGCGGTCTGGAAACCGTGGATCCGCAAAACACAGATGGCATCCGTGTGTGTTCTGCAATTTGCGGAATGGCACGGACTGCCTTTAATATATTGGCCTATTCTTGTTCGCAAAGCGCGGACAAGAATAGGACAGGTTATATTTTTTTGTGCGGGGCTATGGAACGGAGCAACGGATGCCGACAGCACACGGGGTCTTGTCCGCATGTTTTGCGGCCCCATTAGAAGTGAATGGGTCCACATCCGAGCTGCCAAAACTGTGGCTCGGATGCAGACCAGAACAACGGTCGTGTGCATGAGGCCTAAGTGGTGATGTGTCCCCAAGCAATTTTATCCTGAGCATGAATGGAGCAGCAAGGAGCAGGTAAGTAAAGATTTCTTCATAGGTACCGCTGGGTAGGGGGGAATTAAAATATCTCTTTAAAGAGAACCTGTCACTGTGAAAAACAGTGCAGTCTGCAGGCAGCAGGTTTCTGAGCTTAAGATGGCCCATTCGGCTATTATCAGTGATTAACCCCCTTTTAGACCTTCGCCGTACATGTGTGGCGTGGCTGGAGCAGAGTTAAAGACCAGCACCGCACACATATCCACTGGCATAGCTGAAAGCTCCGATTTATATACTCTTGTTTATTCATGAATTATAACCACAAGTAACGACTTACCAACTTTATCTTCTAGATCATACTTGGTACTTACCTACAAAGAGAAAAAAAAAAACTAATTATATATTTTGTAATTCTCTTTTTAAATCAGAACAGAGCACACTAAGGGTCCATTCACATTCACAGAACGGAATTGCGGACCCATTCATTTCTATGGGGCCGCACGGTGTGTGGCCCGGATTCGGAAATGCGGGTCCGCATTTCCGTTCCCGAAAAAAATAGAACATGCCATATTCTTGTCCGGACAAGAATAGGCATATTCTATTAGAGCTGGCGATGCGCGGAACTCACAATGCTGGTGCCCGTGTTTTGCAGATCCGCAAAACACACACGGACGTGTGAATGGACCCTTATTGGATGAAAGCCCAAGGTACAGTCCTGATCAAAAGTTTAAGACCACTTGAAAAATGGCAAAAAAATCTTATTTTACATTGTTGGATCTTAACAAGGTTCCAAGTAGAGCTTCAACATGCAACAAGAAGAAATGGGAGTGAGACAAAACATTTTTTGAGCATTCAATTAATTGAAAATAACGATTAAACTGAAACAGGCTGTTTTTCAGCTGATCAAAAGTTTAGGACCACATGCCTTTAAAAGGCCAAATCTGTGCAAAGATGTGGATTCATTGTCATTTTCTGTCAGGTAGTCACACGTTGTGATGGCAAAGGCAAAAAAAACTCTCCCTTTTTGAACGTGGTCGGGTTGTTGAACTGCATAAGCAGGGTCTCTTATAGCGCGCCATCGCTGCTGAGGTGGGACGCAGTAAGACATTTGCAATTTCCTAAAGGATCCTGAGGGTTATGGAACAAAAGAGTCAAGTGGAAGACCCCAAATAAATTTCATCAGCACTGAGCCAGAGGATCCAATTGGCTGTCCGTCAAGACACTGGACGATCCTCGACCCAAATTAAGGCCCTTACTGGTGCTGACTGCAGCCCCATAACCATTAGACGGC
The DNA here is from genome assembly GCF_014858855.1 of Bufo gargarizans. NCBI lineage: Eukaryota > Metazoa > Chordata > Amphibia > Anura > Bufonidae > Bufo > Bufo gargarizans. Next base: position 317,757,150 of record NC_058080.1, read on the forward strand.
ATCGGAGACTGAAAGGCTTCAAAAACAAAAAAACATCCTCAAAGACCTTGTCTCCTTGAACGCCACAGAACTGCTCGTTTGGACTTTGCAAGAGAGCACCAAACATGGGACATTCAAAAGGTGGAAGAAAGTTTTATTCTCTGATGAGAATTTTTTTTACCTTGATGGTCCTGATGGTTTCCAACGTTACTGGCATGACAAGAAGATCCCACCTGAGATGTTTTCTACGCGCCACAGTGGAGGGGGCGCCATAATGGTCTGGGGTGTTTTTTCCTTCAGTGGAACAATGGAGCTTCAGGAAGTGCAGGGGCGTCAAACGGCTGCTGGCTATGTCCAGATGTTGCAGAGAGCATTCCTCATGACTGAGGGCCCTCATCTGTGTGGTAACGACTGGGTTTATCAACAGGACAACGCTACAGTACACAATGCCCGCAGGACAAGGGACTTCTTCTAGCAGAATAACATCACTCTTTTTGGCCCATCCTGCGTGTTATCCTGATCTAAATCCAATTGAGAACCTTTGGGGATGGATGGCAAGGGAAGTTTACAAAAATGGACAACAGTTCCAGACAGTAGATGGCCTTCGTGCGGCCGTCTTCACCACTTGGAGAAATCTTCCCACTCACCTAATGGAAACGCTTGCATCAAGCATGCCGAAATGAATTTAAGAAGTGATAAACAATAACGGCGGAGCTAATCATTACTGAGTTCATGTTTGGAAGTTGGATTTCTGTTTTGGGGGTGGTTTCGTTTTTTTGGGGAGGTGTGGTCCTAAACTTTTGATCAGCTGAAAAACAGCCTGTTTCAGTTTATTCGTTGTTTTCATTAAATTGAATGCTCAAAAAATGTTTTGTCTCACTCCCATTTCTTCTTGTTGCATGTTGAAGCTCTACTCTGAACCTTGTTAAGATCCAGCCATGCTAAATATGATTTTTTTTTGGTCAATTTTCAAGTGGCCTTAAACTTTTGATCAGGACTGTATATCATCTACAAGGCCAATATTTGCATACGGAAACAGTGCAATCATATATGCCGAGCGGTGAAGTCCGTGGTTAGCCATCCAGCCCGGAAACCAATTTAATAATAATGTAACTTAAAATCAATGAAAAGAGAGAGGACAGAGAAAACCTTAATGGCAGGTTAGAGTAACATGTTAGGTATAATGCAGAGAATGAAAAACACCCAGTTCATAATCTTATAGTAGCAATAATCCAGGTATGGAACAATGATCCAATGTCGTTATTGCATGCAAATACAATGACTAATACATTAAATAAATGTAATGAAACAGCAGACATGTCAGGAGAGTAGACAGGTCCTCGTTGACAAAAACTCTGTTGCCTCGGGTCAAGCCGTAGTAAAGCTGTTGTGAAGAGATGTTTCCAAAAGCAATGTGACATAAACGGCTGGATGGTATTTTCCTTTATGACACGCAGGCAGTTATTTGCAGCTAGCATGTTCTTACATGTACTGTAGTACAGTGTGACCTCTCCCATTAGAAATTACAACCCCCTGCGTTTCCTGTGACATCATATAATATGCATACTGACCATCTTATTCTTTTCAATGGTCATCTCTACGAGGTTTCAATGTACAGATCAATGGCGTTGTTTTCAAGCCATTGGGGCTGGCGCTATTCCAGGACAAACTTACTGCATTTTATTTCCAAAGCACAATATTCATAGTATTTATGTGAATAAAAAACACTTTTTAAAAGAAAGGATATTAAGTTGATATTGATATTAATGACTGACATGATGTTTCTCCTTCCTCTAAAAATCTGTGACCAGCATAACAGCGTGTGACATGGGGCTTCCCGTTTCCTGTGTGGGGGCTCTCCAGTGCCTCCCCCCCACACAGTATAATAACCCCCCAGTGGTCCCCAAACATTATAATTACCCCCAGTGGCCCTCCATTCAGAATAATGAACCCCAGTGGTCCCCATACAGTATAATGACCTTCTGAGGTCCCCATACAGTATAATGACCCCCCAGTGGCCCCCTCACTGGGGGTCATACTGTATGGAGGGGGAACTGGGGGTCATTATACTGAATAGGGGCTCTGGGGGGTCATTATACTGAATGGGGGGGTTATTAGGGATCACTATAGTGGGGGGGGGGGGGGACTGGGGGTCATTATACTGTGTGAGGGCCCCCGTACACAGTATAATGACCCCCCAGTGGCCCCCTCACATACCTATAATTGCTGGAGAGCAGGGGAGCCGGCAGTCCTTTCATTCACTAACCGCAGCTCATCTTCCTGCACTCCTTCTCTCCTCCGGCCCGCTGCAGCAGTGAGACATGTCATGACGTGACCGCTGGGTCGGGCCTGGGAGTTGCGGTTAGTGAATGAAAGGACCGCCGGCTCCCCTGCACTCCAGCAATAAGCGGTTCCATCTGTATTGATCAAAGCGCTCATAGCAGCTGACCCAGCACCCCCCTGAGAGCTGGACCACCCCCCTCGGCACACCACCGCGCAGTGGGCCCCTCAGGAGCAATGAGCCCCGGAACTTACCTGGGTATGCCGGGTGTTGACCCCAGCCCTGATTTTGACCCTACATAAACAGCTGGGTAAGGCTTAACAAAGACCCAGCTATTCATGTAGGGTTAAAATGCTGTATGTGTATACTTTGATGGTTTAAATAAAGAAAGTATTGGAATTGGATGCAGATGCCTCTTCACCTTTTCTAAGCACAGAGGACTCTGGGCTCTACACCCTGTAAGGGACTACATAAGCCAGCAAGCTTTTGTCCCACAATAGTGTGTTTTAACCACCAAGTGCTGTGCCCCTATAGGAGTAAAGTTTATTCAGCCACACTTCTGCCTCTTATTGCACCATTCTTGAGTGGGGTCCTGAATTAAGGTCAAGAGCCACTCACATAACTGACCCTCTTACACACTGGGGTCTTAAGTTTGAATCCAACCATGGGCAACATCTGCATTAATTTTGATTCCCTTGAGTCACGTGAAGTAAGGGTAGCCGGTCACCTCTGCGGCCAGTGAATGGCTGCAACCCCATCAAACCAAATGTTGACATTGAGGTAGCACAGTGGAGAAGGGGCGAGGAGCCAGTGCCGGAACAGGTAAGTAATCCTTCCTTTACAGGTCTGATCAAATGGGGGAGGTTAGCCATCCCTCCCCCATTCTTTCACAACCCCTTTAATGTTAATTTGGAATATGTTTGAACAAAATAAATGAATTAAACAAATAACGAAATAAACATTCTTCTATATATAAAATAGATGCAGCAAGCCTTTTTAAAACTATTGTGCTTTTTTTTCTTTCAAAATTATTTTTATTGAGCAGCAGAATTGTACAGTTGAATTTGACGACATACATTCTAATTCACAAATCTCTCAAGTTCACAAATGCAAATAAAGGTAAAGCGTCTGAAACCCTTTTTTTAGGAAACGTTTTTATCATTCTCTCTGATATAAAGAGTGAAAGTCAAACTACTACTGTATCACTGAGTTTAGTTTTGCAGAATGAAATATAAACAAACCAAAAAGATGTGTAAACACCAAAATAATATATAAGATATAAGGAAGATAAGGAATAGGGAAGGATCAGATAGGGGAAGAGGGGGGAGGGGAGGGGTCCAGGTGGCCAGCTATACTCCACTAGATAGCCATACGGGTTTGTGACAAGGACAGGGTGAAAGCTAAGAATATTGCTCCTCTTTGACTTCTCAGTATTCCATAAATGAGAAGGTGTGATCTATATGCTTATATGGATAGGTATGACCAGGGGCGTACATAGAAATCAAGGGGCCCCATAGCAAAAAATTGTGGGCCCCCCATCTAAATATAAAATACTGAGCGTCAGCAGTAAGTTTCTTCTCCCAGTGTGCACATGGCCACCAGAACAACTGCTTGGTTAACATCCAAGAAAAGAAGACCAGAGTATCGCAGGGGTAGAGGAGCACAGATCGGCTCTGCCCTGGTACAAACCCCCCCCCCAGCAGCCTGGTTTCCCTGTAACTGGGGCACCTTTGGATGCTCCAGTTACAGTGGAAATAGTACCAAAAAAAGTCACTTATTGTCTCCCAAAGGCCTTTCAGTGACCTCTTGGGGACAAATTATGTGGTAAAAATATATATACAGTTGCAAGAAAAAGTATGTGAACCATTTGGAATAATATGGATTTCTGCACAAATTGGTCATAAAATGTGATCTGATCTTCATCTAAGTCACAACAATAGACAATCACAGTCTGCTTAAACCAGTGCTTCTCAAATAGTGGGGCGCGATGCTCCGTAAAGGGGGGCTCGTTTGACCTCGGCAAACATTGTCATATTGGATGTCCAGATCGGATTATCCGGCTCACTCGCAAGCGGCGTCCCACACGGCGTCGGTTGCCTAGCAACTCTACGGCTGGAGAGAGGGAGCAGCGCGGCGCGATCACTGGAGATTGTCCCAGCGCAGCCCCAGTAGCAGCCCAACGCGGAGGACCACGTGACCGCCAACGCACGTGACACATGCAGAGGACCCGTGGAGACATACAGGAATCGATACGCCGGTTCCTAGTGCCACTCACAGAGGAGAAAGAGCAGGACGCCGGCATGTCATCAAGGCAGAGTCGCAAAGATACATCCGCAGCATCACAAGGTGGGAAAACAAGAGCTGAAGCACAGAAAGAACATAAAGAGCAGGGGTCAAGGAGAGGAGGTAGGACAAACACAAAATCTGATAATAAAACTGAAAAGGGGAAAAGAAATAGTAACCAGGGGATGGAGGAGGAAAAAGTATACGAACTAGAAGGCAGTACCCTGGATCAAAAGGAGGAGGGGGAAGGTGCAAAAAGACGCTCTGCAGGTAAACTAAGCCCTGAAGGTAACCTAGATAAAAAAGGGCATAATAGCAGGAATGCAGGAGTGGAAGGGGTACAAAGCACACCGCAGGAGGATACCAATAATAAGGTGTACTATAACAATTTTATAGACAAATTATACTATTTACAGTCACGCGGGGGGCGCGAAACGTTTTCTTCTTCCTAGGGGGGGCATGACAGAAAATAATTAAGAAACACTGGCTTAAACTAATAACACACAAAGAATTAAATGTTACCATGTTTTTATTGAACACACCATGTAAATATTCACAGTGCAGGTGGAAAAAGTATGTGAACCCTTGGATTTAATAACTGGTTGAACCTCCTTTGGCAGCAATAACTTCAACCAAACGTTTCCTGTAGTTGCAGATCAGACATGCACAACGGTCAGGAGTAATTCTTGACCATTCCTCTTTACAGAACTGTTTCCGTTCACCAATATTCTTGGGATGTCTGGTGTGAATCGCTTTCTTGAGGTCATGCCACAGCATATCAAATCAGTTTGAGGTCAGGACTTAAGTTGATGGCCTTAAGTTCTCCTGCAAAATGTCTTGATAAACTTGGGAATTCATTTTTCCTTCGATGATAGCAATCCATACAGGCCCTGACGCAGCAAAGCAGCCCCAAACCATGATGCCCCCACCACCATACTTCACAGTTGGGATGAGGTTTTGATGTTGGTGTGCTGTGCCTCTTTTTCTCCACACATAGTGTTGTGTGTTTCTTCCAAACAACTCAACTTTGGTTTCATCTGTCCACAGAATATTTTGCCAGTACTTCTGTGGAACATCCAGGTGCTCTTGTGCAAACTGTAAACATACAGCAATGTTTTTTTTTAGACAGCAGTGGCTTCCTCTGTGATATCCTCCCATGAAATCCATTCTTGTTTAGTGTTTTACGTATCGTAGATTCGCTAACAGGGATGTTAGCATATGCCAGATACTTTTGTAAGTCTTTAGCTGACATTCTAGGATTCTTCTTCATCTTATTGAGCATTCTTCGTTGTGCTCTTGCAGTCATCTTTACAGGACGGCCACTCCTAGGGAGAGTAGCAGCAGTGCTGAACTTTCTTCATTTACAGACAATTTGTCTTACCGTGGACTGATGAACAGCAAGGCTTTTGGAGATACTTTTATAACCCTTTCCAGCTTTATGCAAGTCAACAATTCTTAATCGTAGGTCTTCTGAGAGCTCTTTTTGTGTGAGGCATCATTCACATTAGGCAATGCTTTTGTGAAAAGCAAACCCAGAACTGGTGTGTGTTTTTTATAGGGCAGGGCAGCTGTAACCAACACCTCCAATCTCATCTCATTGATTGACACCTCACTCCAATTAGCTCTTAGAGATGTCATTAGTCTAGGGGTTCACATACTTTTTACACCTGCACTATGAATGTTTACATGATGTGTTCAATAAAAACATGGTAACATTTAATTCTTTGTGTGTTATTAGTTTAAGCAGACTGTGATTGTCTATTGTTGTGACTTAGATAAAGATAAGATCACAAATGAATGTCCAATTCATTCCAAAGGGTTCACCTATTTTTTTTTACATACAGTTGCAAAAAAAGTTAAAAAAATGTTTTTAAACTAAATAAAAAAATACAATAAAATATAAATAAAAGAGAAATAAAATATGAAAATAGATAACTATAAAATAAAATACAATAAAAAGGAAAAATTAATAAATAAAAGACTGTCCACTGTCCCACAACAGTCTTTTTATGACCTCTTGGGGGACATATGTGGCAAAAATATATTTAAAAAAATTATAGTAAATTCTAAAAAATAAAATAATACAATTGAAATAACATAAAAAGGAAATTAAAAAATTAAAAAAATTATAAAATGCAAATAAATTAAAAATAATAAAAAGGAAAAGTGTTTATTGTCCTCCAACAGTCTTTTTATGACCTCTATGTGGCAAAAATATATTTTAAAAAATAAGTAATAAAACAATTATAAAAATATAATACAATAAAATATTTATAAAATACAAATAAAAGTAAAAGATAAAAAGGAAAATATTAAAAGGTGACTGTGTCCCCCAAGGTATTTTTATGACCTCTTGGGGAACATATTATGTAGCAGAAATATATTAAAAATTAAGTTAAAAAAGATTAAAAAAATAAAAGAAAATACATAAAAGAAAAAACACCCACACCATCCAAAACAGTCACCATTACCTCCCCATTCACGTGAAACTTGACATATTATATAATAAAACGGCCTACACAAAATAGGGAACTAATTATAAGAAATGTATTTTGGTGTCAGTTTTTATATTTAAAGAATAAGGAGCTATAGTTTGAAAAAAAAAAAAACTTTTGAAAAACGTTTTGTACAGTTCCCCCCCAAAAAAAAAAATTGTTGCAAAAATTATTTTGGTAGTCCGACAAATAAGAAAGTTAGAACCGTTTGAACCACCATGCGTGCTAAATCACAAAAAAGTGTCTGGTCATTAAAGGGGTTGTCCGAGTTATGAAAAAAAAAATAGCACTGGGCAGCAATATAACTAAGCTAAGCAAGTTTTAGGCAACAATCTCTGCCCCTCCCCCTACTCTACAAAGGGAGTAAATACAAGTGCTGCCCTGAGTGACATGTCTGCCTGCTGGGAGACTCAGCAGCATGTTGTATTTGTATGACTACAAGTCCCAGCTGTACAATGACACTGCTGATACACACAGGATCTTCCCCCTACCTGTTCTTGTGCAATACTCTGCAGAACTCTGTCAGCTCCTGTGCCCATAATTTGTCTCCTCACTGCCTGCAGCTACTCAGTAAAGCCTTCAGACCGGAGTCTGTTTTTCCTCAAGAATCCAGAGAGAGAGCAATAAACAGCAGCCGGAAGTGCAGGGGGGTGTGGCCACCACAGTGACGTCCCGTGTACAGACACAGATCTGCTCTCTCAGAGCAGGGAGAGAAGCTGACATCACAGTCATGTGCCCCTCAGTGAAATCTGAGAAAGGAGCAACTGGAGATAAAGTGAGTGAATTGTAAAGTCCTTACATTTGCCTAGTTAGAAACATACAAAGAACAAAGAAAAATAACTCAGACAACCCCTTTTAAGGCCTTTTCAGACCTAGTCATTCAAGCGTTAACTAATAAGTGCCTTCCCCACTAGCAAGGTAAAGTGCTTACTGGTTACTGCAGGGCACCTATAAATGGATTGGCAGGAGATGGTGAGCTCCGTCCTCTGCAGTGAAGGAAAGTTCTGATTAATAAATAGGAGGCAGGATGAAAGGAAATGTCGCCACTTTTCTGGTAAAAATGATTAACAAGTTCTTGAAGCACGGCCTCTTAAACAGAAGATTCATAATTACATGCTCCACGCCGCTCTGGTCTTCTGCGCTGTCCCCGCTGCCTCCATCTCTAGGTTCATGTGCTGTTTACACCTGGCAGTGCATGGCCATGGTCACATGCACATCAATGACTGGCTTCAGAAGTAACATGCTGCTTGTGGCCACATCACCACGTAAGCCAGTCATTGGCTGGAGTGGTGTATTACCATGTCCATGCACTGCCAGGTGTAAACAATGGGGGCAGTGTGAAGTACCGGAGCGGTGGGGAGCAGGTAAGTATAACTCTTCGGTTTCAGGGGCTATGCTGCAGCATGATATTTGGGACAATTACTGGGAACAAGTGTTCATAGGAGCGCTTATATCTTATATCTGACCAGTATAATTGTGCCGCTGATCAGTCGATAAACAAGGAATCGCTCATTTGTCAGCTGCTTTAAATATTTTATCAGGATGAAAGATGTACGAGTATCTGCAGAACATCTCCCTGTGTAATCTAAATGAAGCCGGAATGACTGTGGCCGAGATCACTCCTCCCCAGTCACTTTGCACTGGCTTGTGTAATAGGCAGATGAGCGCCGATCAACATTTTATTTATTTAGGGCCCCTTCAAATAGAGCGATATGACAATGTGGTCCCCAGACCAAAAAAGGTTGTGCACCCCTGATCTAAAAGATCTAAAAAGCTATCAATGATACCGCAAGAATCCTCCCTCAAGCCATAAAGCTGGGTGCAAAATTTCTGAAAGGCAGCTGCAATATCAGCAGTTTTCGTTACTTTACAACCGTGAGCCTGCTTAATTGAATGTATGAAGGTGGCATCCTTGCGCTGCTTTAGGAGGCAAAACATACGTTTCGTGCTCTTGCCCCCATGAGCATAAAATCGAAATTTAGAGTATTAAAAGGACTTGGCTTAGGCATGTCCAAACTGCGGCCCTCCAGCTGTTCCAAAACTACAACTCCCAGCATGCCTGGATAGCTTACAGCTATTAGAGCATGTTGGGAGTTGTAGTTTTGCAACAGCTGGAGGGCCGCAGTTTGGACATGCCTGACTTAGCTGATTATATATTGAGCAAGTCTCTCAATTGTTGTCTCAAATGGACCAGCCCCTGGTGTGTCTGCAAAACTTTAGTTCTTATGGCGTGCTTCAATTTTGGCTATTTGTAAGAGCAGGGAGTTCAGCAGCTTTTGCCTTTCTTTTTTCAGTTTACTACCAAGGGAGATCAGTTCCCCTCTCATTACAGCCTTATGGGGTCTCCCATACTGTTACGGTGGAAGCGTCTCCCCGCAGATTCTCCTAAAAGAAAAGGGCTAGCTTCTGCTGCATTGCTTGCAAGTCTACGTCCTTATCCAGCAATGTCTCATTCAGGCTCCAAGACCATGTTCTAGCTGGTAAGTTTCGGAAGCATAAGGATACATTCACTGGTGCATGATCGGATATAGTGATCGGCTAGTTGGGTATATGAGTCGCCATGAATCAGTTAAGCAAGTATCCTTTAGTGTTCTATGCAGTTGCCCTAGAGATACCCGAGATTGTGTGGAGGTGCCTGTGGAGGTAAGAATACGTGATAGGGCGATGTTGATGTCACCTCCTACTATACGGATACCTTCAGCGAACTGATGTAATTTGGTCAATGTGATTTTAAATCTTTGTTGTTGGCCTCTATTGGGTGCATATAGACTTGGAAGCCTAACAACATCCACTCCTATTTTACCCCACGGCCGTATGCTGTCCACAAAAATGCGGATCCATTTTTTTTTTGCAGATTAGATGCTGTCCTATTCATTTCTATGGGGCCCTTTTCTTACACTGCACGGCTCAGCAAAAAATTTAAAATCAGGACATGGTCCTATTGAAGTCTTTGGATCAGCAAAAAAACGGAATGCAATCTGCATTTTTGCAGACAGGATAACGGTCATCTGAATGAGCCATTAACAAAAATATAATGTCCCTCAGGGTCAGAGTGTGTGAGGATATGGGTAAAGGGTACATTTTTAGAGATAGCAACACTCACCCCTTTAGAGGCGCAAACATAAGAGCTATGGAACCACATCTTAAAGTTTGTTTGTGGCAGAGACGGGATACCGTAAGTCCAGCTTTAAAATGTGTTTCCTGAAAGAAAAATATATCTGTCTTGGATTTACGTAATAAACTACATAATTAAGACCTTTTTTGCTGCGTGTTTATGCCTCTTACATTGTAAGTAGTACATTTAAGGCCCCATGCACACGGCCGTGTTTCACAGCCGTGTGCGGGCAGTGGAACCGCGGCCTGGATCCCTCCTGAGAGCAGGAGCGCACGGCGTCACTGGTTGCTATGACGCCGTGCGCTCCCTGCTGCCGGCACAGTACAGTAATACACTGGTATAGATCATACCAGTGTATTACTGTATTGCGGCGGCAGCAGGGAGCGCACGGCGTCATAGCAACCAGTGACGCCGTGCGCTCCTGCTCTCAGGAGGGATCCAGGCCGCGGTTCCACGGCCCGCACACGGCTGTGAAACACGGCCGTGTGCATGGGGCCTAACCCGGGCCATAAAAAAAACAGTCATCGTTGAACATCCTAATGCATATGATCCAGAGACATGCCGCATGGAGGATGGAGGGTGGAGAGGGTGAGGGAAGGTGGGGCAGGAGAGAAGAGGATAGAAATAAGTACAATGTCCACATATAATAGATACAAGAAGGTGTGGTGGTACATTAAACCTCTCATACAATGCGATTTTTATTAGCATGAGAAGTACCATAAAGGCACACCATACCACTTGCAGGCAAAAGTACCCATCTAACGGGGGGGGGTAAATCAGATAAGATGCCTTTATTGTCACTGTACAATACAATTAATAAAATGCACAATACAATGAAATGTTGTTTGGAGCAATCCTAGATGCCATGGACAGACAAACAAAGAAATGACATTTAAATTAAAGTATTATAATAGAAAAAAGAAACGCATTGCACTAGAAAGCATTACTATTCACAGTGCACAGCATATATATAGCAAGAGCAAAGTAGGAAGTGCTTGTGAGTATATATACACACTAATGTAGACACCACTGCAGACAAGAGGTCATCATGGGGTCACGAATGCAGCAGTCACTTTCAGTCTGTGGTAGTTTCTATCCTAGGAAGGGGCAATAATCTCCGAGCATTTAGGAGACTGATTGCTTTGGGGTAAAAGCTGTTCTTCAGCCTAGTGGTGCGGGCATGTAGGGCTCTAAGACGCCTACCAGAGGGTAGGGGAGTGACAAGGCTGTGGCCGGGGTGAGTTGGATCCCCGCAGATAATTTTTGCCCTGTTGCTGCAGCGAGCAGTGAAGATGTCATCCAGTGATGGTAACTGAGTACCAGTGATTCTGCCAGCCATCCCGATGATGCGCTTGAGGGCCTTCTTGTCCTCAGAATAGCAGCCAGCGTACCACACTGTAATGCAGTATGTGATAACAGATTCTATGGTGCACCTGTAAAAATTGACTAGCATCTGTTTTGGGAGTTGTGCTTTCTTCAGACTCCTCAGAAAATCAAGCCTCTGAAGGCCTTTTTTTTGGTAATTTCAGTTTTTTTTTTATCCATGACAGGTCCTGACTAATATGAACTCCCAAGAATCTTAAAGTTTGAACTATCTCCACGTTTCCATCATTTATGCTAATGGGATGGTGTCCCATTCAATTATTCTTCCTAAATTCCAGAATCAGCTCCTTTGTTTTCTTGGTATTGAGTATGAGGTTGTTGTTCTTACTCCATCTCTCTAGGTTCTCAACCTCTTTCCTATAGGCTGTTTCATCATTGTTGGAGATTAGGCCTATCACGGTCGTGTCATCTGCTAATTTTATAATGGTATTGGTATTGTGAATAGGTTTGCAGTCATTTGTGAAGAGGGAGTAAAGGAGAGGGCTCAACACACAGCCTTGCAGTACCCCAGTGTTTAGTGTTAAGGATGAAGAAAAGTGCTTGCCCATGCGTACGATTTGTGGTCTTTTTGTAAGAAAATCCAGTATCCAGTTGCACAGGTGTGAGCTGAGACCCAAGTTGTTCAGTTTCGTTGCCAACTTGTTGGGAGGGATGGTTTTAAAGGCAGAGCTGTAATCAATGAACAGCATCCGCACATGGCTGTCTCAGTGCTCCAGGTGTAACAGTGCGGTGTGAAGGGCAAGTGAAATAGCATCCTCAGTTGACCTATGTGCTCTGTAAGCAAACTTGTATTGGTCCATGGAGGTGCAGATATTGCTCTTCATGTGCCTGAGGACAAGTTGTTCAAAGCACTTCATAACAATAGGAGTGAGAGCGACCAGGCGATAATCACTTAAGGTCTTCACCCCTGCCTGTTTTGGAATTGGGACAATTGTGGAGGACTTCATGCAAGTAGGGGCAATGGCCTGTTCTAGTGAGCTGTTAAATATACTGGTAAACACAGTTTTCAGCTGTTTAGCACAGTTTTTTAGGACCTTTCCAGGAACTTCATCAGGGCCAGCTGCTTTGTGGGGATTAATGTGGCTTAATGCCCATTCTACCTCATGTGCTCTCAGCATCAGGTAACATGATGGAGTCTCTTGCTGGAAGTGACAGGTATGTGTGAACTCTAACATACGTGTAGGTCCTGACATAAGAGCAAACAGGGCCTGTGTCACTAGAAGTGAGCTAAATTGACCTGGCTGCTCGACTGTGAAATAACAGCTAGTATTAGAAGGTTAACATTATAAACCACAAATCAACAACTGTCAGAACAATAAATCCTGGTAATAGGCACTTGGTAGAACCTTGGAAGGGAGAGGCCCACAGACAGGCTTTGGCATCTGTCCATCCTGTGAGGTGCGAAGTGCCTCAAAACGTGTTGGTTAGCGTCCTCTTATGTATCTAACAGTCAAGCACTTTAATGGCGGTATACATTACCACTCTGTGGGCCAATCTGAATAAACCAATGTTGATCTAACAGTTCAAGTGGTGGATTTCCTGGGCCTGGGTGACTTCTTTTTTCCTACCACCGACTAGGCACCGGGATCTGGTAAGGCTGGCAACTTGGTGTGTGGCTACAGATAACCAGAAGGGGAAAGTCCAGTGGAGATATTGGCAATAGAGACCACACTGCTGGGAGATCTGCTGGCATTCTAATGGTGCACCTTTTCCCGCTTTCGGTGAAAGTAAGGCCGAAGGGAAAAAGCCATTTGTGGTCCTTCAAGTGGTCCGTTAGTAGCCGTCTCTTGTATAAAGTTGAGGGAGCTAGGTCTTGAAAGAGAAGAATGCTCTCACCTTCAAATTGCAGATCTTCCTTTTCTCTAGCAGCTTTCAGTAGTGCAGCGGTGTCTTGACAGCTGAGTAGGCCGCACCCTGTCTCTTGGAGGCTCATTCTGCTTCGGTAACGGCTTTAGTGATCTGTGAATTCGCTACACTATGATTGCTGCTGCTCTCTCTTCTGCCAGCAGGTCATTAAAAATGGCGGCCGCAGCATTTGGTAGTTGGTCTTGAGCTGTGGTTTCAGGCACTCCGTAAAATCTAAATATTCTTTCGGTGCCTGCAGTTTTCCTGATCTTCAATTTGGTCAAATACTGTGTTGAGGGAGTCCATTTGTGTGACACAGCTCTTTCCCAGGGCAGCGTTAAATGATATTATTGCTGCCTGGTTCGTTTCCAGGGCTTCCACTCTGTGACCAAGTTGTTTGAGGTCACTTTTTATCTCTGCCAGTTCTCTCATAACAGGCATTATGGCTTGGGACAAAGCTTGTTTTAAGAACCGCCAGGAGACTTGCGTCGGATCTCTTGTCACGCTGGCCACAGTCGAGTCCGAGAAACTGTCTGCATCTGAGTGAGCCAAGTTTTCTCTCTTCCCCTCTGGCGCCATTTTGCACTCGCAAGCTCCAGGAGAGGCAGCAGCTTTGTTGAGATATCTCTCCATGTAGGTCCCACTGCAGTCCGGTCTTGCAGGTTCTCTTTTGTCTCTGGCTTTGTCCTTGCCCATCTTAAAGTGAGGTGAGCAGTTTATATGGCAGAAACACAGGCCTGTGATGAAGGCGCTCTCTAACAAGCATCCATCACGCTGTGCAGTCAGGTCCCCCCCCCCCCCAACTATTGTTCTTTTTTAACCAACTCTCTATTTTAACCTGTAGATAAAGCTTATAAGATAGATAAAGCAGAATACAAGGCATCCGCTATGCTTTGGTATTGGCTGGCCATCTAGTGGTGAAATGAGTCACAGCAAGTCTGAGCAACTGAAGATGTTGGAATAGAGTGCTTAGAAACTGCAGTTTCATGAGTTTAATTTCCCTTGTAGGCTAGCCTAGTGGTTAAAATAATCTGGTGGTTTAAGGGCACAAAAATACCAAGCAGAAAAGGTGAGCAAAAGTGAGTAGGTTAAGGAATAGTGAGGACAAAGTTGTTAGATTTTTTACTTGTTGCTTACCTTTAAAGGGAGTCTGTCACCAGATTGTGACCTTATAGACCGCTTACATAGCGCTCTAGCATAGCAGTCTATGATTCTAATGGTACCTTTGATGTGTGCTTCTGAAGTTCCCCCAAGGCAAAAACGGACTTTTATTCAAGGGATCGCAAGTGCCCAGGGCGGGGTTCACCTTGTTGGAGCCCAGGCTGTTCTGCCTCTTTTCGCCATATCCCCGCCCAGCCTCTTCCTCTGCCCGCCCCGCTTTTCCTTTGCATCCTCTTTCTCTGCAGCCGGATCCCGCGCCTGCGCTATCCATTGCTTGGCCGGGGCATGCGCACTGCGATGCCCATTGTGGGCACGGCATCGCAGTAGCTACTACGCATGCGCCGGCCAACGGCGAGAAACAGCGGCGAGGAGGCGGACCAGATACACCCACAATGGGCATCGCAGTGCGCATGCCCCGGCCAAGCAATGGATAGCGCAGGCGCGGGATTCGGCTGCAGAGAAGGAGGACGCAAAGGAAGAGCGGGGCGGGCAGAGGAAGAGGCTGGGCGGGGATATGGCGAAAAGAGGCAGAACAGCCTTGGCTCCAACAAGGTGAACCCCGCCCTGGGCACTTGCGATCCCTTGAATAAAAGTCCGTTTTTGCCTTGGGGGAACTTCAGAAGCACACATCAAAGGTACCATTAGAATCATAGACTGCTATGCTAGAGCGCTATGTAAGCGGTCTATAAGGTCACAATCTGGTGACAGACTCCCTTTAACTACTAGGGTTGTCCATAGAGATGAGCGAATTTCATGTTATGAAATTCGTTTATGCTACGTTTGGTGGTAAAAGCTGAATTGCATTATGGATTCCGTCACTTTCCGTTTCCGTTATGCAGAAGAGGACTCCCTTGCATAACGGAAATGGGACGGATCCGTTTTGCAGCCCATAGACTTCAATTATGACGGAATGAATAACGGAATGCCTCATAAGGCATTCCGTTAGGCATTTCGTCATAGAATTGCGTTATGGTCTGTGGTAACGGAATCCATAAGGCAATTCTGCTTTTACCACCAAACGAAGTGTGAACGAATTTCAAAATATGAAATTCGCTCACCTCTAGTTGTCACCTTTCCCAACCAAAAATACCAGCCAAGTTTACAAAAAGGGGGGGTGTTTTTTTGGAACAAGGGATGTTTACAGCAATGGTTTTATCCTATTTTGAAATATCAGAAATATATTAGATATTCATTCTAGTCATTATTGATATTATAACAGGTATCACTAGAAAAGAGGTCCACATGTCATTATCGCTATTACTGCGGCATGTAACAGGTATGATTAAAGAAATGGTCTGCATATTTTACGCTAAGATCCTGTAAGGGCAGGATAGGGACAGTGTAAAACGTACACTTTACTGGTATTTGTGAATTAGGGGCTACTAATCTGAAGTTGTAACCTGGACACTGGTAAATGTCTGGGTTATGGCATCAATAAATTGGCCTAACTTGGCGCAGAGGGGGATTTGATGGGTGAGTGATCATATCACTTCTTTTCTGGGAAAAAAAAGACTATGGGCCAGATTTATCATTACACTTACATCTTACTCCACTTTTATTAATGGACCTTTAATAGTGTGATAAATGTGGTTTGACGGTAGCAGTTTATCCTTCAGTAAGCGGTTTTACAAAAGTCACACGTCTTTATGAAAAAGTTGCATGTTCTATTAAAAATTGGCATAAGATAAGCATGGTTCTCACTGGAGTGAAATAGCGCAATTTTTAGCGACTTTTTAAATTGTCGCAATAGTAAATCTGTCTAGAGATTAATTTACATCAGAAAACACATTCACTTTCAGAAAAATGGCGAGCATAGCGCAGAGCCAATAAAAGTCGCACATATTTGTGCAGTTTTAGCAATTGCGCAAAAAATTTCAACTTTTTCACTGTATTATTTTGACTTGACTTAATGAAAAATCTGGCCCTATATGTGTCAATCAGAGAGTTTGTCAAAGTATGCTCTAACTGATGCAGGAATTGATTACATGCACAATGTGGGTTTCACCCACATTTGTACTGGAGGATCCAACAGGAGCCTCTGTTGCAGATTCCATAAAAAATACAGGACAGAACAGCACAGCATACTGCATTTCCTTGTCTGGTAAAATAACATGTTTTCTAATGGAAGCCAGATCGCATTATAGTCAGTGGAGTCCGTCAGATGGTGTTCATTTCCATCTGTAGATATTCCATCAATATCTACAAATATTGTTTTTTTGCAGGACAAGTTTGGGTTTTTAATGGCACCATTTTGGGGTACACATAATTTACTGCCTGCATTTCTGAGAGTAATAATGTTTTAATATATGCAAATGAGCCTCTTGGAGCAACAGGGGCATTGCCGTTACACCTAGAGGCTTTGCCCTCAATACAACTGCCGCATCCTCTCATTTCATCAAATGCAGCTCTAAATGTTTTCTTATAGTCCTGGACCTTTGGGTCCCACTATAATATCAGAGCTTGGACCCAGCCAAAAATCCTCTGGTGCTACGGTGGGTCTGTCTGACGCTGCCTCTGTTCACTGCATAAAAAATTAAATATATAATAAAAAATAGCAGGAAAGAGAGTCATTTAAATTTGCTCCTCTGCAGGGAGCACAGGCTAGAAAGCAATTTTTATTAGCTGCTCTGCAGTGAACAAAGTATCACTGTACAAAGCAGGGCCAGCGCTTCCATATAGGCAAGGGGAACAATTGCCCCCGGCCCCCAAGCCCACCACCCAACACCGGTGCCGGCCCGCAACTAACGTCAGGTCACAGGGAGATGAACGCTTCCATTGTGGAAGCGTTCATCTCCATAGTCATCTGTATTGCCGTCCATAGTCATCTGTACCGCCATATTTTTTAATACCGGACTGTTACTGACACATGGGTAGAGCGGCAGGCACTTGATACTGGCACATGGGGGTTGGGGGGTTTGGCACTTGATACTGGCACATGGGGGGTTGGCACTTGATACTGGCACATGGGGGGGTTTGGCACTTGATACTGGCACATGGGGGTTTGGCACTTGATACTGGCACATGGGGGTTTGGCACTTGATACTGGCACATGGGGGGTGGCACTTGATACTGGCACATGGGGGGTTTGACACTTGTTACTGGCACATGGGGGGCATGGAGAGGCACTTGATACTGGCACATGGAGGGGATTGGCACTTGTTACTGGCACATGGGGGATGGAAGAGAGGCAGTTGTTACTGGCACACGGGGGGGGGGAAGCACTTGTTACTGGCAGGTGGGGGGTGGAAGAGAGGCACTTGATACTGGCACCACATTATTATGGGGCATTATGGGGGCTTCTACTGAGGCCACAAAGAAGGGGTATTTTAATAGGGGGCTCTGTGTGGTACTAGTATTATCAGTTTCTGCATTATAGTATTGGAGAGCACAGTGGCACAGTATTGGGGGTAGTAGGATGATTTGTCCAGAAGATGGCAGGATGATAGAAAAGTTGTAAACCAAGATTATTTTTTTTTGTTGTCAAACTGCAGAGACGGAAAATGGCGACAAAATGGTGGTGTGGTCTGAAAGGAGAAGATGAAGACAGAGAACATCTACATCAAAGGAGACGTCACTGGATGTAAGAGGTATGGGGTGCTGTATTTCTGTAGTGATGGGGGGGGGGCACGTTAAAGTCAGCAAGTGTCATGTGGGATGGGGGGCCCTTACTGTTTTTCGCCCCAGGGCCCCATTTCACCTAGAACCGGTCCTGGTGGAAAGACCTGGCTGTGGTCAGAGTGACTAAGCGTGCCTGTCCACCTGCACTCTGCTCATGAAGAAGGCGTGTATATTGTTGGCCACTTTGAACACAAGGTAGCACCATACCCAATGCCCGGGTGTTTTGGGATATTTTGGCCCTCTGGTAGCCAGGACAATTTTTGCAGGTTTCTACAAATAAAATCTACGGTAAATTGCTAAATAAAAAATCATTAACCCCCCCCCCCAATCCCATACCCATTTTCTGAAAGCAGTTACCCAGCAAATTTTTCAAATGCCTCTCAAACAGTAACAGCCTAAGAATACAGGGTTTACACTTCTTTAAATGTAAATGCACCCCCAAAACCTATAGGTTTTCTGATACCAGACTGTCCGAATGCAGCTGCCTTGAGGGGTTGTTTACAACCATATCCACCTTTATTTAACTTTGAGTGGAATTATAGAAAAAATGCATCAAGACAAACATTTGCACCCAAGCCGAAGTTTACATAAAAATATGTATTAAAGTATGCAATGCCCATATATACTACAAGGTTACACATTAACAAGAGTTTGTGCTCTTAAAAACATGCCAGATTTGTCCATCTACAAAGTATAACTTAAAGGGGTTATTCAACCCCTATAATGACCCCCATAATGCCCGGGCACCTCATATAGGCTATACTTATACCACTCCCCGGCGCCCGCGTCACTCCTGCTCCACATACGATCGCCGCTGCATCTCCCTGTTGTGACGGGGGGGGGGGGGGGAAATTTCTGGGGAATTAGCCAATAGCAGGCCATGACAGGGACGAGCCTCCCTAGCGTCATACGTCACAGTGGACAGGATTTCCACTGAGATCTCCAAGCAAGATGGCAGCAGCCAGCCCTTCGAGAGCAAATGGGGCAGGAAAGTAAGAATTTTTTTGTTTTGTGTACTATTTCAGGTTAAATTGATTCTCTACCACGAAGCACAAGCAAATTCGGCTTTGCGGTGAATTGAATTTGTCCTGATATTCATGGACTTCGATTCACTCAACACTACTGACAATCTAGGCTGTATAAGAAGAACAGGCAGTGTTAACTGCTCTACAGACAGAGATACTCGCTTTAGAAATCGGTCAGGAGTGAGAGCTGCAGGAGCATGGACCCTAACAGCTGTATCTGGGGCTATATCGAAGCTAGTCTGTCAGATTTAAAACAATACCTGGCTCATATCTGGCTATGCAGCCATCAGTAGCAGGCACATATGAGACAGGGCAGTGACTACTGAAGTGCCACCCGACGCGGACATATGTGATATGTCATTGGCAGGGAAAGGGTTAAATAGTCACCACTCCTAACTTGTTTGTGTTACACTGGCCTGTGTCCACCTCAGTTTCAGCGCTGCAGTGGTTACAACCTTTCTCTTATTGGTGTGTTTGCTGCTTCCGCCTGCTGACCAATGAACCCATCTACTCCCCTATATAACTGGCTCCATGCTCCACTCAGTGCCTGATTCACAGGTCCATTTTGGTTCTGCTCGACTTTGCTGGTTTCCTGGACTTTGACTCCTGCTGCCTGACCTTACCTTGGCCTGAACTGTGCTGTTCCTCTGTTAGTCCTCCTTGAAATGTATGAATAAATTGACATCTGGGAGTTGAGGGTGTGCAGGCAGTGTCTGTAGTGATTTACGCGCAAGGCGGATGGTAACACCCAGTTGTCAATTTAGTCACAAATTTCTAAGAGAAATAACAGAGGAATGGCACTGCACAGCGTTACAAGAAACAATTCTGAAACATTGTTATTTCATGAAGATTACAAGTATTAACTAAAGCAGACACATCCATAGATGTAACAAGTCCACTTTAACTCTTCTACCCACAGTAGATTCCATTCCTTTTTCTGTATAAAGTATAAAAGAAAGATAGGTTATCTTAATTTAACCAATGAAACATTTATTGTTAAATAGTGTGGAAGGTTAGCTACTTAGATGTCCCTCCCGCCATTTTGTTTGGTGCTTCTTGTTTAATAGAAGTATAAATAACAGTCTGCTCTGTGTAATGTTGAACAAAAATCTGGTATGTTTTGTGCAGATCTTCTTACAGACAGCATGAGATTGTTAGGATAAAGAAAAATCAGGCCCGGAAAAGTATTTCAAGGATGTTTCTGGAAAAATACTTACTTTTAGGAAAGCTGTATTAAATCATTAAAATATACACAGGACATCCCAGAGTAAATAAAAGCTCGACAGTCTTCATGGATTACAAACTTGATAGGATAGTGTGAGGGATACCACCCCTTGTGCCTGCCTTGACGTCAACTACTTCGAGCTCACGAGATACGGTATGGTCACTGGTTACCAAGGCGTGACGTTACACCCACATGGAGGAGCAGGTAAGGTCAGTCTTGGTACAGTTTTCACAGACTCCTCCTGTCCACACGGGCACAGAGAGGCAACAAGCTGAGAGAGCCTTTTCACTGCCCCAGTGAAATAGCGCATTCTCAGCCCGGAAAGAGTGCCACCAGTTCCTTGTTTGATATAAGCCCGGTCCGTTAACAGGATTATATAGGGTAAGAAACCAACCCGCGGTAGCGTATAACTAGGCCGAAACATGGACGTGGGGATTCGTGATCGAGATACAAGACAGCACAAGATTAAATTATATATTTAATCGCCTTAAGGGCTCACCAGAAATAACACTATACACACACAAGGAATATATACAGTGGTCTGAGGGTACAAATACAGCTGGTATGGTACAAAGAGGGTTAAGCAGAACAAAAGACAGTTTACCAGATGGATGAGTCCTTTTGGGTGGTGATAAGTTCTTAGCTGTATTCACATCGGGAGCGGTGATATCAGCAGGTTGCAGGTCCCTCTTAACTCATGTCATGATGTGACCCCCTTTCAGAAAAAAGACACGCCTGCTTGCTGGCACAAGCCTTTTAAACTGTAGCAGGCCCCTCCTCTTCCCGCCTCTGGGAACAGTCCCCCCCCACCCTGCTGATCCTGGCAGCTCAACAACCCACAAAACACTTTAGGGTTCATAGCTCCAGACCAGAAGGTCACAGGGAGATGGTTCTGGGACCAACAGACCCGCCTGGGTTTCGGCTACAAGTAGAGTCCAAACTAGTATCAAGTACCAAACCTCACCATATGCCAGTATCAAGTGCCAACCCCCCCATGTGCCAATATCAAGTGCCAAACCCCCCACACTCATGTGCCAGTATCAAGTGCCTCCCCCCATATGGTATAGTCCAAACCTTTGTGTGGTTTCTGTGGGGAAATATGTACATCTCCCCTCCCTGACCTCCCACCACCAGACTATGACCACGGGCTTGTTCATCGTGGCCACAGCGACACAAATATGTATCCGGTTTGCGCCTGTGATGACCGGGCGATTCATAATTCCTTCTAAATCGCCGGTTCCATGCTGTCTGCTAGATTTGATTGAACTAGGGAATGGCTTAGACCTGCAGAGAGGTCTTTCCTATTCAATTAGCTGGGGTTCCTGCTTAGAAGTGGGAGGGGCATACTCCATGCCCAACGGCATCTCGGTGGATGCAGTCCTTCCGGGCGTTTTGTTGAACAGTTCCCGGAAGGGGCGGCCTACTGAGAGGGCATCTGCCTCCCACTCATGATGCGCCTGCATCAGGCTCATGGGGAAGGCAGAAGGCGTGGTCCAGGGTGACCAGATAAATCCTGGCATTGAGCCGCTGGTGCTCGAGGTACGGACCTCCCCAGGCTGCCTGAAGCTTGTTCTGAGGTACGGGAACCAGTATCCATGCCATCTACTACCTGCCGGTTCCTAGGCCACTCCTCCGGTGAGCCCTGCTGGACAGTGACCTGGTACAGCCGTCCTTGGTCCCAGATCACCCGCTCAAGGTCTGAGTCCAAGGGAGGCTTTGCTGCTTGCTCCTTGAGAGCATTCAGGCTGGTTTCAGCCAGAAACCCCTGACCGGATGTGGACAGAATAGACGAGACTGCCACGTCCTCTGTCTGGTCCCTGGAACCTGTTTCCTGGCCTCCATCTGACTCGGCAGCCACTGGGTTAGAAGGGGGAAAGCCATCAGACCCCTGAGGGGCCCCTATGGCCTAACACTCCCACTGCGCGTGACAGTAGCTATGGCAACTGCCAACGCTGATAGTGCCTGCTTCCCCTCGGCTTCCGACTAAGTCGCCAGTCCAGACGGACTAACTTGGTCCTCGGACATCCCAATTGGGGAGAAACCCTGCACTGAGGCTTTACCTCAGAGCCCTACTACTCCTATGACAGCCCTGACCTCATTTGCATCCTCCTCCTCTGCAGCTGTCTGCCCCCTGCTTGTCCCTTCAGTAGCCACACCTGAGGACAACAGGTTCCAGCATGCTTGCTGGCCACACCCTGGGGCCTCAGCACAGCTGGCATGAATGACCCCCTCCCCCCTGAGTGGAGAGGCACACAGTGCAAATTGTCAAAGGACCTCCCACCACCCCCACCCACACACAACACAGTGGACGGTTTCTGGGTCGGTGACTGGGACGGGTCCCTCGGGCGCTGGGGACACATGGCCTTGAAGTGTCCTGGCTGCTTACACAGGTGGCAAAGTCCGTGTTCCCCCACCGACGTGGAAAGTGAAGCTGGGACGGGTGCCCACTTGGGCCTAGGGGCAGGGGCAGCAGGGGCAGAGTGTGTCTTACCCCCTCTCCAGCCGACAGGTTTCCGGGCCTCTGAAGTCTGGTTGTTGGTGTTCTCGTCGGCCGGGGCTGCTGTTGCAGAGGCCCCCTTAGGCTTCCGGTCACGGATGTACTGCTGGAGGTCCTCTGGGCAATTCCACAAGAACTGCTCTGTGACAATGAGCTCATTCAACTGCTGGATGGTGGTAAGCGCCAATCCTGTGGCCCATTGGTCGACTGCTCTCAGCAGGGCCCGCATGTGATCGGCCCAGCTCTGGGTAGGACCCCGTATCTCTCAGGGGTCAAGTTGCACTGCAGGACCAGAGCCCGCTTGATGTCCTCATAGCTCAGGACGGTCTTGCCGGACAGATACCCGAAGATTTCAAGGGCTTTTCCGCCAAAACATGGCACTAGGAATCTTACCCACTGGTCCTCTGGCAGCTGGTACTGATGGCAGGCTGTCTGAAATGCCAACAAAAAAGTGTCCATGTCCCCATCTTTGTCCAGCAGGGGGAAGTCCTCCGCCCGCAGTTTGGGAATCGAGATATCTGCAGTTGGAGCTGGAGCACTCGCAGTTGATGCTCACGCTCGGCCTGTGCTTGCTCGCGACGCTCTGCAGCCTCTGCTTGCTCACGACGTTCTTGTTCTGCAGCCTCTGTTTGTTTGTGATGCTCTGCAGCTGCCATGAGGATCTCATAGGCCGCCTGGTGTCCGTCAGCTTTTAGGAGGGCAGCTGAGCCTGCCTGGCTGGGGGAAGGGCATGTGGAGTGAGGCCCACCGTGGACCTCACCTCCGGCAACTGTCTCCTTGGGAAACTTTGGCTGTGCTCCCCCTCGCCTTGAATAAAGTTGCCTTCCACCTCCTCTCGGCCACCTATCTGGACTGCGTCCTCTCCGCCTCCATTCATAGCATCGGCCATCTCCTTAGCTTTGCTCCTTGTGATGCTGGCCATTATTGCCATGGATGATCACTGGCACAGATTGCAACCTGATGCACACACACACCTTATTGTATTTGCACTCAGACTGTCTAGTGTTGAGCTGATCTTAAGAATCCCTCGGCAAAAGCTACTGCTGGTAGTCTTTAGTGTCTGGGAGTATGGGTCCCACACTCACACACACTAGTATCTCGATGCCACTTTGCTGCCACGAATATGTGAGGGATACCCTTCGTGCCCGCTTGACATCAACTACGTCGAGCTCACATGATACGGTATGGTCAATGGTTACCAAGGCGTGATGTTACACCCTCCTGGAGGAGCAGGTAAGGTCAGTCTTGGCACAGTTTTCACAGACTCCTCCTGTCTACATGGGCACAGAGAGGCAACAAGCTGAGAGAGCCTTTTCACTGCCCCAGTAAAACAGCGCATTCTCAGCCAGTTCCTTGTTTGATATAAGCCCGGCCGTTAACGGGATTATATAGGGTAAGAAACCAACCCCTGACGTGGGCATTCGTGATCGAGATCCAAGACAGCACAAGATTAAATTATATATTTAATCGTCGACACTGAATCAGTAATACAGATTACGTTTCACAGTTAAATCATATTCACAGTGTGTGGAAACGTTGTAAATGGAATAAAACTACAAAGTTTATTGGGTATACGTCAAAATAAAGGGGGAGGGTATAAGAGCCCTACCTCATGTGTACAAACAAACAAACAAACAAACAACACTATACTGGTCGAGACTCTGAACTGTAAAGATAGACAACCAACTCTCCCCTCAGCGTTCCCCTGCGTACCAGCAGTGGGAGTATTGGCTGTCTAGAGAAGGGATGGCCAACCTGCGGCTCTCCAGCTGTTGCAAAACTACAACTCCCAGCATGCCCAGTCTTACTACAGTTATCAGCGTACAGCAGGGCATTGTGGGAGCTGTAGTTTTACCACAGCTGGAGAGCCACAGGTTGGCCATCCCTGGTCTAGAGGGATATGACCCAGAGTGTATGCAGCTGAATAGCGCACTACACTCTACAGTGTATGCAAACTGGTATCTATTGCTGAAGCTGCTGTGACGCAGTGTGTCTTCAGCATGTTACCAGCCACTGTCAGTTCAAGAGTAGAAAGTAACCAGACACCTATAAACTGCAAGGCCGGGATCTACTTGAAATCATTGGGTAACGCTATGCTAGCCTCCCCACCAATGCTGTCAGGTCCCCTAACTGCCTCTATTGTTGTGCAGTAGGATTGTCTGGCTAATAGAACATATCGGCTATTTACCCTATATCCCCATATAGGGGTAGCGCTGAACCTGTACCCTATTCTCTGCTCTACGTTTCTCTGCCTCTATTTTAACATCAAAAGCCGTGATCAGTGATGAACATAGCATCTGAGGGATTCAACAATTGGGGGCGTGATCGCCGTTCACTATCACTGCGCCCGCTACTTACAAAGGAATGCGATTCTTGACAGTCATTTCTTTGTGAAGGAGCCAAATCAAATTTTTCATAACTTCGCTCATCACTACTTATGTGCCTTTTGTATGTTCTTTGGGGCAATGGACTGGAGTCTGCATGGATACTGTTACTAGTCTGTAGCTACACAGCAAGCTGCAATGTATTGCAAATTCTGACACTTTTCCATGATAGCCACCAGCATTACCTTTTTCAGCAGTTTGTACTACAGTAATGTAAGGGTCAGCCCCTAGGAAGTTATATTGCGCTGCATTGCTAGTGATAATGTTTCACACAGACTGAGATGCCTTCTTCCTGCCACAAGAGACTGCTGTGTCTTTGAGTAAGAAAGAAATGAAGCTGTTGTTCCCAGAGGATGTAGGAGGAGTTAAAGTTCCCAGATATTTTTGGGCTGGAGTGGTTCTTCCTGGCTGATGTGAGCTGAGACACTGGCCGCTGTTGGACAGAGCAACAGAGACTGTAAAGTCGTTCTTCCTGGCTGCTGTGGGACAGAGCAACAGAGACTGTAAAGTGTGTCTGAGAGGAGTGATATTGTCCAATTCAGACTTGTGAAAGGACGGGGACTCCTGGCAGAGCTGAACTATGTGGATACCTGCGCCTGCAATCTTGACACACAGAGGAAAAGACAACATGCTGGGACAAGCAAGCGACCGCATCAGGAGCCAGACTACACCTGCCTTCACGTACCAGACCAAGACAAGCAGCTACCTCGTCGGAGACTATGACATGACTGATCTCTGCCTAGCTACCTACAGAACTGTAAGCAGGGCCGCCATCAGGGGGGGTACAACCGATACCCCAGTAAGGGGCCCAGACCCCAGGGGGCCCCGGCCGGTCCCAAGCCTTTTTTTTGGGGGGGGGGGGGGAGTCTTTACAGGCCCCCCCCTAGGGCCGGCACCACCCATAAGAAAGGTACGCCA
This sequence comes from Bufo gargarizans, assembly GCF_014858855.1. Taxonomy (NCBI): domain Eukaryota; kingdom Metazoa; phylum Chordata; class Amphibia; order Anura; family Bufonidae; genus Bufo; species Bufo gargarizans. The sequence goes on from NC_058080.1 coordinate 317,783,359, forward strand.
CCGCGTAGAGCGCACTCTTGCTGGAGGCGCCGGCCCCCCGCCCGCGATGCCGCTTCCTAGCTAATTTATTCACTTCACTTGCCTCTGTGTAATCTCCCACAGGCGGACACTGGCAGAGGCATCGTCAAGCGAAGTGCGCATACGCCGTCTTCCAGCGCACCTCGTTCGACGATGCTTCTGCCAGTGCAATAACACAGAGGCAAGTGAAGTGAATAAATTAGCTAGGAGGCGGCACTGGGCGGGGTGGGGATCTGTCGATGACACTTAAGGGGATCTGTGGTGGATGACACTGATGGGGATCTGTGGTGGATGACACTGATGGGGATCTGTGGTGGATGACACTGATGGGTATCTGTGGTGGATGACACTGATGGGTATCTGTGGTGGATGACACTGATGGGTATCTGTGGTGGATGACACTGATGGGTATCTGTGGTGGATGACACTGATGGGTATCTGTGGTGGATGACACTGATGGGTATCTGTGGTGGATGACACTGATGGGTATCTGTGGTGGATGACACTGATGGGTATCTGTGGTGGATGACACTGATGGGTATCTGTGGATGACACTTATGGGTATCTGTGGATGACACTTATGGGTATCTGTGGATGACACTTATGGGTATCTGTGGATGACACTTATGGGTATCTGTGGATGACACTTATGGGTATCTGTGGATGACACTTATGGGTATCTGTGGATGACACTTATGGGTATCTGTGGATGACACTTATGGGTATCTGTGGATGACACTTATGGGTATCTGTGGATGACACTTATGGGTATCTGTGGATGACACTTATGGGTATCTGTGGATGACACTTATGGGTATCTGTGGATGACACTTATGGGTATCTGTGGATGACACTTATGGGTATCTGTGGATGACACTTATGGGTATCTGTGGATGACACTTATGGGTATCTGTGGATGACACTTATGGGTATCTGTGGATGACACTTATGGGTATCTGTGGATGACACTTATGGGTATCTGTGGATGATACTTATGGGGGATCTGTGGATGACATTTCAGGGGGATCTGTGGATGACATTTATGGGGGATCTGTGGCTGACACTGATGGGGATCTGTGGATGACACTGATGGAGATCTGTGGATGACACTGATGGAGATCTGTGGATGACATGGTATGTAGCTCGAGGGAGAAAATGTGGCCTGACCACAATGACGGGTACAGTCTGTATAAAAAGGTGGATGACAAAAAAGGGGTATGTCAAAGGGCGTGGTCAATAGGCGGAGTCAAGGGGGGCGGCAAAATCAGCTTTTGCCTAGGGTGGCAAAAATCCTTGCACCAGTCCTGCCTGCCCCTTGTTTATTCCTTAATCCTTGCCCCTCCCACTGATTCCCGTACCGCTGGGTGCGCTGGCGCTGCCTTTCACTTTAACACCAAACGTAAGGCTCTGACTCTGAGCCACCGCGCCGATCCGAATCAGTGACTGGTTCTGTGAACTCTGGCTGCTCACGTGACGTCAGACGCTGCTGCATGCAACCTTCAGATTCACGCACCGCCGCCTACCAGTCAATTCTGGTTTGCAGGCGGGAACTTCGGGAGGTGGAAGGAAGCCTGCCCTTAGCCAGCCCAGGAGTCAGGGCCGGCTTCATGCTCCAGCCTCGAGCCGGAGCCTCTATCACATGTTGGACTTGGGCAACAGTCACAGCGGGCACTGACGGACCCCACTAATTGCATTAAGGTCCATTAGGTTTCCAATCAATATGCTAAAGAAATTATTTGGAGCCTTTGACATATCTCAGCATGCCATTTTATCACTAACCCTGACAGAGGAAAATTTCACCTGTGCTGGTCTAAGCTTTTTTCCCTCCCAACTTTTTTTTTTACTGCCTTAATGGTATCCATCATTCTACAGTACTGATGATATCAGTAAAATGATGGATACCATTAAGGCAGTAAAAATAAAAAATAAATTGAGAAGGAAAAGGACAAGCTTAGACCAGCATAGGTGAAATCAGGGCCGGCCTTTGGGGTGTGCGGGCTGTGCGGCCGCACAGGGCGCCATAGCAACAGGGGCGCCGGGCGGCCGACAGCCCGCAATGTAATATGGGCAGGCGAGGCGGCACTTATGTTTTCCCACGGGGCGGGCGGGCCCCCGCCCCCTCCATCTCCCCCTCCCCTGTATTCAGCAGGGGGCGCACGTTGCGGTTTAAAAAAAAAAAACTTCGGGCGGCTGGCGGCGCCCCTCATTCTGCGCCGCCTGAGTGGCTGAGGCTGAGCGCCTGCCTGCGCCTGCTGTGTGCTGTTAGTGTAGCGTGGCCGAGCTCTGTTCGATCCGCGGTACAGGAGCTTTTGTTTCCTGTACCCGGCCGGACTGACAGGAAGTGCTCACTTAGTGTGCACTTCCTGTCAGTCCGGCCGGGTACAGGAAACAAATGCTCCTGTACCGCGGATCGAACAGAGCTCGGCCACGCTACACTAGAGGTGGAAAAGAGAGTGGGAGGGGGGAGGAAATAATGACAGTGAGAGGGGGGAGGGGGGGGGGAGAAATAATGACAGTGATAGGGGGGGGGGGGAGAAATAATGACAGTGATAGGGGGGGGGGAGAAATAATGACAGTGATAGGGGGGGGGAGAAATAATGACAGTGATAGGGGGGGGGGGAGAAATAATGAGAGTGATAGGGGGGGGGGGGAGAAATAATGACAGTGATAGGGGGGGGGGGAGAAATAATGAGAGTGATAGGGGGGGGGGAGAAATAATGACAGTGATAGGGGGGGGGGGAGAAATAATGACAGTGATAGGGGGGGGGGAGAAATAATGAGAGTGATAGGGGGGGGGAGAAATAATGAGAGTGATAGGGGGGGGGGAGAATAATGAGAGTGATGGGGGGGGGAGAAATAATGAGAGTGATGGGGGGGGGGAGAAATAATGAGAGTGATGGGGGGGGAGAAATAATGAGAGTGATGGGGGGGGGGGGGAGAAATAATGAGAGTGATGGGGGGGGGAGAAATAATGAGAGTGATGGGGGGGAGAAATAATGAGAGTGATGGGGGGGAGAAATAATGAGAGTGATGGGGGGGGGAAATAATGAGAGTGATGGGGGGGGGGAAATAATGAGAGTGATGGGGGGGGAGAAATAATGAGAGTGATGGGGGGGGGGAAGAAATAATAAGAGTGATGGGGGGGGGAAATAATGAGAGTGATGGGGGGGGGGAAATAATGAGAGTGATAGGGGGGGGGGGGGGAGAAATAATGACAGTGATAGGGGGGGGGGGGAGAAATAATGAGAGTGATAGGGGGGGGGGAGAAATAATGAGAGTGATAGGGGGGGGGGAGAAATAATGAGAGTGATGGGGGGGGGAGAAATAATGAGAGTGATGGGGGGGGGGAGAAATAATGAGAGTGATGGGGGGGGAGAAATAATGAGAGTGATGGGGGGGGGGGGAGAAATAATGAGAGTGATGGGGGGGGGAGAAATAATGAGAGTGATGGGGGGGAGAAATAATGAGAGTGATGGGGGGGAGAAATAATGAGAGTGATGGGGGGGGGAAATAATGAGAGTGATGGGGGGGGGGGAAATAATGAGAGTGATGGGGGGGAGAGAAATAATGAGAGTGATGGGGGGGGGGGAGAAATAATAAGAGTGATGGGGGGGGGGGAAATAATGAGAGTGATGGGGGGGGGGAAATAATGAGAGTGATGGGGGGGGGAGAAATAATGAGAGTGATGGGGGGGGGGAGAAATAATGAGTGATGGGGGGGGGAGAAATAATAAGAGTGATGGGGGGGGGAGAAATAATAAGAGTGATGGGGGGGGGAGAAATAATAAGAGTGATGGGGGGGGAGAAATAATGAGAGTGATGGGGGGGGGAGAAATAATGAGAGTGATGGGGGGGGAGAAATAATGAGAGTGATGGGGGGGGGAGAAATAATAAGAGTGATGGGGGGGGGAGAAATAATAAGAGTGATGGGGGGGGAGAAATAATGAGAGTGATGGGGGGGGGAGAAATAATGAGAGTGATGGGGGGGGAGAAATAATGAGAGTGATGGGGGGAGAAATAATGAGAGTGATGGGGGGGAGAAAATGAGAGTGATGGGGGGAGAATAATGAGAGTGATGGGGGGGAGAATAATGAGAGTGATGGGGGGGAGAATAATGAGAGTGATGGGGGGGAGAATAATGAGAGTGATGGGGGGGAGAATAATGAGAGTGATGGGGGGGAAAAATAAAGAGTGAGGGCGGGGGGGGGGAATTATGAGAGTGATTGGGGGAGAATAATGAGAGTGATGGGGGGGGGGGAGAAATAATGAGAGTGATGGGGGGGGAGAAATAATAAGAGTGATGGGGGGGGGGAGAAATAATGAGAGTGATGGGGGGGGGAGAATAATGAGAGTGATGGGGGGGAGAATAATGAGAGTGATGGGGGGGAATAATGAGAGTGATGGGGGGGAGAATAATGAGAGTGATGGGGGGGAGAAATAATGAGAGTGATGGGGGGAGAATAATGAGAGTGATGGGGGGAGAATAATGAGAGTGATGGGGGGGAAAAATAAAGAGTGAGGGCGGGGGGGGGGGGAATTATGAGAGTGATTGGGGGAGAATAATGAGAGTGATGGGGGGGAGAATAATGAGTGATGGCGGAGGGGGGGAGAATAATGAGAGTGATTGGGGGGGGGGGGGGAATAATGAGAGTGACAATGGAGTCCCCAGAGCCAGACTGCAGCCAGAGTCCAGATCATCTTATTGTCCTGGTGGTAAGTAGACAATGCAATATGTTTATTATTTAATTGTTTAGTTATTAATACTACATTGGAAACTAATTTTCTCAGCTGGACACCAGCCAACACTGCGCATGCGCTGGGAGCCTCACCAGCGGTTAGGGTAGGGAAAAAGCACTGGCCCGTACGTAAATTTTTCCCTTCCCTAACCGCTGGTGAGGCTCCCGGTGCATGCGCAGTGTCGGCCGGTGTTCAGCTGAAAACATCCATCCGATCACTGCGCATTGGCCCATAGTTTTTCCCTACCCTAACCGCCGGCGAGGCTCCTGGCGCATGCGCTGCTGTGAAATTTCCCTAACCTGTCGTTGTGCGCCTGCGCGATGCTGCACACCTCCTCACGTCATGTCCGGTGCGACCGGAAGTGACGAGGGTAGGGAAATCTCACGAACTAGGGAAGTATAACATTACACCGGCCTTTGGGGTGTGAGGGCTGGTAACTACTTGGTTGGATAGTCAGCCAGCCTATGCCATGATGCCAGCAACAAGCATTTTTATTTTTTTTTTTGGGGGGGGGGGGCGCCACAAGGTTAGCTCGCACAGGGCGCCTGAACACCTAAGGCCGGCCCTGGGTGAAATTTTCCTTTGTCAGGGTTAGTGAAGTGCAAGCACATAACCAAAAATGGATGAAGAGTAGTGCTTTCTAGTTTCTAGAAATAATATAAATTGACAGCCTTTCTGATATATTCCAGGAGTAAGGCAAATAGAAGAATGAGAAGACTTTGCCTTGTGCCCTAATACAGAACCATATTATGCTGTACTGTTTACGTTGGTCCATAGTTGGTGCCATTCCTATCCTACTACAATCACTAAAATAGGGTTTCCAGAGGGACATAATGAATATCACCAAGGGGTGGGAGATATACAGTGTCTGTACAGGGCGGACCTGCGTGTGGATTACGGCTATATTGCAGACTGTAATTGTACATGGCGTTGTTTAAAGATCCCCCATAACAGTGTGTGTCATCCACAGATCCCCCTATAACAGTATGTCATCCACAGATCCCCCATAACAGTGCGCCTGTGCACTGAGGAAGAGAGAGAAAGGAGGGGAAAGAATCCACAAAAGCAAGCAGAGGATGGCACAGCAGACAACTTAATAGCTTCTTTTGTAAGTAAATTGCTTTATTATAAATGCAGTTTAATGTTTGATTTTGTCTTATTATATTTTGGCTTTTGCTTAAAGGGACAGTAAAAAAATATATTTTTCTTTGTTATGTATGATGCTTTTTGATAATAAATAAATGTAAATGTAGTGGTGCTATAATGTGGCATCCTTGCATATCGCAATACTCTCGTATGTTGTTATCTTATTTATATATACTTATTTAGTTTTTTTCAGTAGTACGATTAAGTGGTGAAATTATTAGTGCCCGCCCATTTTTGACTGGTATCTTATGTGCCCCCCTATATATTGTTCCTAGAGTCGCCACTGACTACTGGCTTGACTGACTAACTGTACTCAGTGCAGTCAATCGATCAGTCACACTCACACACACTGATATCATACACTTTTACGCAGCAGCCGGTCATATCTCTGGGTCGGGCGGCCACTGCCACTTTAAAATAGGGAGCTTAGAAACACCAAAAGACCCAGAAGACCACGGAAAACAACTGTGGTGGATGACCGAAGAATTCTTTCCCTGGTGAAGAAAACACCCTTCACAACAGTTGGCCAGATCAAGAACACTCTCCAGGAGGTAGGTGTATGTGTGTCATAGTCAACAATCAAGAGAAGACTTCACCAGAGTGAATACAAAGGGCTCACCACAAGATGTAAACCATTGGTGAGCCTCAAAAACAGGAAGGCCAGATTAGAGTTTGCCAAATGACATCTAAAAAAGCCTTCACAGTTCTGGAACAACATCCTATGGACAGATGAGACCAAGATCAACTCGTACCAGAGTGATGGGGAGAGAAGAGTATGGAGAAGGAAAGGAACTGCTCATGATCCTAATCATACCATCTCATCAGTGAAGCATGGTAATGGTAGTGTCATGGTGTGGGCATGTATGGCTGCCAATGGAACTGGTTCTCTTGTATTTATTGGTGATGTGACTGCTGACAAAAAGATGAATTCTGAAGTTTTTCAGGCAATATTATCTGCTCATATTCAGCCAAATGCTTCAGAACTCATCGGACGGAGCTTCCCAGTGCAGATGGACAATGACCCAAAGCCTATTCTGTATGCTGCATAAGAGGTTAATCGTCTCTTGCTAGAAACTGTAGCTAGGTGGGGGCTGCTCCACCTCCCCATATGGAGTTTTTTTTTACTCAGTAATGTAAAGTGAGACAGTGAGAGATAAGAAAGCAATGAAAAGGCAGACTAGACTAGCCAGCTTGTGGGACATGGCTACAAAACTAAACCTCTGAGATAGCAGTTGAGAGGTATTTGGAGGCATTACAGCCTATGAGGAGAAGTGCATAATAAGAGACTGTGGAGATAACCTGATTAAAGCTATTTGTCCCCATGGTACATTTGTCTGGGGAAAACAGGAAGCTTCAGGCTACAAGGCATACTTTAGAAGCAGACTGGCCATCTGCTCTAGGTCTTTGCTGGGCATTGTAGTTCCCTATTGTGATGAAAAAACTGCAATCTGTAAAAGGAACAGAACTTAGTCTTTGATATAGGGGGGAATTCCATGGTTGCCTAGAGAAAGTATAATAGTGCCAAAAGCCACAAGACAAATATTGCGGCTCTATTGTGGTACGGTATGTGAGAGGTAGAGAAAAGGAAAGTTTAGGAAGCTTGACTCAGAGGGGACATCTCGGCATATCAACCCCATCTGCAGCCTATAGAAGGGTTAAAACTATGGATATTGCAACCCGTGAAAGATTTATGCTAGAGTTGAGCGAACCTGCCTCTTGGAAGGTTCTATTTCGGGGTATAAGTGAATTATGTAATTGATTCAGTTTTGGATGCCGTCATAATACAAGTGTATGGCCAGCAGAACAGAACCCTCAGGGCTGGCCATACACTTGTATTATTTTGCATGCTGGCATTTAATTACGTAATTCAATGCCAGAACCAGAACTCGAACCTGCCGGTCAACTCTAATCTATGCATTAGAAAGACTGCTGTATTGCACTTGATTGACAAGTAAAGAAATGCATGCACCAACACCTGTGTTGACACAGTAATGCATTGCTTCCACTGCATCCTTACTGGGACCCTGCCTTGCACCCCACAAATCCTTAACACCAAGGGAACCCTGAACTACTACCAGGCAGAAGATGCACATATCACAAGGGTGTGCCCCAAGGAAAGTAGGGGTGCACCCTCCTATGACTGCATAGTGGAATGAGGACTGCCATCATGGATACAACTACTCCCATCCTCTCCATTGTCTCTGTGGCTTGCTGCAACAGCAAGAGTGCATAGTAACAACACAGAACAAGTAAACTATTGAGTCATAGTTGTGTCCAGTGGTTCATGGCTAACCTAATGCTACACATGCTTAGCGGTTCATGTATGTATAAGGAGGGCCTGTGTCAGTTTCTTGTTTTGTAAAATGAACACATCATGGTTAAAGGGTTTGTGTCACTCCAGCAAGTGACATTTATCAGGTAGAGAAAATTAATACAACACACTTATTAATGCATTGTGATTGTCCATTGCTAGCTAGATTCATTTTTCCATCACATTATACATTTCTCATTTCTATGGTTATGACCACCCTGCAATCCATCAGTGGTGGTTGTGCTTGCACACAAATAGTAAAAGGTGCCAGCCTCTCTATAGGCCGAGACTGTAGCAGTGCACATAGGCTGGTGCTTTTTCCAATAGTGTGCAAGCACGACCACCACTGATTTATTGCAGGGTGGTCGTAACCATAGAAACGAGCAGTGTTTAATGTGCTGAAAAGATGGATACAGCCAGCAAAGGAGGCAATATAGACAATCATAATACATTAGTAAGTGATTTGTGATACAATTGAATTTGTGAGCGCACCTGTGAACGCCAGCCAGGTGCATAAGTACCTGATGCTCCTAGCATGAATTCATGCCAAAAGCATCAGATAGTTATGTACCCAGACAGCGACCAAAAGGAGGGCTCAGGCAACCCCCTGGGCATTGGTCGACCTGAAAATTTCCCTGTGAGGTCTATGGCCAGTCCGCGCCCTTAACATAATGAATATCACAACAATAACGCATTTATGTCTCATTCACATAGTGTTCAGTCAGTGCTTTACATCACACAGAACAGGAGCAGATCTTTCCCTCATACCTCATGTCTGTGGAGGCTCCAATCCTGGTTTTAGCTCACAATCTCTGATGGGACAGTGTTAGGCTGGGGCTACACCACAATGAATCGCTGTGAAGCAGTGCAGTCACTGAACAAGTTGCCATGACCCCAGAATTACAAAATATGCAGTAGCATTAGATTTTTTGTGATACTTTGATTGCAGTAACTTGCAAGTCGCATTGTGACCCCATTGAAGTTCAATGGCTGCACTGCTACATAGCAATAATTGGTCACTGCCAAGATCACTGTAATATTTCAACCCATATCCGATGCAATAGTCATGGTCTACTTGATCCAACATATAAGCTGGCTGGCTTGCATGCTCTGAGATATTCATATGATTTTTCCCACTTCAACAAACCAAGTCTGATGAGCATTCTGTACCCATATCCCACCCCTTGACAGTTGGCACTATAATGCAAAAATCAGCATTATTCACTTCATGTGTCAGTGTTTTTATAGTTATGACCGATACGTTTATACCAACCTAACTTAAAACTTTTTAAAATAAAATACAAATAAAAGAAAAAAAAAACATACCACCCACACTAACACAAACCGTTCCCCTGAGGGTATACTTACTGCATATCATAATGACCAAACAGAATATCAGATTCAATTTTAACACTCTTTGCGTCAGTTTACAAATTGAAAAAACGAAAAATAATTTTTAGCTAAAAAATTATCTAAGGAATAAAAAAAAACATGAAAAAATGTGCAAAAATAGGGGACAACATCACTAGCTGTTAAACAGCAACATTGTCACACTGTCCAGGTTGAATTTAGAATTCCTACAAGTGAAAAAACAGAATGTATGAATATAGCCCGCCGCTTCTGGGTCTCTGACTGCAAGTTTTCTCTGCCTGTTGCTCACAGAAAATCTATTTTAATCTGAATCTGCAGCACCAACCTTTGGCCACAGGGTGGCAGCTGGGTACTGTTATCAGATTTATCTGTTTTGGTGCAGAAACATCATTTCTTACATCACCTCAAGGAAGCTCAGTGATTCAGCTGCCATAAACAATGATGCTCTGTTACCTGCCAAACCAGGTTATGACTGTAGACATTATATTGAAATCAGTAAAGTGACATAACACTGACAGGTTTGCTTACAGAATTTCTTGGCCCGTTCACATATGTCCATGCAAGTCTATACGACAAATGCTAGGCATGGTAAAATTGCTTCTACTTTGTTACTGTTAATTTAAATGTCTGTATTAATAATGGCCTATGTTGCAGCTACAACACACAGACAATTTTTTATATTGTAGTAGGTCTGCATGTTAGCTTGGGACGTAGACCTGGTGATCACCAAAGACCACTGTCTCCAGTCAGTGTCATACAGGGGTTCCTTGGACCCACCAGAGGAAATCATTCTGGGGGCCCAACTAGTTTTCGGTCTCCCTGTCCTCCGTCCGGTTGAGGGCCTGGACAGACACACTCCACCCTTTCAGTAGCTCACGCTCAGACAGCAGCATTGCGCTGTCTGAGCGTGAGCTGCAGCCACTGAATGAGGCTTCTATCACCCCCAGTCAGTCACTAGAGAAGCAGACATGGCTCCCTGTGGCTGACTGAGGGGGAGAGAAGCACCCCGGCTGCCCCCAGCTCACCTTCCAGTCAGAAAGTTCTTCCCTCTCCTCCCCCTGTATGTTTCCCAGCCGGTGATGGGGGCATGTCTTTACGGAGGTGGTGATGTTGCTTCATGGAGGTGGGCGTGGCCGGTGAGGTCCGGCTTTCTGGGGTGAAGCCAGTGGCAACCTTAGGCCCAACTCCCAGTACATCAGTATTGTCTAATAGGTTTTGAATCAAAGGAATAGATTCTGGTGGCAAATTATTTGCTCCAAAGGTAGCTCCAAATGGGCTTGTTGATCCTGCATCTTTGTGGCTCACTACTACATCAGAGCCTGTGCCCACCAGAAGATCCTTTGGTATTCTGGTGGGACAGTCCAACCCTATCTCCAGTGGTCTCCAGGTTCATGTTCCATGAGTCTAAGACCAGAACTGTACATGTCAGGAGTATTGTGTGTGAATAGCATCACTTGGGGCTCATGCACACAAACGTATTTTCTTTCCATGTCCATTCAGTTTGTTTTTTTTTGCGGACCGTATACAGGACCATTAATTTCAATGGGTCTGCAAAAAAAAAAAATGAAGTTACTCCATATGCATTCCGTTTCCGTATGTCCGTATTTCCGTTCCGCAAAAAAAATAGAACATGTCCTATTATTGTCCGCATTACGGACAAGGAGAGAACTGTTCTATTAGGGGACAGCTGTTCTATTCCACAAAATATGGAATGCACATGGACATCATCCGTATTTTTTGCAGATCCGTTTTTTGCAGACCATAAAATACATATGGTCGAGTGCATGAGGCCTTACTTCTATAGGTCAGAGTAATTCTGCAGTGATAGTGCAGTCCACTATATATACGGACAACACATGGATGTAAATTACATTCATGTGAATAAAGCCTAACAAGGTAAGTGCCCAAGTAGTGGATATCTTATTACTCTTGTGAACTGTTACACCTTCCTGCGGGGTTGTTTTGGGCAGAAATGGGAACAATCGACACCTTTGTAGCTTGTGCGTCACACTGTTGCCAATTTATTTTGAAAGTTGCTCAAAACAACAAACAGAAACTAAAATAACAATAGCCGTCTGGCTCCTGCCTATCTCACTCGGCAGCCCTAGCTAAACTCATAACTAGAGTTGAGCGAACACCTGGATGTTCGGGTTCGAGAAGTTCGGCCGAACATCCCGGAAATGTTCGGGTTCGGGATCCGAACCCGATCCGAACTTCGTCCCGAACCCGAACCCCATTGAAGTCAATGGGGACCCGAACTTTTCGGCACTAAAAAGGCTGTAAAACAGCCCAGGAAAGAGCTAGAGGGCTGCAAAAGGCAGCAACATGTAGGTAAATCCCCTGCAAACAAATGTGGATAGGGAAATGAATTAAAATAAAAATTAAATAAATAAAAATTAACCAAAATCAATTGGAGAGAGGTCCCATAGCAGAGAATCTGGCTTCACGTCAGCCACCACTGCAACAGTCCATTGGCATATATTTAGGCCCAGCACCCAGGCAGAGGAGGGAGGTCCCGTAACAGAGAATCTGGCTTCATGTCAGCAGAGAATCAGTCTGCATGTCATAGCAGAGAATGAGGCTTCACGTCAGCCACCACTGCAACAGTCCATTGGCATATATTTAGGCCCAGCACACACACAGGCAGAGGAGAGAGGTCCCGTAACAGACAATCTGGCTTCATGTCAGCAGAGAATCAGTCTGCATGTCATAGCAGAGAATGAGGCTTCACGTCAGCCACCACTGCAACAGTCCATTGGCATATATTTAGGCCCAGCACCCAGGCAGAGGAGGGAGGTCCCGTAACAGACAATCTGGCTTCATGTCAGCAGAGAATCAGTCTGCATGTCATAGCAGAGAATGAGGCTTCACGTCAGCCACCACTGCAACAGTCCATTGGCATATATTTAGGCCCAGCACAGACACAGGCAGAGGAGAGAGGTCCCGTAACAGACAATCTGGCTTCATGTCAGCAGAGAATCAGTCTGCATGTCATAGCAGAGAATGAGGCTTCACGTCAGCCACCACTGCAACAGTCCATTGGCATATATTTAGGCCCAGCACCCAGGCAGAGGAGGGAGGTCCCGTAACAGAGAATCTGTCTTCATGTCAGCAGAGAATCAGTCTGCATGTCATAGCAGAGAATGAGGCTTCACGTCAGCCACCACTGCAACAGTCCATTGGCATATATTTAGGCCCAGCACACACACAGGCAGAGGAGAGAGGTCCCGTAACAGAGAATCTGTCTTCATGTCAGCAGAGAATTAATCTGCATGTCATAGCAGAGAATGAGGCTTCACGTCAGCCACCACTGCAACAGTCCATTGGCATATATTTAGGCCCAGCACCCAGGCAGAGGAGGGAGGTCCCGTAACAGAGAATCTGTCTTCATGTCAGCAGAGAATCAGTCTGCATGTCATAGCAGAGAATGAGGCTTCACGTCAGCCACCACTGCAACAGTCCATTGGCATATATTTAGGCCCAGCACCCAGGCAGAGGAGGGAGGTCCCGTAACAGAGAATCTGTCTTCATGTCAGCAGAGAATCAGTCTGCATGTCATAGCAGAGAATGAGGCTTCACGTCAGCCACCACTGCAACAGTCCATTGGCATATATTTAGGCCCAGCACCCAGGCAGAGGAGAGAGGTCCCGTAACAGAGAATCTGTCTTCATGTCAGCAGAGAATCAGTCTGCATGTCATAGCAGAGAATGAGGCTTCACGTCAGCCACCACTGCAACAGTCCATTGGCATATATTTAGGCCCAGCACACACACAGGCAGAGGAGAGAGGTCCCGTAACAGAGAATCTGGCTTCATGTCAGCAGAGAATCAGTCTGCATGTCATAGCAGAGAATGAGGCTTCACGTCAGCCACCACTGCAACAGTCCATTGGCATATATTTAGGCCCAGCACACACACAGGCAGAGGAGAGAGGTCCCGTAACAGACAATCTGGCTTCATGTCAGCAGAGAATCAGTCTGCATGTCATAGCAGAGAATGAGGCTTCACGTCAGCCACCACTGCAACAGTCCATTGGCATATATTTAGGCCCAGCACACACACAGGCAGAGGAGAGAGGTCCCGTAACAGACAATCTGGCTTCATGTCAGCAGAGAATCAGTCTGCATGTCATAGCAGAGAATGAGGCTTCATGTCAGCCACCACTGCAACAGTCCATTGGCATATATTTAGGCCCAGCACACACACAGGCAGAGGAGAGAGGTCCCGTAACAGAGAATCTGGCTTCATGTTAGCAGAGAATTAGTCTGCATGTCATAGCAGAGAATGAGGCTTCACGTCAGCCACCACTGCAACAGTCCATTGGCATATATTTAGGCCCAGCACACACACAGGCAGAGGAGAGAGGTCCCGTAACAGAGAATCTGTCTTCATGTCAGCAGAGAATCAGTCTGCATGTCATAGCAGAGAATGAGGCTTCACGTCAGCCACCACTGCAACAGTCCATTGGCATATATTTAGGCCCAGCACCCAGGCAGAGGAGGGAGGTCTCGTAACAGAGAATCTGGCTTCATGTCAGCAGAGAATCAGTCTGCATGTCATAGCAGAGAATGAGGCTTCACGTCAGCCACCACTGCAACAGTCCATTGGCATATATTTAGGCCCAGCACCCAGGCAGAGGAGGGAGGTCTCGTAACAGAGAATCTGGCTTCATGTCAGCAGAGAATCAGTCTGCATGTCATAGCAGAGAATGAGGCTTCACGTCAGCCACCACTGCAACAGTCCATTGGCATATATTTAGGCCCAGCACACACACAGGCAGAGGAGAGAGGTCCCGTAACAGAGAATCTGTCTTCATGTCAGCAGAGAATTAGTCTGCATGTCATAGCAGAGAATGAGGCTTCACGTCAGCCACCACTGCAACAGTCCATTGGCATATATTTAGGCCCAGCACACAGGCAGAGGAGAGAGGTCCCGTAACAGACAATCTGGCTTCATGTCAGCAGAGAATCATTCTGCATGTCATAGCAGAGAATCAGGCTTCACGTCACCCAACATTGGAACAGTCCATTGGCATATATTTAGGCCCCGGCACCCAGACACAGGAGAGGTTCATTCAACTTTGGGTAGCCTCGCAATATAATGGTAAAATGAAAATAAAAATAGGATTGAATGAGGAAGTGCCCTGGAGTCCAATAATATATGGTTAAGGGGAGGTAGTTAATGTCTAATCTGGACAAGGGACGGACAGGTCCTGTGGGATCAATGCCTGGTTCATTTTTATGAACGTCAGCTTGTCCACATTGGCTGTAGACAGGCGGCTGCGTTTGTCTGTAATGACGCCCCCTGCCGTGCTGAATACACGTTCAGACAAAACGCTGGCTGCCGGGCAGGCCAGCACCTCCAAGGCATAAAAGGCTAGCTCTGGCCACATGGACAATTTAGAGACCCAGAAGTTGAATGGGGCCGAACCATCAGTCAGTACGTGGAGGGGTGTGCACACGTACTGTTCCACCATGTTAGTGAAATGTTGCCTCCTGCTAACACGTTGCGTATCAGGTGGTGGTGCAGTTAGCTGTGGCGTGTTGACAAAAGTTTTCCACATCTCTGCCATGCTAACCCTGCCCTCAAAGGAGCTGGCATTGACACAGCTGCCTTGGCGACCTCTTGCTCCTCCTCTGCCTTGGCCTTGGGCTTCCACTTGTTCCCCTGTGACATTTGGGAATGCTCTCAGTAGCGCGTCTACCAACGTGCGCTTGTACTCGCACATCTTCCTATCACGCTCCAGTGCAGGAAGTAAGGTGGGCACATTGTCTTTGTAGCGTGGATCCAGCAGGGTGGCAACCCAGTAGTCCGCACAGGTTAAAATGTGGGCAACTCTGCTGTCGTTGCGCAGGCACTGCAGCATGTAGTCGCTCATGTGTGCCAGGCTGCCCAGGGGTAAGGACAAGCTGTCCTCTGTGGGAGGCGTATCGTCATCGTCCTGCCTTTCCCCCCAGCCACGCACCAGTGATGGACCCGAGCTGCGTTGGGTGCCACCCCGCTGTGACCATGCTTCATCCTCATCCTCCTCCACCACCTCCTCATCCTCGTCCTCCTCGTCCTCCAGTAGTGGGCCCTGTCTGGCCACATTTGTACCTGGCCTCTGCTGTTGCCAAAAACCTCCCTCTGAGTCACTTCGAAGAGACTGGCCTGAAAGTGCTAAAAATGACCCCTCTTCCTCCTCCTCCTGGGCCACCTCCTCTTGCATCATCGCCCTAAGTGTTTTCTCAAGGAGACATAGAAGTGGTATTGTAACGCTGATAACGGCGTCATCGCCACTGGCCATGTTGGTGGAGTACTCGAAACAGCGCAACAGGGCACACAGGTCTCGCATGGAGGCCCAGTCATTGGTGGTGAAGTGGTGCTGTTCTGTAGTGCGACTGACCCGTGCGTGCTGCAGCTGAAACTCCACTATGGCCTGCTGCTGCTCGCACAGTCTGTCCAGCATGTGCAAGGTGGAGTTCCACCTGGTGGGCACGTCGCATATGAGGCTGTGAGCGGGAAGGCCGAAGTTACGCTGTAGCGCAGACAGGCGAGCAGCAGCAGGATGTGAACGCCGGAAGCGCGAACAGACGGCCCGCACTTTATGCAGCAGCTCTGACATGTCGGGGTAGTTGTGAATGAACTTCTGCACCACCAAATTCAGCACATGCGCCAAGCAAGGGATGTGCGTCAAATTGGCTAGTCCCAGAGCTGCAACGAGATTTCGCCCATTATCGCACACCACCAGGCCGGGCTTGAGGCTCACCGGCAGCAACCACTCGTCGGTCTGTTGTTCTATACCCCGCCACAACTCCTGTGCGGTGTGGGGCCTGTCCCCCAAACATATGAGTTTCAGAATGGCCTGCTGACGTTTACCCCGGGCTGTGCTGAAGTTGGTGGTGAAGGTGTGTGGCTGACTGGATGAGCAGGTGGAAGAAGAGGAGGAGGAAGCCGAGAAGGAGGAGGTGGCAACAGGAGGCAAAGAATGTTGCCCTGCGATCCTTGGCGGCGGAAGGACGTGCGCCAAACAGCTCTCCGCCTGGGGCCCAGCTGCCACTACATTTACCCAGTGTGCAGTTAGGGAGATATAGCGTCCCTGGCCGTGCTTACTGGTCCACGTATCTGTGGTTAGGTGGACCTTGCCACAGATGGCGTTGCGCAGTGCACACTTGATTTTATCGGATACTTGGTTGTGCAGGGAAGGCACGGCTCTCTTGGAGAAGTAGTGGCGGCTGGGAACAACATACTGTGGGACAGCAAGCGACATGAGCTGTTTGAAGCTGTCTGTGTCCACCAGCCTAAATGACAGCATTTCATAGGCCAGTAGTTTAGAAATGCTGGCATTCAGGGCCAGGGATCGAGGGTGGCTAGGTGGGAATTTACGCTTTCTCTCAAATGTTTGTGAGATGGAGAGCTGAACGCTGCCGTGTGACATGGTTGAGACGCTTGGTGACGGAGGTGGTGGTGGTGGTGTTGGTGGTACATCCCCTGTTTGCTGGGCGGCAGGTGCCAACGTTCCTCCAGAGGCGGAGGAAGAGGCCGAGGCGGCAGCAGCAGAAGAGGCCGAGGCGGCAGCAGCAGAAGAGGTAGCAGGGGGAGCCTGAGTGACTTCCTTGGTTTTAAGGTGTTTACTCCACTGCAGTTCATGCTTTGCATGCAGGTGCCTGGTCATGCAGGTTGTGCTCAGGTTCAGAACGTTAATGCCTCGCTTAAGGCTCTGATGGCACAGCGTGCAAACCACTCGGGTCTTGTCGTCAGCACATTGTTTGAAGAAGTGCCATGCCAGGGAACTCCTTGAAGCTGCCTTTGGGGTGCTCGGTCCCAGATGGCGGCGGGCAGTAGCAGGCGGAGTCTCTTGGCGGCGGGTGTTCTGCTTTTGCCCACTGCTCCCTCTTTTGCTACGCTGTTGGCTCGGTCTCACCACTGCCTCTTCCTCCGAACTGTGAAAGTCAGTGGCACGACCTTCATTCCATGTGGGGTCTAGGACCTCATCATCCCCTGCATCGTCTTCCACCCAGTCTTGATCCCTGACCTCCTGTTCAGTCTGCACACTGCAGAAAGACGCAGCAGTTGGCACCTGTGTTTCGTCATCATCAGAGACATGCTGAGGTGGTATTCCCATGTCCTCATCATCAGGAAACATAAGTGGTTGTGCGTCAGTGCATTCTATATCTTTCACCGCTGGGGAAGGGCTAGGTGGATGCCCTTGGGAAACCCTGCCAGCGGAGTCTTCAAACAGCATAAGAGACTGCTGCATAACTTGAGGCTGAGACAGTTTCCCTGGTATGCATGGGGGTGATGTGAAAGACTGATGGGGTTGGTTTTCAGGCGCCATCTGTGCGCTTTCTGCAGAAGACTGGGTGGGAGATAATGTGAACGTGCTGGATCCACTGTCGGCCACCCAATTGACTAATGCCTGTACCTGCTCAGGCCTTACCATCCTTAGAACGGCATTGGGCCCCACCATATATCGCTGTAAATTCTGGCGGCTACTGGGACCTGAGGTAGTTGGTACACTAGGACGTGTGGATGTGGCAGAACGGCCACGTCCTCTCCCAGCACCAGAGGGTCCACTAACACCACCACGACCATGTCCACGTCCGCGTCCCTTACTAGATGTTTTTCTCATTGTTATGGTTCACCACAACAACAAAAATATTATTTGGCCCAATGTATTGTATTCAAATTCAGCGGGATATAAATTTGAGGCCTAGTATTTAGGCGCTGGGTGACCAGTATGGATTTACTAACAGAATTAGACTTGGAAATGCACAGTAGCGTGTGTGTGAAGTTATTCTGAATGACCCTATGTGCACCTTGAATATTATATACCCTTTTAGGGATAGATTTCAAATAGCTCTGATACAGCAGAAACCACTAAATTATGAAATTGCTAAATTGGGAATTGTATTTCAACCCAGAACAAAAAATGTGCTTTGACGGACACTAAATAACTTTCCCAGCCACAACAGGACAGCGGTAACGAGAGATTTAGCGGGATATAAATTTGAGGCCTAGTATTTAGGCGCTGGGTGACAGGTATGGGTTTAGTGACAGAATTAGACTTGGAAATACACAGTAGCGGGTGTGTGTGAAGTTATTCTGAATGACCCAATGTGCACCTTGAATATTATATACCCTTTTAGGGATAGATTTCAAATAGCTCTGATATAGCAGAAACCACTAAATTATGAAATTGCTAAATTGGGAATTGTATTTCAACCCAGAACAAAAAATGTGCTTTGACGGA
This sequence comes from Bufo gargarizans, assembly GCF_014858855.1. NCBI lineage: Eukaryota > Metazoa > Chordata > Amphibia > Anura > Bufonidae > Bufo > Bufo gargarizans. The sequence continues at coordinate 317,802,172 of NC_058080.1, forward strand.
CACTAAATAACTTTCCCAGCCACAACAGGACAGCGGTAACGAGAGATTTAGCAGGATATAAATTTGAGGCCTAGTATTTAGGCGCTGGGTGACAGGTATGGGTTTAGTGACAGAATTAGACTTGGAAATACACAGTAGCGGGTGTGTGTGAAGTTATTCTGAATGACCCAATGTGCACCTTGAATATTATATACCCTTTTAGGGATAGATTTCAAATAGCTCTGATATAGCAGAAACCACTAAATTATGAAATTGCTAAATTGGGAATTGTATTTCAACCCAGAACAAAAAATGTGCTTTGACGGACACTAAATAACTTTCCCAGCCACAACAGGACAGCGGTAACGAGAGATTTAGCAGGATATAAATTTGAGGCCTAGTATTTAGGCGCTGGGTGACAGGTATGGGTTTAGTGACAGAATTAGACTTGGAAATACACAGTAGCGGGTGTGTGTGAAGTTATTCTGAATGACCCAATGTGCACCTTGAATATTATATACCCTTTTAGGGATAGATTTCAAATAGCTCTGATATAGCAGAAACCACTAAATTATGAAATTGCTAAATTGGGAATTGTATTTCAACCCAGAACAAAAAATGTGCTTTGACGGACACTAAATAACTTTCCCAGCCACAACAGGACAGCGGTAACGAGAGATTTAGCGGGATATAAATTTGAGGCCTAGTATTTAGGCGCTGGGTGACAGGTATGGGTTTAGTGACAGAATTAGACTTGGAAATGCACAGTAGCGGGTGTGTGTGAAGTTATTCTGAATGACCCTATGTGCACCTTGAATATTATATACCCTTTTAGGGATAGATTTCAAATAGCTCTGATATAGCAGGAACCACTAAATTATGAAATTGCTAAATTGGGAATTGTACTTCAACCCAGAACAAAAAATGTGCTTTGACGGACACTAAATAACTTTCCCAGCCACAACAGGACAGCGGTAACGAGAGATTTAGCGGGATATAAATTTGAGGCCTAGTATTTAGGCGCTGGGTGACCGGTATGGATTTAGTGACAGAATTAGACTGGGATATGGCCAAAAAATAACCACACTATTTCTGGTTAAATGCACTTGGTGACGGGCGCAGCTTGCCCCTGATGTAGTATATGCCAAAAAATGAACAGACTATTGCTGGTTAAATGCACTTGGTGTCACAGCTTGACCAACCACACTACTGAGGGTTAAATGCACTTGGTGACGGGCGCAGCTTGCCCCTGATGTAGTATATGGCCAAAAAATAAACAGACTATTGCTGGTTAAATGCACTTGGTGTGACAGCTTCACCCTGATGTAGGCTTTAGCCAAAAAACAACCACACCATTGAGGGTTAAATGCACTTGGTCGCAGCTTGGATGCACTTGGTCGCAGCACCGCACAAGACACAAAATGGCCGCCGATCACCCCAGAAAAAAGTGACTGACAAACGGTCTGGGCAGCCTAAAAACAGTGAGTGAGCATTTGAATTTCAGCAGCTCAATGATGCACAGCTGCAGATCGATCGATTAATCAAGTGAAGTCCTTTGGAGGAGTTAATCTGCCTAATCTCGCCCTACTGTCGCATCCGCAACCTCTCCCTACGCTAATCAGAGCAGAGTGACGGGCGGCGCTATGTGACTCCAGCTTAAATAGAGGCTGGGTCACATGGTGCTCTGGCCAATCACAGCCATGCCAATAGTAGGCATGGCTGTGACGGCCTCTTGGGGCAAGTAGTATGACGCTTGTTGATTGGCTGCTTTGCAGCCTTTCAAAAAGCGCCAAGAAAGCGTCACAAAAGCGCCAAGAAAGCGACGAACACCGAACCCGAAACCGGACTTTTACGAAAATGTCCGGGTTCGGGTCCGTGTCACGGACACCCCAAAATTCGGTACGAACCCGAACTATACAGTTCGAGTTCGCTCATCCCTACTCATAACACAAAACACAAAGAGCATTTTCAAGGGGAAAACTTGTTCAGTAGTTAGGTGGAGAAGCCAACCGCTCTCAGAGCTCCTAGGCTTGCAGCTTCTCAAACAGACTGCCCAGATTCCCAGAGAGAGAGCTCTGCTGACTTAATTAGTACCTCTGTGTGAGCAGTCCCCCAGGCAGGTAAAACCCGGACTGGCTCCGGGTGGTCAGGGAACCCACCCAACTCTTCCCTGACCGGCTCCAGGACCCTAAAATGCCTTTCTTTTTCCCAGAAAGCTTCTGGATACAAAGAAAACCAAACCTTCCTGGAGCCTTTTAACACATGAAGTGCTGGAAACTTGGTGCAATGTACACACCATCCAGCACTTTCTCTGCAAAACATTGTGACACCCTGTCACACTCTATATTTCTTTTAAACTGTAGAAGTATATAACTGTAAAATACCCACATTCACAGTTGCATCATTGCTCATGGCATCCTCCGAGAATCAGTTTTATCATTCCTCATCAGTGATTGGTTAGGCAATAACCATCATAGGCAGGTTTGTGGATGTCAAAGCATTGCACTGAAAAACCGAATGTGTAGTTTCTCACTAAGGATGACAGAACCAGTTTGTAACGAACTGGGTTCATTTTGCTAAATTTCAGCCAGCAGACGAACCCAGTAAAACAGTGAACAGCACCATTTTACTGCACAGGTTGGCCAGAAAAAGCACTAGGCAGGAAGAAGAAGGATGCTCACGTGAACCTGAGAGGAAGTGGAGGGAGGAGAGGGCTGGCCCTCATTGGCTCACAGGCTACCAGAGAGTCGGGGTGAGCCAATCAGTACTGCAGCAGGCAGGGAGGTGCCTTACAACGAGCAGAACGTCATGAGGGTGCATATGTGTATTCAGTGTCTGACAGAAAATCTATTTCGGGGCAGTCAAATGCCACAATCAAGCTTCTATTCTACTGCCAGGGACATTGAAAGGGATAGGCTAGAATTAGAAGGAAGAAGAACTGTGTAGAATAGGGACAGGTAGGTACAGCTGTCAGCCAGAGAGTAAGAAGTGAGGAGCTGAGACTGGGTGTGCCTCCTAGCACAACTGCAGCTGCTGCAGAACCTCAAAATCAGCTACCTGTAAGGACATTTCTTTCATATTTAAAAAAAATAATCAAAAAGAGATAACATATTTTCCAAAAAAATGAATGTCCTAGGACAATTGGAGCCACTTTGGTCCAAATTGATATGGGTCAGAACCAAACTTTTTGAAAAATTAGGTGAACCTAAAACAGGTTTTCTTATCTCTATTTCTCAACCATTTAAGTATTACAGTCTGGGAACAACTCCTATAACAAACAGAACAGTAATAACTCATTAGGAGTTGCTTGCTGGCGATTTCTACATATAAAGTCTAACCATAGGTAAAAAAATAATAAAAAGCTTATTGGACACCAGGTTTCATTTACATGAGTGAGGCTGTTCTGCATACACATCTGTGCTTCTGCTTGCCAAAGCTGTACTGAGTTGCTCATGCCAATTAATCAGTACTAACAAGAAAAATTCCAACATCTACAGCTAGTGACCATGTAGATCTTAAATAGCACATATATAAACAGTGCAGTCACTGATATATTAAACGGGTATTTCTGCACAAATCAAAAGGCTGTTCGCCTCGCTGATCCCTTGCTGCTTGCGTTCCGACAGCGCACAGTCCCTGCTGCACTCCACTTCCTGTTGTTGATATGGCGGGTAATGGCTTGGAATGCTGCTCCGCCAATCACAGGCTGAGGCGGGTCATTACTGCAGCCAGTGATTGGCTGAGCAGCATTTCCAGCAATTTCCTGGCTTGTGAAGAACTAAGCAGAAATTGGAGCAAAGAGGTACAAAGGAACTGTCAGAGCAGGATCAGGGGATTGACAAAGTAAGGTTATAGTTGTATTTTTATTTTATTTTTTACTATTTGTAGGCCATGGAACAGTATTTAGATTGTGCTGGAATGCCCCTTTAAGTTATTGGCAGCTACAGAGAAGTGGGCATTAGCACATGCAGAAGGGGGGAATCTGAGGGGTAAATGCACAACAGCAGGATGTCAGGCATTACTGAAAAAGTAGTACAGCAAAGCGGTTGTGTATGTGGAAGTGTGGCAAGAGAAGTCTCTACAGTGAATATACTGCTAAATATAAAGTTGTCCTTTTTCCAAAATATCCAGTACAAGTAAACTGTAAATGGTGATTTATGAAGGGAAGAAAGAGGTTGTCCTACACTGTTTTCACAGAGCCATTCCAGACTCCCATCTAAGTTGCTCTGTCTGCTTAGCAGAGGTGCCCAGCTACTTAAAAGTTTTGAAGAAGTAATACTACCAATTCTAATGTGTGAATAGCTGAGCAAGCATGAGCTAAAGGCACTTGAGTAAAAAGCATTCACTTGTTGCTTGAGATTCATTGTTTAAACAAATACTGTATATGGTAACAAATCAAAGTATCAGTCTTACAGTTATTGTTCTTAACATGTACGTTATTACCCTATAGTGACACATATAGGCACTGTGTCACCTGAATGCTTCCCTATTTAGAGGCAACATTTACAGATATAGGTCTGCGGTGCTAGTTTGTGATGCTAACAGGAGTGATAAAAGAATATATAGGACTCATACATACGAGTGTATTCATGGGGGGGGGCTCCTCTCTGCCCCTCTCCATAGTGACTGGAATATATCACTTGGTATATATAGCTGTAAGGAAAAATAACGGAACCCTTTGGAACAACCTGGATTTCTTCAGTGATTAATAATTACTACTACTATCTTCTATTGAGCACATCCACAGAGGAAGGAGAAAAAGTATGTGAACCCCTGCTTTAATGCCTTCTCCATGAGCTATCTGGCAAAAGGTATTTAAGAATATAAATATACAAATGGCCAGCTATTAAACAAAATGACATTCAATCTAAAAAATATAGTGCTTTAATATAACACATAATATAAAATACATAATACAATTAATACAAAACGCTCTGACCTTGTATGGCCAGATTTGAAATCCAGTCCCCCTAAAATATAGCAGAGCTCAAGCACGATTTGTATAAAAAAAAAAAAAAAAATCAGTGTTCCTTAATGTAATCCTCTATATCTGATATCAAATAAGCAGACATAGACATAGTGGTGTAAAGATTTAGTACAGCACTATCATCTTGTGTTAGCGCAATAAATGGCCTGCGTTTTTCCAATAAATGCAATGTGAACAAGCAACAAGTCAGATGATACGCAATGAATCTGTGATCCAATGCAGAATATGGCAGATATTTAATCAGTGTTTTCGAATTATTGCAGACAAACCAAAGAACATCTCAAGCACGGTATTGTAAACTGAAATTAATTAGGCACAAGTCATCGATTACATTCAGCCTTCCCGCACTTCAAACCCGCACACTCCATACTCAGGTTCCGGCACCATGGGAGATTGAAGGCAAGCGGTTGGAGATAAGGTTCAGTGAACCGTAAGTAGTATGTATTAATCACTGAAGGAAAACTTCTATACCCACGGCTCAAATAAGGACTGGGGTAAGCAGATCTATCATATATGACGTAATCCGCTGCCTGCACAGACACCGGGAAGCTATAGAAAAAAGACTGTCAGTGTAAGGTAATCGTGCTGCATTGGATCACAGCGCCGGCAAACAGATTCATCACGTATCATCTGACTTGTTGCTTGTTCACATTGCATTAATTGGAAAAACGCAGGCCATTTACTGCGCTAACACAAGACGATGGTGCTATACTAAATATTTACACCACTATGTCTGCTTATTTGATATCAGATATAGAGGATTACATTAAGGAACACTGATTTTTTTTTTTATACAAATCGTGCTTGCGCTCCGCACTATTTTAGGGGGACTGGATTTCAAATCTGGCCATACAAGGTCAGAGCGTTTTGTATTAATTGTATTATGTATTTTATATTATGTGTTATATTAAAGCACTATATTTTTTAGATTGAATGTCATTTTGTTTAATAGCTGGCCATTTGTATATTTCTGAGGGCCAAGCGAGACTCCAGGTGAGCACTCTTATTAATTGTGTCTTTTTAATTTAAGAATATGAGTGTGAAAGTGTTTTGCCCATTACATAAAGGTACACAAAGCCTGGTTAGTGACACATTTTTGCTTCTAAAGAAAGAGTGGTTAGTATGAACCATGCCTTGATTCAAACAACTTTCGGAAGACCTCAGAAAACGTGTTATAGAGATGCATGGATCACATCTGTCCACAGATTGACAAACTACAAATGAAGAAAATTCTGGGCATCCTGTTAATATCACTTCGGCAATCCTAATAGATGACAAGGAGAGATCATGTGTCCCTTTCTGGAAAAACATGAACAAAATGGTTTTCATGGAAGTACATACAACATAAAGGAAACTCATGCTGTCCCACACCAAACTATGAAGCATGTTGGAGGGCATGGGTTGGGGATGCTTTGATGACTCAGGGCCTAGACACCTTCAGTAATCACTGAAAGAACAATTCATTCTATAGTATATCAAATTATTTTATATGAGAATACAAGAGCAACAGTCTATGACCTCAAGCTGAGATGTTTGGTAGAACAAGACAATGATTCAAAGCACACATGTTAATCAACAAAAAGATGGTTGAAGAGATTTGTGTTTTGGAATTGCAAGACCGCGTCCAAAAGGGGTCATCTCATTTCAGCAAATGGCATTTATCATGCAGAGAGAGTTAATACAAGGCACTAATGTATTGTGATTGTCCATATTGCCTCCTTTGTTGACTAGATTCATTTTTCCATCACATTATACACTGCTCATATCCATGGTTATGACCACCCTGTAATCCAGCAGTGGTGGTCGTGCTTGTACAATGTAGGAAAAAAAGTGCCAGCCTCTCCAGTGGCTGGGACCACAAGAGTGTGCTGTTAGATTGCAGGGTGGCCGTAACCCCTGGAAACGAGCAGTGTATAATGTGATGGAAAAATGAATCCAGCCGGCAAAGGAGGCAATGTGGACAGTCATATAATCAATACATTAGCAAGTGCCTTGGTTTTAACATTGCCATTTGCTAAAGTGAGACAACCCCTTTGACCTTATCAAGATGCTATGGCATGATCTAATGCAGTGTTTCCCAACCAATGTGCCTCCAGCTGTTGCAAAACTACAACTCCCAGCATGCCTGGACAGCCTTTGGCACACTGGTTGGGAAACACTGATCTAATGAACTGAAACATATTTGCAGGAAGGAATAGTGCAAAATTTCTCCTAAACATTGTGCAAATATTATTTGCAGCTACAGGAAACTCTTGGCGGAGGTAATTGCTGCTAAAAGGAAATCTACAAGTTATTAAATGTGCATGTAATTTTACTAAAAAGTGGATATTTACTCATTTTTCTCAGTAAAAAAGGAGAACTATATACTACTGTTTGTGTGTGATTAGTTAGATCGTGTTTGTCTATAATTGTGATCTGGATAACAATCAGACCAAATTTGAGTAGTAAATTCACTTTTTTTCCCATCTGTAGCAGAGAATTGTCTTGAGTCTGTGTGATTGGTTCTACGAGCTGTGCACGATTGGATATTGCAATATTTCCTAAATTGCCTTGCAACAATGTTTATTATCTGCCTGGAGGCCAAGTGTAAACAGCTATTTAAAGTTCAGCCATACATTCTCCATTGCACTGAAGCATAGACTATTTTGTCACATCTTTAAATATGTCTAGAGGTTTTTTTTTTTAGTTTTTCGTGAGATTGCAACTTAGTGGCAATTCATAAATTTGTCAACTTCCTGTACAAGCAGGAATGTGTCAGAATATGACACATATGATGGCACAAATGGACAATGTGCCCCACAATAGGTAAGACACAATATTGGAGTAAAAGATCCCCAAAAAGTGCAAATACATTGAAAAATGTTAGCTATTTACTGTAGAGGAGGTTTCTCTTTAAATGTATTGTTACACAGTCTAATTTTATAGGTACTACATCTGTCATCTGCAGCTCAAGAACATCGCCAGAACCCATCCTTTTCTCACAGTGGAAACCGCCAAAACTCTTGTTGTTGCATTGATTCATTCTCATTTGGAGTAGTGTAACTCATTACTATTTGGTCTTCCATCGACTAAACTCTCCTGCCTTCAGCCTGTCCTATATGCAGCAGCTAGGCTCATCTACTTGTCCAACCACTACACTGATACTGTAGCCTGTGCCAGTCACGTCACTGGTTGCCCATCCACTACAGAATAGATTTCAATCTTTTCACCCTCACTTACAAAGTTCTCCACAGCGTTGCACCTCCGTACATACCTCCCTCATTCTGTCTACCACCCTACTCACATCCTCAGATTATAAACTCTTGTGAGCAGGGCTTTCACTCCTAGAATTTCAATTGTTTATTCACACTTGTGTCGTTGGATTCTGGCAGGCAGTTCTGTCGCTGGAACTGCCTGCCGGATCCGGCAATCTGTATGCAAACTGATACTATTTGTATCCGGATCCATCTCACAAATGCATTGCAATACTGGATCTGTCCCTCCGGTTGTCATCCGGAAAAACGGATATGGTATTTATCTTTTTCACAATTTTAAATGTCTGAGCATGCGCAGACCGCAAAACCGGATCTGTTTTTTCGGAACAATTGGGGCCGGATCCGGCATTAATGCATTTCAACGGAAAATAAAGCTGGATCTGGAATTTCGGCAAGTGTTTAGGAATTTTGGACGGAGAAAATACCGCAGCATGCAGAACTCAATACCGGAAAAGTTTAACGCGAGTGTGAAAGTACCCTTAGTCTGTAATCCTGTTATGCCTAGTTTGATATGCACATGCAGCCTCTGAATTGTAAAGCTCTGTGGAATATGGTGGCGCTATATAAATAAAGATTATTTCTATACACACTCCTTAACACTGAAATTGCAAAACCAAGAAGGACAAGCTGTTAGGTTGTGCAAATTGAGGAAACAGCCCATCAAATTTTCAAGAACCTAGATCCAAACTGACAGGTGGGAGGAGCATAACAATCAGATTGAAAGCTTTTTAGCCACATCAAATCCCCAAAATCAGATCATATCGTGTGGGATGATTGCATGATACCTCCTATTCATAAATGTGACCGTTTTTGCCATTTGTCAATGGGACAGAATCCTTGAAGTGAGAGACCTTGGTTTATCACTAAAGCAGATCACTATGTCCTAAGCAGAGATGTCAGGACTGTTTAATGTTGCGTGTCCCAGTGGTTGGAAGAACAACGATGAGCTGGAATGACGGCAAGAGGTGCATAGAGGAGAATCTCTGCACAGATGGATTGTCTGATTAGAAGAATGGAGCGTAGTGATCCATTCTATACTGCAAGAGAAATTGAACATTACATCCCAAACCTACACGATAATGGGTTACAAGCCAGACATCCAGCTACTGGTGTTCCCCTGACCTCATGTCGCTGTTCTAAAAGCGTATCATGGGGTACAACAAGACAGCAATGGAGGGTGGAATGGAGATCTGTCGTCTTCAGAGATGAGTCACGCTTTTGTCTTGGACACAATAATAGCCAAAGGTTGGTCTGGAGACCATATGGGCAAAGCTATGAAGAGGCCTTCATAAGTCACACTAGTCCTGCTCCCGGGATCATGGTGTGGGCATAATGTACAGTAGTTGGACCCCTAGTGTTCATTTAAGGTACACTAACAGCTCAAAGTTACATTGATTTGGTTGTGGAACCAGTGGTACAGCCATTTCTCAAGTACTCCATAATGCCAGGCCGAATGTTGCTTGTGCTACTATGAGTGGTCTAAATGTGCTACCATGGCCTGCAGACTTGTCTCCCGTCAGGCACATCTGACAGCAAGTCACATGACTGCACCAGATTAGGAATGAAGAAACAGACTCCCGTGAGAGGCGTGGAGCACTTTAGGTGACTCACTGGTATGCGTTCCACAGACTGTGTCCTCCTCTGAGCTTTTTGGGTTATTCCTACTCAGGACGCAACTCTCAAGTATTGAGACCTGGAACACATCCACATTTCGTCTCAGTAACCGGAAACGCACATTTCTTTAGAGGACAATTTTGGGAACCTGTATGTATGATGACTTCCTCAGTCATTTCTAAGTGTACCTCTCTTGCGATATGATACAGAGAGGTGAAAAAGAATATAATTAGCATTATATCAATCCTGTTATCAAATCAACCACCAAAAAATCATGTTAGCAGGGGAAGAAATAGATCTAGAGTTAGGAATGATGATTCGATCATCATCATCATTCAAAGGTTTTCAGAGTAGATCGCTGGTTAAGACACTTCATGCGTCGATATAAAGGCTAGTTTAATGAAGCAGTGAAGCAGACTTTAGCATAGGGAGATTGGACATCATAGGGCCATTTTATATAAAACTGAAAAATGTCAATATTTTATTGAGTCCACCAGGTGACTGGGACCTAAAGCAATAAATCCATTCAGACTCTTTCTGAAGGATACACCAATCCCAGTCACCTTTTCTTGGTGAATCACTTCTAATGCCGAAAATTTCAGCACCTCCAGCTCATCTCCATGATATTCAATAGGGATCAGCAAATCAACTTCGGATGAAACATCTGAAGTCCATTCACGTAACACTTTATTTCCATACATCTACTTTGAGTAATAACTTCAGAAATTAATTTCTACTGTTTAAAACATTTTACCAAATTCAAGTTCGGTTCCAAGGTACCACGTGAAACCAAACCAAAGTTCAGCAGATTTTCCATTTCAATCCATTTTTTCCAGTAACAAAGCAAGGGTTAACAGCCAAACAAAACTCAATATTTATTACCCTTAATCTATAGTTTACATAAACACCCCATATGTGGTCACTGCTGTACAGGCACATGGCAGGGCGTAGAAGGAAAGGAATGCCATATGGTTTTTAGAAGGCAGATTTCACTGGTATAATTTTAAGTTGCCATGTCACATTTTAAGACCCCCTGATGCACACCTAGAGTAGAAATTCCCAAAAAGTGACCCCATTTTGGAAACTATGGGATAAGTTGGCAGTTTTGACTATTTTAGGCTACATATGATTTTTGGTTGCTCTTCATTATACTTTTTTCTGAGGTAAGGTAACAAAAAATAGCTGTTTTGGCACCGTTTTCATCTGACAGGTTAGATCATGTGCTATTTTTATAGAGAAGGTTGTTACAGATGCAAAAATACCAAACATGACTACTTTTTTGGGTTGTTTGTTTCAGTTTAACATTTTTGAAAAAAAAATATTTTTTTAGTGTCTCCATATTCCAAAAGCCATATTTTCTTTTTTTTGGGCTAATTTTTTCCGGTATGAGATGACGGTTTGATTGGTACTATTTTGGGGTGCATATGACATTTTGATTGCTTGGTATTACACTTTTTGTGATGTCAGGTGACAAAAATGACTGCAACATCATTATAACTTTTATTTCCATAAATGCAAATGCCCTGGAAATAATACACATTCAATTCAAACAATAATATGTAACCATTTTGGGTTACTCCTTTACAGATAGTAAAGATACAAGAATATTAGGCTGTTAAAAAATAGCACAGCCAGCATTTCGCTTTAAAAACCTCAAAAATGTAATTTATAACCTAAATTTTTTTTATTTTTTATTTCCCTTTACTTTAAATTACTGAACTAATATTTAGTGGTCTAACCATTGTTTCTGAGAACTTCTTGACATGTGTTGCATGGAGTCAATCAACTTTTGGAACATCAGAACATGTGTTCCAGGATAAACAGACTACATTACACAGTTTTTCTGCATTTCTGGGCTTTACCTCATAAACCACATTTTTTATGTCACCCCAAAAGCTTACTGGTGTGGTTTGGGTCATTGTCGTGTTTATCTCCGCAAGTATTTTGATATATTCTGACCCATGATCCCTCATATGCTGCTTCTCCCCGTACGCAGATTAAAACATCCAGTGTCCGGGGGGGAAGGGCAGCCAATATTGCAGGCAGGGATGGGGATGACCTTCAATAGCATAACCCGCGATGCTAGGGAGGCTCGTCCACGTCCCCGCCTGCCACACCTGATGCTTTCATCTGCGGACAGGGAGAAGCAGCAGCGAAGGTGCGGGAAACAGGAACCGCGCAGGGAGCGGGGTAAGTATATTTATATTTCCCTGTGAGGGGCCCGGCATATGGGGGAGCAGTTTATAGTATTGGATACCCCCTCTAACCTATTCAGGACATGTCTTTTTTCCAACAAAGGGACTTTGTGGGGGGGGGGGGGGGGGGTGCTGGTAACTTGGCTTCACTTGTATACAGTGGCATGCAAAAGTTTGGGCACCTTTGGTCAAAAATACAGTTACTGTGAACAGTTAAGCCAGTTGAAGATAAAATGATTTCCAAAAGATGTAAAGTTATAGATGACACATTCCCTTTGCATTTTAAGCAAAAGCTATTTTTTTTTTCAACTTTTAAATTTTCAAAATAACAAAAAATTAAAGAGGCCGCAGCAAAACTTTGAGCACCCTGCATGGTAAGTACATAGTAGTACCCTTTTAGCAAGTATCACAACTTGTAAATTCTTTTTGTGATGTTCCTGGGTTATCTTGGATCCACTGCTTTTCTGATATTCAGATCAAGGGACTGTGAGGGCCATGGTAAAACCTTAACCTTGTGCCTTTTGAGGTGAATTTTGAGGTGTGTTTGGGATCATTATCCATTTGTAGAAGCCATGAACTTCAACTTAAGGTTGGTAAAATGCACCCTGTGCCATTGGCTTCAACATAACCCCATAGCATGATTGATCCATCCTCATGCTTAATGGTTTGAGAGGTGTTCTTTTCATGAAATTCAATGACCTTTTTCTCCAAACGTACCTTTGCTTATGGTGGCCAAAGAATTCTATTGTAACCTGATTGGTCCACAGTACTTGTTTGCAAAATGCTTCAGGCTTGTTTTTATATTTTTTTGTGCAAACTTATGACATTGAATATTGTGGTGAAGATGCAGACGACGTTTTCTTCTGATGGCACCCTTATAAAGGTGGTGACTGGCCAGGATTGGAGAGAAGGCAGAATCAGGGGTGTGCACGAACCCTTAAAGAAACAGGACGCGTGCGGCTCCTACAAGGTGCAACTGAAGCTGTCGCTGCCTGCGACAGTGCAGGAAAGTGGGTCCGGAGCCTGCAGCGGAGAGGAGGAGCCTTGTGTGTAGTTCAACTGTGGTACATAGCAGGATGCGCTGCACGCTGGCGGCTGCCAACTGCCATTGTTACAGTATCCCCCCTCTCAGGCCCCTTCCTCTTGGTTCTGATGTGCTGAAAAAATCTTTTGAGAAGATTTGGAGCATGTACATTTTCTTCTGGCTCCCAGGAACATTCTTCAGGACCATAATTCTTCCAGTCTACAAGGAAGTACCTCTTGCCACCAACTACCTTGAAATCGAGGATGTTCTGTACTTCAAATTCAGATTCTTCGCCACTAGGAACGGAAGTAGTGGTGGAGGGGGGTCTGGAAAAGGAGTTGAGGACCAATGGTTTCAGGAGAGATACATGGAAGGAGTTTGGAATCTGGAGGGTAGGAGGCAACTGGAGTTTGTAGGAAACAAGGTTGATTCACTTTAGGATCTCAAACGGGCCCAGAAACCGGGGAGCAAATTTGTAACAGGATACCTTCATGCGGATGTTCCTGGAGGAAAGCCAGACTTTGTCGCAAGGACAGAACTGAGGAGATGGTCTACGTCTGGTATCTACATTCTTCTTCATATGGGTAGCTGCCTGAGAGATAGAGTTCCTAGTCTGTCTCCAGATGCGATGAAGTCTGTGAACAAAGAATTTGCAGCTGGTACCTCAGAAGATGCAGACAGGAGTAAAGGAGCACGGGGATGAAGTCCATACACTATATAGAAGGGAGAAGAGCCCGTAGATTCTCTGAAATGGCTGTTGTAAGAGAATTCCTCCCAAGGCAGGAGCCAAACCCAGTCATCATGCTGAGGCAGAGACAAAGTGACGTAGGAAGTTCTCCAAGATCCGGTTAATTCATTTTACTTGCCCATTAGACTGAGGATGGTAACCAGAAGATAAATCCAACTTGACCAAGTAGCCCACAGAGCGCTCGCCAGAATTTGGAAGTGAATTGTACCCAGCGATCAGACACAATGTGCAGAGGTAGACCATGAAGGCAGAAGATGTGTTATATAAACAGACAGGCCAATCGATTAGCAGAAGGCAATCCAGGAAGCGGAATAAAATGTGCCATCTTGGAAAATCTGTCTACCACTACCCAGATTACGGAACAGCCAGCAGAGGACGGGAGATCTGTGATAAAGTCCATAGCGATGTGCTGCCAGGGGACTTCAGGAATGGGTAACGTTAGTAGCAAGCCCGTGGGTTTTGTTCGGGAAGCCTTGTTGCGGGCACAGGAGGTACAAGCAGACTCAAACATCTATTGGTGGCCGACATCTTTGGGTAGGGTCGGCCACCAATAGTGACGGGACAGCAAATCAAGGGTCTTCCGCACCCCAGGGTGACCAGCATACTTGGATCCGCTAGGTGGAAAGAACGGGAAAGTGCATCAGCCTTTACATTTTTATCCGCCAGTCGGAAATGCAGAAGAAAATAGAATCTGAAGAAAAGTGCCCATCGAGCCTGACGTGGATTTAGACGCTGATCAGACTGTAGATATGTCAGATTCTTCTGGTCTGTGTATATAACCACAGGATGCAGAGCCTCCTCCAGAAGGTATCTCCATTCTTCCAAGGCCATCTGGATAGCTAGTAGCTCTCTATCGCCGATCGAATAGTTTATTTCCGCAGAAGAGAAGAGCTTGGAGAAGAAACCACATGAAACAAATCTCCCTTTGGAGTTCTTTCTGTAGCAGGACGGCACCTGCTCCAATAGAGGAAGCATCGACTTCAAGGAAGAACTATTTGGAGGTATCCAGATGACGGAGAACAGGAGAAGTGGCAAAGCAGTCTTTGAGATGCAGGAAAGCAGACTCAGCTATAGGGGTCCACTTCTTTGCATCAACCCCTTTAATTTGTCAGAGCAGAAATAGGAGCTGTGAGGGAAGAGAAGTTTGGGATGAACTGTCTATAGAAGTTGGCAAACCCCAGGAACCTTTGAATGGCACGGAGACCTTGAGGACGAGGCCAGTTCAGGACGGCCGAGACCTTGTTGGGGTCCATTTGCAGACCAGAGCAGGAAACAATGCATCCCAGGAAGGGTAAGGTGGACTGCTCAAAGACACACTTTTCGAGCTTAGAGTACACACCCTGCAAAGCCAGGCGCACTTGCTTCTGGTGAGTGGTCAAGTTGGGGGAATATATGAGAATATCATAGAGATACACCACTACACAGTTGTACAGCAGGTCCCGGAAGATATCATTCACAAATTCTTGAAAAACTGCAGGAGTGTTGCATAGGCCGAATGGCATGACCAGGTACTCATAGTGGCCATCACGGGTATTGAACGCCGTCTTCCACTCGTCACCTTCCTGGATTCGGATCAGGTTATACGAACCACGCAGATCCAAATTAGAAAATATCTGGGCACCTCGGATACCGTCGAACAGTTCAGAAATCAGAGGCAGAGGGCACTTGTTCTTAACTGTGATCTTGTTCAGCCCATGATAATCTATGCACGGACGGAGTGACCCATCTTTCTTGGCCACGAAGAAGAAACCGGCTCCCGCGGGAGAGGTAGACTTTCGGATAAATCCCCTCTTGAGGTTTTCCTTAACATACTCGACCATAGCCCGAGTCTCGGGCAGAGATAATGGATAAACCCTTCCGCAAGGTGTAGAAGTCCCAGTTAGAAGATCGATCGGGCAAGTCATAAGACCGATGAGGTGGTAAAGTCTCAGCCCTTCTCTTACAGAAAACGTCCTCATATGCGACATATTGCGGAGGCAGACCTGACAGTTTCATAGGGACCGGACGAGGAGACGTTGGGCAAACCACAGACAGACAGGAAGTATGGCACTGAGGAACCCAGCGGAGAATATTCCCCGTACGCCAGTCTAACATGGAAGAATGCTGCTGTAGCCAGGGCAATCCCTGAAGCACTGGGTCCGTGGAATCCGGCAGGACACAAAGATATTTCTTCAGAATGTAGTACCCCGACTTGGAGTTTAACAGGAGCAGTGATGAACTGAATAGGTCTGGGCAGGGGTTGTCCATTTACAATAGTTTCCACCAGAGGCTTCGCCAGACTAGTAGTGGATAACTGGCACTGGGTCACTAGGGCTTGATTAACAAAATGTCCAGATGCGCTGGAATCCAGGAAGGCAGGTACAGATATACTGGTTTTCCCAGAGGACAAGACTACAGGAACAAGAAGTTTGGGAGAATTGTCTCTTTTACCTAGGGTCACTTCTCCCATAGAGCCTAGGTGCAGAAGTTTTCTGCTCGCCGCCGCTGGCGCTCCTGGTCAGAGAGCTTCAAGCGTTCCACCTGCATAGGCTCTTCAGGCAGGAGTCTGCACAATCCTCTGGAAGACAGGTGCGAGTCTAGATGTCCGCCTCACCCTTGCGGCTTGAGAGAAACGTTCTCGAAATCGTACGTCAATACGTGTGGCCAATGTGAACAAAGCATCCAGAGAGACAGGAAGGTCCCTTCCTGCAAGTTCATCTTTAATATGGTCACTAAGACCCTCCCAGAATACAGCTTGTTGGGCTTTATCATTCCAGGACAGTTCAATTCCAGGCCCACAGGTCGCTACCTACCGCAAGAATGGTCCCGGCTAAGTGGCAGTGCAAGCACTGGGAATACAGGCAAGGTGGAGCGAGCTGTCGCTGGATGGAAGAAGCGCAGCAGAAGAGTCAGATGAAGCAGAGCTGAATTGGTGATTAAGCAGTGCTGGAGCTGTTAGAACAGCAAAGCTGAATAGCTCAGGTGCAGCAGGTGTAGCAAGCTGAACAGCAAAGAGAGGCGTGGTCAACAATCCAAATCATACACTTTAGAGCAGGTACAGGAGGATCAGGCAGAGATGAGGTCAGGATACAGGCTAAGGTCGGAAGCAGGATAACAACACAGAAACAACGTCCTGGAACCTTCGCTGTAGAAAACTACAATATTGCTCAGGCATCACAGGAAGAGGGAAGCACCCTTATAAAGGTGGTGCCTGGCCGGGATTGGAGAGAAGGCGGAATCAGGGGCGTGCACAAACCCTTAAAGAAACAGGACGCGTGCGGCTCCTGCAAGGTGCAACTAAAGCTGTCTCCACCTGCGACAGTGCAGGAAAGTGGGTCCGCAGCTGCAACGGAGAGGAGGAGCCTTGTGTGCAGCTCGACTGAGGTACATGGCAGGATGTGCTGCACACTAGCGGCTGCCAACTGCCATTGTTACAGTACTCCTATACCTTTTTTACTCTAAAATTGTACAAAACCAATAATACACTGATATTGATATTGCCTAAAATGTTGAACAATGTGTTTCATCTTTAACTTTATGCCTTTTGGAGATCATTTTGTCCTTAACTTAACTGTTCACAATAACAGTAATGTTGACCAAGGATGGCCAAACTTTTGAACTTTTAAATGCCATTGTATATGTTTTCCCACCCTAATCAACCTTTTAATCATGTCAGAACAATGTCTGGAACAACCTATTTTCCCAGTATTTCAGAAGGAAATGCACCATACCAAACATGTGCAACATTTCCCACCCTTCTACCTTAAATAAGGGACAAAATTGACACCTGATATTCCACAGAATTATTGACCAGCAATTTAACTCACTGCTATTATTTTGAACATACCCCTTTCAATTAATAATTCAATCACTATGAATGAGAGGCATGCATGTTCTAATTCAGTTTTTTTCTTTTACTCTACTGCACTTACAAGCAAATTATTTGCTATGTAGAAATATCACTTCTACAAAAAACTGTGATTTATCGGGTTAATGATGTTGGACTTCTATTTTTGAACACTACTGTACAAAGTGCCTGTGTTTCTGAGAGGTCACAGATAAGCCTTACTTTCAAGAGTATACAGTAACAAGTAAGAATGTTAGTATAAGAGATCCAGTGTTGCCAGGTGAGTAAAATCTTAGTGTCAACATGTACTACATTAATCTTCTTGTATACACACATGCCAACATTCTGAAGTGAAAACAGCTTTGCAGAGTTTTTACATGCCTCTTTTGCAATGGTCCCACAATGGGGCAGATTTAGTATGGAAAATGTGGCATATTTCTATGTACTTGGTAGCTGTGATCCAGGGTATTGCAGCTTTGGTCCATCCAATTGCATAGGGTGAAGTGGCAATACCTTGTAGCACTGCAGGCAGATGGGCCCATGTAACCAGTGAGGAGGCTACAGCACTCTCAAGAGCACCATGGCTCCGTCAAACACCTGATCAGCAGTGGTGTTGGCAGTCCATCCCTGACAGATCCAATATTAATAGCTTATATTGGGAAGTATGCCTATACCTTAAAGGGAGTCTTTCACCTAACCTGAGCGTTTTAGACTGCTCAGATCAGGTTATAGACTCTTTGACACGCATTACAATCGTACCTTTCTCTTCTGTGTCCCTCGTCCAGATCATGAAAATAACACTTTTTAAAAGTATGCAAATGACCTTCTGAAGGTGCCCAGGGGCGGCGTTACTGGGTGATGTGCCCAGAAAAACACACCTTTTTCAGCCCTCTGGCCCGCCCTTCTGCCCTATTATTACCTCCTCCTCTGCCTCCAGCCAGCGGACGTCACGAGCGGCAAGAGAAGTCAGTCTGGGAAATGGCCCGAACCTGCGCACTGCTCTGCCCATTATGGGCAGAGGAACAGCCTTTCATACTGCGCATGCGCCGGCCAATTAAAGACAGCCAGACAGCGCTAAACTGCCCTGTACAGCTCACGCGGACAGTAGAACCGACAGGCAAGTGTGTCAAGTCAAAATCGAGGGACACCCTGTAATGGCATTGCTGGACTCTGGGAGCCTGGTGACCCTAGTAAACGCTAGTCTTGTCGACTCTGAGAGGCTCCAGTCCCACCGGTTAGGAGTGGTATGTGCCCATGGTGACACAAAAGACTTTCCCACTGCGGTGGAAACCGCCTGTGGGTCAGTGGCACATGAAGTGGGTGTGGTTAAAAACCTGTTACACTGTGCTGTAATTGGTTGTAATTTTCCTTTGTTTTGGGATTTATGGAAAATAAGCAACCTAAGGTGGGGGATAACTTGCATAATATACGTGATGTTTCTGTGGTACCTGATAATGCAGTAACTCTGGGGCTTGGGGAGCCTGATAAATTCCCAATATAGGTTCTGGCGGGGGACCCAGAGGAATCTCCTCCGGAGATAGAGTTTTCAAACTTACAGGTCTCACAGGGCCGCTTTGGTACTGAACAAATGAGGGATCCCAGTCTAGCGAGTGTCTGGAAAAATGTGAAAGTAATTTATGGGGTACCCCAGGAACCAGGTATGGGTTTGTTGTACCGACACTTCGCTGTACATAATGATTTACTTTAAAGGGTAAAGAAAACACAAACAGAGGTTGTAGAGCAACTGGTTGTACCCAAGTCCCATGTCCGTATGGTATTGGAACTAGCTCATTCCCATATTCAGGGAGGGCATTTAGGGGCGGGAAAAAACACAAAAGAGCGCATTGAACTGAACTTTTTCTGGCCCGGTATATGTAAGGCTGTAGAGGATTTCTGCTATTCATGCCCTGAGTGTTAAATCCACACCCCTAGGCCGCATTTTCGTAACCCCCTAATACTGCTGCCTATAATTGAGGTTCCTTTTGAGCGCATTGCTATGTCATTTAGTCGGCCCACTTCCTCAGTTGCCAGAGGTCACCAGAATGTCTTGGTTGTACTAGACTATGCCACCCATTATCTAGAAGGCATACCTCTCAGGAACATATCCGCTAAGGTCATAGCAAAAGAACTTCTCCAAATGTTCACACGTACAGGTATCCCAACAGAAATTCAGACAGGGAACACCTTTTATGTCCAACATTACTAAGGAGCTATGTCGGCTGATGGACCTTATTTTACAGCCTCACTAAGGGTATGCTGCTGCATATTTAGATGATGTTGTTGTTTTCAGTTCAGACTGAGAGTCCCATCTATAAAAAGTCCAAGTGGTTCTGGACTCAATTTCGGAAGCTGGTTAAACCGCAAATCCAAAAAATGTACCATAGGCCTAGAAGAAGCTCGTTATCTAGACTACAAATTTGGGCGAGTCATCATCAGGCCTCAAATTGACAAAATTGAGGCCATTAAAAACTAGCCTCAACTGGTGTCCAAAAACGGGACACAGCCTTCTTAGGGATAGCTGGCTATTATAGAAGGTTTGTACCAAATTTTGCCACATTAGCAGCTCCTCTTGCTGATCTTACCAAGGGGTCCAAATCCACCATGGTAAAATGAAGTTAGACAGCAGAGCAAGCGTTTCAAAGGTTGAAAGAGGTCTTGTATAAAAGGCTAGTGTTTAATCGCTCCCAACTTCAGAAAAAAATTTTTGGTTCAAGCAGATGCCTAAGAAGTTGGGTTAGGAGCCATCCTTTCTCAGGTCGTTAATGGTGAGTAACATTCCATCATGTACCTTAGCAGAAAGTTATCCTCCGCAGAAAAGAATTATGCAATAATAGAAAGGGAATGCTTAGCCCTTAAGTGGGCCATTGAGTCCCTTAGGTACTATCAGCTGGAGAGATCACTGATCATTCTCTATTAAAATGGATGGCACAAAATAAAGGGAAGAGTGCGAGAGTGACTCAGTGGTTTTTTGCGTTGCAAGACTTCACATTTTTTGTTAAGCGCATCGCACAGACTCAGAGCAAGGCAATCCAGATGTGTTGTCACGGGTCCACTGTCTAGGGGCACATGGTGCTCTTCTCCACAGGTCTGAGCAGAGGGGGAGGGTAGTATGTAAGGTGGCAGCAGGTAAATTGTTAAATGGCATAAATATTCCACCTAGGTTTCTCACCCATACATGGTGAGATGCTCTGTTCCTAGCCCTGGAACAACTTACTCTGCAGCCACTTGATTAATGCAGCTGGGCTGAGGCCTACTTAAAAAGAGCCAGGCTGCATTATGTGAGAGAGAGCCAAACAGGGTAGTTGCTCTGTGTGAGCAGAAGGTACAGGTTGCTGTTACTCTGTGTTATATGGGACAGTCAGATACATTACTGTCTAGTTAGTGCTCGGACAAGCAGGAGTTTCTTTATATTAAGTTTTCTTTTTAAACCATGCACCTTGTACATGTTTACGCTGACAATAAATGCCGGAAAGGACAGCGCTTTGAAACCTTAAAGTTTGTCTGGGTCTCTATAGCATTAGACTTGCTCGGACCAGTGAGCTAACTTAAAAAGTTCACTATATATATATATATATATATATATATATACACACACACACACATACAGTGGATATAAAAAGTCTACACACCCCTGTTAAAATGTCAGGTTTCTGTGCTGTAACAAAATGAGACAAAGATAAATCATTTGAGAACTTTTTCCACCTTTAATGTGACCTATAAACTGCACAACTCAATTGAAAAACAAACTGAAATCTTTTTATTTTTTTATTTTATTACAGCACTCAGTTTTTTTTGGGTATGAGTCTATGAGCATGGCACATTTTAACTTGGCAAGATTTGCCCACTCTTCTTTACAAAAACACTCCAAATCTGGGCATCTCCTGTGCACAGCCCTCTTCAGACCAACCCACAGATTTTCAATCGGATTCAGGTCTGGGCTCTGGCTGGGCCATTCCTAAACTTTAATCTTCTTCTGGTGAACCCATTCCTTTGCTGAGTTGAATGTATGCGTTTGGTCGCTGTCATGCTGAAAGATGAAGTTCCTCTTTATGTTCAGCTTTCTAGCAGAACCCTGAAGGTTTTGTGCCAATATTGACTGGTATTTGGAACTGTTCATAAGTCCCTCTAGCTTAACTAAAGCCCCAGTTACAGCTGACGAAAAACAGCCCCAAAGCATGATGTTGCCACCACCATGCTTCACTGTGGGTATGGTGTTTTTTTGCTGATGTGCAGTGTTGTTTTTGCGCCAAACATATCTTTTGGAATTATGGCCAAAAAGTTCAACCTTGGTTTCATCAGACCAGAACACCTTTTCCCACATGCTTTTGGGAGACTTCAGATGTGTTTTTGCAAAATGTAGCCTGGCTTGGATGTTTTTCTTCGTAAGAAAAGGCTTTCTTCTTGCCACTCTACCCCATAGCCCAGACATATGAAGAATACGGGAGATTGTTGTCACATGTACCACACAGCCAGTACTTGCGAGATATTCCTGAAGCTCCTTTAATGTTGCTTTAGGCCTCTAGGTAGCCTCCCAGACCAGTTTTCTTCTTGTCTTTTAATCAATTTTGGAGGGACGTCCAGTTCTTGGTAATGTCACTGTTGTGCCATATTTTCTCCACTTGATGATGACTGTCTTCACTGTGTTCCATGGTATAGCTAATGCCTTGGAAATTCTTTTGTACCCTTCTCCTGACTGATACCTTTTAACAATGAGATCCCTCTGATGCTTTGGAAGTTCTCTCTGGACCATGGCTTTTGCTGTGGGATGCGACTACGAAAATTTCAGGAAAGACCAACTAGAGCAGCTGAACTTTATTTGGGGTTAATCAGAGGCACTTTAAATAATGTGATAGGTGGGATTAAGGCGGCTCGACTGTTCAGTAGAATGGCTGAGGTGCTGAACTGCTGGTTTTGACTCACCCAGTCAAAAAGGGAAGATTTAGAATAAAAAGGTAGCAGGCACACTCATAAATGGGATAAATATAATGGTCTTTATTTAGTTAAAATACTAAAATTGGGTAAATGTGTTAGGAAAAGAGGTGAGTGTGGTGGTCTGGACACTTGGTACAGGTGTCAGATGGGGGGTGGCTGGTATTAGGTGATCTAGGGATGAATCCGTGGGGAACAAGAGGTAGAGCCTTTTGTGGCTGACTCAAATAAGTGGGATAGCTTTCCCAGTGTTTGTGAAAAAATATAGTGGTGTGGGATAAAAGGATAAAAATAAAAATAAAAGATAAAAAATGAAAAATAAAAAATAAAAATGAAAAATTGGATAAAATGGAAAAAATGTGTAGTCTTATATGGTGTAGTTCGTCATCAGGTGGTCCCAAGGTAGCGCTAGAGATAAAAATTTAAAATGATGGAAAGGTACTATACATTAGGTATATATCATAATGTCCCATAAGTAGCGCTTAAAATATTGTGGGGTCTTGTATTCCTGGAAAAAATATGTATGGTTCCTGTGGGGGAATTGGTGCTCTGGACCTCGGTGCGGCGTCCCTCACTGTCTTTGGTACAGAGATCACTTACCCGCCACGTGGAGATGTCTTCCTTCAGTGCTCCGACCAGTTGTTGCTTGCAGTTGGCTTCCTCGGCTGTCGGCGTCCCTCGTGGTCTCTAGGCGCGCGCGCCCTTTTACTTAGGTATATGTTGTCAGCGTGACCTGGTGTTGGTCACGTGATCGGGATCTGCCGGGCCGGTTTAGAAAATAGTAAGCGCAGCAAGGGGAGCGCTATTGTTGGTGTCTGTTACCACAGCTCCGTTGGCAAAAATCCTCCGTGCTCCTTAAACGCGTTTCGGGACTATACTTGGTCCCTTCATCAGTAAGTGGAGGACTTGCGGCATCTGACTAGAATTTATTGGCTGGCCCGTTTTGAGTTAATTGATTGATTTAGGGTGCAGCCCATCATTTAGGGTTAATTGGAAAGTGGATTGTTCGTTACTTAATTGAAATGTTTATTTCGTTCTAGAACATCAGGTTTTGGTCATGTGGGACCAGGAATATGGTCAAATAGGAGATATTGAAGTTGATAATCAGGGTAAAAATTGATCTTAGTGATTGGCTAAGGGGTTCGGGTGGGATGTAAGATTGGGATAGGATATGTATTTTTTGGAATGGGATGATAATGCTTGGGATAAAGTGTTTGGTTTAGTGAAAATTGGTTGCAAGGTGCTGGCAATCTTGGAGTACAATTGTATCCAGTGTGTATGTTGTATGTGGTATCCTGGTGGGGATGAGACTAATGTATGTATTTTGAGTTTAGTATGGGTATATGTGTGTGCCTGTATTTCTGTGTGTGTATATGTAGTGGATATTGTGGTTGATATTTTTGGGGTATGGATGTGTCTAGTCTGTGTGTTGTATTTAGTGTGGGTATGTGTGTGTATTAGTGTGTCTGTGTGTACGTATATGTAACGGATATTGTGGCACATGGTGGTGTATCCGAATTGATAAGTTGGTCTCAGCTTTCATTTGTACATTTTGTGGGTGATGGGTACATGTTGTTCATTTGTCCCATGTGTATTGAGATGGGGCGTGAGTTCGCTAGTTACTTTAAATAATGGCAGGTGCATGCTGACTCCTATTTAACATGATTTTGAAAGTGATTGCTTAATTCTGAACACAGCTACATCCCCAGTTATAAGAGGGTGTGCACACTTATGCAACCACATTATTTTAGTTTTTTTAGTTTCTTCCCTCCACCTAAAAGATTTCAGTTTGATTTTTAATTGAGTGGTACAGTTTATAGGTCACATTAAAGGTGGAAAAAGTTCTGCAATTATTTATCTTTGTATCATATTTTTACAGCACAGAAACCTGACATTTTAACAGGGGTGTGTAGCCTTTTTATATCCTCTGTGTATATATATATATATATATATATATATATATATATACATATACACAGGGAGTGCAGAATTATTAGGCAAATGAGTATTTTGACCACATCATCCTCTTTATGCATGTTGTCTTACTCCAAGCTGTATAGGCTCGAAAGCCTACTACCAATTAAGCATATTAGGTGATGTGCATCTCTGTAATGAGAAGTGGTGTGGTCTAATGACATCAACACCCTATATCAGGTGTGCATAATTATTAGGCAACTTCCTTTCCTTTGGCAAAATGGGTCAAAAGAAGGACTTGACAGGCTCAGAAAAGTCAAAAATAGTGAGATATCTTGCAGAGGGATGCAGCACTCTTAAAATTGCAAAGCTTCTGAAGCGTGATCATCGAACAATCAAGTGTTTCATTCAAAATAGTCAACAGGGTCGCAAGAAGCATGTGGAAAAACCAAGGCGCAAAATAACTGCCCATGAACTGAGAAAAGTTAAGCGTGCAGCTGCCAAGATGCCACTTGCCACCAGTTTGGCCATATTTCAGAGCTGCAACATCACTGGAGTGCCCAAAAGCACAAGGTGTGCAATACTCAGAGACATGGCCAAGGTAAGAAAGGCTGAAAGACGACCACCACTGAACAAGACACACAAGCTGAAACGTCAAGACTGGGCCAAGAAATATCTCAAGACTGATTTTTCGAAGGTTTTATGGACTGATGAAATGAGAGTGAGTCTTGATTGGCCAGATGGATGGGCCCTTGGCTGGATTGGTAAAGGGCAGAGAGCTCCAGTCCGACTCAGACGCCAGCAAGGTGGAGGTGGAGTACTGGTTTGGGCTGGCATCATCAAAGATGAGCTTGTGGGGCCTTTTCGGGTTGAGGATGGAGTCAAGCTCAACTCCCAGTCCTACTGCCAGTTTCTGGAAGACACCTTCTTTAAGCAGTGGTACAGGAAGAAGTCTGCATCCTTCAAGAAAAACATGATTTTCATGCAGGACAATGCTCCATTACACGCATCCAAGTACTCCACAGCGTGGCTGGCAAGAAAGGGTATAAAAGAAGAAAATCTAATGACATGGCCTCCTTGTTCACCTGATCTGAACCCCATTGAGAACCTGTGGTCCATCATCAAATGTGAGATTTACAAGGAGGGAAAACAGTACACCTCTCTGAACAGTGTCTGGGAGGCTGTGGTTGCTGCTGCACGCAATGTTGATGGTGAACAGATCAAAACACTGACAGAATCCATGGATGGCAGGCTTTTGAGTGTCCTTGCAAAGAAAGGTGGCTATATTGGTCACTGATTTGTTTTTGTTTTGTTTTTGAATGTCAGAAATGTATATTTGTGAATGTTGAGATGTTATATTGGTTTCACTGGTAAAAATAAATAATTGAAATGGGTATATATTTGTTTTTTGTTAAGTTGCCTAATAATTATGCACAGTAATAGGCACCTGCACACACAGATATCCCCCTAAAATATCTAAAACTAAAAACAAACTAAAAACTACTTCCAAAAATATTCAGCTTTGATGTTAATGAGTTTTTTGGGTTCATTGAGAACATGGTTGTTGTTCAATAATAAAATTAATCCTCAAAAATACAACTTGCCTAATAATTCTGCACTCCCTGTATATGTATATGCAGTACAGACCAAAAGTTTGGACACACCTTCTCATTCAAAGAGTTTTCTTTATTTTCATGACTATGAAAATTGTAGATTTACACTGAAGGCATCAAAACTATGAATTAACACATGTGGAATTATATACATAACAAAAAAGTGTGAAACAACTGAAAATATGTTATATTCTAGGTCCTTCAAAGTAGCCACCTTTTGCTTTGATTACTGCTTTGCACGCTCTTGGCATTCTCTTGATGAGCTTCAAGCGGTAGTCACCTGAAATGGTCTTCCAACAGTCTTGAAGGAGTTCCCAGAGATGCTTAGCACTTGTTGGCCCTTTTGCCTTCACTCTGCGGTCCAGCTCACCCCAAACCATCTCGATTGGGTTCAGGTCCGGTGACTGTGGAGGCCAGGTCATCTGGCGCAGCACCCCATCACTCTCCTTCATGGTCAAATAGCCCTTACACAGCCTGGAGGTGTGTTTGAGGTCATTGTCCTGTTGAAAAATAAATGATGGTCCAACTAAACGCAAACCGGATGGAATAGCATGCCGCTGCAAGATGCTGTGGTAGCCATGCTGGTTCAGTATGCCTTCAATTTTGAATAAATCCACAGTGTCACCAGCAAAGCACCCCCACACCATCACACCTCCTCCTCCATGCTTCACGGTGGGAACCAGGCATGTAGAGTCCATCCATTCACCTTTTCTGCGTCGCACAAAGACACCGTGGTTGGAACCAAATATCTCAAATTTGGACTCATCAGACCAAAGCACAGATTTTCACTGGTCTAATGCCCATTCCTTGTGTTATTTAGCCAAAACGAGTCTCTTCTGCTTGTTGCCTGTCCTTAGCAGTGGTTTCCTAGCAGATATTCTACCATGAAGGCCTGATTCACACAGTCTCCTCTTAACAGTTGTTCTAGAGATGTGTCTGCTGCTAGAACTCTGTGTGGCATTGACCTGGTCTCTAATCTAAGCTGCTGTTAACCTGCGATTTCTGAGGCTGTTGACTCGGATGAACTTTTCCCCTACGCAGCAGAGGTGACTCTTGGTCTTCCTTTCCTGGGGCAGTCCGCATGTGAGACAGTTTCTTTGTAGTGCTTGATGGTTTTTGTGACTGCACTTGGGGACACTTTCAAGGTTTTCCCAATTTTTCGGACTGACTGACCTTCATTTCTTAAAGTAATGATGGCCACTCGTTTTTCTTTACTTAGCTGCTTTTTTCTTGCCATAATACAAATTCTAACAGTCTATTCAGTAGGACTATCAGCTTTGTATCCACCTGACTTCTCCACAACGCAACTGATGGTCCCAACCCCATTTATAAGGCAAGAAATCCCACTTATTAAACCTGACAGGGCACACCTGTGAAGTGAAACCCATTTCAAGTGACTACCTCTTGAAGCTCATCAAGAGAATGCCAAGAGTGTGCAAAGCAGTAATCAAAGCAAAAGGTGGCTACTTTGAAGAACCTAGAATATGACATATTTTCAGTTGTTTCACACTTTTTTGTTATGTATATAATTCCACATGTGTTAATTCATAGTTTTGATGCCTTCAGTTTGAATCTACAATTTTCATAGACTTGAAAATAAAGAAAACTCTTTGAATGAGAAGGTGTGTCCAAACTTTTGGTCTGTACTGTATATATATATATATATATATATATATATATATTCTCATTATATTCAAATACATATATATATATATATATATATATATATATTTAATTACCTTGATCCAATAAAAAAGCAATGTACAACAGTATGAAAGAAAAGATTCAGCTCACCTCTCCTGGATGTGAATCACCATGTTACATAGAAGGCATGGAGAACTTGCCAACAATCAAAAATATGGAAATCCAGCACACAGGATGAATCATAGCTGATGATTAACCCTTTCATGACCAAGGGTCATTGATGCCCCAGTGTCCAGGTCAAAATTTACAAATCTGACATGCGTCACTTTATGTGGTAATAGCTTTGGAACACTTTTACTTATCCACGCGATTCTGAAATTGTTTTCTCGTGACACATTGTACTTCATGATAGTCATATATTTGAGTCAATATATTTCACCTTTATTTATGAAAAAATCCCAAATTTACCAAAAATTTGGGAAAATTCACAATTTTCCAAATTCCAATTTCTCTGTGTCTAAAACAGAAAGTCATACCTAATAAAATATTTCTTACTTAACATTCCCCATATGTCTACTTTATGTTGGCATCATTTTGGAAATGTCATTTTATTTTTTTAGGGCGTTAGAAGACTTAGAAGTTTAGAAGCAATTCTTACAATTTTTAAGAAAATTTCCAAAACCCACTTTTTAAGGACCAGTTCAGGTCTGAAGTCCCTTTGTGGGGCTTACATAGTGGAAACCCCCATAAATGACCCCATTGTAGAAACTACACCCCTCAAGTTACTCAAAACTGATTTTACAAACTTTGTTAACCCTTTAGGCGTTCCACAAGAATTAAAGGAAAATGGAGATGAAATTTAAAAATTTCACTTTTTTGGCAGATTTTTCATTTTATATATTTTTTTCTTTAACACATTGAGGGTTAACAGCCAAACAAAACTCAATATTTATCACCCTGATTCCGCGTTTTACAGAAACACCCCACATGTGGTCGTAAACTGCTGTACAGGCACACGGCAGGGCGAAGAAGGAAAGGAATGCCATACGGTTTTTGGAAGGCAGATTGTGCTGGATTGGTTTTCTGAACGCCATATGTTTTTTATTTTTCTGCCGATCGTCTTGTGCAGGGGCTCGTTTTTTGCAGAAAGTGTTGAGTTTTTTATTGGTACCATTTTTGGGTACATAGGATTTTTTGATCATTCATTATTACACTTTATGGGGCAAGGTGACCCAAAAATTGGCTGTTTTGGAACAGTTTTTATTTATTTATTTTTACAGAGTTCATCTGAGGAGTTAGGTCATGTGATAGTTTTATAGAGAAGATCGTTACGGACGTGGCAATACCTAAGTTTTACACAATAATAGCATTTCTGAAACCAAAAAAATGATGTTTTAGTGTCTCTATAGTCTGAGAGCCATAGCTTTTTTATTTTTTGGGCGATTGTCTTAAATAGGGTATCATTTTTTGCGAGACAAAGTGACGGTTTGATTGGTACTATTTTGGGGGGTCATAAGCCTTTTTGATCGCTTGCTGTTGCACTTTTTGTGATGTAAGGTGACAAAAATAGCTTTTTTGGCACTGTTTTTTTTATTTTATTTTTATGGTGTTTATCGGACGGGGTCCATCACGTGATATATTTATAGAGATGGTCGTTACGGACGCGGTGACACCTAATATGTGTATTTTATTTTATTTTTTTGTTTTTTTATAGGAAAAGGCAATGTCTTTTTTTTATTTACATTTTTATTTATTTATTGATTTATTTTTACTTTTATTATTTTCACTTTTTTTTTTTTATCAGTTCCCTCTTGGATCTTGAAGATCCAGTGGGGCTGATAGTTGTACTATACTTTGCAATGCTCTTGCATTGCAAAGTATAATACTTCCAGACTGCCTGTAGGTGGCAGCACTGGACGCCTTTGCCATTGCAACTGGACGCTTTTGCAAAGCGTCTGGTTGCCATGGCAACCATCGGGCGCTGCGATCACAGCGCTGCAGCCCCGATGGTGGAGAGAGGGAGCCCCCTCCCTCTGTTAACCCGATGGATGCCGCAACCGCAGCATCTATCGGGTTACAGGAGAGTGTCAGCATAGAGCTGACACTCTGCTGATGGCGGCGGCTCAAGAATGGAGCCGCCGCCATCACACACACACAATGGGGAATCGGGGGGTAGGGACAATATTGAGGGAGGCTGGGGCAGGAGGGGCGGCCAGAAAATTAATGCAGGGGGCGGGGAGGGGGCAGACCACATGCCAATCAGGGCAGGAAGGAGATGAGCGCCGGCTGGGCACAGATCAGCGAGGCACAGATCGGGGGGGGGGGGGGACCACAGAGGGGCACCAAAGGCTTGGAGGATCGGGGGGATGAGGAACACTATCGGCTTTCAGGCTCTGATCTGCAGAGCGCAGATCAGAGCCTGAAACCGGCATTTTTCCACTGCCCCGATCCAATTGGTTAGTCTGCACAGACTAACCAATCGGATCGATTGCCGGCAAGGGGCCACTCCGATTGGTCCCTTGCCGGCATTACTGCACTGTATGCTGTCCGTGACAGCATACAGGGCAGGGGCAGAAGCTTTAATCCAAGCGCTTTGCAGCGCTTGGATTAAAGAGCTGCCAGAACGTATATATACGTGGTAGCTGCACGGGGTATGTGCAGCTATCACGTATATATACAGATTGCGGTCGTGAAAGGGTTAAAGAGGTTGCCTCATTTCAGCAAATGGCATTTATCATGTAGAGAAAGTTACTACAAGCCACTTACTAATGTATTGTTATTACCTATATTGCCTCCTTTGCTGCCTGGATTAAGTTTTCCATCACATTATACACCCCTTGTTTCCATGGTTACGGCCACCCTGCAATCCATCTGTGGTGGCCGTGCTTGCACACTATAAGAAAAAGTGGCGACCTGGTGGATGGGACCGGGGAAGTGCATATAGGTACACATACACAGCAGCACCCGTCCAGGCCACCTCATATCTGTGCTACAGCAGTGGCCGTAACCCCTGCAGTGTATAATGTGATAGAAAAATATATCTAGCCAGCAAAGGAGGGAATATGGATAATAACAATACATTAGTAAATGCCTTGTATTAACTTTCTCTACATGATAAATGCCATTTGGTTGATTGAGGGGTGTGATACATCGGCTTCCACAAAACATTGATTGAGTACTGCGATACACCAACTTCCACCAAATATTGGTTAAGGGGTATGATATACTGGCTTCCGACAAATACTCATTAGGGGGTTCTACATACCTGTTTTCACAAAACACTGATAGAAGGGATTGATATACCGGCTTCCACCAAATATAGATTGAGGCCTGCGATATACCTGCTTCCACAAATACTGCTCTATTAGGGGCTTTGTCACAGTGTCATTTTGAAAATGACAGGCAGAGGAAGAGGCTGGCCATTCCGCAGGGGTGGTAGGGGTTGGGCAGGTGCACCAGGCCGGAGTCTAAGTGGGAAGTTGAAGAAGGTTTGTGCAATTACGTCAAAGGACGCAGTTGGTTGTGTGGCTCCCTCAGCCCTCCACTTCTGAACCCTCCTCATCCTCTGTATCTGCACCCTCCTCACTCTCTGCTGTGTGCACCCCCAAAGAGACCACCACCACCACCATAGCCCCTCCACTCGAGTCAGAGGAATTATTTTCCAATCTATTCTCAGACCTTACCGATGCGTAGCCATTCTTGGCATTGGATCAAGAAGAGAAGGTAGTAAAGGCCACCACCATACTGTCTGACGACAGTACCTAGATCAGCCAGAGGACGGAGGTCCCCGCTGTTGCTGCCTACTCCGAGATCTCTAATGTCAATGGTGGTGAAGGAGACGATGATGACGTGTCGATGGATGTCACGTGGGTGCCCACAAGAGAGGAATAGGAGGGGTGTTCAGAGGGAGAAACAGAGCAGCAGATAGGGGGTAGAAGGAGGAGAAGCAGGCAGAACTCACAGTGCACAGGAGGCAAAAAGCAGACGGCAAATGTATCTGGAGCGAGCCATCCACCATGCACGGTCACATCTGGCGCTCCCAGGACGCCGGCACATGGCTCCGCAGTGTGGCCTTTTTGTAACGTGTCAGCTGCTGACAATAGTGTTGCCATCTGCAGCCTGTGCTGTCAACGCATAAGTCGTGGTAAGCCAAAGCCTTATCTAGGGATGACCACCTTAAAAAGGCATTTGGCCTCCCATCACCAAGCCCAGTGGGAGCAACACCGTCAGAACCCACAAAGCCACACTCCCGGCGCTCCACGTCCTTCCTCTTCTCATTCTCCTCTCTCCTCACATTTGCACTCCACCTTCCACCGTGCCGTCGTCACGTTCATCTGGCAAAAGGCAGGCTTCCGTGGCCCAAATGTTAGAACGTAAAAAGTTGATGGCGCCGGATAACCCTCTTGCCCAACGGCCGACCGCTGGCTTGTTGGAACTTCTAGCCCGCCAACTACTGCCATATAGACTGGTGGACTCTAAGGCCTTTAGAAAATTTGTTGCAATTGTCACATCGAAATGGAAGGTCCCCGGAAGGAAATATTTCTCCCAGAAGGGCTTACCAGAGCTATATGGTCATGTTCAGCGAGATAAATCTGACCACAGACACGTGGTCTAGCAAACACGGGCAGGGAAGGTTCATAACTTTTACTGCCCACTGGGTGAACCTTCTGACGGCTGTCAAGCATGCAACCCGTGGCACCCATGTGGATTTGGTGTTACCTCCACGGATTGCATGCAGGCCTGCCTCTTCTCCTACTCCTACTCCATCCTCCATCTCCTCCTCGGCTGACTCCTCCTTTTCCACTGCTACCGCCTCTTCCGCTGCACCCCCAAGCTCCCCAGAATCTATTCGACGTGCCAGGTGAGACGTTGCCATGCTGTGCTGCGGCTGTTGTGCCGGGAAGCCAAGAGCCACACCGGTCCTGCACTGCTTTCAGCTCTGCGGTCACAGGCTGCTCAGTTTGACAGTTGGTAAAGTGGTGTGTGATAACGGTGCCAATCTGCTGAGCACGCTGAAACAGGGCAAAATGACACACGTGCCGAGCATGGCACATGTCCTGAACTTAGTCATGCAGTGATTCGTTGCCAAATACCCCGGGGTCCAGGATGTCTTGCGGCAGGCCAGGGAAATCCCTGGCCATTTTAGATCTTACACGACCATGGCTAGCCTTGCTGACGTTCAGCGACAACACCAAATGCCCGTCAGATGTCTGATTTGTGACAGCCCGAAGCGCTGGAACTCAACCTTGTAATGCTTGATAGGCTGCTCCAGCAGCAAGGTGCCATTAACGACTACCTGTATGAACTCTGCAGCAGGACAGGTTCTCGGGAGCTTGGTCTCTTTTCATCGTGCCAGCGGCTGCTTATTCGCGACGCATGCAGACCATTTGATGAGATAGCTAAACTGGCCAGTCGCAGCCAGGGGACCATCAGTGACATCCAGTACAAACACAAAATGGCGGACATGTTACCAGCATCACAGAGGGCTGTCAGAATGCTGAATTTCCAGGCCTTGCTGCGAGAGATGCTGCGTTCTGCTGTTGCGGGTGTTGGCAGACGAATTTCCACCCACAGCGAAACAGGTGCGGGTACCAATCCTAAGGCGCCTGCAAGAAGAGGGCGGTTTAAAGATGTGTTGGTCACTTTGGATGTGAGATCATTCTTGCAGCCAACCCATCAACAGCCACCCTCCAGATCTAGCCTCAGGGAACGCCTAGACCGACAGGTGTCCGACTACATCGAGTTAACGGCCGATGGAGACGCTCTGAAAAGCAAGGAACCCCTGGACTACTGGGTGTGCAGGCATGACCTGTGGCCAGAGCTAGCACAATTTGCCATGGATCTTTGGCTTGCCCCTTGTCGAGTGTCCTGTCTGAAAAGATGTTCAGCACAGCAGGGGGGATCGTGACCAATAAGCACACTCGTCTAGCTCACGACAGTGTGGACTACCTCACATTTCTAAAAATGAATGAGGAATGGATCTCGGATGAATTCAACACCTGTGACTACCACGTTTAATTGAATTTCCTAATGCCAGCCCACACATCCGCCACCACCCAGAACAAAGAATGGTCCCTGTCTTATGTAAATACAGTGGCATAAAAGCCTTTTTCTGTCCAGTGAATGTCTAATGTTTAGGGCCTGTACTTCACTGGCCTGCAGTAAAATTGTTATCCAATGACCGTTTAATATACGTCCAGCCACATAATCACTTGATCGTTTCTGTACTTGATCATCTTTGAAACTGGCAACACGTGGTTTGGTTTGACATGTTTACCTTGTGGATCAATAGGCGTCTGTGTGGTTTCTGGTACTGGCCACACCCTTAACCTCCTTAACTTTCCCTATTTATAGTTGTCTCTCCCATAATCCTGTGTGGTTTATAACTTCAGTTGGACCTGGACATGTGGAAAGCTGGTGTTTGGATCTCGGCTGAGTTCCTGGTGCTGCCATAGCTTCTTAAAAAGTTAAGTGTTACCTTTCACTTTGTATTTTTGCTTTTCTGTGTGTTGCATTTCTTTGTTGTTTTGTATTAGGCCTTAGGGAGACTCCCGTTCATCCTTCCTTTTGGAGGAAAAGGATGTATCATTCCTGTCATTAGCACCAGGGTCCTTTAGGGTTAGATAGGACTTTAGGTATTCCTGTGTATGAACTCTCCTACCTCTGGGGTCTGTTCATACTGGTATTACCATCTAATATACCTCCAGCCACATAATCACTTGATCTTTTATGTACGGCGAATGCATAATTTTTGGGGCCTGTAATCTAACTGGCCAACAGTAAAATTGTTATACGGTGACTGCCTAATGTACCTCCAGCAACATAATCACTTGTTCTTTTCTGTACGGTGAATGCCTAATGTTTGGGGCCTGTACTCTACTGGCCTGCTGTAAAACTGATATCCAATGACCGTCTAATATACCTCCAGCCACATAATCACTTGATCTTTTATGTCAGGTGAATCCCTAATTTTTAGGGCCTGTACTCCCGTGGCCTAAAATAAAATTTTCTAGGCTCCAGCAGGGCACATTTTTTGAGAATATCCCATTTTTTGTGGGAATTGTTGTCATTGATCCCCCTTTAGTATGTCACTGTCCATGTTGTGGGACTATTTGTGCACTTCTAGTAAGTATTTGGTGGCTGCAAATATGACCTGAAGGTTTTCCAGGTTCGCCTGCCATTAAAGTGAATAGGGCCCGCCACGAACATTTGATCGCGTTCGCAAACCGTCCCGGACGATGTTCGTCCATCACTAATTCTGTGTGCTAGAATTTTTAAATCAATATAATACAGTGGACATTTTTATAAAGATTCATCTTGTGTGCTGGATTTCCATATTTTTGATACAACAATATGTACATGAACACATTGTGTATCATATAAAAGTAATACTGCTATTTTGCTTATAGTACTTGGTTATGCAGAACCATTTTTATGTCTGGAAAGTTATCTTGGTGTAGCAGTGGTAGATAAAAGGTTAACTGCACACAAGGCTCTGACGTGCCCTGTTTTTAAGGTCTATGGGAATTGTAAAGTTAGAAATTTCCACACAGCAACACTGTGTGAAATGGTTTGTATATTTGTCCACATAGTAAAAATAGTACAACTGCTTTAACCCCTTTGATGCTGAAGGTAAATACCCTATCAACATTGTTTAGTCATGTTAATTATGGCGTTCTCTGTAGAGTTAATATCACATTCAGAGCTCGTATGTAGCTTTCATACATTATTATGAGACAAATCTTACCAAAGGCCTCATACACACGACCGTGCCGTTTTTTGGCGGTCCACAAACCGCGGAT
This sequence comes from Bufo gargarizans, assembly GCF_014858855.1. NCBI lineage: Eukaryota > Metazoa > Chordata > Amphibia > Anura > Bufonidae > Bufo > Bufo gargarizans. Next base: position 317,837,701 of record NC_058080.1, read on the forward strand.
CCGCAGAAAATGGAAGCCGCCTGTGTTGCCTTCCGCAATTTGCGGAAGGCAATGGGCGTCGGCAATATAAATGCCTACTCTTGTCCGCAAAGCGCGGACAAGAATAGGACATGTTATAGTTTTTTAGCGGGGGCGCGGAACGGAGCCATGGATGCGGACAGCACATGGAGTGTTGTCCGCATCTTTTGCAGCCCCATTGAAGTGAATGGGTCCGCATCCGAGCCGCCAAAACGGCGGCTCGAATGCGGACCCAAATAACGGTTGTGTGCATGAGGCCTAATGTAATAATTATCACTCAGGTATTGCAACAACATGGAGAAAAGGATATATGGGGTCATTTATCAGCAACCAATCAGATTCCACCTTTCATTTTCCAAAGGAGCTGTGAAAAATGAAAGGTTGAATCTTATTGGTTGCTATCGACAACGAAGCCAGTTCTTTACACCAGTTTGAAAAATGACCCCAATAATGTCACCATTAGGGTTATTTCCTGCCCTCCAGGTGAGTTTTATGGGATTTTTGTTCAGAAAACATCCGATTTGCCACAGTTTCAGAAAATCATGTAAAAATACTTTGCTTTGGGATGATTTTTCAAAAACTGCTGAAAACCTGTAATAATAATGTAATAAATACTTGTTGCGGACCAATTGGCCCTGTGGCACACACCCATTAGGGCTATTACTATCAGAGACATATATGGCCTATTAAATTCATATATGTAGCATAAATGTTTGATAGGTTCCCAGCTATGGGTCGACTTCTCCACCATTTGGCAGGAGACCAGACATTGCAGATTAAGGCTTCATGCACACGACCATATTTTTGGTCTGCCAAAAATGTGGACCGGATGTCCATACATTACAATGGACCTGCAAAAGATGTGGACAGCACACCATGTGCCGTCTGCATCTGTGTAACAGACGTCCCGCGACAGTGAGTGGCAGGAGATCTTTGAGACTGGCAACACGTGGTTTGGTTTGACATGTTTACCTTGTGGATCAATAGGCGTCTGTGTGGTTTCTGGTACTGGCCACACCCTTAACCTCCAGGTGTGGCTATTGTGGTCATTTAACTTTCCCTATTTATAGTAGTCTCTCCCATAATCCTGTGCGGTTTATAACTTCAGTTGGACCTGGACCTGTGGATAGCTGGTGTTTGGATCTCGGCTGAGTTCCTGGTGCTGCCATAGCTGGCATAGCTTCTTAAAACGTTAAGTGTTACCTTTCGCTTTGTATTTTGGCTTTTCTGTTTGTTGCATTTCTTTGTTGTTTTGTATTAGGCCTTAGGGAGACTCCTGTTCATCCTTCCTTTTGGAGGAACAGGATGTATCATTCCTGTCATTAGCACCAGGGTCCTTTAGGGTTAGATAGGACTTTAGGTATTCCTGTGTATGAACTCGCCTACCTCTGGGGTCTGTTCATACTGGTAGTCAGTCAGGGCTTTGATTATGGTTTTCACTAGGAGGTGTCAATCTTCCTTCCCTAGTTTTCAGGCCTTATTTCCTTTTCCCTTTTGCTCCTATGTTCAGTGTGGGGGTTTCCCTCCCACACTAGAGCATGACAATCTGTTTGTCTGTTCCATCAACCCACCAAAAAACACAGCCAGGTTCTGTGTTTTGCAGATTCTTGGTTTGCGGACCGCTAAACACTTACGGTCAGCATACTTACGGTCATTTTTTTTTTCCAAGTGTTTTTTTTTTTGTTAATTTGTTACTCGTGACCTATCCTCTGGATAGGTCATCAGTAGGCAAGTGAATTGAGCTTTGGATCATAGAGCAGAAGTCGATTCGTTCAAAAACGTTGATGTTAATGCTGTTTCCTTACAGAATTAAAATGTATTGGCTCCATGGAGCCAAATTTGGTTTCGCCCAAAGTTGCTCGAGATTTTGGTGAATTACTTATGTATTCACATCTGTGTATTTAAAAACTATTTAAAATAGGACTCTGAACTGGGCTTTGGTACTGGCTGGCACCTCTGTACCAAGGCCCACTTTGGATTTCTATTTTAAATTGTTTTTAAATATAAAGATATGAATACAGTAGTAATTCACCAAAGTTTCATGCAACTTTGGGCAAGACGAAGTTTGGCTCCACGGAGCCAATACATTTTAATGCTGCAAAGAAACAGCATTAACATTTAAGTTCTTTAATAAATCGACTTTGAATCCATGATCCAAAGTTCGATTTGCTCAAGCCCAGTCATCAGTATCTGATTGGTGAGTGTCCAAAAAGTCTGAAAAGTCCATCTCGCCCACTTTACAGATTTATCTAAACTGGTGTAAAGGAAAACTTGTTTAGTTACCCATAGCAACCAATCAGATTCTATCTTACATATTTCAGAGCTCCTTTGCAAAATGAAAGGTGTAAGCATATTTCAGGTGCAGATGGTGTCGCAACGGTTAGTTGCGCTGCTATCTGCAACTTCGCCCTGCTCATGCCAGGTCTAAAATTGTGGGTGGGGACGGGTCAGCAGGCTCGTCTCATTTACCATTTTCTATGCCTGTTTTAGGCATAGAAAATGGTCTAAATGTAAGACAGCTCAGAAGCTGGCTTACATTTAGAAATGGCATTGGATGCGCTGAAGTTATGGAGAGGCCTGCCCCTCTTCATAACTTTGGCGGAAGCACAGCCAGCACAGGGCCTTTTTTAATTTATTTATTTAAAATGCTAGTCTTAGGGTACTTTCACACTTGCGTTAAAGTTTTCCGGTATTGAGTTCCGTAGTAGGGGCTCAATACCGGTTTTACCTTAATGCATTCGGAATGGAGAGTATTCCGTTCCGTATGTATCAGGATGTCTTCAGGATGTATCAGGATGCATTATTTTCCATTGAAATGCATTAATGCTGGATCCGGCACCAAGTGTTCTGGCAAAATGGATCCGGTTTTCCGATCTGCGCATGCGCAGACCTATAAAAATGCAAAAAATAAAAATACCGGATCCGTTTTTCTGGATGACACCGGAGAGATGGATCCTGTGTTTCAATGCATTTGTTAGACAGATCCGGATCCGTCTACAAATGCTATACGACAGAACTGTCTGCCGGATCTTTACAACGCAAGTGTGAAAGTACCCTTAATAAATGTGCCCCATAGTACATAGCACACAGTACCATTGAATATAATACAATAAACACCCTCTTCTGACCATCCGTCATCCCTCTCTCCAGTCCTGCACATCACCACGTATCCCAAATGCCAGGTTGCTTCTTAGGCTACTTTCGCACTCGTGTTTTGGGCGGATCCGTCATGGATCTGCAAAAAAATGATTCATTACAATACATGATATGCATACAACTGCATGCACCCATCATGAACGGATCCGTTTGTATTATCTGTAACATCGCCAAGACATATCCGTCATGAACTCCATTGAAAGTCAATGGGAGACGGATCCGTTTTCTATTGTGCCAGAATACGGATCTGTCCCCATTGACTTACATTGTGTGCCAGGACGGAACCTTTTGGCTCGGTGTCGTCAAGCGGACAGCAAAACGCTGCAGGCAGCGTTTTGGTGTCTGCCTCCAGAGCGGAATGGTGACTGAATGGAGCCAAACTGATGCATTCTGAGTGGATCCTTTTCCATTCAGAATGCATTATGGCAAAACGGAACAGTTTTGGACCACTTGTGAGAGCCCTGAACGGATCTCACAAACGGAAAGCCAAAACACAAGTGTGAAAGTAGCCTTAGAGTGAGCATATCAGTTCTCTCTACCATCCTAACCTCCGGCCCACCCTATTCCCATTATACAGAAAGTCCTTGTCTATGTCTTCATGTCCCCTTTCAAATTTGTGTAGAACCCCACTCTTCCAGTGTACGCCTTCCTCCAATCTAAACATAAGTTTCATTCTAGCCCCGAGTTCAAATATTATTGGGGCCTCTTGATCCTACCATTGTTAAGCCATTAATATCCTTGCCAGGTAAAAGATAGGCTGCAGAGCCAATTTAAAATATTTATCCGCCACCCTATAAACCACTCAACCTAAAAGAAAAGTCAAAGGGGAATGGGGGAGACAAACGTGGCAGACTGAGAAAATATAGGATAAAAGGTTAGACTAAAAACAGCTAACCACTTTACATGACCAAAACCATCTACCGAGTCTGCTGCACACTGAGGGCACTAAGCTGGAAATAATTTATAGCATGTATCTGGTCATAAATGACCCCATGGTTCTTCCTTGTCTCATATAGATAATATTACGGTTGGATGGTAAGTAGGGATGAGCGAACTCGAACTGTATAGTTCGGGTTCGTACCGAATTTTGGGGTGTCCGTGACACGGACCCGAACCCGGACATTTTCGTAAAAGTCCGGGTTCGGGTTCGGTGTTCGTCGCTTTCTTCGCGCTTTTGTGACGCTTTCTTGGCGCTTTTTGAAAGGCTGCAAAGCAGCCAATCAACAAGCGTCATACTACTTGCCCCAAGAGGCCATCACAGCCATGCCTACTATTGGCATGGCTGTGATTGGCCAGAGCACCATGTGACCCAGCCTCTATTTAAGCTGGAGTCACATAGCGCCGCCCGTCACTCTGCTCTGATTAGCGTAGGGAGAGGTTGCGGCTGCGACAGTAGGGCGAGATTAGGCAGATTAACTCCTCCAAAGGACTTGATTAACTGATCGATCTGCAGCTGTGGATCATTGAGCTGCTGATCCTCAATTGCTCACTGTTTTTAGGCTGCACAGACCGTTTGTCAGTCTCATTTTTCTGGGGTGATCGGCGGCCATTTTGTGTCTTGTGGTGCGCCAGCACAAGCTGCGACCAAGTGCATTTAACCCTCAATGGTGTGGTTGTTTTTTGGCTAAAGCCTACATCAGGGTGAAGCTGTGACACCAAGTGCATTTAACCAGCAATAGTCTGTTCATTTTTTGGCCATATACAAAATCAGGGGCAAGCTGCGCCTGTCACCAAGTGCATTTAACCCTCAATGGTGTGGTTGTTTTTTGGCTAAAGCCTACATCAGGGTGAAGCTGTCACACCAAGTGCATTTAACCAGCAATAGTCTGTTCATTTTTTGGCCATATACAAAATCAGGGGCAAGCTGCGCCTGTCACCAAGTGCATTTAACCCTCAATGGTGTGGTTGTTTTTTGGCTAAAGCCTACATCAGGGTGAAGCTGTCACACCAAGTGCATTTAACCAGCAATAGTCTGTTCATTTTTTGGCCATATACAAAATCAGGGGCAAGCTGCGCCTGTCACCAAGTGCATTTAACCCTCAATGGTGTGGTTGTTTTTTGGCTAAAGCCTACATCAGGGTGAAGCTGTCACACCAAGTGCATTTAACCAGCAATAGTCTGTTCATTTTTTGGCCATATCCCAGTCTAATTCTGTCACTAAATCCATACCGGTCACCCAGCGCCTAAATACTAGGCCTCAAATTTATATCCAGCTAAATCTGTCCCTAGTGCTGTAGCTGGGCGAGTTATTTAGTGTCCGTTCAAGCACATTTCTTGTTCTGGGTTGAAATACAATTCCCAATTTAGCAATTTCATAATTTAGTGGTTCCTGCTATATCAGAGCTCTTTGAAATCTATCCCAAAAAGGGTATATAATATTGAAGGTGCACATAGGGTCATTCAGAGTAACTTCACACACACCCGCTACTGTGTATTTCCAAGTCTAATTCTGTCACTAAATCCATACCGGTGACCCAGCGCCTAAATACTAGGCCTCAAATTTAATTCCCTCTAAATCTCTCGTTACCCACCGCTGTACTGTTGTTGCTGGGCAAGATATTTAGTGTCCGTCAAAGCACATTTTTTGTTCTGGGTTGAAGTACAATTCCCAATTTAGCAATTTCATAATTTAGTGGTTTCTGCTATATCAGAGCTATTTGAAATCTATCCCAAAAAGGGTATATAATATTGAAGGTGCACATAGGGTCATTCAGAATAACTTCACACACACCCGCTACTGTGTATTTCCAAGTCTAATTCTGTCACTAAACCCATACCTGTCACCCAGCGCCTAAATACTAGGCCTCAAATTTAAATCCCTCTAAATCTCTCGTTACCGTTGTCCTGTTGTAGCTGGGAAAGTTATTTAGTGCCCGTCAAAGCACATTTTTTGTTCTGGGTTGAAGTACAATTCCCAATTTAGCAATTTCATAATTTAGTGGTTCCTGCTATATCAGAGCTATTTGAAATCTATCCCAAAAAGGGTATATAATATTGAAGGTGCACATAGGGTCATTCAGAATAACTTCACACACACCCGCTACTGTGTATTTCCAAGTCTAATTCTGTCACTAAATCCATACCGGTGACCCAGCGCCTAAATACTAGGCCTCAAATTTAATTCCCTCTAAATCTCTCGTTACCCACCGGTGTACTGTTGTTGCTGGGCAAGATATTTAGTGTCCGTCAAAGCACATTTTTTGTTCTGGGTTGAAGTACAATTCCCAATTTAGCAATTTCATAATTTAGTGGTTTCTGCTATATCAGAGCTATTTGAAATCTATCCCAAAAAGGGTATATAATATTGAAGGTGCACATAGGGTCATTCAGAATAACTTCACACACACCCGCTACTGTGTATTTCCAAGTCTAATTCTGTCACTAAACCCATACCTGTCACCCAGCGCCTAAATACTAGGCCTCAAATTTAAATCCCTCTAAATCTCTCGTTACCGTTGTCCTGTTGTAGCTGGGAAAGTTATTTAGTGCCCGTCAAAGCACATTTTTTGTTCTGGGTTGAAGTACAATTCCCAATTTAGCAATTTCATAATTTAGTGGTTCCTGCTATATCAGAGCTATTTGAAATCTATCCCAAAAAGGGTATATAATATTGAAGGTGCACATAGGGTCATTCAGAATAACTTCACACACACCCGCTACTGTGTATTTCCAAGTCTAATTCTGTCACTAAATCCATACCGGTGACCCAGCGCCTAAATACTAGGCCTCAAATTTAATTCCCTCTAAATCTCTCGTTACCCACCGCTGTACTGTTGTTGCTGGGCAAGATATTTAGTGTCCGTCAAAGCACATTTTTTGTTCTGGGTTGAAGTACAATTCCCAATTTAGCAATTTCATAATTTAGTGGTTTCTGCTATATCAGAGCTATTTGAAATCTATCCCAAAAAGGGTATATAATATTGAAGGTGCACATAGGGTCATTCAGAATAACTTCACACACACCCGCTACTGTGTATTTCCAAGTCTAATTCTGTCACTAAACCCATACCTGTCACCCAGCGCCTAAATACTAGGCCTCAAATTTAAATCCCTCTAAATCTCTCGTTACCGTTGTCCTGTTGTAGCTGGGAAAGTTATTTAGTGCCCGTCAAAGCACATTTTTTGTTCTGGGTTGAAGTACAATTCCCAATTTAGCAATTTCATAATTTAGTGGTTCCTGCTATATCAGAGCTATTTGAAATCTATCCCAAAAAGGGTATATAATATTGAAGGTGCACATAGGGTCATTCAGAATAACTTCACACACACCCGCTACTGTGTATTTCCAAGTCTAATTCTGTCACTAAATCCATACCGGTGACCCAGCGCCTAAATACTAGGCCTCAAATTTAATTCCCTCTAAATCTGTCGTTACCCACCGGTGTACTGTTGTTGCTGGGCAAGATATTTAGTGTCCGTCAAAGCACATTTTTTGTTCTGGGTTGAAGTACAATTCCCAATTTAGCAATTTCATAATTTAGTGGTTTCTGCTATATCAGAGCTATTTGAAATCTATCCCTAAAAGGGTATATAATATTGAAGGTGCACATAGGGTCATTCAGAATAACTTCACACACACCCGCTACTGTGTATTTCCAAGTCTAATTCTGTCACTAAACCCATACCTGTCACCCAGCGCCTAAATACTAGGCCTCAAATTTAAATCCCTCTAAATCTCTCGTTACCGTTGTCCTGTTGTAGCTGGGAAAGTTATTTAGTGCCCGTCAAAGCACATTTTTTGTTCTGGGTTGAAGTACAATTCCCAATTTAGCAATTTCATAATTTAGTGGTTCCTGCTATATCAGAGCTATTTGAAATCTATCCCAAAAAGGGTATATAATATTGAAGGTGCACATTGGGTCATTCAGAATAACTTCACACACACGCTTCTGTGCATTTCCAAGTCTAATTCTGTCACTAAATCCATACCGGTGACCCAGCGCCTAAATACTAGGCCTCAAATTTAATTCCCTCTAAATCTCTCGTTACCCACCGCTGTACTGTTGTTGCTGGGCAAGATATTTAGTGTCCGTCAAAGCACATTTTTTGTTCTGGGTTGAAGTACAATTCCCAATTTAGCAATTTCATAATTTAGTGGTTTCTGCTATATCAGAGCTATTTGAAATCTATCCCTAAAAGGGTATATAATATTGAAGGTGCACATAGGGTCATTCAGAATAACTTCACACACACCCGCTACTGTGTATTTCCAAGTCTAATTCTGTCACTAAATCCATACCGGTGACCCAGCGCCTAAATACTAGGCCTCAAATTTAATTCCCTCTAAATCTCTCGTTACCCACCGTTGTACTGTTGTTGCTGGGCAAGATATTTAGTGTCCGTCAAAGCACATTTTTTGTTCTGGGTTGAAGTACAATTCCCAATTTAGCAATTTCATAATTTAGTGGTTTCTGCTATATCAGAGCTATTTGAAATCTATCCCTAAAAGGGTATATAATATTCAAGGTGCACATTGGGTCATTCAGAATAACTTCACACACACACGCTTCTGTGCATTTCCAAGTCTAATTCTGTCACTAAATCCATACCGGTCACCCAGCGCCTAAATACTAGGCCTCAAATTTATATCCCGCTGAATTTGAATACAATACATTGGGCCAAATAATATATTTGTTGTTGTGGTGAACCATAACAATGAGAAAAACATCTAGTAAGGGACGCGGACGTGGACATGGTCGTGGTGGTGTTAGTGGACCCTCTGGTGCTGGGAGAGGACGTGGCCGTTCTGCCACATCCACACGTCCTAGTGTACCAACTACTTCAGGTCCCAGTAGCCGCCAGAATTTACAGCGATATATGGTGGGGCCCAATGCCGTTCTAAGGATGGTAAGGCCTGAGCAGGTACAGGCATTAGTCAATTGGGTGGCCGACAGTGGATCCAGCACGTTCACATTATCTCCCACCCAGTCTTCTGCAGAAAGCGCACAGATGGCGCCTGAAAACCAACCCCATCAGTCTGTCACATCACCCCCATGCATACCAGGGAAACTGTCTCAGCCTCAAGTTATGCAGCAGTCTCTTATGCTGTTTGAAGACTCCGCTGGCAGGGTTTCCCAAGGGCATCCACCTAGCCCTTCCCCAGCGGTGAAAGACATAGAATGCACTGACGCACAACCACTTATGTTTCCTGATGATGAGGACATGGGAATACCACCTCAGCATGTCTCTGATGATGACGAAACACAGGTGCCAACTGCTGCGTCTTTCTGCAGTGTGCAGACTGAACAGGAGGTCAGGGATCAAGACTGGGTGGAAGACGATGCAGGGGACGATGAGGTCCTAGACCCCACATGGAATGAAGGTCGTGCCACTGACTTTCACAGTTCGGAGGAAGAGGCAGTGGTGAGACCGAGCCAACAGCGTAGCAAAAGAGGGAGCAGTGGGCAAAAGCAGAACACCCGCCGCCAAGAGACTCCGCCTGCTACTGACCGCCGCCATCTGGGACCGAGCACCCCAAAGGCAGCTTCAAGGAGTTCCCTGGCATGGCACTTCTTCAAACAATGTGCTGACGACAAGACCCGAGTGGTTTGCACGCTGTGCCATCAGAGCCTGAAGCGAGGCATTAACGTTCTGAACCTGAGCACAACCTGCATGACCAGGCACCTGCATGCAAAGCATGAACTGCAGTGGAGTAAACACCTTAAAACCAAGGAAGTCACTCAGGCTCCCCCTGCTACCTCTTCTGCTGCTGCCGCCTCGGCCTATTCTGCTGCTGCCGCCTCGGCCTCTTCCTCCGCCTCTGGAGGAACGTTGGCACCTGCCGCCCAGCAAACAGGGGATGTACCACCAACACCACCACCACCACCTCCGTCACCAAGCGTCTCAACCATGTCACACGCCAGCGTTCAGCTCTCCATCTCACAAACATTTGATAGAAAGCGTAAATTCCCACCTAGCCACCCTCGATCCCTGGCCCTGAATGCCAGCATTTCTAAACTACTGGCCTATGAAATGCTGTCATTTAGGCTGGTGGACACAGACAGCTTCAAACAGCTCATGTCGCTTGCTGTCCCACAGTATGTTGTTCCCAGCCGGCACTACTTCTCCAAGAGAGCCGTGCCTTCCCTGCACAACCAAGTATCCGATAAAATCAAGTGTGCACTGCGCAACGCCATCTGTAGCAAGGTCCACCTAACCACAGATACGTGGACCAGTAAGCACGGCCAGGGACGCTATATCTCCCTAACTGCACACTGGGTAAATGTAGTGGCAGCTGGGCCCCAGGCGGAGAGCTGTTTGGCGCACGTCCTTCCGCCGCCAAGGATCGCAGGGCAACATTCTTTGCCTCCTGTTGCCACCTCCTCCTTCTCGGCTTCCTCCTCCTCTTCTTCCACCTGCTCATCCAGTCAGCCACACACCTTCACCACCAACTTCAGCACAGCCCGGGGTAAACGTCAGCAGGCCATTCTGAAACTCATATGTTTGGGGGACAGGCCCCACACCGCACAGGAGTTGTGGCGGGGTATAGAACAACAGACCGACGAGTGGTTGCTGCCGGTGAGCCTCAAGCCCGGCCTGGTGGTGTGTGATAATGGGCGAAATCTCGTTGCAGCTCTGGGACTAGCCAATTTGACGCACATCCCTTGCTTGGCGCATGTGCTGAATTTGGTGGTGCAGAAGTTCATTCACAACTACCCCGACATGTCAGAGCTGCTGCATAAAGTGCGGGCCGTCTGTTCGCGCTTCCGGCGTTCACATCCTGCTGCTGCTCGCCTGTCTGCGCTACAGCGTAACTTCGGCCTTCCCGCTCACCGCCTCATATGCGACGTGCCCACCAGGTGGAACTCCACCTTGCACATGCTGGACAGACTGTGCGAGCAGCAGCAGGCCATAGTGGAGTTTCAGCTGCAGCACGCACGGGTCAGTCGCACTACAGAACAGCACCACTTCACCACCAATGACTGGGCCTCCATGCGAGACCTGTGTGCCCTGTTGCGCTGTTTCGAGTACTCCACCAACATGGCCAGTGGCGATGACACCGTTATCAGCGTTACAATACCACTTCTATGTCTCCTTGAGAAAACACTTAGGGCGATGATGGAACAGGAGGTGGCCCAGGAGGAGGAGGAGGAGGATGAGGAAGAGGGGTCATTTTTAGCACTTTCAGGCCAGTCTCTTCGAAGTGACTCAGAGGGAGGTTTTTTGCAACAGCAGAGGCCAGGTACAAATGTGGCCAGCCAGGGCCCACTACTGGAGGACGAGGAGGACGAGGATGAGGAGGAGGTGGAGGAGGATGAGGATGAAGCATGGTCACAGCGGGGTGGCACCCAACGCAGCTCAGGTCCATCACTGGTGCGTGGCTGGGGGGAAAGGCAGGACGATGACGATACGCCTCCCACAGAGGACAGCTTGTCCTTACCCCTGGGCAGCCTGGCACACATGAGCGACTACATGCTGCAGTGCCTGCGCAACGACAGCAGAGTTGCCCACATTTTAACCTGTGCGGACTACTGGGTTGCCACCCTGCTGGATCCACGCTACAAAGACAATGTGCCCACCTTACTTCCTGCACTGGAGCGTGATAGGAAGATGCGCGAGTACAAGCGCACGTTGGTAGACGCGCTACTGAGAGCATTCCCAAATGTCACAGGGGAACAAGTGGAAGCCCAAGGCCAAGGCAGAGGAGGAGCAAGAGGTCGCCAAGGCAGCTGTGTCACGGCCAGCTCCTCTGAGGGCAGGGTTAGCATGGCAGAGATGTGGAAAACTTTTGTCAACACGCCACAGCTAACTGCACCACCACCTGATACGCAACGTGTTAGCAGGAGGCAACATTTTACTAACATGGTGGAACAGTACGTGTGCACACCCCTCCACGTACTGACTGATGGTTCGGCCCCATTCAACTTCTGGGTCTCTAAATTGTCCACGTGGCCAGAGCTAGCCTTTTATGCCTTGGAGGTGCTGGCCTGCCCGGCAGCCAGCGTTTTGTCTGAACGTGTATTCAGCACGGCAGGGGGCGTCATTACAGACAAACGCAGCCGCCTGTCTACAGCCAATGTGGACAAGCTGACGTTCATAAAAATGAACCAGGCATGGATCCCACAGGACCTGTCCGTCCCTTGTCCAGATTAGACATTAACTACCTCCCCATAACCATATATTATTGGACTCCAGGGCACTTCCTCATTCAATCCTATTTTTATTTTCATTTTACCATTATATTGCGATGCTACCCAAAGTTGAATGAACCTCTCCTCTGCCTGTGTGCTAGGCCTAAATATATGCCAATGGACTGTTGCAGTGGTGGCTGACATGAAGCCTGATTCTCTGCTATGACATGCAGACTAATTCTCTGCTGACATGAAGCCAGATTGTCTGTTACGGGACCTCTCTCCTCTGCCTGGGTGCTGGGCCTAAATTTATGACAATGGACTGTTGCAGTGGTGGCTGACGTGAAGCCTGATTCTCTGCTATGACATGCAGACTGATTCTCTGCTGTCATGAAGCCAGATTGTCTGTTACGGGACCTTTCTCCTCTACCTGGGTTCTGGGCCTAAATTTATGAAAATTGACTCTTACAGTGGTGGGTGACGTGAAGCCTGATTCTCTGCTATGATATGAAGACTGATTCTCTGCTGACATGAAGCCAGATTGTCTGTTACGGGACCTCTCTCCTCTGCCTGGGTGCTGGGCCTAAATATATGCCAATGGACTGTTGCAGTGGTGGCTGACGTGAAGCCTCATTCTCTGCTATGACATGCAGACTAATTCTCTGCTGACATGAAGACAGATTCTCTGTTACGGGACCTCTCTCCTCTGCCTGGGTGCCGGGGCCTAAATATCTGAGAATGGACTGTTCCAGTGGTGGCTGACGTGAAGCCTCATTCTCTGCTATGACATGCAGACTAATTCTCTGCTGACATGAAGACAGATTCTCTGTTACGGGACCTCCCTCCTCTGCCTGGGTGCTGGGCCTAAATATATGCCAATGGACTGTTGCAGTGGTGGCTGACGTGAAGCCTCATTCTCTGCTATGACATGCAGACTAATTCTCTGCTGACATGAAGACAGATTCTCTGTTACGGGACCTCCCTCCTCTGCCTGGGTGCTGGGCCTAAATATATGCCAATGGACTGTTGCAGTGGTGGCTGACGTGAAGCCTCATTCTCTGCTATGACATGCAGACTGATTCTCTGCTGACATGAAGCCAGATTCTCTGTTACGGGACCTCTCTCCTCTGCCTGTGTGTGTGCTGGGCCTAAATATATGCCAATGGACTGTTGCAGTGGTGGCTGACGTGAAGCCTCATTCTCTGCTATGACATGCAGACTGATTCTCTGCTGACATGAAGCCAGATTCTCTGTTACGGGACCTCTCTCCTCTGCCTGTGTGTGTGCTGGGCCTAAATATATGCCAATGGACTGTTGCAGTGGTGGCTGACGTGAAGCCTCATTCTCTGCTATGACATGCAGACTAATTCTCTGCTGACATGAAGACAGATTCTCTGTTACGGGACCTCCCTCCTCTGCCTGGGTGCTGGGCCTAAATATATGCCAATGGACTGTTGCAGTGGTGGCTGACGTGAAGCCTCATTCTCTGCTATGACATGCAGACTGATTCTCTGCTGACATGAAGCCAGATTCTCTGTTACGGGACCTCTCTCCTCTGCCTGTGTGTGTGCTGGGCCTAAATATATGCCAATGGACTGTTGCAGTGGTGGCTGACGTGAAGCCTCATTCTCTGCTATGACATGCAGACTGATTCTCTGCTGACATGAAGCCAGATTCTCTGTTACGGGACCTCTCTCCTCTGCCTGTGTGTGTGCTGGGCCTAAATATATGCCAATGGACTGTTGCAGTGGTGGCTGACGTGAAGCCTCATTCTCTGCTATGACATGCAGACTAATTCTCTGCTGACATGAAGACAGATTCTCTGTTACGGGACCTCCCTCCTCTGCCTGGGTGCTGGGCCTAAATATATGCCAATGGACTGTTGCAGTGGTGGCTGACGTGAAGCCTCATTCTCTGCTATGACATGCAGACTAATTCTCTGCTGACATGAAGACAGATTCTCTGTTACGGGACCTCTCTCCTCTGCCTGGGTGCCGGGGCCTAAATATCTGAGAATGGACTGTTCCAGTGGTGGGTGACGGGAAGCCAGATTCTCTGCTATGGAACCTCTCTCCAATTGATTTTGGTTAATTTTTATTTATTTAATTTTTATTTTAATTCATTTCCCTATCCACATTTGTTTGCAGGGGATTTACCTACATGTTGCTGCCTTTTGCAGCCCTCTAGCTCTTTCCTGGGCTGTTTTACAGCCTTTTTAGTGCCGAAAAGTTCGGGTCCCCATTGACTTCAATGGGGTTCGGGTTCGGGACGAAGTTCGGATCGGGTTCGGATCCCGAACCCGAACATTTCCGGGATGTTCGGCCGAACTTCTCGAACCCGAACATCCAGGTGTTCGCTCAACTCTAATGGTAAGGCTTAAAACTAAAATCTCTTTTTAACTTATTGAAAACCTGTCATCTCGAAATGCAATCTGCAGACAGCATGTTCTATAGCAGGAGAATATCTGTAAAGAATAAATCAAAGCAACTGGACTTACTGTAGATTTCTTGAAAACGTTTCACTCGTTCTTCCAACGAGCTTTCTCAATTCTGGGTGACTGTACAAGAATTCTCTGGGAATAACGAACTAGTTGGAAGAACAAATGAAACGTTTTCAAGAAATCTACATTAAGTCCAGTTGCTTTGATTTATTCTTTACAGATATACCATGACCTGTATAAATGAGAACCTTCACAGACAGAGAGCAGGAGAAGTTGTGCAACTCAACATCAAAGCTCACCCAGGGGTGTATCTATCACAAGGCAAACAGGGCATTTGCCTAGGGCGGCACTTGCCAATGGGGCAGCAAAATGCCTTGTTTGCGTAGTGATAGTTACACAATATGCTAAATATTTTGTTTGCCCCTTGTCCGATCCGATCCTTCACTATGCGAGCGGCATCCCCGCGACGCATAGTGAAGGAGTTGAAAGACTTACTTCCTCCTCCTCCTGACTTCCTCCCGACCACCCCTGCCTTTTGTGTCTGCGCGTTGCCGTCATGACGTCACACAGAGGTGGAGTCACAGGCTGGAAATGCTAGGGTGAGCCTTATCTCCTTCAAGTGCAGAAAGGATCCTGCACACGGTCACCGTGAACACTGAGGCCAGGCTCCGGCCACCAATGCACTGATCCCTGCTGCTGCCTCAAAAACTGTAAGTACTTAAATTACAGTAATTCACAAAAAATCTATTACTTAGTTGTTTTATGGGGTAAGGGGGTTAGGACCCGTTGGGTGGTTAGAGGGGGGAGAATTAGGGAGGGGTTAATACTGTACTATCTCTAGCTTCACCTTGTTTAAAAAAAAAAAGTCATCTGTAAAATACATTTGTGTTAGAAGTTGTGCTTTTTTAATTTTTAGAATAATGATACAGCCATTTTATTTAATGTATTTGTATCATGTGGACTGACCATGTGCTAATTCAAACAATTTGATTGTCTGTGATCAATATAGTATAGTTGACCTGGATGACTGATCTTTGTAAAGTGGTTGAATTTACACTTTATATTATTATATGTAAAGATTCTCTTAAAATAATAGATGCAAGATTTGGTACAGAAAACACAAAATATTGGCCTTCGTTATTCACTTTTAAATACAGAAAGGAAGATGTGAAGCTAACAGGAAAGAGTGGAGCCTAAAGAGGAAGGGGAGGGGGTTACAGAGGAAGGGGTTTGGTCTTGACAGGAAGGGGTGGGTGACATTTATATTAGGGGGTGTCCGAGTTTAGTCTCGCCTAGCGCAGCACAAAACCAAGATACACTACTGAGCTCACCAATGTGGAATATATGCAGGCACTGGAATGCTGCTTAGTGAGGCCTGCCTCCCTAACTCGCTGAGCAACCATGCAAATAGAGGCTACCCATCCTAGTCACATTATAGGATGGGTTGCTTGATTCCACTTAAATAATTCCCCAGGAAATCCTTTAACTAGTTCTCAAGTTGAAGGAGGAGTCTCTGCTCTATGAGATACTTATCTCAGTTTTCAGCTAGGTTCCCTGATGGGACAAAGTGTAAACAAAAGGCCTGATAATAATGAATCTCAATCCTGTAGAGAGAAAGGGACTGACAATTTGTACATGCCTATAGCCTTTAAAGGGAACCTGTCACCGGGATTTTGTGTATCGAGCTGAGGACATGGGTTGCTAGATGGCTGCTAGCACATCCACAATACCCAGTCCCCATAGCTCTGTGTGCTTTTATTGTGTAAAAAAAAAAACGATTTGATACATATGCAAATTAACCTGAGATGAGTCCTGTCCCTGACTCATCTCACATACAGGACTCATCTCAGGTTAATTTGCATATGTATCAAATCCATTTTTTTTACACAATAAAAGCACACAGAGCTAAGGGGACTGGGTATTGCGGATGTGCTAGCGGCCATTTAGCAATCCATGTCCTCAGCTCTATACACAAAATCCCAGTGACAGGTTCCCTTTAAGTCCTGGACAACCCTATTATCAGGTCTGTGTGGCTTAAAAACCTTTAACGCTGTGGAATTTGTAGTTTGACACCAAGCAACCGGCCTTTTATTATTGAATGGGTTGTGAACACATTTCCCTACTGCTGGAGGAGCCACTCAATTCATGAAACAGATAAAGTTGTATCTCCCGTTAGAATTGTGTCATGAGAGTCTCAACTTTATCTCATAGTTGCAAACTTGAAAATCATTCCAACTCCTTCCATAGCACACTCTTCGAGAACATCATATAAATACTGCACATGCCTACGTTTACAGCTTTAGGCCAATGTAAGTAGTAATCTTTTCCTATAAAAGCACTGTGAAGCCATGCATTCATTTTCTTACCTTGTAGTATAAATATACCATATGTACACATACAGTTTTAAAAAGTCAATAGTTTCATCTTGTTCTGCGTCTTCATAATTCCTTATATTACAGCAGGATGGTTTATAGCAGCTGTCAGAAGTAGGATTACATTATTCACAAAGCTAAACATTTTCACAAAACTCTCTAAACAGAGGTGCCCAGGAATACGCACTTCTTTGCCTTGGTTCCAACATGGCCCCCATGTGATTGCTAATGTCGCCCCATACAAAGCATTGTTATTAGACTGGCAGGATCTAAATCCCTCCCCGCTCTCCTCAGTCATAAGCAGGAATCTACAGCCCATTTAAAGAACTGGCGTATAATATCCTGAGCATCACAGCTGGCAGAGAAATTGTTCTGGGCAGGTGCACGCTGTAAATAGAATGAGCACTTAGGCCCTAATTTATCAGGACTCGCATATGCTACTCTGTTCTTGATAGGGCCTCCCGTGTGTTTAATAATTGTTTAAAACCATATAAAACAACACATGAACATAATGCAACACAGTATAACCACATATGAGCTTATATTAATAATAATCTCTGAAAATCCATACATTTATCTTTTTAGATAGAGTCCTCTTGTGTATTTATTGCATGAGAAATTGGCAGGCGATACTACTAATTCATTCTGAGTGACAGCACATCCGTCATAGATCCTAGAAATACTCTGAGCTGCGAGAGTCACAATACACATTTTATTTGACTAGAGATGCAGGATGCACACAAGTGGCATACTAGTGACCACTGTACAAAACTTGCTTCTGAATCTGTCATGCAAGTCTGTAAGTAGCCATGGCCTTATTGTTATTAAAGTGCAAAGTCCTCACAGCAAGCATTAATGCCACTGTTCTGTGCCCTGTATATCCCAAAGGTTGTATATAGAAAGTGGGAAGTTGCTAGGCAGGGCTGGCACCACCCCTTCCTCTCTAGGAGGAAATTAGTTCAGTCTAGTGTAAGTCCAGTTTTAAACTAGCGATACAATGTTCCACTATGCTATTTCGGCAGAGGAACAGGCTGCTACAGTTCATTGCATCCGGCATGGCCAGAAACTGCAGGAGCACTGCCAGACCCCATTAACTATAATGGGACCCAGCAGGGATCTGTCCTGTTTCTGGCATTAGTGCAAGATCCGGCTGGACAAATACTGCTATGCTGGATACAATGAACTCCGGTAGGCTGTTCCTCTACAGGAACATTCTGCTGGAACATTTTAGTGCTAGTGTGAAACTAGACTAAGCTGTGGATGAGTAGGCATCATAGAGCAGAGCTGACAGCCAAACCTCTCACTCTGTGGACCTTGTGGGACAGAAGGCAGCAGAAATACAATGGACATGTTGCACTAAACCTAATCTCATCATTGACTCACACTTTGGGGAACACTGGCTTGCACCTCAAAACCTAACATCAACAAAAGAGCCCTTCTCATCACTGCACAACCCAGGGAGCGACATAGGAAGGAATACCATCATGAGTTTAACTACTCCTAGGGCCGCTTTTACCATTAGCATCTCGTCTCAGGCAGCGGCTGATCTGCCTCTGAGGGGGATGCAGTGTACGACAGGGCACAGGAGGCTATGGTTCCCACCCACACCGTCTGGCCTAGTAGGACTCAGGCCACTAGGCATGAGGTCTATGAGGCAGTAGAATGGAGCAGGAAGTCGTGATGACAGGCAACAGACATTTGTCACCATGTGATCGTGCTGGGGCATTATAGTACAGGGACTACCGGGGAAGAACATTATGCATATACCACCACTATAGGTGGCATTATAGTATGGGGGGACTACAAGGGGGGAAAGCTTTATACATATACCGCCACTACAGGGGGACTATGGAGAGGGGCATTAGATATACTATTACTACAGGGGGGTATTATACTATGGGAGGTGAGAGCATTACACATGCTAGCACTACAAGGGGCCATTATACTACAGGGGACAAGCAGACTACGAGGGCTGAGAGCATTATACATACTAGCACTACAGGGGGCATTAACAGGGAAGGAGTTATTAAAATACAGGCCAGACCAGTAAAGAGGGCATTCTAATACAGGGGGCATTATAATACAGACCTACAGGAGATATTACACATATGGGCACTACTGGGAGCATATTATAACTATAAGGGGCACTGCAGCTTTATAAATCCCAGGGCTACTACAGGGAACAATATACATAGTGGGTCCACTATAGGGGGCTTTATTACTACTGGGGGTGTATAGGGGTGCCTTATAGAGGGCCTTATTACTGCTGGGGGCACCATAGGGAGACCTTATTTCTACTAAGTGCCCTATGAGGACATTATTATTAGGCAAAATATGGAGGGCATTACTAGTAATGGGGTTGCTATTGGGGGTATTGTGGGTAGCACTATTACTATTGAGGGCAGCCTGGCTGGACTATTACTATGGGGGGGGGGGGGGGGACTATCTGTATGGCACTGTTATTTCTGCAGTATAGTATTTGAGGGCATTGGGGAGCACAGCACATTATTTTGGGGGAGGCAGCAGGATAACACCAGGAGAGAGAGGATGATGAAATGAGGACCCTAAGATGTCTCTGTGGTAAAAGAAGTTGTTACGGCGGTCTGATCTCTGAATGTAGAAGACAAGGAAAGCAAAGGCATCACTGGATCTTATAGGTATGTGGTGCTGTAATATCCTATATGTTTCATATGTAACCACTGCAAAGAAAGCAGTGGGTCTAGTGGATGCTGTGACTGTCAATTACAAGCAGGGACTCGCAGCAGCAGGCACTAGTGCTGATTCTTCTGAGGTGAAGTGGACTACAAATCCCACGAGCACTTGCTCCTCCCTGCAGCCAATAGCAGGGGGACCAGGGGGAAAGGCTAAGGAAGGAAGAGGAACAGCAGACATCTGAGAGACAGCAGCATGGCTAGGAGATCTCCACAAACAGAAGTGTGCCCTGTTTTTGTGCAGACAGCACATCTCAGGCGGCTCCTGTGTTTCCTGTATGAGAAGAGAAAGCTAATCTCCTGCATTAACCCTACTGCACAGTCCCGATAAGCCCTGTGTTTCCAGTGTAAGAAGGGAAAGCTCAGCTTCTGCATTACCACTACAGCCAAGCCTGCATCCAAGGAGGATCTTGCCCATGACTCCACTGCCATCCAAGCTTCTGAATGCTGCATCCCCCAGCTGGTTCCCAGACAATAATAAGTGCACAAACATTAGCGGGCCCACGTTTGCTGCAACTGGGCCCCAATGTTCGGATTAGGTTAATTACTAGATAATAGAGTATAGTAAGCTGAGTGCTAGGAGTAGATAGCTGGAAAGTGCGTACTGTCTTCCAAAGGAGAGTGTGTATGATCACCATCACTGCTTACTGTTACAGATAGCCCACCCCCTGCAATCTTATTGCATTATCTTTATGTTCTTCACCATTGTTCACCCTTTCTAAAACAACCGAGGGGCTTCCCAAAGGAGTGTTAAAGCGAAGGCACTGCTGAGATCGACAGAGACAGACGGCATGGGAATTTTCACAGAGGGAGAAGTGTACATGTGGTGTGAAAAGACTAGTACTGCTGAAGAATATAGTTTTGCAATGTGTGGTGAACTCCTCCATGTGTCTGATGATAACATACTGCAGATTGTGAATGGGCTTAATTTGATTGTCTACTCTAAATGAAGAGTGGGAGAAAATGTCAGCTGCGCTAATAGTGACAGAAAGGGTTTACAGAGAGAATACTTCCCATCTGTTATATCTGTGCCCCCAGAACATGGACAGAAGTGGAAGATCATATGGCCTATATGACCAAAAGCAACTTTGCCTGAAGATCCATGCATTCGGGATAGGAGGCCTAGTAGGTGTCTACCTCCTACTCCACCTTGTGCCAAGTCCGAGAAGACCTCTGCTACTGCTGATGTACTGGCAAGTTAGTCAGTTTGCATAGATGCTTCCTGAGGGAAGCTACCGCCGTCTGAGTGCTTTCTCAGGTGTCACCCCCTACCACAGCAGAAGAAGGATATGGAACATGGATAGATGTTGCCCTGCAGTATCTAGAAAAGTGACAGTGTACTGATGCTATGAGGAAGCAGAGAATAGTGGAGAGTTTGAAGGGTCTGACTATGGAAGTGGTCCAGGCTGCATGGCGGAGTAAGCTCCAAGCAACTTACCAAGACTATATGGCTGCTCTTGAGGATTCTTTTGGGTCCCCAGAGGATGCCGTGGACCTGCTCTATAAGCTCCGTACTACCTATCAAGATCCTGGCGAGAAGATGTATCTTTACAGATTAGACAAACTGGTTCACAGGAGATTAGCCCTGGAGATGATGACCAGTGCAACTTTGATCAAGTACTACACGGTGCTCTGACTTATGATCCTATTGCTCAAAGACTGAGGTGCTGTGATAAAGAGAAGATCTCCCTTTCATTCTCTCAACTACTTAAAGGGGTTGTCTCATTATGGACAATGGGGGCATATCGCTAGGATATGTCCTCATTGTCTTATAGGTGCGGGTCCCACCGCTGGGACCCAGACCTACATCGGGAATGGAGCCCCACAAGTGAAGGAGGCCGCATTGCACATGCGCAGCTGCCCTCCATTCATTTTCTATGGGGCCGGCGAAAATAGCCAAGCGCTGGCTCGTCTATTTCCATTGGGCCCCATAGAAATGAAATGAGTCCTACAGCCACCAGTGTGGGGCTCCGTTCCCGATATATGTGCGGGTCCTGCACCTATAAGACAATGGGGGCATATCCTAGCGTTGCTGGGACCCGCACCTATAACACAATGGGGGCATATCCTAGCGATATGCCCCCATTGTCCATGATGAGAGAACCCCTTTAAGGAAGTGCGACAAGAGGAAGCTACTATGGCAGCCAGGGAGCTAAAATCCACGATTGGCTGCTGTTGCTCTAGAGTCTAAATCATAGTGTTGAGAGGAGAAGCTTCTGAAAATCATTGAGAAGCAGGGGGAGCAGATTTCACACCTCAAGCCATTTCACACCTCAGTCCCGAGACCTCATGCCCCTTTTTACCGACCAGCGGACCACCCCTACAGATGGATCTTCCTGTTCAGCCTTCTCTATTTGGTCTCCGGTCAGTTGAGGCAGGGATTACTAAGCATTCACCTGAGTAAGCTGGCAAAACAGGGATGGAAGGGCTTCTGCTAAAACCCCTAAGAAACTGATGCAATAAAGTATCAATATCCTTCTGGAGATATGGTCTCCAGTACTGAGCACAATACTCCAAATGAGGTCTCACTAGGGCTCTGTAGAGCGGCATGAGCACCCCCCCTCTTTCTACTGGCAATTCCTCTCCCTATACACCCAAGCATTCTGCTAGCATTTCCTGCTGCTCTGTGACATTGTCTGCCTACCTTTAAGTCTTCTGAAATAATGATCCCTAAGTCCCTTTCCTCAGACACTGAGGTTAGAACTGTATCACTGATTTTATATTTTGCTCTTGGGTTTTTATGCCCCAGGTGCATTATCTTGCACTTATCAACATTAACCGCCTCCGGACCGCCTAACGCAGATGTGCGGTCCAGAGGCGGCAGCTCTGCACAGAGTGACACATATACGCGTCATCTCGCGAGGGCCGAGATTTCCTGTGAGCGCACGCGCGCTCACAGGAACAAAAGGTAAGCGAGTGGATCTCCAGCCTGCCAGCGGCGATCGCTCGCTGGCAGGCTGGAGATGTGATTTTTTTTTAACCCCTAACAGGTATATTAGACGCTGTTTTGATAACAGCGTCTAATATACCTGCTACCTGGTCCTCTGGTGGTCCCTTTTGTTTGGATCGACCACCAGAGGACACAGGCAGCTCAGTAAAGTCGCACCAAACACCACACTACACCCCCCCCGTCACTTATTAACCCCTTATGAACCCCTGATCACCCATGATCACCCCATATAAACTCCCTGATCACCCCCCTGTCAGGCTCCGTTCAGACGTCTGTATGATTTTTACGGATCCACGGATACATGGATCGGATCCGCAAAACACATACGGACGTCTGAATGGAGCCTTACAGGGGGGTGATCAATGACAGGCGGGTGATCACCCATATAGATTCCCTGATCACCCCCTGTCATTGATCACCCCCCTGTCATTGATCACCCCCTGTAAGGCTCCATTCAGACGTCTGTATGATTTTTACGGATCCATGGATACATGGATCGGATCCGCAAAACACATGCGGACGTCTGAATGGAGCCTTAT
Source organism: Bufo gargarizans (assembly GCF_014858855.1). Taxonomy (NCBI): domain Eukaryota; kingdom Metazoa; phylum Chordata; class Amphibia; order Anura; family Bufonidae; genus Bufo; species Bufo gargarizans. The sequence goes on from NC_058080.1 coordinate 317,860,958, forward strand.
AGGGGGGTGATCAATGACAGAGGGGTGATCACCCATATACACTCCCTGATCACCCCCTGTCATTGATAACCCCCCTGTAAGGCTCCATTCAGACGTCCGCATGTGTTTTGCGGATCCGATCCATGTATCCATGGATCCGTAAAAATCATACGGACGTCTGAATGGAGCCTTACAGGGGGGTGATCAATGACAGGGGGGTGATCACCCATATACACTCCCTGATCACCCCCTGTCATTGATCACCCCCCTGTAAGGCTCCATTCAGACGTCCGCATGTGTTTTGCGGATCCGATCCATGTATCCATGGATCCGTAAAAATCATACGGACGTCTGAATGGAGCCTTACAGGGGGGTGATCAATGACAGGGGGGTGATCACCCATATACACTCCCTGATCACCCCCCTGTCATTGATCACCCCCCTGTAAGGCTCCATTCAGACGTCCGCATGTGTTTTGCGGATCCGATCCATGGATCCGTAAAAATCATACGGACGTCTGAATGGAGCCTTACCAGGGGGGTGATCAATGACAGGGGGGTGATCAGGGAGTCTATATGGGTGATCACCCCCCTGTCATTGATCACCCCCCTGTAAGGCTCCATTCAGACATTTTTTTGGCCCAAGTTAGCGGAAATATATATATTTTTTTTGTTTGTTTTTTCCACTATATTCCACTAACTTGTGTCAAAAAATAAAATCTCACATGAACTCACCATACCCCTCACGGAATTCAAATGCGTAAACATTTTTAGACATTTATATTCCAGACTTCTTCTCACGCTTTAGGGCCCCTAAAAAGCCAGGGCAGTATAAATACCCCACATGTGACCCCATTTCGGAAAGAAGACACCCCAAGGTATTCCTTGAGGGGCATATCGAGTCCATGAAAGATTGAAATTTTTGTCCTAAGTTAGCGGAAAGTGAGACTTTGTGAGAAAAAAAACAAAAATAAAATCAATTTCCGCTAACTTATGCAAAAAATAAAAAAATTCTATGAACTCGCCAGGCCCCTCATTGAATACCTTGGGGTGTCTTCTTTCCAAAGTGGGGTATTTATAATGCCCTGGCTTTTTAGGGGCCCGAAAGTGTGAGAAGAAGTCTGGGATCCAAATGTCAAAAAATGCCCTCCTAAAAGGAATTTGGGCACCTTTGCGCATCTAGGCTGCAAAAAAGTGTCACACATCTGGTATCGCCGTACTCAGGAGAAGTTGGGGAATGTGTTTTGGGGTGTCATTTTACATATTCCCATGCTGGGTGAGAAAAATATCTTGGTCAAATGCCAACTTTGTATAAAAAAAATGGGAAAAGTTGTCTTTTGCCAAGATATTTCTCTCACCCAGCATGGGTATATGTAAAATGACACCCCAAAACACATTCCCCAACTTCTCCTGAGTACGGCGATACCAGATGTGTGACACTTTTTTGCAGCCAAGGTGGGCAAAGGGGCACACATTCCAAAGTGCACCTTTCGGATTTCGCAGGCCATTTTTTACACATTTTGATTGCAAGGTACTTCTCACACATTTGGGCCCCTAAATTGCCAGGGCAGTATAACTACGCCACAAGTGACCCCATTTTGGAAAGAAGACACCCCAAGGTATTCCGTGAAGGGCACAGCGAGTTCCTAGAATTTTTTATTTTTTGTCACAAGTTAGCGGAAAATGATGATTTTTCTTTTTTTTTTCTTTTTTCCTTACAAAGTCTCATATTACACTAACTTGCGACAAAAAATAAAAAATTCTAGGAACTCGCCATGCCCCTCACGGAATACCTTGGGGTGTCTTCTTTCCAAAATGGGGTCACTTGTGGCATAGTTATACTGCCCTGGCAATTTAGGGGCCCAAATGTGTGAGAAGAACTTTGCAATCAAAATGTGTAAAAAATGGCCTGTGAAATCCGAAAGGTGCACTTTGGAATATGTGCCCCTTTGCCCATCTTGGCTGCAAAAAAAGTGTCACACATCTGGTATCGCCGTACTCAGGAGAAGTTGGGGAATGTGTTTTGGGGTGTCATTTTACATATACCCATGCTGGGTGAGAAAAATATCTTGGTCAAATGCCAACTTTGTATAAAAAAATTAGAAAAGTTGTCTTTTGCCAAGATATTTCTCTCACCCAGCATGGGTATATGTAAAATGACACCCCAAAACACATTCCCCAACTCCTCCTGAGTACGGCGATACCAGATGTGTGACACTTTTTTGCAGCCAAGGTGGGCAAAGGGGCACATATTCCAAAGTGCACCTTTCGGATTTCGCAGGCCATTTTTTACACATTTTGATTGCAAAGTACTTCTCACATATTTGGGCCCCTAAATTGTCAGGGCAGTATAACTACCCCACAAGTGACCCCATTTTGGAAAGAAGACACCCCAAGGTATTCCGTGAGGGGCATGGCGAGTTCCTAGAATTTATTATTTTTTGTTCGCAAGTTAGTGGAATATGAGACTTTGTAAGAAAAAAATAAATAAATAAAAAATCATCATTTTCCGCTAACTTGTGACAAAAAATAAAAAGTTCTATGAACTCACTATGCCCATCAGCGAATACCTTAGGGTGTCTACTTTCCGAAATGGGGTCATTTGTGGGGTTTTTCTACTGTCTGGGCATTGTAGAACCTCAGGAATCATGACAGGTGCTCAGAAAATCAGAGTTGCTTCAAAAAGTGGAAATTCACATTTTTGTACCATAGTTTGTAAACGCTATAACTTTTACCCAAACCATTTTTTATTTTTTTTGCCCAAACATTTTTTTTTATCAAAGACATGTAGAACAATAAATTTAGCGAAAAATTTATATATGGATGTCGTTTCTTTTACAAAATTTTACAGCTGAAAGTGAAAAATGTCATTTTTTTGCAAAAAAATCGTTAAATTTAGATTAATAACAAAAAAAGTAAAAATGTCAGCAGCAATAAAATACCACCAAATGAAAGCTCTATTAGTGAGAAGAAAAGGAGGTAAAATTCATTTGGGTGATAAGTTGCATGACCGAGCGATAAACGGTGAAAGTAGTGTAGTGCAGAAGTGTAAAAAGTGGCCTGGTCATTAAGGGGGTTTCAGCTAGCGGGGTTGAAGTGGTTAAAGTTTAGTTGCCAGATTTTTGACAATTCCTCTAGTTTTCCTAAATCCTTTTCCATTTGGTGTATCCCTCCAGGAACATCAATCCTGTTACAAATCTTTGTGTCATCAGCAAAAAGACACACCTTACCATCGAGGCCTTCTGCAATTTCGCTGATAAAGATATTAAACAGATCCCTGAGGTACCCCACTGGTAACAACACCAGTGTTTCCCAACCAGTGTGCCTCCAGCCAAAGGCTGTCCAGGCATGCTGGGAGTTGTAGTTTTGCAACAGCTGGAGGCACACTGGTTGGGAAACACTGAACAAGAACATGGTCTGAATATACTCCATTGACAACAACCCTCTGTTGTATGTCCCTCAGCCACTGCCTAATCTATTCAACAATATGGGAGTCCAAGCTCAAAGACTGCACTTTATTGATAAGCCTTCTATGTGGGACAGTATCAAAAGACTTACTAAAGTCTAGATAAGCAATGTCTACTGCCCCTCTGCCATCTATTATTTTAGTCACCCAATCAAAAGAATCAATAAGATTAGTTTGACATGATCTCCCTGAAGTAAACCCATGCTGTTTTTCATCTTTCAATCCATGGGATTTTAGATGTTCCACAATCCTCTCCTTAAGTATGATTTCCATTAATTTCCCTACTATTGATGTCAGGCTTACTGGCCTATTCCTCCCTACTATCTTTCTTGTGAATGGGCACAACATTTGCTAATTTCCAATCTTTTGGGATGACTCCTGTTACCAGTGATTGGTTAAATAAATCTGTTATTGTCCATATTGCAATATCAAGCCAGCAAAGGAGGCAATATGGACAATCACAATACATTAGTAAGTGCCTCTACATGATAAATGTCATCTGCTGAAGTGAGACAACCCTCTTTAAGAAGTGGTGCGAGCAACAAAGACTGTGGACATAACTTGTCTGAGAGACTTATGGACTAACTTCGGACTACATCCCACGGTGGAATCTTATAGTGGTGCATTGTAAATACAGAATTCAATTGAGAGTGAGAAAGTGCAGAAAGCAGCAAAAGAAATTTTGCACCCTTATGTCTGGATGCTTGAGCTTGATAGAAAAATACAGATACAGGAAGATTAACTCAGAGAGAAAACAGCTTGATCTGTTTACTACCTTCTCAGCTGGTGAAAAAGTAAGACCTGTGGAAACTGCAAAACTGTATAAGTTGTATATATATAACTGATCTGCTGGTGACAACCACCGTGAGTACTGTATTGAAACATTATTTGCCAGTAAAAGTATTATTCTACTGGTAAACCAGCCTCACCATTGCCTCACACCTCAGAGAACCATGCCTTATACTTCAGAATTTATCTACAGCAAGGACACCCAAAGCCACAGAGTGCCTCGAAGGGAAGATGAGGTGTGCCATTCCCATCACCGTATGGCCCCAGGGAGTGCCAGAGTGAGGACCACCACTGTGAGTAATCACTACCACCATGATTGTTACCATCACTCCTGTTCTCCACTCCTCTCCCCTCTTCTGGGCTTGCTGCACATTGACTGTTTACTCTCTAAAAACTCCATAAAAATAGAATACAAAAAGAGGAAAAACTGTTAATTAAAAAGTCAAACGGTCTAGTATTTGTTATAAAGTAATATAGTGAAAACACGTGAGTGGTCTTCACTTGCTCTTGAAAAGTCTTATTCACACAGTATTTGGTCAGTGATTGTGAGGGAAACACACAGAACATATGCAAATCTTTCCATTACATCTTATCTCTGTATAGGCTTCACTCCTGATTTTGGTTAACAACCACTAATAGAAATCACTCGTCAAAACTGACAACCACTAATATAAACCACTGGCCAAATACTGACATGTGAACTCACCCTAACTGCAGAACTAGTCTGCCATAGACGTTCAATAGCTGTTGGTCAACAGCAATCTGTCCTGACTCCACCATACATATACACATTCAGTTCAGCCTAATATGTATGTGTATTCAATGGGGAAAGGGAAGAAAGCCGCTGCCAGACACGTCTGATGGCAGCTCATCTCCCAGGAGACAAAAGGATCAGCCCAAAACATTCCCTTTGCACTATCCTTCTCTCCTGACATGTTTAGTCGGAGAAGGGTTGGGAGCTCCTCTATTAAACTATTGGCCGAACCCACCATTCTTGGATGATTTGGCCAACAATAAATCAAAGTGTATGGGAGTGTTAAGACACATTATTCCATTACCAGTCACATTCATTTAAAGGGGATATTACTAAGGCAAGATGAGGCTAATCCTGACCATCAGGTGGCTGGAAAACAGTGGAGTGGCCCAACACTTGCTGTTTCATTAGCTACCATTTTAGTGCATGGGAGCTACATAAACAGCGTAGCACAGCAAGCTACCGTATGTTTCGCCCTATAAGACGCACCTACCCATAAGATGCACCTAGGTTTTTGAGGAGGAAAATAAGAAAACAAATGTTTTGAACTAATGGTGGTCTGTGGATGACACCATTATGGGGGATCTGTGGATGAAACAGTTATGGAGGGGCTCTGTGGATGACACTGTTATAGAGGGGATCTGTGGATGACACTGTTATAGAGGGGATCTGTGGATGACACTGTTATAGAGGGGATCTGTGGATGACACTGTTATGGAGGGGGTCTGTGGATGACAATGTTATGGGGGATCTGTGGATGGCACTGTTATGGGGGATCTGTGGATGGCACTGTTATGGGAGGGGGATCTGTGGATGGCACTGTTATGGGAGGGGGATCTGTGGATGATCATGCTATGGGGGGATCTGTGGATGACCATACTATGGGGGGGGGGGATCTGTGGATGACATTATATAGCATCTTATGCTATATGTGTCATCCACAGATCCCCCCATAACAGTGTCCCCCAATACCCCGGGCCCTGCCGCTCACGGCAGTATAATATCTAAACAGTAATCCTTAACCTCGAGTACGGTAACTTTAACTTTAAAGCAGCACTATCCTGTTTAGTACCTTACAATCAAGCTCCCGTAGCAGGCAGAGCGGCCAGCAGCGTAACATCACTCACTCACGTCACGCACCTGCTCCGCCTGCTTCAATCATAAAGTGGGAGGAGCAGGCGGGTGACGTGAGTAAGTGACGTTACGCCGCTGCCCGCTCTGCCCGTTACTGGAGATTGATTGTAAGATAGTAAACAAAATAGCGCTGCTTTAAAGTTACTCGAGGTTAAGGATTACTGTATTAGATATGTATACTGTTGTGAGTGGCGGGGCCCAGTGTAAGAGTACAGTTACTGCCGCGAGTTGCCGGCCTCCAGCCCCTCTTTCCTCCCCGCTGATACATCGCTGCGCTGTGCAGCATCCCAGCTGGCAATGTATCAGTGTTAGCGATGTAAAAATGGCAGCATTCACCCCATAAGACGCATTGCCATTTTCCCTCTACTTTTGGGGAAGGGGGGGGGGGGGGGGAATACGGGTATTTAGTTTCCTTAACTCAGAAATACCTTTCTGTGCTACACTATTTACTGCAATGGGAGCTACTAAAACAGCAAGCGCTGGCCTAGTCCCTGGTGGTCAGGGTTTAGTCTAATCTAACCTTAGTAATGGCGGGATGAGACAATCCCCTTAAGTTTTTTTTTCTCATGGCAAATCACAACAGTTGACATAATCAGTCATGTTCAGTCAAATTTATTTCAGATTATTTTTTTGTGACCAAAATAATGTCGTTTATTTCTCATACATATACAAGTGTAACAAAGGAACATCTAAATTCCATATTTTACCATCACTTAACTCGATGGAGCAACATTTCCCAATGATCATTTGGATCAGGTAGAGAACAGATCCATTAAGGACAGAAGTATGACACGTGAAATTAGGTTTATATACTTGTGTTCAAAATAATAGCAGTCAGACATCACTAACCTGATCAATCACTGTTTTTGGCAAATAATTTACTAGCAGGTGTAGTAAAGTAATATAAATCCATTTGACATGCATGCTGCTGATTCTGTGTAATGCACAATTGAAGGGGCATGTTCAAAATAATAGCAGTGTGAAGTTCAATTAGCGAGGTAATTCATTCTTCGAAGAACAGGTGGCAATTATTGCCCTTATTTAAGGAAGGAAGGCAGCAAATGTTGTACATGCTGGTTACAGTGCATTTCTCTCTGAAATTCTGAGGAAAATGGGTCATTCCAGAGATTGTTCAGAAGAACAGTGTACCTTGATTAAAAAGTTGATTGGAGAAGGGAAAACATATAAAGAAGCGCAGAAAATGATAGGCTGCTCAGCTAAAATGATTGCAACCAAAAACTGAAAGACATGAAAGAAAGCGAAAAACTACCATTCAAATGGATAGAAGAATAGCCCATATGGCAAGGAGTCAGCCAACAATCAGTTTCAGGAAGATCAAAGAAGGTCTAAAGTTACCTGTGAGTACTGTTAAAATTAGAAGACGCTTAAGTGAAGCCAAGCTATCTGCAGGAAGCCCCTGCAAAGTCCCACTGTGCTGAAGAGGTTACAATTTGCCAAAGAGCACATTACTTGGCCTAAAGAGAAATTGCGCAACATTTTGTGGACTGATGAAAGTAAGATTGTTCTTTTTGGGTCTAGTGGCCGGAAACAGTTAGTCAGACGACCCCCAAACACTGAATTCAAACCACAGTACACTGTGAAGACAGTGAAGCATGGTGGGGCAGGCATCATGATATGGGGATGTTTCTCATACTATGGTGTTGGGCCTATTTATCGCATACCAGGGATCATGGATCAGTTTGAATACATCAGAATACTTGAAGAGGTCATGCTGCCTTATGCTGAAGAGACCCAAGACATAGAGAAGAACTGTGGAATCTAGTCCAATCATCCTGGGCTGGCATACCTGTTCACAGGTGCCAGAAGTTGGTTGACTCCATGCAACACAGATGTACAGCAGTTCTCAGAAACACTGGTTATACAACTAAATATTAGTGAAGTGATTCAAAGGAAAGCAACATCTTCAAACATTTTTCAGTTTATATAATGAATGTTTGAGTTTGTAAAGAAGAATACAAACACTGCTATTTTTTGAACAGTCTAATATTCACTTTTGTTCAATTTTTTTTTTAGAGGAACAACACAAATTTGATATATTTTTCTTTCTGTTCCAAAATTAAAACATGATGTGTAGTGTTCCCAATGCATTTGTGTGTATGGAAATAAAAAGCTATTAGAACGATTTTGAGCTTTATTCACTTTTTTAAACACACTGCTATTATTTTGAACGCAACTGTATATGGTACCTATCCGGAACATTTTGAAATTAGAAGACTGTGACTGCTCTGTTATTTGTAAATGATTACTAAAACATTTGTACCTACAGGATTTTAGATATAAATCTGGCCCTAGGCCAGTATGCACTGTATAAACAGTTTAGTCTCTTGTGACACGTGAGAATGAAACTTACTTCACTAACAAACTACACAAGCTCCTTCCACTGGCAATAGGCATTAGGTCTGTGAAACATGTATAGCCTATTTCAAATTCAGATCAGATACAAAGTTGGCCTGGTGATAAAGGAAGGATTGATAGTTTTCTATCCACTTCTGTATTTCAAAACTGCAAAAAAAATATATAAAAACGGCAACCTAAGTTTTATTTAGACTTGTTCCTCATTAGTAGGTAGTCAGTTTACCGTTAAACTTCTCTGGATCATAAGCATTTTTGAACACTTGAAGTCATTAGGCCAAAGCTAAACTCGCATGAATAAGTTAAACATTTGAATAATAATTTTTTGGCCACTTCAATGCTGAGCCATCTTCTATAACCCTTTAAAGCTTGTGCTAAGCTGCTGTCAATTAGGGCAGCATAGTGTAGCCACAGACCTGGTGATTTCAGCTGTCTGTTACTTCTGTGCTAGCACTAGGGCTGCATCACTCACCTAGCTTCTCCCTGGTGCCCCATGCTGCAGCTTGATTGCTAGGTCTCTTTCTGTGCGTGCATTAATGACTATTCATTGAACCCCTCCCTACAGCACTGCCAGGGTTAATTTCCCTTTTTGCTCTGCGTTCAGCTGTTTGACTAATAAGCTTATCATTCCTCCTATATATGCAGGGCAGTTTGTTCCGCCCCTTGGCTAAGCAATCCTTTAGATTCCTTTTGGTTTCACATGCTTGCTAGGCACTGCAAAAGAGATATATTCCATTTGTCTGTCTGTGTACTGACTTCTGGCTTTTTCCTAGATTCTGATTTTCAGCTGCCTGATCTGACCTGTGCACCATAATGACCCTAAGCTTTCTGCCCTGACCTCTGGACTGTTTCACGGTTTTGCATGTATTCTGCCTGCCATGACCACTGCCTGTTTCCTCACTACATGTATTACCTGATAACTCAGTGCTTGGCACCTGTGTCTTTGACTCCAGTGGGTCAGCAGTGAGCCACACCAAGTAGCAGCCTGGTGCCTCCCCTGCAGCAAAGGTTTATCCTGTCAGTATGATAAAGGTACTGACTGCCAGCTCAAAAGCAACACACAACTGAAATCAGTGGGTCTGTCACTATACTATGCAACCATAATTTTTTTTTACCTCATGGCTTGGCTTGCACTAAGCATGCAGTTATGTCAAGGTGATCGTGTAGGCACAGAAATTGCAGCAAAAAAATTGCACTGGTTGTCCAGAGATAGAGGGCTTCCTCTGTTGCCATTGGCCCCCACACAAATGCCGCTGCAGAATGATGATGGGTTGCATGGCATTTGGAATCCTAAGAAAGCCCCCCAGGCCTGCCATGGTTGTATGCCTAATAGCACATGCTACGGACATGTTCTAATAGATTGGCAGTCAATTTTACCCTGACAGGCAATAATGCTTTAGTATACAGTGTGTACCAAAGCATTACTTCAGTGACTGGATTGTAAAGTCCCCTAGAGCAACTACAAAATGTATTGTATAAATAATAATAAAATGTAGTAAAAAATTGACACAGTAAATAAAAAATATTTTGTCCATAAAACGTGTTTGTGTTTTGTCAGTCTTCACCCCCCCCCCCCACACACACACACAGTATCATCAAAATTGTCAAGACACATATAAGAAAGTTGACATTATTTAACTGAGTGAACAATGTAATAAAAACATGCAAAATCCATTGTACATTTGCTCCCACATCACATAAAAAAGTTAATCAATAATGCCTATGTACCATATAATGGAACCAATGAAACCCATATCTTTGCCTGCAAAATCAAGCCAACCACCACATACAGTTACATTGGAGTAAAAATAAATAAGATTCTTATTTATAAATATGACTCTTGAAATGTAGCAACATAAAAATGCAAGATGTAGGGTGCACCACATTAGTCGTGTGATCATTCATCAAGCACCACTAGCAGTTTATAGTTTCCCAGCTTTTAGGGTCTTTATTTCTCATTTTCCGCTGCTGTATATACCCATAAATGTTTCTATTTACAAAATGAAATGTCCCACAAAGAAGAAGCAGTCATGTGGCTAGATTGATGGGGAAAAAAAGTCCTGGCTCTTGGAATGCAGTGACAAAACTTTGTGAGAAAGTAGTAAAACATAAAAAAAAACTACTATATAAATTTGGTATGACTGTAAAAGTAACAAGTACACACTGAACAGCGCACATTTGAAATGCAAAATCAACGGAGGAATGTTTTTTTTTCCTATTATACTCAGAACGAGTTAATAAAAGTTTTTAACCTAAAAAACAATACCTTATATGATCCCCAAAATAGTGTAATTGATATATACAATTGATCCTGCAACCAGCAAGCCCTTATATGGCTACATCAACAGAAAATTAAAAAATGTTATGGCTCTAAAAATGCAGAAAGCCAAATTCCTGTTTAACAGTCCTGTCGGCCTAAATGTTAAAACAGCTGAATTCATTTTTCCATCACATTATACACTGTTCATTCCTATGGTTACGACCAGCAATCCAGCAGGAATGGCCATGTTTGCACATTATAGGAAAAAGCACTAGCCTATGTACGGTCCCACGGTCCAAGCCACCACAGAGGCCAGCTCTTTTTCCTATAGTGTGCAAGCATAACCACCACTGATGGACTGCAGGGTGGTCATAACCATGGAAACAAGCAGTGTATAATGTGATGGAAAAATGAATCCAGCTGGCAAAAAAAGCAATAAGGATAATAACAATACATTAGTAAATGTCTTGTATTCACTTTGTCTACATGATAAATGGAATTTGCTGAAGTGAGAAAACCCCTTTAAATAGTTTAAATTTTCACACAACTTTGAATAAATCAATATTACAGATGACTATAAGGAGGAGTGAGTTGCAATAGGAGAGACACGGAGACAGAGGCTGGGGCAGCTTATAGGAGGTGTTATATCTCACCCCAAGTGCTTTATTCAAATCATTATTATTCAGTACTTCTCAATAATGTCCTACATGGTGATATACAGTATATACGAAAAGTCTTCAGACTCTTTACATTTTTTCACATTTTGCTATGTTCCTGCCTTGTATTAAATAAAATAAAATTTCCCACATCAATCTGCACTTAATACCTAATAATGAGAAAGTGAAAAGCTTTTAGAAATATTTGCAAATATATTAACAATGAAAAACTAAAATTAAAATGTTGCATGGACCTAAGGCCTCAAGCACACGGCCGTTGTGCGGCTGTTCCGTGCATTGGGGACCGCAATTTGCGGTCCCCAATGCATGGGCCATGTCCGTGGGGCGGCCAGGACAGATCAAGACCCATTGAACTTAAATGAGTCCATGATCCGCACCGCTAAAAAATAGAACATGTTCTATTTTTTTGCGGTGTGTAGGCACTGACATAAACACCACGGAAGCACTCTGTAGTCCTTCCATGCCTCCGTTCCGGACAGCAGTCAAGTGAATAGGTCTACATCCGTGATGCGGGGAGAACACGGCCAGTGTCCGCATATTGCAGACCCTCTGTTTGCGGGCCGCAATACAGCCACGGCTGGGCAACGGCTGTGTGCATCAGGCCTAAGCATGCCTTTGCTACACTTGAAATTTAGCACAAAATGTTAGTAAAGTCAAAGGGCCTGAAGACTTTCAGAACAAACTGTAATAGTGGACATCGTATGGGAAACATGATTGCAGCTAGTCTCCAGCCACTAGTTCATGGAGAAGTGGAAGTTTTTGGGGATGTGTTTTGTGCTGCTGGCAGTATTTTGTGATGGACTGTGGTATTTGGCTCTGTTGGGGTGGTATAATGTGCCACAATATGGTATTGCTGGCCCTGCCTTCCATAAATTTAGACCAGACTACGAAATGAGGCCACTTTTAGTATTTTTTCCACGGCCACTAAGTTCCCAGTCCACCCCAGATCAGCACACACGCAACATTGCAGGCCATGAAGGGCAGTCATAGCACCTGTTACTTTGGATGTGACTGTAAGGTAGAACTCATGCATTAGGCTATCAAGGAGACATCCGCACATCCACACACAATGCTGCTGCCGAGGGAAAGCTCCAGTTACAGTCCCACAACACTCTCAGAACCACACTGCAAACTTCTAGCATCCTGGCCTTTAATGGCAACACAGCAAAGCGGTACACAGAGAGTGTGGGAATGTTTAGAGCAGCAAGGAACGACTTACTAAATTTAAGATTCAATACACATAAAAATACAGTGCTAAAAGTCTTCGTGTGCACTCAGTGAGGATTTCCCTCCATACTTGAATTCTCTGAAGGTACTTTTGTACATCAAATCTTTTTATTGAAATTTTTATGTAAAAGATTGGATAAAACTTGAATATAAAAAGGCCATTGCGTTACCGTTGCATTTTTTTTTTACGGTTTATACAGATGTTTTACTTTTAGACTTGAATTGTTAATTCTGGTATTGAAACCCAGCAGAGGATCTCAATACTGGAATGAAATGGATCTGTTTTGATTTTGCACATCAGGATGCATCCGTTCCGATAGGAAAAAAACTGATCTCTCACTAAATACATTGAAAGTCAATGGGTGACATCTGTTTTTTAGGCTCCTAAAAAACAGATCCGTCACCATTGACTTACATTGTTTTCAGTGCCGGATCCGTTTTTATGACCACACACAAAACTGCAGCTTGCAGAGGTTTTCCATTCAGAATGCATGAGAACTAAACGGAAACGATTTTTTTCCCCGGTATTCAGATCCTCTGCCAGATCTCAATATCGGAAAACAACAACGCAAGTGTGAAAGTAGCCTTATATAGGACTGCAGGTAACATCTCCCCCTGTCCCTGCTTTATCTACATTGCTGCGTCCCTCAACTTATCTTGCTGCCTCCATATCATGTAGATTGTAAGCCCTCATGGGCAGGGCCCTCTCTCCTTCTGTACAAGTTTATGCAAAGAGAAAAAAGATTTTGAAGACGAGGTATTTTGCACGAAATGTACAAAAATAGGGGGGTGGGGGTAAAGGAAATAAAAAAGACGCCAAGGGATGACCACAATATTGAAAAGAATGTGTATAAAATGTATATAAAATGGAGAGAAATAGGCAGCTCCCCAAGGACCCCCGAGAAAAAGGGGGGAAGAGAATCCGTACCAACTAGTGGACTGAAATTGGAATGAGGTTGCTGATGAGGCGGGTATCACAGGTGTCTTAATGATACCCAGGGGGCGCCACAGAGTCTCCAGTATTGGCAGTAAAACTTTGCAGTTATAGTGGAATACACTATTAAAAAGTTACACTTACTTCACCGGGGAGGAGGGCATAGGATAAAGCTCAAGACACCTATACCTCAACCTCCCCCGCCGAGGTCGCTTCAAATGATGTAGTAATAGCTTCCTGGTCCCCAAAAGGATGACACCGGGGCTCCAATATAGTTAGGAAGTCTTTTATTAATTCAGCTTGACGCGTTTCGGGAATATTTCCCTTTTTCAAGAGCATATACATATAACACAGAGACACAAACTTATATAGGGGAATACAAACACATGGTATAGGGTCATCCTCCTTAGGGGAGGGGAAAAGGTCAAAGAAATGGGGTTACTTCCTGTCCATTGTTTCATCCACTGCTTGTAGTGAGAAAAACCCGATCTCTTCCAGAGATTCCCATTTGTTTTTTGTAAAGAATTCCCAATATATTCATAAATAGGCAGTATTTAAATGCCTGTCCCTAAAAAAGTGGTAGGACCGGAAGTCAATGTGTCCTGCGTTCCACAGCAGTATTTAAATGCCTGTCCCTAAAAATAAAAAAAAAGTGGTAGGACTGGAAGTCAATGTGTCCTGCGTTCCACCGTGGAACGCAAAGGTTTCCAGTCTATATGGCATTATTGAGCTCAGTAGTGGGCTTGGGGCAGATGGAGACATGCCTCCTAGGTGTTGGTGAGTCGATGCGCTTCCATTTGTGAGCGCATCGACTGGGGCCACTAATGGTGTGGGGCTATACTTTGGAGAAAACGCTCCGATGCGTTCCACTGTGGAACGCACCAGACAGGAAGTGAACCATATCAGTTCCGATGCGTTCCACAGTGGTCTGCATCGGCTGCAAAGCGCTCCACTGCGGGAGCACAGGGGCGGATTCGAGACAAGAAAAGTACGCCCCATTCACTTGTAGGTGGGAGGGTAGATGTGTTTCATCTGTGGGTGGGCAATACTGTTCCATAGACATATAGGGATATACAAATAAATATCAAATATATATACATTTAAGTGAGATTGGATGTGTGAAAGAAATAAGAACTATACATAAAATAGATTACTTAAAAAGTAAAATAAAATAAAGAGACAGACATATATAAAATATATAGTATATAAAAATACACATGATATATACATGAGAGGAGGGTACCTAAAATATAATATATATATAAATAAATACGCAGTTTGAGTTATTAAAACAGCAGACTGGTTGAAAAAGTATGGTATATTAAAGACCATTGTCAACGTAATAAATTGGGGGGGGGGGGAATTTATATATAAATAAATTGGATTGATAATTAGGTGACTGTCAGTATTACACAGATTCTTGTTGATTGTTAATAGTTGCTGTATTGAAGGGATTCGTTTAAACCAAAAGGAATTAGGGTATTAAAACGGAAAATCCAATACATCTCCTTCCTACACAGTTGTTGGAAGGATTTCGGGACCCATTCAATGGGAGTCAGACGTAGGAGTGATGTGTCGCCATCATGTTTCTGTGCAAAGTGTCTTGAGACACTATGCTTGTCATACTTTTTTCGAATATTGGAGCGGTGGGAATTAAGTCTTTCTCGGATGCTTTGGGTGGTCCGACCTATATACTGTAGCCCACAAGGACATTCCAGCATGTAGACTATATTTGTAGTGCCACAGTCCATGTAACTCGAAATGGGAACTTTTTCTTTCGAGGAGTTGATGGTAGCCTCATTTGTGCCATTGTTGATGGTGAGGCAGCATTTGCACCGTGTGCCCACATTTGTAGGATCCCTTGGGTTTCTCTTCAGATCCCAGGGGTTTTAATCCGGATATAGTGGCAGTACTAAGTTTGTTTAGCTTTGGACGGGATGGTGCTAGAATCTGCTTTAAAGTCTTGGCTCTACGGAATGTCATGTGTGGTATCCTTGGTATTGATTTACTCAAAATAGGGTCTTTTAGTAGTAAAGGCCAGTGTTGTTTTAAAATTGCTATAATTGAGTTGTGAGATGATGTGTATCGGGTGATAAAATTATAAATATACTGATTGTTCTCACTGGGTTGCGTTTGGTGTTTCGGTCGTAGACACTCTGTCTAGGTAGTTTTCCCGACTTTATTGATGGAATCTGAAATCAGGCCCTCTGGATATACCTTCTCTAAAAACCTAGAATTTTTAATTGATCTCTTAGGGTCGCGTCGTTGGAGTAGTTTTTTCTGACCCGCCTCATTTGGCCATACGGTATATTCCGTTTCCACTTGTGGTAGTGGCAGCTTTTATAGTCCAAATAGCTGTTGGCATAGACGTCTTTAAAGTATGTGCTCGTCTCAATTCTATTATTGTTGATGGTTAATTTCAAATCGAGGAAGACGGTAGTCGAGGGATCCTTCTGCGCAGTGAATTTCAAATTCCAATCATTGTGATTAATGTGTGAAATGAAATTGTCTAGTGTGTCTCTTTGTCCTTCCCAGATGAACAGGAAGTAACCCCATTTCTTTGACCTTTTCCCCTCCCCTAAGGAGGATGACCCTATACCATGTGTTTGTATTCCCCTATATAAGTTTGTGTCTTTGTGTTATATGTATATGCTCTTGAAAAAGGGATATATTCCCGAAACGCGTCGAGCTGAATTAATAAATGACTTCCTAACTATATTGGAGCCCCGGTGTTATCCTTTTGGGGACCAGGAAGCTATTACTACATCATTTGAAGCGACCTCGGCGGGGGAGGTTGAGGTATAGGTGTCTTGAGCTTTATCCTATACCCTCCTCCCCGGTGAAGTAAGTGTAACTTTTTCATAGTGTATTCCACTATAACTGCAAAATTTTACTGCCAATACTGGAGACTCTGTCGCGCCCCCTGGGTATCATTAAGACACCTGTGATACCCGCCTCATCAGCAACCTCTGTACAAGTTTGTAACTCGTCTTTATGATTAGTGCAATTGTCTGTATTATGTATGTATACCTCTTCTCATATGTACAGCGATATGGAATGAATGGCGCTTTAATAATAAATAATAACATATCAATTGCCGCTGGAAGTTAGGCCTTCATTGTTTGTTTAGTGGGGGTTCAGTGCCCTATCAATCTTCACACTGAAGGGAATGTGGCGCTCCTGTGAGTTCTGAATCCCCTTCATCCATGTAAATATGGCTGTATCTGTGCTTCTTCACTTAAACAGGACAAGATGTACAACTCAGGCAATTGTGTCAGTAAAAAAAAAAACACAACAACTATGTGCATGACTTTTATGAACGTGGAGCTCCTTTCACTGTGACGATTAGTGGAGGACCTGGAGTACAGACCCCCATGATCATTAATGACCCACAACAGGGTTCATCAACCTCCAGCACTCCAACTGTTCTGAAGCTAAAACTCCCAGAATCCTCTTTTCACTGCTATGGAAGTTACAAAAATAGTCAAGTAAGTGTGCATGCTGGGAGTTGTAGTTTCACAGCAGCTGGAGTGCAGAATGTTGCTGATCCCTGGTCTACAATATTTATTTATGGCAGTGCACTATGCAGTTCTGTTTGGTGCAATGATCATGTGTGTTAGGCTGGAGCTATACATCCATCTTGGACCGATGCCACACGACTAAAGATCGCAGTGTAGCTATGGAAATGTGGTCAAAGCGAAAATCATAGGTTGCTGCGACCAGAGAATCTCAAAAAATCCAACCCTGCTGTTAATTTAGTTTCGTACTTACATAGTAACATAGTACATAAGGCCGAAAAAAGACATTTGTCCATTCCAGTTCGGCCTGTTATCCTGCAAGTTGATCCAGAGGAAGGCAGAAAAAAATGTGAGGTAGAAGCCAATTTTCCCCATTTTAGGGGAATAAAAAATATCTTCCCGACTCCAATCAGAATAACTCCCTGGATCAACTACCCCTCTCTAGTAGCTATAGCCTGTACTTGTTATATCACCAAGTGGGTGGGGGGTTGCATACCGAATATGGGCGATCTTGACTATAACATCCTTTATCTAATAAGTTCCCATCTGTCCAGGAAAATCGCACCAGAACCCATGACTCCTAACAAGTAATATTTGTGTTTAATTAGTAAATAAGGCAGGCATGATTTCAGGTACAGATGAGTATAGGATTGCTACAGTTCTTTCAGGGACTACTGCAACATGCAATTTTAAGACCTATTTACATGGGCAGATTATCGAGAAAAGACATTTGCTCATTACTTACCATTACCCCAAGTAAAGGTACCGTTGATCACGTGACAAACTAGCGAACCACTTTTTTAAGAGGTGATATAATTGTTTTTGCGGAACATAAAATCATCGTTTGCGGTGTCGCCGAGTGTAAACAGGGATATGCTACCTCCGTAGAGAAGGATGACTACAGCATGTAAATGCTTCGGGCAATGATAGGGAAAGAACAGTAAGCCCTCTTTCACACGGGCATCATGTTTTTTGCCATGTTCTTTGCGAGTGCAAAGCGTTTTAATGCGTTTTGCACCCGCGTGAGAAAAATCGGCATGTTTGGTAGCCAGACCCAAACCCGGACTTTATCACTGAAGTTCAGGTTTGGGTTACGTGTTGTGTAGATTTTATTATTCTCCCTAATAACATGGTTATAAGGGAAGATAATAGCATTCCTAATACAGAATGCAAAGTAAATTAGGGATGGAGGGGTTAAAAAAAAGGTAACTTACCTGCTCCATAGCTGCCAGTTCTATCTTCAGGACCTGGCAAAAGACCTGTGGTGACGTCACTGTGCTCATCACAAATAATACAGATCGGATCCCCAGCCCGATCGTCACCTAGCAATCATGCGTGAAAATCGCACCGCATCCGCACTTGCTTGCGGATGCTTGTGATTTTCATGCTGCCCCATTCACTTCTATGGGGCCTGAAAAACGCAGAATATAGGGCATGCTGCGATTTTCACGCAACGCACAAGTGATGCGTGAAAATCACAGCTCATGTGCACAGCCCCATAGAAATGAATAGGTCAGGATTCAGTGCGGGTGCAATGCGTTCACATCACGCATTGCACCCGCGCGAAAAACTCGCCGGTGTGAAAGGGGCCTAAAGGAGAATTTAGATAAAACAATAATCGTCCAGATTATCAGGATCGTCCTGCGAACACCTGTTCCCGATAATCTAAATATGCTGCCGATCACCTGATGAACAAGCACAACGCTTGTTCATTGGGTGATCCTGCAGGCACACCAATCATCGTTTCTGGGTAGCAGATCCTGCTGTCTAAAGAGCAACCTGCAGCCCAGAAACAATGAATCTGTATGGGGACGAGGGATCGTAATAGCAATCCAAAGTGGGCTTTGGTTCTAAATGGTACCTCGGGACCAAAGCCCACTTTGGATTTCTATTTTATAATGCTTTAAAAACGCAGATAGGATTACAGTAGTAATTCACCAAAGTCTTGCTCGACTTAAACTGATACAAACTATAGCTCCACCGAGCCAATAGATTTTAATGCTGTAAAGAAACAGCATTAATTTTTATGTATTTGAACAAAGCAACTTCGGATTTATGATCCGAAGGTCGATTTGCTCAAGCCTACTAAACATTTTTATATTTTACTAGTACAGGCATTTGTGGATGCAGTGATGCTTATGATGTAAAATTTTTATTGTTTATTTGAATTTTGGGGAAGGAGGTTATTTAAATTTTTATATTTTTTTATATTTATTTTTTATATATTTAAAAACCTTGTTTTAACACCTTAACGACCCAGGAAGAGAATGCTCGCCCTCAAACGCCGGCACTTAGCGCTCGAGGACGGGCGCTCTCATCCTGCAGTCGTTCATCCCCCCGCGTGCGGTCCCCCCGGTCAGCAGCAGAGATCCGGCGGTTACTGACCGCTGTATCCCTGCTGCATCCAGGGATAATACAGCACAATACAGATCAGACCCTGTCCCTTAGTGGGACAAAAAATAAAGTGAAAAAATAAAGTGTGCTAAATAAAAAAAACACCTAAATAGTACCAATCTAACCGTCACCTCATCCCACAAAAAATGAGCCCCTACTTGAGACAATCGCCCCAGAAATAAAAAAAAAACTATGGCTCAGAATATTGAGACACTAAAACATAATTTTTTTTGTTTTAAAAAAGCTGTTATTGTGTAAAACTTACATAAATAAAAAAAAGTATACATATTAGGTATCGCCGTGTCCGTATCGACCGGCTCTATAAAAATATCACATGTCCTAACCCCTCAGATGAACACCGTAAAAAATAAAAAATATAAACTGTGCTAAATAAACCATTTTTTGTCACCTTACATCACAAAAAGTATAATAGCAAGCGATCAAAAAGTCATATGCACCCCAAAATAGTGCCAAACAGTCATCTCATACCGCAAAAGAATGAGACCCTACCTAAGATAATCGCCCAAAAACTGAAAAAAACTATGGCGCTCAGAATATGGAGACACTAAAACATGATTTTATTTTTTGTTTCAAAAATTATATTATTGTGTAAAACTTACATAAATAAAAAAATTGTATACATATTAGGTATCGCCGCGTCTGTGACAACCTGCTCTATAAAATTACCACATGATCTAACCTTTCAGATGAATGTTTTAAATAACAAACAAAAAAAAGGTGCCAAAAAAGCTATTTCTTGTTACTGTGCCTCAAAAAAAGTGTAATATAGAGCAACCAAAAATCCTATGTACCCTAAACTAGTACCAACAAAACTTCCACCCTATTCCGTAGTTTATAAAATGGGGTCACTTTTTTGGAGTTTCTACTCTAGGGGTGCATCAGGGGGGCTTCAAATGGGACATGGTGTCCAAAAAACCAGTCTAGCAAAATCTGCCTTCCAAAAACCGTATGGCATTCCTTTCCTTCTGCGCCCTGCCGTGTGCCCGTACAGCAGTTTACGACCACATATGGGGTGTTTCTGTAAACTACCGAATAAGGGCCATCAATAAGGCTGTAATATAACAAAATATTAAAGTCAAGGGGGGTGAATACTTTTGCAAGGTGCTGTATAACTGGACCCTAAGGCCTTTTTCACACAGGCGTCCCGGATTTGCTCCAGATGCGTCGCGTGTGCATTGCAGGAAACCCGCACGAGTAGGAACGCAATTACAGTTTGACTGCGATTGCGTTCCGACGTTCAGATTTTTCCAAACGAGTGCAATGCATTTTGCACGTGCGTGAGAAAGAACTGAATGTGGTACCCAGACCCGAACCTGGACTTCTTCACTGAAGTTCAGGTTTGGGTTAGGTGTTCTATTCATTTTATTATTTTCTCTTATAACATGGTTATAAAGGAAAATAATAGCATTCCTAATACAGAAGGTAGCTGTCCAGCTAAGACCTGTCCTAGGTTGCTAGTATAGCTTATATGTGTACAGTCGTGGCCAAAAGTTTTGAGAATGACACAAATATTAGTTTTCACAAAGTTTGCTGCTAAACTGCTTTTAGATCTTTGTTTCAGTTGTTTCTGTGATGTAGTGAAATATAATTACACGCACTTCATACGTTTCAAAGGCTTTTATTGAAAATTACATGACATTTATGCAAAGAGCCAGTATTTGCAGTGTTGGCTCTTCTTTTTCAGGACCTCTGCAATTCGACTGGGCATGCTCTCAAATCAACTTCTGGGCCAATTCCTGACTGATAGCAACCAATTCTTTCATAATCACTTCTTGGAGTTTGTCAGAATTAGTGGGTTTTTGTTTGTCCACCCGCCTCTTGAGGATTGACCACAAGTTCTCAATGGGATTAAGATCTGGGGAGTTTCCAGGCCATGGACCCAAAATGTCAACGTTTTGGTCCCCGAGCCACTTAGTTATCACTTTTGCCTTATGGCACGGAGCTCCATCGTGCTGAAAAATGCATTGTTCTTCACCAAACTGTTGTTGGATTGTTGGAAGAAGTTGCTGTTGGAGGGTGTTTTGGTACCATTCTTTATTCATGGCTGTGTTTTGGGGCAAAATTGTGAATGAGCCCACTCCCTTGGATGAGAAGCAACCCCACAAATTAATGGTCTCAGGATGCTTTACTGTTGGCATGACACTGTCACGGCTGAGGATGGGGAAAACCCTCAGCCGTGCGGTATCAGTAGATGGGTGGTCAGAGCA
Organism: Bufo gargarizans; assembly: GCF_014858855.1. Taxonomy (NCBI): domain Eukaryota; kingdom Metazoa; phylum Chordata; class Amphibia; order Anura; family Bufonidae; genus Bufo; species Bufo gargarizans. The sequence continues at coordinate 317,882,690 of NC_058080.1, forward strand.
TGGCCAGGACAGGAATAAGGGAGAAGGTAAACTCCTACACATCCCTAATTCTGACCCTGTCTCCTATCCGTATGAGCCAACCCTGAAGGTAGGAGAGCTCATACTCCATAACCTGATATTCCTGCTCGCCCTCAGGGTGGCCCTGGACTAGGAGCAGGGTAAGACGACCCGTTCCTCCTAGACACGGAGGAACAGGAGTCTCACTGGCCAAGCTACATAGAAAGGGGAACATAAACAGACATATGGCAATGACAGGTAAGTGAGACTAGTACCACACTTACCTGCCACAGACACACAACCTGGAACCCACGTGCAAGTGCTGCTATCCACAACCAACACAAAGGACACAGCACACAACAGACATCACACGGGAACCAAGTAAACCATATGCTGCAATAACAGATAAACCATAAACTAACACCAGACATAACGTTTATGACCACCGGTGTGGCCCTCACTGGCAGATGGTAAATAACCAGGAGGATGTCTCCAGCAAGCATGGCTGAAGAACCCCCACTGACTACTGCTATCCACTGAGGCTTTATAGGGCCAAGTAGCCACACCCACAGTGAGACACACCCAGTGCACACACACACTAGGAAGGAAGTTAACCCTTCCAACACCAGGGAAGGGAAGACATCAACTTAAAGGGAAGTGCACACAACACATATAACACCCCGTGCACACCGATAAAAGGCACACCTATAAAGAGAGGTTGCCAGGTGCAACAGCATGCCTATTGCAGCAAGCTGCCTAGCACCGCTCAGGCTGCTCTGCTGCCACATACACAATGTTGCCAGCGGCAACCACAGGTGAGGCAACATACTATAGCCCTCACCAGTGATTGACAACAACACCAAGACCGCAGGCAAGTGCATGCGGTTACAGGAGTCACGACCATGACCAAGGGTCGTGACAGACACAGGACTGATGGTAGCGCTCACCTTTTCTTCTCCGGACAAGCCTTTTTCCTGATGCCCCAAACAATCGGAAAGAGGCTTCATCGGAGAATATGACTTTGCCCCAGTCCTCAGCAGTCCATTCACCATATTTTCTGCAGAAGATCAATCTGTCCCTGATGTTTTTTTGGGAGAGAAGTGGCTTCTTTGCTGCCCTTCTTGACACCAGGCCATCTTCCAAAAGTCTTCGCCTAACTGTGCGTGCAGATGCGCTCACACCTGCCTGCTGCCATTCCTGAGCAAGCTCTGCACTGGTGGCACTCCGATCCCGGAGCTGAATTCTCTTTAGGAGACGATCCTGGCGCTTGGTGGGCTTTCTTGGACGCCCTGAAGCCTTCTTAACAAGAATTGAACCTCTTTCCTTGAAGTTCTTGATGATCCTATAAATTGTTGATTGAGGTGCAATCTTAGTAGCCACAATATCCTTGCCTGTGAAGCTATTTTTATGCGCGTGTTTCTTTGCAGGTCACCATGGTTAACAATAGAAGAACAATGATTTCAAGGATCACCCTCCTTTTAACAGGTCAAGTCTGCCATTTTAACCCAATCAGCCTGACATAATGATCTCCAGCTCGTCAACATTCTCACCTGAGTTAACAAGACGATTACTGAAATGATTTCAGCAGGTCCTTTAATGACAGCAATGAAATGCAGTGGAAAGTTTTTTTTGGGATTAAGTTAATTTTCATGGCAAAGAAGGACTATGCAATTCATCTGATCACTCTTCATAACATTCTGGAGTATATGCAAATTGCTATTATAAAAACGTAATCAGCAACTTTTCCAATTTCCAATATTTATGTAATTCTCAAAATTTTTGGCCACGACTGTATACAGCTAGACCTGCCAATAGCCTTAATACAGTCCCTATGTTTATGTGTTAAAGACAAAAGCAGAGTTATTTACTGTGACATTATGTTGTTGATGTGATATAACTTTGTGTTCACAGAAGCAGAAAAAAATAATATGCCTTTAAGATTCATTTTGTAATGTAAGGTAAGCTCAGTGACACAGCAGAAACAACAGAAAGCATAGTGTTAATCAACTGTTGCTGGGCAGAAGTCTTAACCAATCACTGCTAGCTTCTCACACAGCAAAAATGTTCATCAATCACAGCTAGACTCACCCACAGCTTGTCTGGGAATTCCCCTAGAAGAAGCTGCTAGAATCATTATTCACCAGAGACAGGAGCTGAAGAGACATTCACTCCACTGAGAGCTGTGTTTTTATGGAAACAGAGAGGCCAAAAAAGGTATTTAAATCAGTTATATAATGTTCCTACTGTTAGTATAGTGATTAGAACTATATACTGAACCAGTTATATGTGTGTTTACTTACAGTTCCACCAAATTCAAATTGCCAGCATACAAATTTCCAAATACAAATTGTGAGCTACAATTGCAAACTACAAAGTTCGCAATCCAAATTCTAATTCCATGTTGCAATCCAAATTGCATACAACCATACCAGATCATACTCTCATATATACCTCTCAAAGATCAATAAGTGCTTAAATAACTTAAAGTGACAGTACAGATAATGAAGAGAGAAATTTTATGTTGAATGACAAGATTGAACAGTTGAACCACCATCTTATGCTTACCGCCATTTTGTGATATCTTTTCAACACGTGTTTTGTACATGGACTATCTGCTGTGGAGGCGGCAGTGTTATATATGAAGAAAAGTTGAAGTTAATAAAGAAGTTATTTGAAGCATTTGGTGTGCTCTTTAAACCTACTGTTTCCATAGAACGGAGCTAGAGGAATTACAGAGTAATAGACAGTCTTGTTGGACTAAAAGTCAGAGATATCAAAATTCTTCTAATGCCACAGCGCAAAAGGCACTTCATAGTGCTGCACCTTCCACACAGAATGCTTACTAAAATGTGGCTTGAGGGGATAAAAATAAAAATAAATGGTGAGCGCGGTAACTGTCATCAAAAGTCCTTTTGCAGGTCCTGAAAGAAGAAGAAAAAGGACGATGCCAGCTGCGCGAGGATGAGGTGAGTTAATTTTATTTTTTTAACCCCTCAAGCCACATTCTGTATTAAGAAAGCTATTATTTTCCCTTATAACCATGTTACAGTGATTAGACTTTAATGGGGTTGCTCATCCCTATCATCTCCTAGCAACCATGCGTGAAAATCGCACCGCATCCGCACTTGCTTGTGGATGCTTGTGATTTTCACGCAGACCCATTCATTTTTATGGGGCCTGCGTTGAGCGAAAAACGCAGAATATAGAATATACTGCAATTTTCATGCAATGCACAAGTGATGCATGAAAATATCACCACTCATCTTAACAGCCCCATTGAAGTGAATGGGTCCAGATTCAGTGCGGGCGCATTGCACCCGCGTGGAATTCTTGCATGTGTGAAAGAGGCTTAATAGTTAATTCTTCCCAAATAGCAATTCTTCCCAAATTCTCAATCGTTAGTTGAGATTGACACACATTTTGTTTTTTGTCAGGTGTTTCTATGGCATACTGAATTACAATTATAGGCATTTCATAATTTTTTTAATTTTACTTTTATTGACAAATACATTCATTTCAAGACTTCTGCAATTCACCCTGGCATGCTGGATATCAGCATCTGGGCCAAATCCTGATTGATAACAATCCATTATTGCTTAATCAGTGCTTAGAGTTTATCACAATATCTGTCTTTTTGTTTGCCCACCCCCTTTTCGAGGACTGATCACAGATTCTCAATGGGATTGAAATCTGGGGAGTTTCTTGGTCATGGACCCAAAATTTCAATATTTGTTCATCAACCCACTTCGTTATCACTTTTGCCTTGTGACATGGTGCTTCATCATTGTTCATCACCAAATTGCTTCAGGTCATTGGGAAAAGTTCCTCTTCGAGGATGTTTTGATACCATAACATTTTCAATTGTGAATGAGTCCCACACCCCCAAGATGCAACCTCACACATGAATGGTCTCAGGCATTCTCCACAGCCATTGGACCTCTCTCCTTGAAGTTCCTGATGATCTGATAAATAAACTGGCCAATCCAAAAAAAAAAAAAAAAAAAGAATTAAAAAAAAGTGGTCAAAAAGTCTTACAAACTCCAAAATGCCATCAATAAAAATTATGGATCGTCTGACAAAAAATTAGCCCTACTACTCATCTTTTTGTTCAAAGTTTTTAGTTTCTTGTAAATATAAAAATACAAGAAAAACTATAAAAATGTAGAGTTACCATAATTGTATTGACCTGATTGAGGAAGATAACAGGTCAATTTTACAACATTGTTTAAATGAAACAAATAAAACTACGTTGAAATAGCATTTTTTAATCCATATCCATCCCCATTTTTTCCTGCTTCCCACTACAACATATGCAAAATTAAACGGTGCCATTAGAAAATAAAATTTTTCCCACAAAAACAAGCCCTCAAACAGCTGTGAACAGAAAAAAAAAAAGTTTGGGCTCCAAGAAGGCAGGGAGTGAAAAATGAAAACACGATTTGAAGGGGTTAAAGCACCCAGTCTGCTTCTCTAATTTAGTCAGAATAAGGCCTCCTGCACACGACCGTTGTGTGCACCCGTGGCCGTTGTCCCGTTTAACGTGTTTTTCTGCGGTAACATTGACTTTCAATGGGTCCGTGGAAAAATCGGAAACTGCACTGTTTAGCAGCCGCATCCGTGATCCGTGTTTCCTGGCCAACGGTTCACGGACCTATTCAAGTCAATGGGTCAGTGAAAAATCACGGATGCACACAAGATTGTCATCCGCGTCCGTGATCCGTGTCTGTTTTTTCCTATCATTTCAATGGCAAACTTGACTTAGATTTTTTTTTTCATTTTTCATGTCCGTGGATCCTCTAAAAATCACGGAAGACCCGCGCAAGAAAAAACGGGCACGGATCATGGTACAACGGAACCACGTTTTGCGGGACGTTAAAAAATACTGTCGTGTGCAGGAGGCCTAACAGAGTGATATCAGCTACCTTGTCCTTGTTAACACTTTCTCCTGAACTAACAAAAAGATCAATGAAATTAATCTAGCGTGTCATTTTGTGGCAGGGCTAAAATACAGCGGAAATTAGGTTTCTATAATTACGTAAATTTTTCTGGCAAGGAATGACTTTGCAATTAATTGCAAATTATCTGAATACTCTTCACATCAATCTAGAGTTAATGCAAATTGCCACCATAAAAACTGAAGCAGCAAATTTTGTGAAAACCAAAAAATGTCTGTCTCAAAACTTTTCTCCAAGACTGGACTCAGATCTCTGTTGTCCACTTAATCATCACAGCGCTCTTCCCTTTTATGATGTCTGTTAAATGAGCTGCAAGCGATGCAAAGCTGGCATAAATCTCTTGTAATACCCTGTAATAGGCCCTCGCCTTAGGCCTCTTGCACATGAACGTGTGCCCATGGCCATATTGCGTATCACTTGAATGGGTCCGCAATCACGGAGATGCGGAATGGAAGCATGGATCGGAACCCAATAGAAGCACTACGGAGTGCTTCTGTGATGTTTCTGTCCGTACCTCCGCACCGAAAAAAAAATAGAACTCGTTCTATTTTTTTTTGCGGTGTGGACAGATCACGGACCCATTCAAGTTGAATGGGTCTCGATCCATCCTGGCCACATCACAGACGTTGCCCGTGCATTGGGGACCGCAAATTGCAGTCCCCAATGCACGGAATGGATGAACAACGTTCGTGCGCAAGAGGCCTTACACCGAACTCTGTCAGTTTTTTTCTACAGGCTGCATAGGCTACTTTCACACCTGCGTTAGGTGCGGATCTGTCTGGTATCTGCACAGACGGATCCGCACCTATAATGCAAACGCTTGTATCCATTTAGAGCGGATCCGTTTGCATTATTCTTAAAAAAAAAAAAAAAGTCTAAGTCAAAACGGATCCATCCTGACTTACATTGAAAGTCAATGGGGGACGGATCCGTTTTCAATTGCACCATATTGTGTCAGTGAAAACGTATCAGTCCCCATTGACTTACATTGTAAGTCAGGACGGATCAGTTTGGCTCCACATCCCCAGGAGGACACCAGAACACTGCAAGCAGCGTTTTGGTGTCCGCATCCTGGGCAGAATGGAGGCGGAACAGAGCCAAACTGATGCATTCTGAATAGATCCTTATCTATTCAGAATGCATTGGGGCTGAACTGATCCATTTTTAACCGTTTATGAGATCCCTGACACTGATCTCACAAACGGAATTCAAAACGCCAGTGTGAAAGTAGCCTAATACAAACATAAAATCCCTAGCCTTGTCCAGACTCTAATTAAACAAATAGCAGTCCCTAACTATGTGCATCAGGCTGAACTAGTCTTGGCTTAGTCAAACAAAATCACATTGAGGTAGATTTATCAAAACTGTTGTAAAGGAAAACTGGTTTAATTGCCCATAGCAACCAATCAGACTCCACCTTTAATTTTTCAAAGCTCCATGGAAAATGGAAGGTGGATTCTGATTTGTTGCTTTCGGCAACTAAGCCAGATTTCCTTTAGACCAGTTTTGATAAATCTACCTCAATCTGTGATACTTGTAGTTTCCTTGCACAGGATTCAGCAATGTCCTCCTAACCAGGTACATCTCATGAAAATTTAGGGTAGGTTCACAAAGTTTTTTTTTGGAGCAGGTTTTAAGACAGATTTCCCTTCAGGTTTTTCAGCCCAAGTCAGGAGTGATTCCAGCAGGAAGGAAAAGTAAAATGTCTTTACTTTATGTTTCTGATTTCTTTCTAATCCACTTCTGGTTTCGGCTAAAAAACCTGCAGGAAAATATGCTTCAAAACCTCCTCTAAAAAACTCCATGTGAACCTATGCTCATACTGAGCCCTAAAAGCTGGCCATACACATTAGGCTTCATGCACACGACCGTGGTGTGTTTTGCGGTCTGCAAATTGCGGATCCGCAAAACACAGATGGCGTCTGTGCACATTCCGCAATTTGTGGAACGGCACAGACAGCCTTCAATATAAATGCCTATTCTTGTCCGCAAAGCACGGACAAGAATAGGACATGTTATACTTTTTTAGCGGGGACACGGAACGGAGCAACGGATGCGGACAGCACACGGAGTGCTGTCCGCATCTTTTGCGGCCCCATTGAAGTAAATGGGTCCGCATCTGAGCCGCCGATGCGGACCAAAACAACGGCCGTGTGCATGAGGCTGTAGATAGAAGTTTGGTTTATGGTTTAGTCATTTGGCGACTGTTCATTTCACAGACAGAGCCATTATTTTTTTATTGCATGTGCCTACTTTGGGGGACATGTGGGGTGGGGACACACAGGAAGACATATTATGGCCTCCTACACACGAACTGTGCTGCCCGTTTGCCGTATTGCGGACCGTATTTGCATTAAAGTCGGTCGGTGTTCGTGCATTGCCGCACGGCCACGGAAGCGCACACATTTGTGTGCAGGAGGCCTAAGAGACATCGAGTATATCGGGGAAATTACTATATTGGGACTTCTGTATGGGGGCCAATAACTATGTGGGGGAAAATTTATTATGGAAGGATTACTATGTGGGGGCTGTGTGGGGCCAAATTATTATGGGAGGGACTACTATGTGGGGGCAAATTACTATGTGGGCAGTGTGGGGGAAACTACTGTGTTGGGGCAGTGTGGGGTAAATCCCTGTGTGGTGGAAATTACTATGTGGGGCAGTGTGGGGGAAATTACTGTGTGTGGGGAAATTACTATATGAGGGCAGTGTGGGTGAAATTACTATGTGGGGGCAGGGTAGGGGCAAATTACTATGTGGGGCAGTGTGGCGGAAACTACTGTGTGGGGGCAGTGTGGAGAAATTGCTATGTGGGAGAAATGACTATATAGGGGAAGTGGGTGGGAAATTACTATGTGGGGGAAACTACTGTGTTGGGGTAGTGTGGGGGAAATTACTATGTGTGGGCAAATTACTATATGGGGCAGTGTGGGGGAAATTACTATGTGGGGACAGAGTGGGGGAAATTACTATGTGGGGGCAGTATGGGTGAAATTACTGTGTGGGGTAGTTTTGGGAAAATTACTATGAGGTGATTACTATGTGGGGGCAGTGTGGGGGAAATTACTATATGAGCACGTTGCTATTGGGGAAGCACTGTAGGGGCAATTCTATTATTTTTGGGAACACTATACAGGGATTACTGCCTGGAGCACAATATAGGGTGTCATTATTACTGGGGGCACTCTAGGGCACATTAGCTGCTGTGGACACTATAGGGACATTTAGGGTAATTTATCAAACTGGTGTAAACTAGAACTGGCTTACTTGCCCATAGCAGCCAATCAGGTCCCACCATTCTTTTTGACAGTTCTTTTGGAAATCCAGTTCTACTTAACACCAGTTTGATAAATGACCCCAATTATGTCTATTAGGGTCACTGTTTTTTCAGCAGTATAGTACCTGGGACATTGGGGAGCACAACGGGCACAGTATTGGGAGTGGCAGCAGGATGACACTGTGGGGACACCAGGATGGGGAGGTTGATGAAAAAATTGAGAAATCTAACGTGTCTGTATTACAAACTCTGTTACAACTCTGAGACGAGATGCGGCTGAAAGAATTTGCCATGGTGGTCTGGGTCAAATGGAGGAGAAGAGGAAAGAGAAAGTCTACATGACAGGAGATGTCACTGGATATAAGAGGTATGTGGTGCTGTATTCTCCTTAATGTCTTTTTAATTATAATTATATGTATTTTAAATTTGGTGACCACATTTTTCAGTTTTGGACCCAATTTGGGGTAACTTGAAGTATTTTTTTTAGTATGAAGAAGCCATATGACCTAGGAAGAGACTGTGGCGCTCACGAAGCATCGCAGCCTCTTCATGCAAAAAAAACTAAACTAATGCACCATGCTTGGAGTGACTGGGGCAGGGGGCAGGACATTGGGCAAGACACATTTACCATCTTTTATGCCTGAAAAACAGCAAAAAAACTAAGTGAAAACTTATCCCGCAGTGTGTCTAATTTATGACAAGGCCTGAGCCTTGTCACAAATTAGGAACTTTCTCTGCCAGTGCAGCAGAAAAACTAAGACCAGCCTAAAACGTCTTTGTAAGTGACCCCTAATGTTCCAAAGGGGGATCTAAACTTATGTACATAACCTCTTCAGCAGCAAGAAAAGTGATTTTCCAAGTTTGGAAGCATCTTCACCCATCCTCTTCTAAACTATTCTTAGAGAAGCGCTCTTACATTATGACAAAAAAAACATGTTTTGCCTTTTTTGATATTCTGTCAGTATAGAGGTACTGTCCATAAGATGGCCCCTGATGGAGGGTCATGTGACTAGACACATGACCCAGCCTCTTCCATTAAAACATGCTGCACCTGTATTAAACTCCAGTGCAGAAGGTGCAGTATTTTTGAATGGAGAAGACTGATTGATTTGCCTGGTTGAATGTCGAATGTCCCTCCATCAGCAGTCATTTCATGGACAGGACCTCTGTGTGGGCAGCACAACATACTTGGTCAACAACAGAGCAAACCTTATGAAATATACAGGGTAGTACAAAAGTATGATGCCACCTGAATATAAAGGATACAATATTTTTTAACATACAATTATATTTCCAGGGCCATTGTCCTACAATGGTATTTCCAGGGCCATTTCTATACTCAATATACAATGTATCAGACTCACAGCCAACCAATCAACATGACCATTTCCCTGGTGAATCATCTGTATTGGCTGTCTAGTAGCTCCTCTTTACAGTAAAGTGGGGTTATTATACATGTCCTGTACTGCCCTCTATCTGTATCAGTATGAGCGGTTGCTTTGGATGTCAGATGATGGTGGTTCCATTAAATTTTTCTGGTACACTGTGTGCTGTACAGGATCCTGAAGAAGCTGCTGTCCCCATCATAGGAAGTTATTTACAGCTTCCAGCAGCTATTTCTGACTGACTGACTTATATGTAAGGACTTACTTTATCTGTCCTAGGTATCTGCTTACTTTTCTTAAAACTTATTTTTCTTTTATTTTGAAATAACATTTTTGGGCTTTTGAATCATTTACTAGTTTTCCATAAAGTTATTGATTCAAGTTACTATATTTATTTTATATATATATATATATATATATATATATATACACACACACACACACACACACACACAGTCAGGTCCATACATATTGGGATTATCAACATAATTGTAACATTTTTGGCTCTATACACCACCACAATGGATTTCAAATGAAACTAACAAGATGTGCTTTAACTGCAGACTGTCAGCTTTAATTTGAGGGTATTTACATCCAAATCAGGTGAACGATGTAGGAATTACAACAGTTTGCATATGTGCCTTCCACTTGTTAAGGGTCCAAAAGTAATGGGACAATTGGCTTCTCAGCTGTTCCATGGCCAGGTGTGTGTTATTCCCTCAGCTGTTTGGAACATTCTTAAAAAGAAGGAACGCATCGGTGAGCTCAGCAACACCAAAAGACCTGGAAGACCATGGAAAACAACTGTGGTGGATGACTGAAGAATTCTTTCCCTGGTGAAGAAAACACCATTCACAACAGTTGGCCAGCTGAAGAACACTCTCCAGGAGGTAGGTGTATGTGTATCAAAGTCAGCAATCAAGAGACGACTTCACCAGAGTGAATACAGAGGGTTCACCACAAGATAGAAACCATTGGTGAGCCTCAAAAACAGGAAGGCCAGATTAGAGTTTGCCAAACAACATCTAAAAAAGCCTTCACAGTTCTGGAACAACATCCTATGGACAGATGAGACCAAGATCAACTTGTACCAGGGTGATGGGAAGAGAAGAGTATGGAGAAGGAAAGGAACTGCTCATGATCCTAAGTATACCACCTCATCAGCAAAGCATGGTGCTGGTAGTGTTATGGCTGCCAATGGAACTAGTTCTCTGGTATTTATTGATGATGTTACTGCTGACAAAAGCAGCAGGATGAATTCTAAAGTGTTTCGGGCAATATTATCTGCTCATATTCAGCCAAATGCTTCAGAACTCATTGTACACAGTTCACAGTGCAGTTCACAGCCGTGTGCGGGCCGTGGAACCGCGGCCTGGATCCCTTCCTGTGAGCTGGAGCGCACGGCGTCACTGGTTGCTATGACGCCGTGCGCTCCCTGCTGCCGCCGCTATACAGTAATACACTGGTATGATCTATACCAGTGTATTACTGTACTGTGCCGGCAGCAGGGGGCGCACGGCGTCATAGCAACCAGTGACGCTGTGCGCTCCAGCTCACAGGAAGGGATCCAGGCCGCGGTTCCACGGCCCGCACACGGCTGTGAACAACGGCCGTGTGCATGGGGCCTAAGGGAAATATGTGGAATGTTCTGCAATGGCCAAGTCAATCACCTAACCTGAATCAGATTGAGCATGCATTTCACTTGCTGAAGACAAAACTGAAAGGAAAATGCCCCAAGAACAAGCAGGAACTGAAGACAGTTGCAGTAGAGGCCTGGCAGAGCATCACCAGGGATGAAACCCAGCGTCTGATGATGTCTATGCGTTCCAGACTTCAGGCTGTAATTGACTGCAAAGGATTTGCAACCAATTATTAAAAACTGAAAGTTTGATTTTATGATTATTATTCTGTCCCATTACTTTTGGTCCCTTAACAAGTGGGAGGCACATATCCAAACTGTTGTAATTTCTACACCGTTCACCTAATTTGGATGTAAATACCCTCAAATTAAAGCCGCCAGTCTGCAGTTACATCTTGTTCGTTTCATTCATACAGTACAGACCAAAGGTTTGGACACACCTTCTCATTCAAAGAGTTTTCTTTATTTTCAGGACTATGAAAATTGTAGATTCACACTGAAGGCATCAAAACTATGAATTAACACATGTGGAATTATATACATAACAAAAAAGTGTGAAACAACTGAAAATATGTCATATTATAGGTTCTTCAAAGTAGCCACCTTTTGCTTTGATTACTGCTTTGCACACTCTTGGCATTCTCTTGATGAGCTTCAAGAGGTAGTCACCTGAAATGGTCTTCCAACAGTCTTGAAGGAGTTCCCAGAGATGTTAGCACTTGTTGGCCCTTTTGCCTTCACTCTGCGGTCCAGCTCACCCCAAACCATCTCGATTGGGTTCAGGTCCGGTGACTGTGGAGGCCAGGTCATCTGGCGCAGCACCCAATCACTCTCCTTCATGGTCAAATAGCCCTTACACAGCCTGGAGGTGTGTTTGGGGTCATTGTCCTGTTGAAAAATAAATGATGGTCCAACTAAACGCAAACCGGATGGAATAGCATGCCGCTGCAAGATGCTGTGGTAGCCATGCTGGTTCAGTATGCCTTCAATTTTGAATAAATCCCCAACAGTGTCACCAGCAAAGCACCCCCACACCATCACACCTCCTCCTCCATGCTTCACGGTGGGAACCAGGCATGTAGAGTCCATCCGTTCACCTTTTCTGCGTCGCACAAAGACACGGTGGTTGGAACCAAAGATCTCAAATTTGGACTCCTCAGACCAAAGCACAGATTTCCACTGGTCTAATGTCCATTCCTTGTGTTCATTAGCCCAAACAAGTCTCTTCTGCTTGTTGCCTGTCCTTAGCAGTGGTTTCCTAGCAGATATTCTACCATGAAGGCCTGATTCACACAGTCTCCTCTTAACAGTTGTTCTAGAGATGTGTCTGCTGCTAGAACTCTGTGTGGCATTGACCTGGTCTCTAATCTGAGCTGCTGTTAACCTGTGATTTCTGAGGCTGGTGACTCGGATGAACTTATCCTCCGCAGCAGAGGTGACTCTTGGTCTTCCATTCCTGGGGCGGTCTGCATGTGAGCCAGTTTCTTTGTAGCGCTTGATGGTTTTTGTGACTGCACTTGGGGACACTTTCAAAGTTTTCCCAATTTTTCGGACTGACTGACCTTCATTTCTTAAAGTAATTATGGCCACTCGTTTTTCTTTACTTAGCTGCTTTTTTCTTGCCATAATACAAATTCTAACAGTCTATTCAGTAGGACTATCAGCTGTGTATCCACCTGACTTCTCCACAACGCAACTGATGGTCCCAACCCCATTTATAAGGCAAGAAATCCCACTTATTAAACCTGACAAGGCACACCTGTGAAGTGAAAACCATTTCAGGTGACTACCTCTTGAAGCTCATCAAGAGAATGCCAAGAGTGTGCAGTAATCAAAGCAAAAGGTGGCTACTTTGAATAACCTAGAATATGACATATTTTCAGTTGTTTCACAATTTTTTTTATGATTCCACATGTGTTAATTCATAGTTTTGATGCCTTCAGTGTGAATCTACAATTTTCATAGTCATGAAAATAAAGAAAACTCTTTGAATGAGAAGGTGTGTCCAAACGTTTGGTCTGTACTGTATATATATATATATTTTTTTTTTTTCCCCCTATATGCCGAGGGCACTTAGAGGAGCCATTATTTATACTGGGGGTACTATGGGGGCTATTATATGTCCTGGGGCACTACAGAGGGGCATTATATATACTGAGGGCACTGTGCAGGGGGGAGGGGCATAATATGTACTGAGGGCACTTCAGGGGTTGGAGTTAAAAAAAAACGCCAATTATATTGATCTGTTTTTTAAGGCTTTTAAAAAGGATGCAAAAGGGATGTTAAAAACAGATAGACAGACAGAAAATAGATGCACAAACTGATGCAAAGTGGCCTCTGACAGTTTATTCATTTTTAACTGACATTTTTCTTTTCACTGTCATGTGAACGTACTCTAAAAGATTTCAATGTAATTTTATGTAAGACTATTAACATGGCCAATTGTGGCCATCAAAATGCCTTCTGTTAGGCACAGATCCTTTGCTAAATAATAAACCAATTACTATTTGGCATGAAATAATATTCACGCAAAGCAGCTCATAGTTGGCATTAGAAACCATACTAGCATTTCATATTCCCTGTGTTTACTGAGCTATCAGTGATGCCTGACTGGTAATACAAAAGCAAACATTGAGGTAAGAGATATATCTCAGCTGGCAGGCTTGAGTGGAGGAAAGCCTTTCTTTACCTAAGAATTGCAAGGTAAGCAGGAAACCTTTTCTACACAAGGCATCAACAATTTATAGCACCACTGGTTGTCAAAAGAGATATGAAGACATCTGTCTGGAGAGAATTGACAAGGCACTTATTGTCATATTCAGTTCACATGAAATGTGATGCTTACTAATACGCTGTAAATATTACATGGAATAATGAAAAAATACACCGTTTAAAAAGTATAGTATCAATGATATAAAAGTAGATGTCTTTCGGCTGGTGGTGGGCTCATGTAGCTTTATATCTACTCCCCAATTTTCCCAAGATGGCCGGACTATTGTACAAAACAAGCACTTTTACCTTTTGGGTCACCCCTTTCCCTCATAGATTGTAAGCTCTTGCGAGCAGGGCCCTCATATCGCCACTTAGAGAATTTGCTAGTATTTAGAATGAAGTGCTATATATTCGTATTCGCGAATAGTGTTGAATATTCTAATCGTGAAATTATCGCGAATATATTACATTGCCAATTTTTCTCAATCAAGTAAACAATGACTGGAGATCACGAATTCGCGAATTTTTGGCGAATATTCGGCCAAAAATCGGCAAAATATTGTGAATTCAAATATTGCCTATGCTGCTCATCACTATTTATGACTGTACATGAACCCGTGAACTGTAAAGCGCTGCAGAATATGTTGGTGCTATACAGTATAAATAAAGATTATTATTATTATGTCTTGGGAGGTCAAGTGGCAGATGATATGAGGTTCATCACAAAAGGCCATTGACGACATAACACTGCAAATTTCATAATGGCAGCATATGGGAATAGAGTAGAATTTAAGAGGTCTTTTTTTTTTTATTTTTTAGAACAGTAGAACCCAAAATTTGAATCTGTCCAATGTATTTTCCCTTCCCTCACCTACAGATGTGTGAGGGTGTCCAAGTGTCTCTTTGAAAATTTGATTCCATGAAAAACACATTGTGTGAAGTTGCAGCAGTATTGTGGTAAAACATAGGTAGAAAACTAGTTGTTCAGAGCTTGTACAACTACTTGTAAGACTATAGGCCAGAATATATGCTTCTACTGTGAATATTTTAGGCTACTTTCACACTTGCGGCAGTGTGATCCGGCAAGCAGTTCCATCGTTGGAACTGCCTACTGGATTAGCCGATCTGGATGTGACTGAAAGCATTCGTGAGACGGATCCGGATGCGGATCTGTCTCACAAATGCATTGCAAGAACGGATCCGTCTCTCCGCTTGTCATGTGGACAGACGGGTCCGTCTTGTATCTTTTTTCACATTTTTACCGGTCTGCGCATGCGCAGACCGGAAGGACGGATCTGGCATTCTGGTATTTTGAATGCCGAATCCGGCACTAATACATTCCTAAGGGGAAAAATGCCGGAGATAAAACCATAGCATGCTACGGTTTTCTCTTTTGCCTGATCAGTAAAAAAGACTGAACTGAAGACATCCTGATGCAAACTGAACGGATTAGGGCTCTTTCACACCTGCGTTATTGTCTTCCGGCATAGAGTTCTGTAGTCGGGGCTCTATGCCGGAAGAATCCTGATCAGGATTATCCTAATGCATTCTGAATGGAGTGAAATCCGTTCAGGATGCATCAGGATGTCTTCAGTTCCGGAACGGAACGTTTTTTGGCCGGAGAAAATACCGCAGCATGCTGCGCTTTTTGCTCCAGCCAAAAAAACTGAAGACTTGCCGCAAGGCCGGATCCGGAATGAATGCCCATTGAAAGGCATTGATCCGGATCCGGCCTTAAGCTAAACGTCGTTTCGGCCCATTGCCGGATACGACGTTTAGCTTTTTTACAATGGTTACCATGGCTGCCGGGACGCTAAAGTCCTGGCAGCCATGGTAAAGTGTAGCGGGGAGCGGGGGAGCAGCATACTTACCATCTTGGACTAAAGTCATTTTTTTCAATTGCTCTTAATTAAAAATGTACAACGCTTTTGTTCTGCAGCCTTCCCTTTCAGTTTATCCGCACACTGGCTTGATTTCTGTCTCATTTGGATCTGTCAGACAGCAGCTCTGACACTCCATGTGTAGCTCTTATCTCTAAATTCCTGACAGCTCATAAACACTCTTTTAAGCCATATTTCTATTTTAGCAAACTGATAAAGGTTTAACTATAATTAGTGTTTATGAGCTGTCAGGAGTTTAGAGATGGGGCTACACACTACACTCTGAGCCATCGGAGCAGTTCTCTGATATAATTCACTGTGAAATACACTACAAATACACAGAAACAAAAAGCTTTAATGGAAAAGCTGTTGAAAATGTTGAAAGGGAACCTGTCACCTGTACTATGCAGCCATCAATAAGAGCAGCATAGTATAGTGACAGATGCTCTTATTTCAGCCGTCACTTCTGAGCTAGCATTAAAGGGACACTGTCACCTGGGTTTTGGGTATAGAGCTGCGGACATGTGCTGCTAGATTGCCACTAGCACGTCCGCAATATTCATTTCCCATAGCTCTCAGTGCTTTTATTTTAAAAAACAACAACAACTATTTTATATATATGTAAATGAGGCAAGTAAGGAGCCCAAGGGGCTGTTACTAACGTTTCAGGAGCCCAGCCATGCCTAGTGTGAAGGAGCCCAGCAACCGCTGGGATCCTCCGAATCTCCTCCTTGCTCCCCGACGTCACAAAGTTAGAGCGCTGTAATCTCGCGATGCCAGCATGGTGTTCATTCCCTGTGCTGGCATGAGCCTCAGGGAACGAATTGCGCATGCGCGAGATTACGGCGCTTCAACTATGTGATATTAGGGGATCAAGGAGGAGATTTGGAGGATGCGGGCGGTGCTGGGCTCCTTTACACTAGGCGTGGCTGGGCTCCAGAAACGTTAGTAACAGCCCCTTGGGCTCCTTACTTGCCTCATTTACATATATATAAAATAGTTTTTTTAGCAAAATAAAAGCACTGAGAGCTATAGGGAATGTATATTGCGGACGTGCTAGCGGTGATCTAGCAGCGCATGTCCGCAGCTCTATACCCAAAATCCAAGTGACAGTGTCCCTAAGTACTTTTACCGACATGCTGAACCTTGCAGTGTGTGCCAGAGCTACCAGGGAGATTACTCTGATGAGGCTTGCTGCCCACACCCATCCCCCTCCTCTAGAGGATGACCAGCAGGTTTTTTTCCTGTTACTCATAGGAAAGAAACCTTCCAGTCATCGTCCGGAGGTGGGGGCAGCAAACCTCAATGGAGTTGTCTCCATGTAGTGCTGGCACGTGCTGAGGAGTTCAGCATGTCAGTACTGCCAGGTCAGAAGTAACAGACCATTGAAATCAGCGGGTCTGTCACTATAGTATTCTGCCCTTAGTTAGGGAAGCATAGTACAGGTGACAGGTTCAAATACAGACCAGTTGAAAACATGATTTTTAGCCCCAAATAAATGTAATTAAAATAATTGTTTATGACGGTGTTCATAGCCTTTAAAGGGAACCTGTCAGGAGCTTATAGCTTCCTAAACCATGGGCAAGCATAAAATCCTGAGAGGCTCCCTAGATACAAATGTAGCTGTAGCCGGTCGAGATTTCATGCTGCCCCTGATTTGGGCAGCATAAAGCCCCTGACTGGTTCCCTTTAAAAAGTTATATCTATTGTAAAGACAAGCCTAGTTTTAACAGGAAGGTTCCAGCACATGCAAGGTTTGCCGTATTGTGCAACACCTTATGTTGATGTAGTAAACCCTGTATGTCTTAAATATAAGAATAATAAGCCATAGAAGACTAACATTAATTGAAAGGAAAGAGATCAGTCACACTACATTTCACATCACGAGAGAAATGAAATGCTTTAGCCTATGTGTCCCTTGTAAGACACAATTAGATACTCTTCAACTTTAATGATGAAGCTTTTTTTTGTCTGGGAACATAAATATTTGTTTTTTGTAATTAATGTTGCATCAACAAGCATAAAAGAGTTATTCATGCAATGTTTTCTGCGGTTTCAACAAATTGCGCCATAACTGTCAGTATGCTTATCATTTATCAACAAAATGCACAGTGTCAGTAGAAGCGCCCAGTCCTTTCCAGTGATAATGTCCTGTCATCACATGGGAAGTATGAGGTCAGTCACAGAACAAATACCATTGGCAACAATAAATACCGTAGCTTGTTAAAGAATATATGAACATTATTTACCAAGGTGCATGTGCAACTGTAAATCTTCGTTGCATTCGATTATTCCGGCTCATGAGAAGTTTGCGGAGAAGAAGCGGTGAATTACGTGGTGAGTTACGTGGAGAACTGAGAGGAGAACTTCGAGGAGAACTCTTGGGGGATCCATGAGGAGATATGCGAATGCCATTTCTCTGAGGAGAAGTGCTTCTTGGTGGCACCTGCATTTTGTTTTCTTCTACAGATGTGATAGAAGTGGTGCTGGCTGTAAAGTCCAGTAGTTCAGAAAGTGCTCTCACAAAGAGTGCAATGAAATGTTTTCGGGCTGACAGCCTTTTCTGTAGTCTCTGCAGGCATACATCTGTGGCTATGTCCTACATCAGTCTCAATTTAAGATTAAGCAAGCAGTAATTACAGGTTGTGTTCATCTCATGAAACGTGTGTTCTTTCTGTAGATCCCCAGTGATCAATCTCAAATTTCTTCTCTTCTACTTATGCTAGAATTTACAGTTCCTTCTTGCCGACTTCGACAGCTAAGTTTAACTTATCATAGGAATCAGAGAAAACCTTCCAGCTGTATCACTGACCATGAAATCTGCAGTCAAAACTGAAAACTTCAAATTTTCTGCAGGAACAATCTTCTATAAGCCTCCAGACGCACAGCTAGAGTGTCAGCTCTCCAGTGGAAAAGTCGCAGAACAAGTTGTCCAGAATTAATATACTCTGCCTCTCCCGCACACAGACAGCTATAAGTATAGAGAACTGATCCTGTTACAGTTTGTTTATCCACGCTGTCTCCAGCAGTCTCAGCCAAACCTACGTCAGTCACCCAGCTCTCTTCCTTTCTCATAAAAACTGACTGGCAGAGCTGAGGGAAGCCCACAGAGGTTGTCAGGATTGCAGGAAGTTAACAGGATATAGAAGTTTATATCTGTATAACATCAAAGTGTTACAGGATGTATTTAATAACTTAAAGGGGTTCTGTAGCTTTTTATTACTAATGATCTATCCTCTGGATAGATCATCAGCATCTGATCGGTGGAGGTCCAACACTTGGGACCCCTGCCGATCAGCTGTTTGAGAAGGAAGCTGCGCTGGCAGTAGCGCCATGGTCTTCTCGCTGTTTTCTGCAAGTCCAGTGACGTCACAACTACTATTGCCTGGGAACAGCTAAACCCTGTTCATTTCACTGGGGATAAGCCGCGACCAGGCCAGTGATAGTAGTCGTGACCTCACTGAGCCTGCGGGAATCAGCGAGAAGGCTATGGCACTACTGCTAGCGCCACTGCCTATGCAAACAGCTGACCGGCAAGGTCCTGCGTGTCGGACTCCCCCACCAATCAGATACTGATGACCTATCCAGAGGATAGATGATCAGTAAGAAAAAGCTACATAACAACTTTAACTGAGGTCCTTCATGTACTTCAATGAACCTATGTTGGTACCTGAATGCAAATACACATTCTCTAAGTTATTCTATATGTCTATATGGTGAATACAGTCCGTTAGGTATTTAAATGGTTATAAAATCTGCTGTTGCTTAGCAATACAAAAATAAGCTCTCCTATTTCATTATAATTTAGCAGTATTCTAATAGCAATAGTCAAGATTACATATAAAAATGAATTAAAAAAAAATGAACAATACAAGAAAAATAATAGTGGATAGTCTTGAGTTACTTAACCCCTTCAAGATAAAGCCCATGATCATTTTTGCATTTTTTTTCCTCCTCACATTCCAAGAATCATAACTTTTCCGTTCACATAGCCATGTTAGACTTATTGTTCACAGGACAAGTTGTATATTTATTGGCACCATTTAATTTACCATGTCTTGTATTGGAAAACGGGAAAAAAATATTTGTGGAGTGAAATTCAAAAAAATCCTAAATTTTGCTTTTAAAGTTTTTTGGGGTTTTGATATTACAGCATTCAATGTGCGCTTAACCCTTTAAGGACCTGCGCTATACATGTACGACGCAGATGGACGTGACTTAAGGACCAGCATCGTACATGTACGGCGCAAGGTCCGCCGGGTGCTGGGGCAGGGTTGCGGGGGAATCGGCGCACCATGGCTGCTCTTACCGGCAGGCATCTATGCCGAGTAAGGGCAGCATGGTGTCTTTCCACCCCTTGCAGCTGCAAGATGAAAACCGGCACATCGCAGCACCGAAAGCAGAAGGAAGATGCAGGGAGGTTCGGGAGGAAGGGGGTGTTGGGGGGGGGGGGGGGGTCATGGGGAGGTAACCAGTGCTAAACTAGTCAGCACCGGTCTCCTCCGAGGTCAGGCAGGAGACTCCAGTGTTTGGCGTCCCCTGCTAGCGCTGCGATTGGCTGGAAATACTCTCCAGCCAATGGCAGCGCTATAGCAGCACAGGAAACGGCTGAACCTCTCTGCAGGAAGCCATTCTAGCTGGTGACTGCATGCAGAGAGGTTTTGTGCTTCTCTGTGCTGCTTGTTGGCTTGCTGGGACTGCGATTTGAGCTTTTCCTGCTGAAAGAAGAAATAATAAAAGACGAAAGAACATCTGGAATTGCTGCACTGAATTTTTTTTTCATTTGCAGCTGTTCCAGATCCCTAAACCACCCTCCATCCCTGTCCCTGTCTCTTTTTGGGGACTCGTGCTGCATATGGGCATTGTAAAGAAGCCAAACGTTAGACTTTTTTCGGAGTTCGGACATTTTCTACCAGACTCCAATTTACAGTAAGACCATGACCCGGAAGCGATTTGAGTCAATTCAGAAATTCCTACATTACAACGACACTGCACAGTGCCCACCCCAAAACGACCCAACATTTGACCATCTGTTCAAGGTTAGGCCTGTCATTGATCACTTTAACACCATGTTTGCTGAGGTGTACAACCCTGATAAAAATGTCAGTGTAAATGAGTCCCTATTACTTTTCACAGGGAGAATTGGATTCCGCCAGTACCTACCTAGCAAACGGGCAAGGTATGGCATAAAGATTTACAAACTTTGTGAGAGTAGTTCTGGGTACACCCACAAGTTCCGCATTTTCTAAGGGAAAGATTCCTGGATAAAACCCCCAAAATGCCCCCCCCCCATACTAGGTGGCATCCAAGTTAGTGGGAATATTGTGTGGGACTTACTGCACCCGCTGCTGGATAAGGGTTACCACCTCTATGTGGATAACTATTATACCAGCATACTCCTATTCATGTCCCTAACTGCACAGTGTGCAAAAATCAGGTAGGTCAACCACTGAGAATGGGTAAAAGTAGGGCTCTCCTCCATGAGAACATGCTGGTGGTTAAGTACAAGGGACATCTTTGTACTGACCACCATTCACACTAACACCAGCTCCCCTACTCCTGTACGAGGTACCACAACCACTACCCCCAAACCTGTTTGTATCCTGGCACATGGGAGGGGTGGAACTTTCAGATCAACTTCTGAAGCCCTAAAGTGCCACTCAAAAAAGGTGTGGTACAAAAAGCAGGCCATACACATTGTACAGATGGCAATGTGCAATGCGTACATGCTATTTCAATCTGCAGGCCACACAGGAACTTTCCTTCAGTTCCAAGAGGTAGTTATCAAGGCCCTAATTTTTCAAAGCCAGGCCGGGGAGGGTCCCAGTACTTCAGGAAGTCATGGTGTACCAGGGAAACATTTTCCAGGTCAAGTCCCCCAGACAGCAAGGAAGGGAAGGACCCAAAAAAGAAGCAGGGTGTGTTCCAAAAGGGGGATAAGGAAAGACACCATTTACCACAGCGAAACCTGCCCTGAAAAAACAGGCCTGTGCATGCAGGAGTGTTTTGAAATCTACCACTCATCCATGGAGTATTAATTTAATTTCATCCATGATGTACTCTGTAGTTTTACCACCTTATATCTCTAATTTAGTCTGCATAGCTTTCAGATCCACTTTTCACCAACCACTACATATTCATTTCTGTGAAACACCTATTAGGTCAAAAGTGTCCTTTCCACCCCTTAGAAATATTCATACGGGTGTGCAATTTCCAAAATGGGGTCACTTCTTGGGTTTTTAATTTCTGGGGACCTCAGGAATTTTTTAACATGAGACATGGCACCTAAAATCAATGTCTGCCAATTCAGGTCAGCAAAATCCATAATTTGCTGTTTGACTCCAGAGCCCTGCTGTGCGCCCATACATAATTTTTTGAGCACATATTGGATGTTGCCGTATTCGGGGGGGGGGGGGGAATGGGAAACAAAATGTGGAGTGCATTTCTTCCTGTTACCCTTTGGGAAACTGAACAATGTGGGTGTAAAGCAACTTTTCTGTGAAAAAAATGAAATTTTTCATTTTCGCTGCCAAGTGTTTCCTAATTGTAGGAAACACCTTTGAGGTCAAAGTGCTCACTACACACCTTGATAGATTTCTTGAGGGGTGTAGTTTCCAAAATGGGGTAACTTTTTGGGGGGGTTCCACCTCAGGGTGTCTTCATATGCGACATAGCCCCCAATTACCATTCCGGCTAAATCCACTCTCCTAAAGCCATATGGTGCTCCTTCCACTCTGAAGCCTGCTGGTCGCCCATACATATTTTTTTTAGCACACATAGGGTGTTTCCGTATTCGTGGGGAAATGGGGAACAACATGTAGGGTGCATTTTGTCCTGTTACCCTTTGGGAAAGTGAAACATGAGGGTACAAAACAACTTTTTCTAGAAAAAAAATTCAATTTTTCATTTTCACTGCCAATTGTTTCCTAATTGTAGGACACACCTTTGAGGTCAAAGTGCTCACTGCACACCTTAAAAGATTCCTTGAGGAATGTCATTTCCAAATTGGGTTCACTTTTTGGGGGTTTCCACTGTAGGGCTACCTCAGGGTGTCTTCTTATGCGACATAGCTCCCAGCTAAATCCGCTCTCCAAAAGCCATATGGTGCTCCTTCCACTCTGAAGCCTGCTGTGCACCCATACATCAGTTTTTGAGCACTTACAGTATAGGGTGCTTCTGTAAACTCCAGATTCAGGGTAATAGATTTTGACTTTTGTTTGTTTGCTGTTAACCCTTGATGTGTTGAAAAAAAAAATATTCAAATTTTAAATCTGCAACAAAAAAAAGTGAAATTTTGAAATTTCATTCCCATTTTCCTTTAATTCTCATGGGACACCTAAAGGGTTAACAAAGTTTATAAAATCATTTTTTAATAGCTTGAGGGGTGTAGTTTCTAAAACTGGGTGATTTATGGGTGGTTTCTAATATGTAAGCCCCACAAAGTTACTTCATAACTGAACTGGTCCTTAAAACATTGGGTTTTGGAAATTTTTGTAAAAATGTTAAGATTGACTTCTAAGCCTTCTAACGTCCCAAGAAAAATAAAATGTTATTTTCAAAATGATCCAAACATGGAGTAGACATATGGGGAATGTAAAGTAATAACTATTTTTAGAGGTATTTATCTATTTCACAGTTTTGAAAAGCCTACAACCAGTGACCCTGCTGCCTCTATACCGCCATGACCAACTTAACCCTGTGTCCTTCTCCCATACCATGTAGATTGTGGGCCCTCTCTCCTTCTGTACCAGTTTGTAACTCATCTTGTTTATGATTAGTGCAATTGTCTGTATTATGAATGTGCACCCCTTATCATATGTACAGCGCTATGGAATGAATGGCGCTTTAATAATAATAAATAATTATTTTAAAAGTAGAGAAATTGAAATGTGGAATTTTTTTTGTAAATTTGGTATTTTTTTTATAAATAAAAATAAAATATTTTGACTCAAATTTAACACTGTCATGAAGTACAATATGTGACGAGAAAACAATCTCAGAATGGCCTGGATAAGTAAAAGCGTTTTAAAGTTATTACCACATAAAATTACACGTCAGATTTTCTAAAAATGGCCTGGTGCTTAAAGTGAAAAATAGCAGGGTCCTGAAGGGGTTAAAATAACATGACATCCTTATTCTGTTGGTTAATATTAGAGATTTTTCAAAAATTTGATTCGGATGCTTCGCCAAATTTCTCCAAGAAATTTGCTTTGTTCGGAATTCATTTGTCGCAAAGCGTGTTAAATCAGCTTTATCCCTGCCTGCAGGGGCAGTGGATTTCAGTGTGCATCACTGTTTATTGCAGCAACATGCATAGCTTTCAGGTAGTGAAACAGTTACTGTGTGTCAGTATGACAGGGAGGTCTTATACAGTACATGGACGTGCGCATCGTTATAAAGGTCCTAGCAAAAAATAAATAAAAATACAGCAGGGAAAAACTTTACTTCACTTCACTTATTTGGTCAGTTAGGGGTCAAAATCACAGAACAGGTGCTGATGTTTTCATGATACCTTATCTGGTAGTAAGATTGGCGCCTGATTTTGGCTCACCATACAGTAACTGCTGGAATTTACTGACCAAATAGCTGAAGTGTAAACTCAGCCTTACAGGTCAATGTTAGTGTCACATATAATGTACTTAAAGGGAACCTGTCACCAACTTTATGATGACCTCACTGATGGCAGCATAAAATAGTGACAGAAATGCTGATTTCAGAAGTGTCTCATTTATGAGCTAAAAGTAAATGAAAAGAGTCAAATCTATCTAAATAATATCACAGGATATAGCTACTAGAGAGGGATCATTGATCCAGGGAGTTATTCTGATTGCCTGATTGGAGTCGGGAAGGAATTTTTTATTCCCCTAAAGTGAGGAAAATTGGCTTCTACCTCACAGTTTTTTTTTGCCTTCCTCTGTATGCCTTCCTCTGTATCAACTTGTAGGATGACAGGCCGAACTGGATGGACAAATGTCTTTTTTCGGCCTTATGTTCTATGTTACTAAATCTACCTTAGAAGAGTCATGGTTATTCATAATCTCCTGCTCTCTCACCCATCTGCTGATGATTGTCAGTTCTCCCCTAGACAGAAAGGGAGAAAACTAGGTAGAAGACTGTCAATCATCAGCAGGTGGGCAGGGAGAGCAGGAATTTTTGAATAACCATGACTCTTCTCAGGTGGCCGAGACTCTTTTCCAGGCTCAGTCTGCAATGATTGTGATGTTGGTTCTCGGCAAACACTTACTTTCAACTTATAAATGACAGACCGCTGAAATCAACTCACCTGTCTCTACTATATGATGCCCTTAGTATGGGCAGCATAAAGTATATCACAGATTCCCTTTAACCATGCAGTGGCCCAAGATTCTAATATAGTGGGAAAGAGCCGTCTCGTTTCACTGTTTGAGGATTGTCCACATTGATTGATAGATAACCTATTCTGCTAGCCACTGATTCTACTATCATGGAAAACAGCTGTCTCATTTTACACTGTCTGCTATTTCCACTTAGATTGATAGATAAACTATTTTGTTAGCCACTAATACAAGTAGTGGCACCATGCCAGATTTGGGAGAGTTTCAGTAGTAAGTTTCTGTTGACATCACTGTTTATTTTTCCCTTCTTCTGGTCCATCAGAAGAACAACCCAAAGAAAACCAGGATCCTGTCTTTTGAGTATCTACCTTCACATGGTCAGTTTTTGGTCAGTAATTGATCAGTATTTGTAAGGAAAAACCAAGAGTAGGTCCAAAACAGAGATGACATGTGATGGAAATATTTGCATGTCTTCTTGTCACGGAATGTGTACAGGTAACAAGGCAAAACAACATGCATAAATGACTCGCTGGATCCAACAGCTAAGGAACAAAAGGGAGACCCCTGTAGAAGACCTGGCACTTTCCCTGGCTGCTTAGCCTATGCATAGATCCGAATGGTGGAGGTATGCATATCCACGTACCTTGACTATATAACCCCTGAGCACCCTACAATAGTGAGGGGACACGACCACCGGCTCCCTACACCAGACACGGAGGGAGTCAGGGTCACCTGGGATCCAGCAAACAGAAAATAACAGATAACAGTATAACACTTAACTTTGTAGAGGAGAGGAGAACCAGATGGGCATGCACACACACTCCAGGAAGAAATATAAGCCGCCCAGAAAAGCCTTCTGGGGAAGAATTTAAAGGGAAGCAATTAGTCCAACACATGACAGCTGAGAGAGGCTAAGGAGAGGAGGAGCTGAATACCACAACACAGAAACTCAAAGAGGAGGTTCTGAAAGGCCTCTGTCAGAGCTTCTCAGCTGTCTGGTTGTGACAGTACCCCTCCTTCTACGAGTGGACTCCGGACACTCAGAACCCACCTTCTCAGGATGGGACCTATGGAAAGCCCTGATGAGACGAGAGGCTTTAATGTCCGTCACTGGGACCCACATCCTCTCCTCAGGACCATACCCCTCCCAGTGAACAAGGTACTGAAGAGAACCGCGGACAAGACGAGAATCCACAATCCCAGAGACCTGAAATTCAAGATTCCCATCAACCATAATCGGAGGAGGAGGCAAAGGCGAGGGTACAATGGGTTGAACATAAGGTTTCAATAAAGACTTATGAAAAACATTATGGATCTTCCAAGTCTGAGGAAGATCAAGACGGTATGCAACAGGATTGATGACAGACAGGATTTTGTAAGGCCCAATAAACCTAGGACCCAACTTCCAGGAGGGAACCTTCAATTTGATATTCTTGGTAGACAACCACACCAGATCACCAACATTCAGGTCCGGACCAAGCACACGTCTCTTATCAGCCACACGCTTATATCTCTCACTCATGCTCTTTAGATTATCTTGAATCTTTTGCCAAATAGATGACAAAGATGAGGAGAATCTGTCCTCATCAGGTAAACCAGAAGACCCCTCTCCCGAGAAAGTCCCAAACTATGGATGAAACCCATATGCACCAAAAAATGGTGACTTATCAGAGGACTCCTGACGACGGTTATTTAAAGCAAACTCAGCAAGGGACAAAAAAGAACACCAATCCTCTTGATTCTCCGCCACAAAACAACGCAGATATGTCTCCAGATTCTGATTGACGCGCTCTGTCTGACCATTCGACTGCGGGTGGAAAGCAGAAGAGAATGACAACCGAACCCCCAAGCGAGAACAGAAAGCCTTCCAGAATCTGGAAACAAACTGCGTGCCCCTATCAGAGACTATGTCTGAAGGAATACCGTGCAATTTGACAATGTGATCAACAAATGCCTGCGCCAGCGTCTTAGCATTGGGCAAACCAGGAAAAGGGATGAAATGCACCATTTTGCTAAAACGGTCCACCACCACCAGAATCACAGTCTTCCCCGAGGAACGAGGCAGGTCCGTTATGAAGTCCATGGACAGATGTGTCCAAGGACGGGAAGGAATGGGTAAGGGAAGGAGAGGACCTGATGGCCGTGAATGAGGGACTTTGGCACGAGCGCAAGTCTCGCAGGCTGCCACAAAACCCTCAACCGACTTACGAAGCGCAGGCCACCAGAATCTCCGAGCGATGAGATCCAGTGTGGCTCTTACCCCCGGGTGCCCAGCATGGACCGTATCGTGGTGTTCTTTAAAAATCTTGTGTCTTAAAGCGAGAGGCACAAACAACCTCCCAGGAGGACAAAGATCAGGAGCCTCTGACTGGGCTGCCTGCACCTCTGCCTCCAATTCAGGAAAAAGAGCAGAGACCACCACACCTTCAGCCAAAATGGGACCCGGGTCTTCAAAATTCCCGCCTCCCGGAAAACAACGTGACAGGGCATCTGCCTTCACATTCTTAACTCCAGGGCGGAACGTGACAACAAAATTAAACCTAGAAAAGAAAAAAACGACCATCTGGCCTGTCTCGGGTTCAGACGCTTGGCTGACTCCAAGTAGGCCAGATTTTTATGGTCAGTAAATACGGTAATAGGGTGTCTGGCTCCCTCTAGCCAATGGCGCCATTCCTCAAAAGCCAACTTGATGGCCAACAATTCCCTATCTCCCACATCGTAATTTCTCTCTGCGGAGGAGAGTTTTCTTGAGAAAAAGGCACACGGTCGCCAATTGACAGGAGAGGAACCCTGAGACAAGACCGCCCCCACACCCACCTCAGAAGCATCAACCTCAACTATGAAGGGTAACGAAACATCAGGTTGCACCAAGATGGGAGCGGAAGCAAAACTCTCCTTGATATCAGAAAAAGCCTTACGCGCCTCTACTGACCAAGAAGAAAAATCTACCCCCTTTCTGGTCATATCAGTGAGTGGTTTAACAATAGAAGAATAATTCAAAATGAACTTCCTGTAATAATTGGCAAAGCCCAAAAAACGCATCAGCACCTTTTGATTCTCAGGAAGCTCCCACTCAAGCACAGCGCGGACCTTCTCGGGGTCCATGCGAAAACCAGAAGCGGAGAGAAGAAACCCCAGAAATTGAATTTCTGGAACCGCAAACACACATTTTTCCAGTTTCGCATATAATTTATTCTCCCGCAGAATGAGCAAGACCTGACGTAAATGTTCCTTATGAGTTTTGAAATCGGGAGAAAAAATCTAAATGTCATCCAAATACACCAATACAAATTTTCCCATCAAATGATAAAAAATGCTGTTCACGAAATGCTGAAAAACGGCTGGGGCATTCATCAAACCAAAAGGCATAACCAAGTTTTCAAAATGGCCCTCAGGGGTATTGAAGGCCGTCTTCCATTCGTCCCCTTCTCTGACCCTGACCAGGTTGTATGCCCCTCTTAAATCTAATTTGGAAAAGACTTTAGCCCCAACAACCTGGTTAAATAGGTCCGGGATCAGAGGAAGCGGATAAGGGTCACGAATTGTGATATTGTTCAGCTCCCTGAAATCCAGACAAGGTCTTAAAGAACCATCTTTTTTCTTAACAAAGAAAAAACCAGCGGCAACAGGTGACTTCGAGGGTCGTATGTGTCCCTTTCTCAGACTCTCAGAGATATAAGCACGCATAGCGATCCTCTCAGGTTGGGAAAGATTGTATAAACGAGATTTAGGCAGCTTGGCATCTGGGATGAGATTAATAGGGCAATCGTACTTCCTGTGCGGGGGCAAATCCTGAACTCCACTCTCAGAGAAGACATCCGAAAATTCAGAGAGAAAAGATGGTATAGTCTTAGTAGCAACCTCAGAAACAGATGTCATGAGGCAATTCTCTCTGCAAAAGTCACTCCAACCATTTATTTGCTTCGCTTGCCAATCAATGGTGGGGTTATGCTTAGTGAGCCAGGGCAGCCCCAACACCAGAGGGGTGGGCAAACCGCTAAGGACGAAACATGACACATCCTCAACATGAGCATCACTCACAATCAAACGGATATTGTGAACTATGCCCTTTAATGATTTCTGAGAAAGTGGAGCGGAATCGATAGCAAAAACAGGAATATCCTTTCTCAAAGCGCACACCTGGAAACCATGAGTTATCGCAAATTGATTATCAATGAGATTGACCGCTGCTCCACTATCCACAAAAATCTCACAAAAAATGTTCTTGCTCTCTAGCGCCACCCTAGCCGGCAGGACAAAACGGGAACTACAAGCAAACGGAAAACCTTCAATTTCCGCCTCAACCCTGCCAATAGTAACAGACGGAACATTTTTCAAAGATTTTTTCCTCTTTGTTTCTTTGTTATACCCAGAGAACTGCCTGAATCTCCTAGAGGGACAAATATTTGCCAAATGATTAATACCTCCACAACAAAAACAAACCGTCCCATGCGGGCTGAATCTTCTATTGTCAGAAGCAATCAACCCCAGCTGCATGGGCTCCTGCTCAGAAGGGGCTGACAGCGACTGAGACCCCTGCGCACAGAATGGGACCGCTGCACAGTCCTGGGACCGAGTATGACAGGAAGGAGAGATCTCTCCTCTCTCTCTAAGACGCCTGTCAATACGAACGGCCTGAGACATAGCAGAGTCCAAAGAAATAGGCCTTTCATGAAAGGCAAATGCATCTTTCAATCCCTCTGAAAGACCATGGCAAAATTGACTTCGGAGTGCAGCATCATTCCAACCAGTATCAGCTGCCCATCTCCGAAATTCTGAGCAGTATATTTCTGCGGATTGTTTACCCTGGCATAAGAGACGTAGTCTAGACTCCGCCAGAGCAATACGATCCGGATCATCATATATCTGACCCAGGGCTAAAAAGAATTCATCCACTGAACGGAGAGGCCGTGCCCCCTCCGGCAGCGAAAAGGCCCAGGACTGAGCGTTACCTCTGAGCAGCGATATAATGATCCCCACCCTCCGTTCCTCATCTCCAGAGGAAAGGGGAAGAAGGCGAAAATGGAGTTTGCAAGCCTCTCTAAAACGCACAAAATTCTCACTACTTCCGGAGAACGTATCCGGGAGCGAGATCTTAGGCTCAGAACAAGCTCCATGAACGCAAGCTGAACCGGTCACTTGAAGCTGAGAAAAAGTCTTACGGAGGTCAGCTACCTCCAATGAAAGACCCTGGAGGCGTTCAGCCAAAAGTGAAACCGGATCCATGCTTAAGACTTATAATGTCACGGAATGTGTACAGGTAACAAGGCAAAACAACATGCATAAATGACTCGCTGGATCCAACAGCTAAGGAACAAAAGGGAGACCCCTGTAGAAGACCTGGCACTTTCCCTGGCTGCTTAGCCTATGCATAGATCCGAATGGTGGAGCTATGCATATCCACGTACCTTGACTATATAACCCCTGAGCACCCTACAATAGTGAGGGGACACGACCACCGGCTCCCTACACCAGACACAGAGGGAGTCAGGGTCACCTGGGATCCAGCAAACAGAAAATAACAGATAACAGTATAACACTTAACTTTGTAGAGGAGAGGAGAACCAGATGGGCATGCACACACACTCCAGGAAGAAATATAAGCCGCCCAGAAAAGCCTTCTGGGGAAGAATTTAAAGGGAAGCAATTAGTCCAACACATGACAGCTGAGAGAGGCTAAGGAGAGGAGGAGCTGAATACCACAACACAGAAACTCAAAGAGGAGGTTCTGAAAGGCCTCTGTCAGAGCTTCTCAGCTGTCTGGTTGTGACACTTCTGTGTTTTGGACCCACTCCTGCTTTTGGCTTCCAAATCATAATGAAATCCTTATGCAAAATACTGACCGTGTAATCAAGGACAGAATCTGTAGCGTTTCCATTTTTCGGTTCTTCTGACTGATCAATAGAAGGGCAAAATAAACGGTGATGTCAACAAGGCCTAGCAGGGACACTAGTGGCCTCAGAACAGAGTGGTGAGGGTGGCAACAGCATGAGAAGTCAACAGTGGCCCAGCCACAGAGTGATGAGGGTGGCAACAGCATGATTCAACATAATGACTCATAGTGACACAGTGGGGAGGGGGGCAACAGTGGCAGTAACAGCACAAGATGGTGGCAGTAGTAAGCCAGATGTAACATGTCATTTTTCACAATGTTCTGCTGTGGCAGCACACTGCAGTCGGAACATTACTGCCAGAATGATCTAGTCTGATGCATCTGGGACCGGCATATGGAAATGGCTGGCTGATGCACGCCTGATTCATCTTTATAAAAGTTAATCTCTCAACATTTTGTTTTGAAAGGCAAGTTCTCTTGTAAACACCCATTTTGATGCAACACTACTGGCCGGGCAGGAAAGCTTGCCCCGGGCAAACTTGGCCAGTTGTGGCCACAATTCTAGTTTGGCTGCCCAGTAGTTCAAGGGATCTTGGATCTCAGGTGACAGGGTGCATTCCAAGTATGCCACCACCTGCTGGTTCAGGTTCTGCTCCATGTCCTGCTGCTGGCTGGTTTCTTCAGTTGGCTAGTGAAGAAATTGCTCATCGGAGACTTGAGACTCAAGTTACTACTGACAGAGCTACTGCTGTTCCTGCCCTTCCTCCTCCAGCAGTCATGGCAGCAGAGCGTGAGCGCAGAGGGTCCCTCCGGTCAGACTTTCGTGAATATGGGCGATGGTGCACATAAGCAGCAACAAAACTACTACATGGAATGTCTCGATAGTAGTTGAGTTTATCATCCCTCTCAGCAGGTGTAAAAAAAGGTCTCTGATTTGACATCGTGGTGAGGGTCTAACATTGTGGAGAACCAGCAGTCATCTCTCTGCCAAAAGGTGATAATGCGGCTGTCACTACGCAAGCAACTCAGCATGCATCTAGCAATTTGTGCAAGGGAATCGGAGGGACTCCCTGCCTCCATCTTCATTGCATACTGCCATGTTCTGTCGGGGTCATCTGCCTGGTCTTTCTTATCTCCCTCCTAGTTTCTCTTGCCACTTGGGCACATAAACCACCTATTTCTGTATACAATTCCTGGGAGTTAATTTCTTCCTCCTCATCCTCCTTTCCGCCACATCTCCTGTCCCCTAGACAGTTAGACTTATCAGCATCTGCTCCAGGACATGAAGGAGTAGAATTACATTATTCATCCTGTAGTCTTGGTAACTGAAATATAAAGTGGCCTCCTCAAAGGACCTGAGCAAACGTCACGCATGAGCTGGCATTGGCTAACGTCAACGTTACACAGGGGAGTATTGCTCTCCTGTATCATCAGGAAATTGTTCACGGCCTTCCTCTGCTCATATAGTCGGACCAAAATGTGGAGAGTGGAGTTCCAACATGTGCCAATATCACATATAAGGTGTGGGGGAACACAATTCTGCCTTTTCAGCTCAAAGAGGGCATGTTTTGCATGGTAAGAGTGGCTGAAGTGAATGCACTGTTTCCTGGCCATTTTCAAGAGGTGGGTGGAAGACTTCAGGAACCTGGTTACACCCAGATTAAAGATGTGCACCATGCAGGACTCATGGGTTAGCGCTCTGTGACAAAGAGCAGACAGAATGGTCTTCCCATTTTCTGTGACCATGGTTCCAATCTTCAATTAGCAAGGAGACAACAAGGATTTGATTTCTTGATGAAGGATGCAAAGCAGTTCCTCCCGAGTTCGCACAGGCTGTCCAGGTGCAGAATAGCATGTCACCGCTGTGCTCTGCATAGGTGGTAAGCTGGAGGACCACTTAGAACTGTGCCTACAGTGGAGGCTTAGGACACTGTGGAGGATGATGAGGCGGAGGAGGACATTGGTGCCTGAATCACAGCATGAGAACGCGGAGGTAGAATTGCCATCAACTGGCCAAGTTGCTGGTGTGCCTCGGCAGGAACCACATTTACCCAATGGGCCATAAAGGAAATATATTGTCCTTGACCATAGTTACAGCTCCACACACAGGTGCTGCCATAAACTGTACCAGATACTGACAGGCTAAAGGACTGGCCCACCTTCTGCTGTATGTATGTATGCAGGGCTGGTACAGCTTTTTTAGAGAAGTAGTGACAGCTTGGGACTCTTCACCTTGGCTCGGCACAAGCCATCAATTCTCTAACATGTGCAGAGTCAACCACATGGAAAAGGAAGGGCTGTAGTACAAGCAACTTGGCCATGAGCAGATTCAGCTTCTGCGCCATTGGAGTGCATGCATACTGTTGTCTTTGCAATTGGATCGGTGATCGATTGCTGGCGAAGCACGTGATGAGGAGGAGAAGCATCAGGACCAGTAGACGATGGGAAGGAAACACAGCTCACTTCTGCTGAGGTGGTGGAGCCATGACTTCTGGAGAAGGGGTGTAGGCCGCTGAGAGATGCATTAGGCTGTACCACCACATTAGCGCCATGGTTCTCCCCTCAGTTCTCTGAAATGTGCACAGTCAACTAGGGACTGAGAGGGACTGTAGTACCAGCAATTTGGCCAAGTGCACGTTCAGCTTCTGTGCTGTTGGATGAGAGCATGCATACTGTTGTCTTTTTGCAGTTTCCTCAGTGATCGATTGCTGTGAAACAAGTGACGAGAAGTAGGAGGAGCAATAGACTATATTGAATTCGATGGGAAGGAACTACAGCTTCCTTTTGATGATGCTGACAAGCACTGACTGCTTGAGAGGGGGTGTGGGCCACTGGGAGATGCAGTGGTTGTAGCATGAGGATGTAACACTACATAAGTGGCACGGTTTTCCCACGCCCTTTTATGGTGACGCTCCATGTGTTGACACAGGGCCGTGATGCCAACATTGGCACCCTAGCTACGCTTCACTTTCTGCCCACAGATCCTACATATGGCCACGCTAACGTCCTCCAGCGACTTGATAAAAAATCTCCACACCGGCGAGTATGGCATTTTACCCCCACCAGTTCGTGATGACTGCCTCCCGCTGCCTCTATGAAGCCGTGCACTGCTAGTTGTCTCCAGACAGGTAGGCTCCTGAGTAGCAGATGGTCTACCCTGGCACATTTAGCTCCAGATCTTACACTTCTGCCACCCTGCTGGCTCATGGCCACACTTGCACCCTGCTGGCACAGCGACACACTGCCACCCTGCTAGTGTTGATCGAATCGAGCTTCCGATCCAAGATCCGAAGTTGATTTGCTCAAAAATTTGTTTGAATTAGGGCTGCACGATATGGGAATTTTGTGCGATTGCCCTAAAAATTGCGATAACGGTATGCGATGCAATATTTTAAGGGAATTGTTCTAGAGGTCTATTTGCTTGGATTTTCCCATATGAGTCGCTGACACGGCTGGGTATGACATAGTTATGGGGGATCTGTGGATGGCACTGTTATGGGGGATCTGTGGATGATACGCTGTTATGTGGGGGATCTGTGGATGACGCTGTTATGTGGGGGATCTGTGGATGACGCTGTTATGTGGGGGATCTGTGGATGATGCTGTTATGTGGGGGATCTGTGGATGACGCTGTTATGTGGGGGATCTGTGGATGACGCTGTTATGTGGGGGATCTGTGGATGACTCTTATGTGGGGGATCTGTGGATGACGCTGTTATGTGGGGGATCTGTGGATGACGCTGTTATGTGGGGGATCTGTGGATGACGCTGTTATGGGGGGATCTGTGGAGGACACTGTTATGGGGGGGATCTGTGGAGGACACTGTTATGGGGGGATTTGTGGAGGACACTTATGGGGGATCTGTGCATGGCGCTGTTATGGGGTGGATCTGTGGATGGCACTGTTATAGGGGATGTGTGCTATGACACATAGGGCCATGAGGAGGGCCAGCATAAGACACACATATAGCATCTTATGCTGGTGCCCCTCATGGCCCTATGTGTCCCCTCATGTGTCCTATACTGCACACATAACTGCCTTTGTGTGTAAAGTATTTTACTACTGTCTGAAACAATCTCTTTCCTATTGATAAAATGGCCAGCCTCTGTACTCACTTTCCCTATGAATGCACTGCAGCGAGCGTCAGTGAGCTGGCCGGCGCGTGACTGACGTCACTTAGTAACGCTCCTCCCACTTAATTTAGGAAGCAGGAGCATGACTAAGTGACGCCAGTCACGCGCCGGCCGGCCCGCTCGCTGCAGTGCATTCATAGTGAAAATGAGTACAGAGGCTGGCCATTTTATCAATAGTTTCAGACAGTAGTAAAATACTTTACACATGAAGCCAGTTATGTGCGCGGGGCCCCTTCATATATAATCGCAGCATTTTCGGGTCGGCCAAATCGCCATATCGCATTTAGCGATTATTGCGATTTAATTATTTTTTCGATATATTGTGCAGCCCTAGTTTGAATGCTGTATGGAGATTCATCTTCATAAAGCATTCAAATGTATGTGCTTCGGCGGGGGAAATTCGTTCTCAACAAAGTCTTGTGG
Source organism: Bufo gargarizans (assembly GCF_014858855.1). Taxonomy (NCBI): domain Eukaryota; kingdom Metazoa; phylum Chordata; class Amphibia; order Anura; family Bufonidae; genus Bufo; species Bufo gargarizans. The sequence continues at coordinate 317,918,239 of NC_058080.1, forward strand.
GACTTCGGAGACTAACTTCTGACTTTTAGAACTTGAAAACTATGTTAAAACTTGGATCCGAAGTCGGCTTCCTGTTTTAAAATGGTTTTCAAGTTTAAAAATTGAATACCGAAGTTATTCACCAAAGTCTCGCGAGACTTCTGTGATAATGCATTTCACCTCGCCGGAAACTTTTATTTTCATGCTATATGGAGACAGGTAACAAAAACAGTGTTATGGGGAAAAATAAACAGTGGCTTGTTGGAGGACAAAGCATCCAAAAATTATGTCTTTAAAGTTAGAATCGCATGCAGACACCAAGAGTCCCACCACACCACCTAGGCCAGAGCCCAGAAAAAAAGATTACATTTAAACAGAAGCAAAGAAATGTTCCCTATCTGCAGGCCTATGGGTCAAAATTTCCATACAGAAGTGGTACACTTGCCTGGACAAGGGTCTCAGCACACCACCCAGGCCACACGCCAGAAAATTTTCATTTAGGTTAAGGTGCAGAAGTGCACCACAAGGAGAAAAAATTGTCTGAGCAGGAGGAGGACACTGTACAGCTTGGGGATGCAGGCTGGCTGCCACAAAGAAGACCGGCAGAAGGATGACAGACTTATTCTGATTGAGAATGCTAGCCAGTTCTATTTTCCCACCTCATGTGCTGCAATGGTGCTTGGGACCTATGTTTATGTTTAAGTGCCCACTGTTTAATCCTGCAGATCTTGTACATGGTGGTGGTTTGTGTGCTACCCTTGTGGAGAAAAATGTCATAAAGGGAGTTGCTTGCACAGAACGAGAGGCAGCTGAGCTTGGCCTATGTCTCGAACATTTTGAGCCTGCACCCAGAGTAACAAAGGCATCACTCTGCCAGTCCTTTTGGAGGTTTTGGTTGGACATTGCAACCTCGGCCAACATCCTTCTCCTCTGATGTCTCCTCATCCTCCTTACCACGAGGATCTGACTCCCAGGTCCTATCCAACACACAACCATCATCATAGTCCTCACCCTCCCAGACACTTTTTACAGACTGTGATATCTCATGGTGGGCTCCTTGGCCCCTTTCCTGATACCTTACTCTGTATTTGCCCAGATTGCTACTGTGGCTACAAGTGCCATCAGTACTACCATCAACCCAGATATGCATGACCTCTCCCAGAATGTCTTCCTCATGGCAGTCCAAACACTGACTGCTTTCACACAAATAATCAACAGGGAGACTCTCTTGTTACCTCTTCTTAGGAAAAAGAAGGAATCCCACTAGAAGAGGGCCATGGAGACTGAGAGGCTGCCACAGAAAGAATGAGGAGCAGGAGGATGTTGTGACCTCTGGCTCCAAGACACAGTGTCAGACTCAGAAGTGACCTCCACATCATTCTACTGTGACTGAGAGGAAGAGTGAGCCATGCAATCCACAATCTCATGCTCTTTCTCATCAATGATAATGTTGCATCTTTCCATAGCTGTGGCCTACTACACCAACTACTCACTGGATAGCTGGTGCTGCTACTACCCACATTCTAGCTCTGGGAGGACAAGGCCTGAGTCTTTCGTTTTGAACACTTCTGTGTTCCAGACATTTTATTATGAGGCCTAATGTAAACTCACTTTTTCTAAATGAAATGTCATAGGTTTGGTACACAGCCACACAAATTATGGAACAGTTATAGCAAAATTGCAAGCGTGTAACTTAAGGACAGAGGTACAGTTATATGTCCTTACTCTTCTACAAACACAGGCCACACTTCTATTGAAAATTTACTTTGGTAATAATGTAGTACTGGTGCAAGTAAGATTTCTGCCCACTGTGTTATTTGCATTTAAAAAGGCAGTTTAAAAAAAAGAAAACCTTCTCTACTGTAAAACACACTTCGCAAACTTGTAATGCAATTATTCCCCCTCACACTAATAATGTAACGATGTAGGAAAGGACAGTGTAAAATGTAACTACTGTGTTATTTGCATTTAAGAATGCAGTTTAAAAAAATACCTCTCTCTACTGTAAAACACACATTGCAAACTTGTAAGCAAATTATTCTCAACCCCCAACCCCCCAACATGAATATAACAATGCAGGAAAGGACAGTGTAAGATTTGACAGTTATTTGCGTTTAAAAACGCAGTTTCAGAAAATATATTTTTTTTAATTGTTAAATACATGTTGTTTATTTTTTATTATTATTTTTTAAATGCCAAATTAGAATGAATTACATTTTTAACATTTATTTTGTATTTTTCATTGTGATTATTACATTTTCAAATAACAGGGATAAGAAAATGAAAGTGACAAGAAAGTAAAAGTCAATAGCGAACATCAACACACAGTAAGGGATATTATAGGCGGTACACGTTCAATAGAAAAATCTATTCTCAGCCTGAAGGAACGTTAATGATGAAAAATAATAAATCATTTATTGAAACTAAATCAATGGGTATAGATAAAATCAGGCATACAGGAGATCAGCAGTGTGGAGAGGGATCAGGTAATAGTCCATCCAACACTCTGAAAGCCTGACTAATGACCTGTGTGTATACGACCAGCATCCAGTGTTTGAGCACACTGATTGACGTTTAGCCTATGTTCACAGGATATTGTAGAAGCAGCACTCGACACAAGGACTGACACTATTGATCCAATCCACTGGTCATTTACAATTGCTAATATGTGTGTAGCAATGTGGTGGATTATCAATACAGTAGGAACAGCTCCAGTGGGTCCTGGTGCACCTTAACACTGTTCCCCTAGTGGATGAGTGACGCATATACTTGAGTACGCTCACGCAGCGGCAGTAACTGTGACCAGAGTGTCACTAATTAAAACTGCCCTATTTGGTGAGCATAAGTAACATAGCAATTCGCTCTACGCGTTTCAACATGACAGGTCAATTTCATTTATCATCAGGAGCGAGCTGACTTAATTCCAGTGTCAATTAAAATAAAGCACCGCACTGTAGCGTGCGTACATCGGCGCTGTGATGGCCGTATGCGGCCACCGGCACACCGGATATAAATAATCTAAGACCCGCCCCCGGAGGGTGGGTGCCGGCTCTGGTCTCCAATCAGGGACAGAGGCGCATCCACTGACACGCTCCCTGACGAGACCATCGCGCAATCCAGCGTCATACACTCACGGGGAGGAGCATAGGTATGCTCGATTATAAGGGGGAATATCCGAATGCGGTCTTTAAATAATCGAGTGACAGCGCTTAAAGAAGTAGATCAGGGTATATAGAAGAGGTCTATAAACAGAAGGTACCATCAATAAATACTTGGAACATCCAAACTGACAGCACATAGATTGCAATAGGTAACTTTTATAAGGGTCACCGCTCCGCAACACATTCGGAATTGTGGCCTCAATCAGATAAACATACCATATGAATAATGCCAAGAATCTCTCGAATGGACAAATAATCTATGTATGCTGGTCCATAAGCGCCTTAAATAAAGCAGGCAAAAGAAAGCGCCTCATTGAGTCCCTTGGGGTGAACTGTGTCTAATTTGAAAATCCATTCAGTCTCTTTGCGAAGCAATGACACATCAATGTCCCCTCCGCGAATGGATGTCACAATATGTTCAATCCCCTAGACCCTCAGCACGTCTGGGTTACCCCCATGATGATCACATACGTGACGTGCGACAGATGTATCACGCTTGTTCACCAATACAGACGTGGACAAAATTGTTGGTACCCTTTGGTCAATGAAAGAAAAAGTCACAATGGTCACAGAAATAACTTTAATCTGACAAAAGTAATAATAAATTAAAATTCTATAAATGTTAACCAATGAAAGTCAGACATTGTTTTTCAACCATGCTTCAACAGAATTATGTAAAAAAATAAACTCATGAAACAGGCATGGACAAAAATGATGGTACCCCTAACTTAATATTTTGTTGCGCAACCTTTTGAGGCAATCACTGCAATCAAACGCTTCCTGTAACTGTCAATGAGACATCTGCACCTCTCAGCAGGTATTTTGGCCCACTCCTCATGAGCAAACTGCTCCAGTTGTGTCCGGTTTGAAGGGTGCCTTTTCCAGACTGCATGTTTCAGCTCCTTCCAAAGATGCTCAATAGGATTGAGGTCAGGGCTCATAGAAGGCCACTTTAGAATAGTCCAATTTTTTCCTCTTAGCCATTCTTGGGTGTTTTTAGCGGTGTGTTTTGGGTCATTGTCCTGTTGCAAGACCCATGACCTGCGACTGAGACCAAGCTTTCTGACACTGGCTAGTACATTTCTCTCTAGAATTCCTTGATAGTCTTGAGATTTCATTGTACCCTGCACAGATTCAAGACACCCTGTGCCAGACGCAGCAAAGCAGCCCCAGAACATAACAGAGCCTCCTCCATGTTTCACAGTAGGGACAGTGTTCTTTTCTTGATATGCTTCATTTTTTCGTCTGTGAACATACAGCTGATGTGCCTTGGCAAAAACTTCGATTTTTGTCTCATCTGTCCACAGGACATTCTCCCAGAAGCTTTGTGGCTTGTCAACATGTAGTTTGGCATATTCCAGTCTTGCTTTTTTATGATTCGTTTTCAACAATGGTGTCCTCCTTGGTCGTCTCCCATGTAGTCCACTTTGGCTCAAACAACGACGGATGGTGCGATCTGACACTGATGTTCCTTGAGCATGAAGTTCACCTTGAATCTCTTTAGAAGTCTTTCTAGGCTCTTTTGTTACCATTCGGATTATCCGTCTCTTAGATTTGTCATCAATTTTCCTCCTGCGGCCACGTCCAGGGAGGTTGGCTACAGTCCCATGGATCTTAAACTTATGAATAATATGTGCAACTGTACTCACAGGAACATCTAGTTGCTTGGAGATGGTCTTATAGCCTTTACCTTTAACATGCTTGTCTATAATTTTCTTTCTGATCTCTTGAGACAGCTCTTTCCTTTGCTTCCTCTGGTCCATGTCGAGTGTGGTACACACCATATCACCAAACAACACAGTGATTACCTGGAGCCATATATATAGGCCCAATGGCTGATTACAAGGTTGTAGACACCTGTGATGCTAATTAGTGGACACACCTTGAATTAACATGTCCCTTTGGTCACATTATGTTCTGTGTTTTCTAGGGGTACCATCATTTTTGTCCATGCCTGTTTCATGAGTTTATTTTTTTACATAATTCTGTTGAAGCATGGTTGAAAAACAATGTCTGACTTTCATTGGTTAACATTTATAGAATTTTAATTTATTATTACTTTTGTCAGATTAAAGTTATTTCTGTGACCATTGTGACTTTTTCTTTCATTGACCAAAGGGTACCAACAATTTTGTCCACGTCTGTACATCTCCGTAATTCACGTCTGGTCTTACCCACATACTGTACACCACACTGGTAAGTTATCAGGTACACCACTCCCACTGGTGTACATCTAATGAAGGATCTGATGGAAAATCTCTCCTTGGTCACTTGGCTAGTGAAATATGACCCTTTCATGATGTTATTGCAAATGATACATGCTCCACATGGAAAAGTGCAAGTAAGTGTGTTTTTAAGCCATGTGTCAGATGTAGGGTGTAGGTAAATACTATGGACCAGACGGTCACGTATATCGGAACTACGGCGGTATTTAATAGGGGGACGATCTAGCACTAGTTCACCAATATCAGGGTCTGACTGCATTATGGGCCAATGTTTCTGAAGGATGTCACGGGGGTAACGTGATACTGAGGCCCTTTGTGGCAAGTCTACCATCTTTTGCCCACGACACTATGGATGTCTTACAACGTCTTGAGGGGATTCATTGTGATGAAGATACCTGGCTTGCTAGCTTGGATGTGGAGGCCCTGTTCAGCTCTATTCCACACGACACGGGTTGTTTAGCTGTACGGGCCTTCCTTCAACAGAGAGGTGCACACCTTAACCGTCATAATGCCTTTGTGATAGAATTATTGAACTTTGTCTTGAGCCATAATGTGTTCCTTTTCGACCGTCACTATTTCCACCAGCGCAGGGGAGTTGCGATGGGCAATCCTTGTGCCCCTACCTACGCAAATCTCTACCTGGGCTGGTGGGAGAAGGAGGTCGTTTTCAGTGATGCTATGGAGCAGTACACGTCGTCGATAGTAACCTGGATCAGATATATCGACGATGTGTTTTTACTGTGGAAGGGGACGAAGGATTGGTTCACCAAATTCGTAGCTGAGCTTAACAACAATCAGCTAGGTCTATTTTTCACGTCTGATATTCAGGAGCGGGCAATTACATTTCTGGACCTGACTGTTGCCGTGGGGACAGATAGAAAAATTACGACAAATCTGTTCTGCAAGCAGACTGCCACTAATAGCCTACTGAGGTGGGATAGTGGCCATCCCCTGGCCCTCAGGCATGGTATTTCTAAAGACCAGTACCTGAGGGCTAGGAGGAATTGCTCAGAATTGAGGGACTTCAAGGTGGCTGCGAATGATTTGAGGTCACGGTTTACGTGCAGGGGATACCCTAAGCAAACACTCAAAAGAGCATACCATCACTCCATGAGCGTTAGCCGTGGCCAATTACCAATTCCCAAACAGAGGCTTCAGGTCCAGAATTTGCCAAAGATTATAGCTGCGTATGATAAAGCAGAGAAGCGCGTACGTGACATCCTTCAGAAACATTGGCCCATAATGCAGTCAGACCCTGATATTGGTGAACTAGTGCTAGATCGTCCCCCTATTACATACCGCCGTAGTTCCAATATATGTGATCGTCTGGTCCATAGTATTTACCTACACCCTACATCTGACACATGGCTTAAAAACACACTTACTTGCAATTTTCCATGTGGAGCATGTATCATTTGCAATAACATCATGAAGGGGTCATAATTCACTAGCCAAGTGACCAAGGAGAGATTTTCCATCAGATCCTTCATTAGATGTACATCAGTGGGAGTGGTGTACCTGATAACTTACCAGTGTGGTGTACAGTATGTGGGTAAGACCAGACGTGAATTACGGAGATGTATTGGTGAACAAGCATGATACATCTGTCGCACGTCACGTATGTGATCATCATGGGGGTAACCCAGACGTGCTGAGGGTCCAGGGGATTGAACATATTGTGACATCCATTCGCGGAGGGGACATTGATGTGTCATTGCTCCGCAAAGAGACTGAATGGATTTTCAAAATAGACACAGTTCACCGCAAGGGACTCAATGAGGCGCTTTTTTTTTGCCTGCCTTATTTAAGGCGCTTATGGACCAGCATACGTAGATTATTTGTCATTCGAGAGATTCTTGGCATTATTCATATGGTATGTTTATCTGATTGAGGCCACAATTCTGCATGTGTTGTGGAGCAGTGACCCTTATAAAAGTTACCTATTGCAATCTATGTGCTGTCACTTTGGATGTTCCAAGTATTTATTGATGGTACCTTTTGTTTATAGACCTCTTCAATATACCCTGATCTACTTCTTTAAGCGCTGTCACTTGATTATTTAAAGACCGCATTCGGATATTCCCCCTTATAATCGAGCATAGCTATGCTCCTCCCCGTGAGTGTATGACGTTGGATTGCGCGATGGTCTCGTCAGGGAGCGTGTCAGTGGATGCGCCTCTGTCCCTGATTGGAGACCAGAGCTGGCAGCCACCCTCCGGAGCCGGGTCTTAGATTATTTACATCGGGCGTGTCGGTGGCCACATACGGCCATCACAGCGCCGATGTACGCACGCTACAGTGCGGTGCTTTACTTTAATTGACACTGGAATGAAGTCAGCTCGCTCCTGATGATACATGAAATTGACCTGTCATGTTGAAACGCGTAGAGCGAATTGCTATGTCACTTATGCTCACCAAATAGGGCAGTTTTAATTAGTGACACCCTGGTCACAGTTACTGCCGCTGCGTGAGTGCACTCAAGTATACGCATCACTCATCCACTAGGGGAGCAGTGTTAGGGTGCACCAGGACCCACTGGAGCTGCTCCTACTGTATTGATAATCCACCACATTGCTACACACACATATTAGCAATTGTAAATAACCATTGGATTGGATCAATAGTGTCAGTCCTTGTGTCGAGTGCTGCTTCTACAATATCCTGTGAACATAGGCTAAACGTCAATCAGTGTGCTCAAACACTGGATGCTGGTCGTATACACACAGGTCATTAGTCAGGCTTTCAGAGTGTTGGATGGACTATTACCCGATCCCTCTCCACACTGCTGATCTCCTGTATGCCTGATTTTATCTATACCCATTGATTTAGTTTCAATGAATGATTTATTATTTTTTATCATTAACGTTCCTTCAGGCTGAGAATTGATCAATAGCAAACATGACAAAAATAGTAGTGACTGCATAATCAATTACTGATAGGAATCGAGGGCAGGATATGAAAGTCTCCAACTGATCCAGAGATGAAACTGCAATGACAAAATAGATGGGCAAGTTTGGTCGGCGTCAAGAAACAAAAGGGAATGTAGGAAGACGGAAAGGGAGATGGAAAGGAAAAGTAAAGAAACAAGAAATACATGGGAAAGAGAGGGAGGGGTGGGGAACTGCAAAATTGAAAAACATGAAGTAACAATCAATGGGTGTGCAACCACTGTGTCAACCAACTGGTTTGACTTTGGGCAAAACCTAGGGGTGTTATCCTGGTAGTCACCTGGTATTCACCCTTTAACTCCTATATAGGGAGCTAGACTTACTGCAGGGGAAGCACTAGACCGCTAACCCCCCCCCCCCCCCCCCCGTTGACAAGACTATTTTTTCCGTCATGTATAAAAAAAACTATATGGAACAGTTATTTGTGGCCATTGACATGTATTAGGACAGAGCAAAACAGAATGCCTCTTAAAGGCTTACCTTTTGTAGTCCATTCTAAAATTCTATTAAATTCTGTTATAACTCTGTTATAACGGAACTCTATAATTTCTATAATGGAATTCCATAATGCGAACCCTAAGACAAAAGACTTCCACAGTCCACCAGATAAAAACTCTTGCCTCTAGCCTTCTTCATATCCAAATACTCCTGACTTCAAATCTATCTTCAGCACTGGCTGGAACAGATGTAGATAGAGGGCTCGGAGTAGCTGTTCAGTACAAGAGGTCTGAGGAGGGACACGAGGAAAGAGTTGGAAATGCGGACAGATGGTGGTCAGAAGTATATCTGGACGTACTGGCAACTGGACGTACTGTAGATTTCTTGAAAACTTTTCACTCGTTCTTCCAACGAGCTTTCTCAATTCTGAGTGACTGTACAAAAATTCTGGGAATAAATATGTAACTGAATCAACATCTGGTAATTATACCCAGCATTGGGTCAAAGGTGTCGATTCCATTATCCTAATTGGAGTCAGTAGGTGATAAAGACTTCCCAGAAAAAGGTGTCAAGACAGCATTGTATGTGGCAGACAATAGATGTCTAACCCCCCCCCCCCCAGCCCCTATTCAAGCTTGGCTTCTCCATTTTTACGTAGATGGCCTCCTTCACGCCTTGTTTGTACCAATCGACCTCCTTATCCAAAACACATACTTGACTGTCTTCAAAGGTGTGACCTGTTACTTTTAGATGTAAGTACACCGCTGAATCTTGACCAGAGGTTTTGGCTCTTCTATGCTGAGCCATACGCTGATGTAGTTGTTGTTTTGTTTCGCCGATATGGACTGGACTGCATACACAATGTTGTCCATCTTGTGTTTAGGCATTGGGTCTTTGGGGTGAACCAGTTGTTGCCTCAGTGTGTTGCTGGGTTTAAAGCAAACAGGAATGTTATGTTTATTAAAAATCCTTTTGAGTTTCTCAGACACCCCAGCTACATATGGGATAACCATATTCTTGCATCTGTCATGCTTCTCCTCACTGGTAGTCTTGGTGCTCTTTCTTCTCCTTCCTTCTGTTTGGACAAAGGCCCAAACTGGATACCCACAAGTTTTAAGTGCTCCTCTGAGGTGTTTGAGTTCCTTCGCCTTGGCCTCGTCCAGTTGCCTTGATTTATTCTTTACAGATATACCATGACCTGGATAAATGAGAACCTCCACAGACGTGGTCAGAAGTAGCTTATAACAGGCTGAGTAAATTTGGCAGATGACTAGGAAGTGTCCCAGGAACCGAGGAGAAAACCTGAAGTGTGGCACCTTCAGACATATCATTTTTGAAGATAACCAAACTCTCTCTCCAAAAAAAAAATTATGGAGGAGCTCTTCATCTCCTAACTGCAAATTTTTTCATGGATGCAGAAGCCCGAGTCAGGGAAGCCTTGATCTATTGCCAGATTTATTAAAAATTCCTTGCCTAGGCCTCTGTAGCTGGTGCATGAGTGGATAAATTAATAGGTACAGACAGACAAAGGTGCAGTCCATAAACAATAAAGAATAGTGATTCAATAGCAGAATAACTGTAGTGACTGTTGTAACAGAACTCGGTCCATGGGAGCAGGTATACCCAGTCACCTTAAAACAAAACACAATGAAAGTCAGTCCTGTGTTCCAATAAAGGCAAATACTTGCACTGCTGCAGGCTCCGGGATAGTGTGGTAGGTGTTCACACTCAATACAAGTAATAGAAAATTTGGAACCGCGCTGCTTTAGACTAAATTCCCCGGTCACTGGTGGATGGCATTGGGCTCCAGCCCTTTCCTTATCACCCCAACAAGGTCCGGTCTTCCACAGACAGTAGCCTCTATGAGGTTCAAGAGAATAGGCACAATAGTGAAGCACCCTTTAGCAAATGATTTTAAAACGTTTTAATCTACTCACAAGAGTTGTTCAACAAAAAGCATATAACAATATCATTTAAGATCGTCTCGTTCCTGCCCGACCCGGGTTTCGCTGCCTCGCTTCTTCAGGGGCGAACTGCGCATGTGTGCAATAAGGCTCTTTAAATAGCCCAGCTTGTCTCATTACATCAATCAATGTTTATCCGGATCATATCCGGAAATTACACAACACATTTTTGCATTAAACATTTTCAAAAAACTTTGTTCTTATCGAGATATTTACTATATTCAACAGCCTGATCGTAATCCATAACCACTTTTTTCTTATACCACAGCTTCACTTAATGATTACATTTTTCCAAAATGTACCCAGTCACCTTATTTCGAGGAGACAAAGAGACACAGATAGTTCTCCAGGATCTGTTTAACTCTCTACACTTGCCTATTGGATTGAGGATGATAAGCAGAGACAAAGTCCAGGTTAAGCTCTAACAATCTACAAAGGGATCTCCAGAAACTCAAGGTAAATTGTACTCCCTTGTCCAAAACAACATGTAGAGGATGACCATGTAGACAAAAGATGTGCTGAATAATGTATGGCAGAAGGCAGTCCAGGCAAGGGGAAGAAATGTGCCATATTCAAGAACCAATCCACCACCACCCAAATTACTGTGTATCCAAAGGAGGGAGGAATATTGATTATAAAATCTATCCCAATGTGTGGCCACAAAACATCAGGTACCGGCAAAGGAAGAAACAGACCAGCAGAGAACTGTCTCAAGAAGCGACAAAATACTGAACAGCCTGTCAAAGAGTCGGCCACCAATAGTTCATGGAGATCAGTTCTAAAGTTTTATAAACCACTGGATGACCGGCCACTTTAGACTTATATACCCCAGATGAGAACATGTCTTTGTCTGGGCTGGAGGGATGTCCTTAATCTGTATTGAGGACACAGAAACAATATGGGTCGCGTTGATAATGTGCTAAGTCTTCTCCTCCTGGTTAGTTGGATCAAATGAGCAGGATAGAGCATCCGCGTTGATGTTCTTGTAGGCTGGAAAGAAATACATGATGAAGTCACACCAGGCAAACAACAGTGACCATTGGGCTTGATAGGGGTTGAGTCGCTGAGCAGACTGTATGTAGGTTCATTTATTTTTGTCAGTGTAAACCACAGCTGCATGACTGGCACCTCCAGAAGGTGATGCCACTCCTCAAGTGCCAACTTAATGGCCATTTGGCCAACAGCTCCCTGTCACCAATAGAGTAGTTGTGTTTGGCTAGGGAGAACACTTTAGAAAATAAGTGCAGTATCCCAGACCTGGGGACATCTGCAAGTGTTTGGTTTGTTCTTATTGTTATGCTATGTAATGTACAACCAGCATGATATGGTGTGGTTGGTAGGGTTAGGGTTAACCACCAGGTTATATGCAGGTGAACAGGAATCCTCTCCATTATGTTAGCACAGCTTCCCACACTGTGTATTTCAGTTCAGCTTTGAGTGCTGATAGCAGAGGAACAGGGGGCAGCAGCAGAATAAAAAAATTGCGACCTGGACTCCTTATGTGCAGTGCTAGCCATATCTTACTACAGATAACAGTCCAGAATTGTGTTGGAAGATTCCCTTTAAGAAGCTGCAGATGCAGTTTGGCCAGGTTCTTTAAAAACCCCGTGTAAGGTAATCTTAAAATACAGAAAAATAAATCTGCAGACTGGTTTGGAACTGACTTGGAATAGCAGCTTTATAAGCAGACTAAAACAGCAAGTTTGCAAGTGTGCATATTTTCATCTAAAGTATGTTTTCTCTTAATGTGTCACTTATAATTAAGTGTTTTATAATAAAGTTTTTTTTCAGCAGACACTCAATGAGGTAGATGAGGGGAAAGGTAGTAGTATGGAGGAGCAGGAAAGTGGGTTAGATAGCTGGGTAACCATGGCTAGCCCTGATCTGACACACCCCAACAAGTTTGCAAAGCGGTTAGATGAGTGATAGCACTGCTGCACCAAGACACGTCCTCTGCCAGTTAGGGGAATGTCAGCTCCAGAAAAGAGAAGACTATGAGTGCAGGGCATGCCAGATCGGTAATGGTAGTGGGAGATGCAGTAATTAGAATTACAGATTGGCCAATCTGTCAATAGGCCAATTTGTTGTCTTCCTGGCGCTCAAGTTCAAAATATTGTCGATCAGGTTGATAAATAACTGGGAGGGGATGATGAACATGGTGCACACTGGCACAAATGAAAGAGTCAGAAGTAGGTGGAGGGTCCTTAAAAATGATTTCAGGGACTTAGGTCACAAGCTCAAATACTACCAGTACCACAAGCCACACCAGAAAGGCATGAGATTTGGGAGGTAAACAAGTGGACTAAACTAGGGACTGGGTGAGGGTGATTACAATAAAGAAGGGAAGATAGTGCAGATAGTGACTTGGGGTGAGGTAATTAAACTGTGTTAGAAAGAACTTGAACAGTTCTGAAGGAAATGTGTAAAGTAAAAAATATCCAAGGATAGGAAGCTGGCTTACATTTAAAAGCGGTGTAAGTAGCGGGTGCAATGATGGGAAATGGCAATTGCGCCACCCCCCTTCATTGAACCCCTCAGAGGCTGCATTCATCTCTGATTATGGTGTAACATCTCAGAGTTATGTTACAAAACTCTTTTACCCCGCTACAACCTGTTAAGGGCATCAACATTGTCATCTTGTGTAATTTCATGTAATTTCCTCACAACTGTGCATTCTAAGCCTTGTAAATGTATATTGTTGTCATTTTCTGTGTTCACCAGCAGGTAGCAGAAATGTGTTCAACAGGGACTTAGAGCCAGTTTAGTATTTCTGAGCTGGAATAGTACATTCCAGTTTAGCTCCCCCCTCTGTGAGCAGAGTGGCTGCGCCCACACCCTGCCTCATGGGGAGAAAAGGAAGTTCAATTAGTGTGTAACCCACCCCTGCTAGGGGTAGGGTGTGCGTGTAGGAGCTCCCAGTTATAGGAATCCAAAGCCAGGATCTTGTCTCAGCTGAGCAGCAAGCAGCCACCTCCAGTATTCCAGGAAGAAGCATACCCTGTGAGCACAACTGTGAGTACCGTCCAGAGACCAGGAGAAGCCAAGTTCCTCCTCAGCTAGTCTATTTTTTTTATAAGTTTAATCCAGTAGACTCACCTAACAGCATACAAACAGGGGAGGATTGGCCATAGACCTTACAGGGAAATTTCCTGGTGGGCCAATGCCTAGGGGGCCGCCTGAGCCATCCTCGCGGCCGGCCCGTGGCCACTTTAAGTTCCCAGTATGCCCTTACATACAAACCATAGACAGACAAATGGGCATCAGGATGACAAAAAGGACCACTACTTGAAAACAATCTGTCAGTCTTTAACTAAACCTCTGTTTAGTGATATATTAGCAGGGAGGAACATCCACGTGATGCTGCATCAGTTACCTGGTGCAACAGTATTACCAGTGACGAGAAGAGAGCTCTAGTAACCAATAAGATAAGATATACGGAAACAATAAAGGGTACATAAGAGTATCTCTGACAACTGCAAGATGATTGGATGTATCAAAAAGCGGGCTGGTGAAAGGGGAAATTATCTGGCTGCACCTTTGGTATTCCCCAAAGAAAGAGACACTGAATGACAGCCCAAGTCACCAGTTGGGGTTAAAGCTTCCATGCCCCAATCAGTGCTGAGCTAATGGACCTGTCAGGTCCTGGGTCTGGGACTCTGCACACTTGAATTTGAAGTTCCCATCTGGCTGTGCACTTTTGCCAGTGATAGTCTTTGACTCACTAGCTGTTTTCCTCGTTCCTGTTTCGTGTTTTTTTGGATTACTCGTGTCATGACCTCGGGTTGGCTTTGGACTACACTCTGCCTCTTGATTTGGTACTTTGTTGTCCTCATGGTGCTGTCACGGATGGTGTTGCAGAAAACAAGAAGTAACAAATAAAGATCCGACTGACTTGATCCCAAACTAAGGAACAAAAGGGCGAGCCCTATTAAAGCCCTATAGCTCTCCCTGACTGCTCAGCCCATGCAAAGATCTCTGTGATAGAAAGTTGCATGTCCACGTACCTAGACTGAGTGACATCTGAAAACCCTATAATAGTAAGGGGACACGACCACCGGCTCCCTGCACTTAATACGGAGGGAGTCAGGGTCACCTAGAATCAAGCCAACAGGAAAACACAAATAAAGGGAAAGACTTATCTGAGAAAGCAGCAGTAGCAAACTTCTAGCAGTGAGCTCAATCCAGGAAATAGTATAAATCGCAAAGTGAGGCAGTGAGGCTAATAGATGACAGCTGGAAGAGGGAGAAGAGAGGTCAAAGCGCAACCAAAACAAAAGAACATCATGCAGGAGGTACTGAAGAACGTCTGTCAGAACTTCTCAGAGATCTGGCGGTGACAGGTGCCGACCCAATCCTGAACGACTCTGTCTTTGTGTCGTGTTTTGTCCCTTGGTGCTGTTTGTCTCGCATCTAAGCAGAGTAGGGAACATCGACTAGTTGCGGACTTGTTACCCACTGTAGGGCTTGCACTGCAAATAGGCAGGGAAAGTGGATGGGGTTCCAGTTAGGGCTTACTGTGTGTGTGTGTCTGTCCCTACCTACAGACATCACAGAAAGAACAGTTCCTCAAATATGTCAAACAGCAATAAAACTGAATGGATAATAGGAATAGTTGGATAATGTTAGGTTACTTCAAAAAGAAACCAGCAGATGGCAATGTTGGCTAAGAAAGGAGAACTAACAATGTCCTGTGGCAAAAAAAAAAATCATATTCCTGGAGTTCTGGGGCATTACAGTCCAACTTTAAATTCAGACATCCAGAACAAGAGAACCTACATGGCTCTAATCCTGGTGATAAATAGCAAAACAGAAAGCCTTTTATCTGTCCACAGGTTGCACGTCCAATGCTCCTCCTTGGAGTCTGTGTATCCTCCCTGAGGGTCACACACCCTGCAGATCCTGTTTATGAAGCTAAGTGTGTGGCAGTCTCAAGAACAAGGGCCCTCTTATGTCAATGACTGGCCTGACTGGGCATCTGATGATGGCTGCAGAAGGTGGCCTTGGGGAAAATCCTCTAAGCACCAGCGTCCATTCCGCCCCTAGCTTACCGCAGGGGGACAAGGACCCCACAGGAGCGCAGATTTGATGTGGGGAGCAGCAGCCCACTCTCTCTCCTGGGATGCCAGGCCTCTCCATAAATGGCTCAGCACAGCCCAGGTGTGATGTGGTGATCACTATCCCCCCATTTCTGTTGGGACAGAAGATTGCCACCAGAATCACACTGAGTTAAATGTTGGCCCTGAGCAACACTATGGACTGGATTGTCTGACCAGCTGTGGCAGTTTGAGTGGATGAACCCTTCAGAAGTCCCCAGATAGGAAAGAGCAAGTCCAGCAAATGTTCAGTTGTTCTATAGACTGTAAGATGGCAACAGGTGTTTTTTTCCTCATTTCTCTGCCAATAGCCAAAAGAAGAGAGCTATGTTCCCGGATGTGAAAAAGTGCCTGTTGGATGTGTAGGTTCCTAATTCCATGTTGTATCCAGCAGAGCGTCAACTAGAGGCTCTGGGTGAACCGAGAATTTTTGAAATGTTGCTTAGCCATGGCTAACTTATTCACAGTTGAACTTACTCGTCTGAATGTCTGAGTTGATCTTAGTCAATGGATCCTGCTACTTTGAGTCCACGTTTACAATTTTGGTTTTGCTTTTTGGGACCTAGGAATGAACTCTTTATTGCAGGCATGCTCAACCTGTGGCCCTCCAGCTGTTGCAAAACTACAACTCCCAGCATGCCCGAACAGCCTACAGCAGGGCATTGTGGTAGTTGTAGTTTTACAACAGCTGGAGGGTCCGCAGGTTGAGCATGCCTTCTTTATTGGATACATTGGGTCAGTCATCTAGTATTCTGTACTGACTCTGGGGTCAAATGCAGGCAACTATGCCTCACAACAGAGATCAGGCATTGAAGGGTTAAATGCGGGAAACATGCAGAAGTTCGTACACGGGCAGAAGTACATAGAAAAAGCACACCGTTGCAGAACACTAACGAAGTAGAATCTATCACTCAGACACCTTCATAAAGGAGAAGGTGATTAAAGGGGTTATCCAAACCTTTAAACCCCACACAATTCCTGGGTCCCTCATACACATAATACTTACCTGGTCCCTGATGCCTGTGTCCTTCTGAATCCTTCCATGGCCATCACTGCATCTCCCCATCATGCATCACAACATCCAGCAATGGGAGGAGGTGCCGCCAATAGCAGGCCGTGACGGTGGCCTGGTCCTTGCGTCAAGAATGACGTCACCTGTGACGCAAGGGGAGCGTGTCAGCGGCATGGTCTATTGGCTGCACCCCTCATTACCGGATGTTGTGATCTGCACGACAGCTGTAGGGGGATCCGGAAGGACACGGGCATCCGAGACCAGGTATTCTCTGTATGCATTTGGGGAGGCTTACAGGTTTGGATAACCCCTTAAAATGTCCCCATGGTAGCCAGTCATTGGCTGGGGAAGATTAAGATGGTCATGTTGGCCCTTTAGAACTGGAATGACCGCGCGAACCTGCCCTACAGGCAGTGACACGCCATATAACAAAAGGTAAGAAAAGGCGCTCCATAGTGTAAAACCTTTAAATTTGTGTAATAGAGAGTTGGTGGTGGATACACTCCACACCAATCAGAGATATGCAGTAGGCACTTTGTGGTGACTACCTCCTGTGTATAAGGGCTGCAGCTGCTTCCCAACTGAACTCCAGAGGTTCTCTGGATAAGCTATGTAGAGAAAATTCACTGGGTATATGAGGGTTTTATTTAAATCAAATAATAAAATTACAGACCTGTAGGATGTATTTTTGAGACAGTCTGCCTCTTTCTTTAGATACAACAGTCAAACAGGCAGCTGGGATTTAAAGGGAACCTGTCACCGGGATTTTGTGCATAGAGCTGAGGACATGGGTTGCTAGATGACCACTAGCACATCCGCAATACCCAGTCCCCATAGTTCTGTGTGCTTTTATTGTGTAAAAAAACACCTATTTGATACATATGCAAATGAACCTGAGATGAGTCCTGTCCCTGACTCATCTCACATACAGGACTCATCTCAGGTTAATTTGCATATGTATCAAATAGTTTTTTTTACACAATAAAAGCACACAGAGCTATGGGGACTGGGTATTGTGGATTTGCTAGCGGCCATCTAGCAACCCATGTCCTCAGCTCTATACACAAAATCCCAGTGACAGGTTCCCTTTAAAGAAATATTCTGGTTTTGCAAAGTTCAGCATCAATTGGCAGGAAACAACACATAATATCACTTACTAACAGTGGTTGTTTATCTGTAATGTCCCATTTTCCTGCACTCCATCATGGTCATGTGACATTTTCCACTGTGTTGGTTCCCTATTTTGATGACCTCACATCTACACCTGAGGTGTGGCAAGGTTTGTAAGACTGCCTTGTAGAAACAACATCATCAGTGACCTTGCCTCTCAGGGTGTTGCTCTGCTCATTCTTCTGGACCCTGTGCTGTAGACTTGATGTCAGTAATGATACTGTGTCTTAGAGTGAGGTTTTTTTCCAGTAAGCCTCAAGCAGGCTTGGATCTAGGAGAAATTTCAGGGCTCCATACAGACAAACCTTATGCCCCCCACCATCATATTTTTTCACACTGTTTATCAATCACTATAAGTGATACGTTCACTATATTGTATGGGTTTTTTGATTACAGGGATACCAAACACTATTTTTGATATTTAATAAAAAAAAAACAAAAAAAAAACAAAAAACAGTAAAGCCATAAAATATCCCATCTTAAAAGTAGAGCTTTTTTATAGAGTGGGTAAGACGGCTGTTAGCTGCGCATATAGTCTGACTTTCCAGCCTTTTATTCTTTTATGGTAAAAGTTACTGTTGCAAAAAAATAAATAAAAATGAAGCAAAAACCATTAAAGTTTTTGTAACACTTAATATGAAAGATCACAAAACAGTATTTGGCATCCCTGTAATCATAATAAGCTGTACAATATAGTGGACATGTTAACCCCTTCAGGACCCTGCCATTTTTCACCTTAAGGACCAGGCCGTTTTTTGGGAAATTTGACATTTGTAACTTTATGCGGTAATAACTTTGGAATGCTTTTACTTATCCAAGCCATTCTGAGATTGGTACATTTCTGTAAATATATTTCATTTGTATTTATTTTTTTAATCCAAATTTTACCCAAAAAATTGAAAAATTCCTAATTTCAATTTCTCTGCTTTTAAAATAGATAGTGATACCTCATAATAGTTATTACTTTACATTTCCCATATGTTTACTTTATGTTTGGATCATTATGTGAATGCCATTTTTTTTTGAGACGTTAGAAAGCTTAAAAGCAAATCTTTGAAAAAAATTCCAAACCCCACTTTTTTAACCCCTTAAGGACTCAGCCCTATTTCACCTTAAGGACTTGGCAATTTTTTTCAAATCTGACCAGTGTCACTTTAAGTGCTCATAACTTTAAAACACTTTGACTCATCCAGGCCATTCTGAGATTGTTTTTTCGTCACATATTGTACTTCATGACACTGGTAAAATGAAGTTAAAAACATTAGCATAATTTACAAAAAATTTGGAAAGATTTGCAAATTTCAAAGTTTCAGTTTCTCTACTTCTGTAATACATAGTAATGTATTGACTTTACATTCCCAATATGCCTACTTCATGTTTGAATTATTTTGGGAATGATATTTTATTTTTTGGGGATGTTACAAGGCTTAGAAGTTTAGAAACAAATCTTGAAATTTTTCTGAAATTTACAAAAACCCAATTTTTAGGGACCACTACAGGTCTGAAGTCACTTTGCGAGGCTTACATAATAGAAACCGCCCAAAAATGACCCCATTCTATAAACTACACCCCTCAAGGTATTCAAAACTGATTTTTACAAACTTTGTTAACCCTTTAGGTGTTGCACAAGAGTTATTGGCAAATGGGGATGAAATTTGTGAATTTTATTTTTTTGCCTAATTTTCCATTTTAACCCATTTTCTCCACTAACAAAGCAAGGGTTAACAGCCAAACAAGACTGCTTTATTGCCCTGACTCTGCAGTTTACAGAAACACACCATATGTGGCCGTAAACTACTATACGGCCACACAGCGGGGCGTAGAGTGAAAGGTGCGCCGTATGGTTTTTGGAAGCCAGATTTAGCTGGACTGGTTTTTTGACACCATGTCCCATTTAAAGCCCCCCTGATGCACCCCTAGAGTAGAAACTCCATAAAAGTGACCCCATATAAAAAACTACACCCCTCAAGGTATTCAAAACAGATTTTACAAACTTTGTTAACCCTTTAGGTGTTGCACAAGATTTAATAGAAAATAGAGATACAATTTCAAAATTTCACTTTTTTGGCAGATTTTCCATTTTAATATTTTTTTTCCAGTTACAAAGCAAGGGTTAACAGCCAAACAAAACTCATTATTTATGGCCCTAATTCTGTAGTTTAAAGAAACACCCCATATGTGGTCGTAAACAGCTGTACGGGCACACAGCAGGGCGCAGAAGGAAAGGAATGCCATACGGTTTTTGGAAGGCAGATTTTGCTGGACTGTTTTTTTGACACCATGTCCCATTTGAAGCCCCCCTGATGCACCCCTAGAGTAGAAACTCCAAAAAAGTGACCCCATTTTAGAAACTACGGGACAGGGTGGCAGTTTAGGGTACATATGATTTTCGGTTGCTCTATATTACACTTTTAGTGTGGCAAGGTAACATGAAATAGCTTTTTTGGCACTTTTTTTGTTATTTACAACATTCATCTGAATGTTATTTACAACATTCAGGTTAGATCATGTGGTAATTTTATAGAGCAGGTTGTCACGGACGCGGTGATACCTAATATGTATACAATTTTTTTTCATTTATGTAAGTTTTATACAATGACTTAATTTTTAAAACCCCAAAAAATGTTTTAGTGTCTCCATAGTCTAAGAGGCATAGTTTTTTCAGTTTTTGGGTGATTATCTTAAGTAGGCTCTCATTTTTTGAGGGATGAGATAACGGTTTGATTGGCACTATTTTGCGGTGCATATGACCTTTTGATCGCTTGCTATTACACTTTTTGTGACGTAAGATGACAAAAAATGGCTTTTTTTACAGTTTCTTTTTTTACGGAGGTCACCTGAGGGATTAGGTCATGTGATATTTTTATAGAGCCGGTCGATACGGACGCGGTGATACCTAATATGCATACTTTATTTTTATTTATGTACGTTTTACACAATGATTTCATTTTAGAAACAAAAAAAAAATCATGTTTTAGTGTTTCCATAGTCTAAGAGCCATAGTTTTTTCAGTTTTTCAGCGATTATCCTGGGTAGGTTATGATTTTTGCGGGATGAGATGACGGTTTGATTGGTACTATTTTGGCATACATGAGACTTTTTTATCACTTTTATTACCTTTTTTGGGAAGTAAGGTGGGCAAAATTTCAATTTTCTCATAGTTTATATTTTTTTATTTTTATGGCGTTCACCGTGCGGGGAAAGTAACATGACCGTTTTATAGATCAGGTCATTACGGACGCGGCGATACCTAATATGTGTAGTGTATTTTTTTTATTATTTTTTTTATTCAGTGATAAAAAAATTATTTATTTTTCTTAACTTTTTTCACTTTTTCTTTTATTTTTTTTGACCCAGACCCACTTGGTTCTTGAAGATCCAGTGGGTCTGATGTCTGTATAATACAGTACAGTACCCTATATAGGGTTCTGTACTGTATTTTACTTACACTGAACAGATCTATGCTTTTAGCATAGATCTGTTCAGCACCATGGACAGCAGGACGCCTGAGAATGCGTCCTGTTGCCATGGGAACCTTCCCCGTCTGCCACAACTTCGCAAGGGGAAGGGTGAGGACGGGGCTGGCGGAGGGCTCTCTCCCTCTCCATCGGGGGGCTGCAAAGGCACAGCAGCCCAACGATGGGAGAGGGAGGGAGCTCCCTGACCCTGATAGTTGACCTTTTCCATACAGCGGTCCGTACGGACCGCGGTATGGAAAGGGTTAAACGGCTGACATCTGCACAGATGTCAGCCGTTTATACCAGGGTGTCAGCGATGTGCTGACACCCTGGTATAACCACTAGACGCCAACGAATTTTCAAGGGGAGGCGGGCGGGGATTGCTATCCCGCCTGCCGCACCGCCCGCCTCCCATGACGCCCGCACCGCGGGCGACACCCCCCCTGCACCACTCGCCCATATAAATCATGCAGGGGTTTACCGGATTGTTTCATGTAGGGGCTCATTTTTTGCGGGGTGAGGTGACGGATTGATTGGTACTATTTTGGGGGGCACTTGATGTTGCACTTTTTGTGATGTAAGGTGACAAAAAAAATGTTTTAGCACAGTTTTTATTTTATTATTTCTATGGCGTTCAGATGAGGGAGTGGCTCATGTGATATTTTTATAAAGCCGGTTGATACCGTTGTTTTTACAATTTTACGTGTTTTATTTTGGGAAAGGGGCTTTTTTTTTTACTTGAAACTTTATTTTTTTATTATAAAAAACACTTTACTTTCTTTTAAACTTTTTATTTTTGTCCTACTCTGGGACTACAACTTCTGGGGTCTGAACCACTCTGCAATGCATTACAATTCATCCTGTATTGTAATATATAGCATGTCAGCTTGTATGCTAACAGCATGCCTGTCAGGCCCAGCCTAAGGGGCTAGATCTCACAGGCTTCCGTAGAAGGCAAGCCCCGATGCCTATGAAAGGCATCGGGCTGCCTTCTCTGCCATCGGGTCACCGTCACTGCAGCGCGGGGACCCGATGGAAATGTGATGGGCACCCGTAGTACCCTCTGCATGCTGCGGTCAGCTTTGACTGTGGCATAGAAGGGGTTAATATGCAGTGTTTTCATGCAGCAGGGGCCCCATGGTTGCTTTCAATGCTGTGAGTCTCGCTGACAAGACACACAGCATTTATGCTGCAATTCTTATTTTGGCCACCAGATGGCAGGCCAACATAAGAGATGAGCAAATGACAGTAATAAACTCATTTTAACCCCTTAGTGCCCACGTGCATTTTTTTAAAATTGCATTCCAAGAGCTATAACCTTTTTGTTTTTTCATCAATGTACTTTTATGAGGTCTTATTTTTTGCAGGACAAGTTATAGTTTTTAATGTACCATTTTAAGTACATGTAATGATTGATTAAAGCAAGCTGTTTAGTCACTAAGGTAACCATGATCGTTCAAAATTACAATAACAGATTTTATAGGCTCATATATGAGCTTTAAAATCATAGTCATACAGCTATGTGAACGGAAATATAAATAAGTTATGGCTCAAGGAAGATTATTATTATTTTTTTTTTAAGTGAAATGAAAGTGAAATTGTTGGAGTTGGCCACAGTTGCTAATGTGTTGGTTTCTCCTATATTGCAGCTCTGAAAAATACTGCTGGAAAAATTTGGTCAGATACTAGTGTTACTATGAATAGTATGCAGGCATTTTAGGCATATTTGTATTCATCTAGAGCAGGGGCCTGAAACATGCGGCCCCTGAGGTGATTTTGTGCGGCCCAAGATACCTCGGGCGGTGTGTGTGTGGTGGGGGGATAGTTAAGGAGGTGGCCCTATTAACCAATGAGTGCTTTCAAGCGTTCATTAGCACAGAACAGTAGACCCAGCGAGCAATGAGTATAGCATTGCCAGTGGTGCACTGACATTACTCACAACACAGGCTCCACAGAGATGAGGTGTAATAGAAAGCTTTGCACCTGTCCTATGTTTTTGAGCTGCACTTGGTTTTCGCTCACAAACACTGATAAAAATCAATGACCAAACACTGTGAGGCCTCTTTCACACGATCGTTTTTTTTTCCTGTTTACGGGACGTTTTTTGCGTTCCGTATGCGGACCGTATACTGACCGTATACGGAACCATTCTTTTAAATGGTTCCACAAAAAAAGGAATGTACTCCATATGCATTCTGTTTCCGCATTTCCGTTCCGTTGAATGATTGAACATGTCCTATTATTGCCCGCAAATCACGTTCTGTGGCTCCATTCAAGTCAATGGGTCCGCCCCAAAAAAACAGAACACATATGAAAATGAATCCGTATGTCTTCCGTATCCGTTCCGTTTTTGCGGAACCATCTATTGAATATTTTATGCCCAGCCCAATTTTTTCTATGTAGTTACTGTATACTGTATATGCCATATGGAAAAACGGAACGGAAACACAATGGAAATAAAAAACAGAACAACGTATCAATAAAAAACAGACTGCAAAATACTGAAAAAGCTGTGCGGTCGTGTGAAGGATGCCCGACTGTGTGAAAGCAGCTTTAGACTTCCCCATGCATTTAGGCTGCATTCACACCTGTTTTTCAAGGGCCAGTGAATAGTGGCTGTCGAAAAATAGGACATGTCCTATTTTTGTCCATTTTCTTGGCAGATGGACCCCACTGAAATTGATGGGGTCATTTTTAACGGCCCTTCAGACAGGAGTGTACCTGCAGTACCCCAGACCTGGGGGTACTAAAAATTTAAATAGGTTATCTTTTTTTTATTATTATGTATTTTTGTTTGCTTGTCTGTATTAAGGTAGTGTATGGCAATGGTTGGCAAGGAACAGGGCTAACCACCCTGTTCCTCCACTCTAGGTAGCAGTGGGCAGGTCCTGCTTTTTGGCAGGAGGGGGAGTTCATGCATAACCACAGTGTGCTCCTAAAAGAGGTTCTCCAGAGAGATCAAAGATATACAGTCTCGAGTAAATCCCTTAGAAGACAGACAGCAGAATGACCAGCTACAACCAGTATTAACCCCTTTAGGGCACAGGCATTTTTCACCTTAAGGACCAGGCCATTTTTTGCAAATCTGACCAGTGTCACTTTAAGTGCTGATAACTTTAAAACGCTTCGACTTATCCAGGCCATTCTGAATTAGTTTTTTCGTCACATATTGTACTTCATGACACTGGTAAAATGGAGTAAAAAAATAATAATTTTAATTTATTAAAAAAATACAAAATTTACCAAAAATTAGTAAAAAATTGCAAATTTCCAAGTCTCAATTTCTCTACTTCTATAATACATAGTAATACCTACAAAAATAGTTATTACTTTACATTCCCCATATGTCTACTTCATGTTTGGATCAATTTGGGAATTATATTTTATTTTTGGGGGATGTTACAAGGCTTAGAAGTTTAGAAGCAAATCTTGAAATTTTTCTGAAATTTTCAAAAACCCACTTTTTAGGGACCAGTTTAGGTCTGAAGTCACTTTGTAAAGCTTACATAATAGAAACCACCCAAAAATGACCCCATTCTAGAAACTACACCCCTCAATGTATTAAAAACTGATCTTACAAACTTTGTAAACCCTTTAGGTGTTGCACAAGAGTTATTGGCAAATGGCGATGAAATTTGAGAATTTAAATTTTTGGGCAAATTTTCAATTTTAATCCATTTTTCCAGTAAGCAAGGGTTAACAGCCAAACAAAATGCTATATTTATTGCCCCGATTCTATAGTTTGCAGAAACATCCCATATGTGGCCGTAAACTACTGTACAGGCACACAGTAGGGCGTAGAGGGAAAGGTGCGCCGTATGGTTTTTGGAAGGCAGATATTGCTGGACTGTTTTTTTTTTACACCATGTCCCAAGCCCCCCTGATGCACCCCTAGAGTAAAAACTCCATAAAAGTGACCCCATCTAAGAAAATAGTGACCCCCATCTAAGAAACTACACCCCTCAAGGTATGTATTTAAAACTGATTTATAAACTTTGTTAACCCTTTAGGTGTTCCACAAGATTTAATGGAAAATAATGTAATAATTTTTTTCCAGTTACAAAGCAAGGGTTAACAGACAAACAAACCTCAATATTTATGGCTCTGATTCTGTAGTTTACAGAAACACCCCATATGTGGTCGTAAACCGCTGTACGGGCACACGGCAGGGTGCAGAAGGAAAGGAATGCTATACGGTTTTGCTGGACCGTTTTTTTGGACACAATGTCCCATTTGAAGCCCCCCTGATGCACCCCTAGAGTAGAAACTCCAAAAAAGTTACCCCATTTTAGAAACTACGGGATAGGGTGGCAGTATTGTTGGTACTAGTTTAGGGTACATATGATTTTTGGTTGCTCTATAGTACACTTTTTGTGAGGCAAGGTAGCAAGAAATAACTGTTTTGGCACCGTTTAAATTTTTTGTTATTTTCAACATTCATCTGACAGGTTAGATCATGTAATATTTTTATAGAGCAGGTTATTACGGACGCGGCGATACCTAATATGTATACTTTTTTTTATTTATGTAAGTTTTACACAATTATTACACAACTAGTTTTAGTGTCTCCATATTCTGAGAGACATTGTTTTTTCAGTTTTTGGGCGATTATCTTAGGTAGGGTCTCATTTTTTTGCGGGATGAGGTGACGGTTTGATTGGTACTATTTTGGTGTACATACGACTTTTTTGATCACTTTTATTACCTTTTTTGGGAAGTAAGGAGGGCAAAATTTCAATTTCATCATAGTTTTTTTATTTTTATGGCGTTCACTGTTCGGGTAAAGTAACATGACCGTTTTATAGATCAGATTGTTACGGACGCGGTGATATCAAACATGTGTAGAATTTTTTTTTTTTCATTTTTAACCGCCTCCGGACCGCCTAACGCAGATGTGCGGTCCGGAGGCGGCAGCCCTGCGCACGACGACGCATATACGCGTCATCTCGCGAGGGCCGGGACTTCCTGTGAACGCGCGCACACAGGCGCGCACGCTCACAGGAACGGAAGGTAAGCGAGTGGATCTCCAGCCTGCCAGCGGCGATCGCTCGCTGGCAGGCTGGAGATCCGAATTTTTTAACCCCTGACAGGTATATTAGACGCTGTTTTGATAACAGCGTCTAATATACCTCCTACCTGGTCCTCTGGTGGTCCCTTTTGTTAGGATCGACCACCAGAGGACTCAGGTAGCTCAGTACAGTCGCACCAAACACCACACTACACCCCCCCCGTCACTTATTAACCCCTTATAAACCCATGATCACCCATGATCACCCCATATAAACTCCCTGATCACCCCCCTGTCATTGATCACCCCCCTGTCATTGATCACCCCCCTGTCAGGCTCCGTTCAGACGTCCGTATGATTTTTACGGATCCACGGATACATGGATCGGATCCGCAAAACGCATACGGACGTCTGAATGGAGCCTTACAGGGGGGTGATCAATGACAGGCGGGTGATCACCCATATACACTCCCTGATCACCCCCTGTCATTGATCACCCCCCTGTCATTGATCACCCCCTTGTAAGGCTCCATTCAGACGTCCGCATGATTTTTACGGATCCATGGATACATGGATCGGATCCGCAAAACACATGCGGACGTCTGAATGGAGCCTTACAGGGGGTGATCAATGACAGGCGGGTGATCACCCATATACACTCCCTGATCACCCCCCTGTCATTGATCACCCCCCTGTAAGGCTCCATTCAGACGTCCGCATGTGTTTTGTGGATCCGATCCATGTATCCATGGATCCGTAAAAATCATGCGGACGTCTGAATGGAGCCTTACAGGGGGGGTGATCAGTGACAGGGGGGTGATCACCCTGATCACCCCCTGTCATTGATAACCCCCCTGTAAGGCTCCATTCAGACGTCCGCATGTGTTTTGTGGATCTGATCCATGTATCCATGGATCCGTAAAAATCATGCGGACGTCTGAATGGAGCCTTACAGGGGGGGTGATCAGTGACAGGGGGGTGATCACCCTGATCACCCCCTGTCATTGATAACCCCCCTGTAAGGCTCCATTCAGACGTCCGTCCGCATATGTTTTGCGGATCCGATCCATGTATCCATGGATCCGTAAAAATCATGCGGACGTCTGAATGGAGCCTTACAGGGGGGGTGATCAGTGACAGGGGGGTGATCACCCTGATCACCCCCTGTCATTGATAACCCCCCTGTAAGGCTCCATTCAGACGTCCGCATGTGTTTTGCGGATCCGATCCATGGATCCATGGATCCGTAAAAATCATGCGGACGTCTGAATGGAGCCTTACAGGGGGGGTGATCAGTGACAGGGGGGTGATCACCCTGATCACCCCCTGTCATTGATAACCCCCCTGTAAGGCTCCATTCAGACGTCCGCATGTGTTTTGCGGATCCGATCCATGGATCCGTAAAAATTATACGGACGTCTGAATGGAGCCTTACCAGGGGGGTGATCAATGACAGGGGGTTGTTTTTGTTTTTTCTTACTAAGTCTCATATTCTACTAACTTGTGTCAAAAAATAAAATCTCACATGAACTCACCATACCCCTCACGGAATCCAAATGCGTAAACATTTTTAGACATTTATATTCCAGACTTCTTCTCACGCTTTAGGGCCCCTAAAAAGCCAGGGCAGTATAAATACCCCACATGTGACCCCATTTCGGAAAGAAGACACCCCAAGGTATTCCGTGAGGGGCATATTGAGTCCATGAAAGATTGAAATTTTTGTCCTAAGTTAGCGGAAAGTGAGACTTTGTGAGAAAAAAACAAAAAAAAATCAATATCCGCTAACTTATGCAAAAAAAATAAAAATTCTAGGAACTCGCCATGCCCCTTATTGAATACCTTGGGGTGTCTTCTTTCCAAAGTGGGGTCACATGTGGGGTATTTATACTGCCCTGTCTTTTTAGGGGCCCGAAAGCGTGAGAAGAAGTCTGGGATCCAAATGTCTAAAAATGCCCTCCTAAAAGGAATTTGGGCCCCTTTGCGCATCTAGGCTGCAAAAAAGTGTCACACATGTGGTATCGCCGTACTCAGGAGAAGTTGGGGAATGTGTTTTGGGGTGTCATTTTACATATACCCATGCTGGGTGAGAGAAATATCTTGGCAAAAGACAACTTTTCCCATTTTTTTATACAAAGTTGGCATTTGACCAAGATATTTTTCTCACCCAGCATGGGTATATGTAAAATGACACCCCAAAACACATTGCCCAACTTCTCCTGAGTACGGCGATACCACATCTGTGACACTTTTTTGCAGCCAAGGTGGGCAAAGGGGCACATATTCCAAAGTGCACCTTTCAGATTTCGCAGGCCATTTTTTACACATTTTGATTGCAAGGTACTTCTTACA
This sequence comes from Bufo gargarizans, assembly GCF_014858855.1. Taxonomy (NCBI): domain Eukaryota; kingdom Metazoa; phylum Chordata; class Amphibia; order Anura; family Bufonidae; genus Bufo; species Bufo gargarizans. The sequence continues at coordinate 317,947,047 of NC_058080.1, forward strand.
CATTTGGGCCCCTAAATTGCCAGGGCAGTATAACTACGCCACAAGTGACCCCATTTTGGAAAGAAGACACCCCAAGGTATTCCGTGAGGGGCACGGCGAGTTCCTAGAATTTTTTATTTTTTGTCACAAGTTAGCGGAGAATGATGATTTTTCTTTTTTTTCTTTTTTCCTTACAAAGTCTTATATTCCACTAACTTGCGACAAAAAATAAAAAATTCTAGGAACTCGCCATGCCCCTCACGGAATACCTTGGGGTGTCTTCTTTCCAAAATGGGGTCACTTGTGGCGTAGTTATACTGCCCTGGCAATTTAGGGGCCCAAATGTGTAAGAAGTACCTTGCAATCAAAATGTGTAAAAAATGGCCTGCGAAATCCGAAAGGTGCACTTTGGAATATGTGCCCCTTTGCCCACCTTGGCTGCAAAAAAGTGTCACACATGTGGTATCGCCGTACTCAGGAGAAGTTGGGCAATGTGTTTTGGGGTGTCATTTTACATATACCCATGCTGGGTGAGAAAAATATCTTGGTCAAATGCCAACTTTGTATAAAAAAATGGGAAAAGTTGTCTTTTGCCAAGATATTTCTCTCACCCAGCATGGGTATATGTAAAATGACACCCCAAAACACATTCCCCAACTTCTCCTGAGTACGGCGATACCAGATGTGTGACACTTTTTTGCAGCCAAGGTGGGCAAAGGGGCACATATTCCAAAGTGCACCTTTCGGATTTCACCGGTCATTTTTTATACATTTCGATTGCAAAGTTCTTCTCACACATTTGGGCCCCTAAATTGCCAGGGCAGTATAACTACCCCACAAGTGACCCCATTTTGGAAAGAAGACACCCCAAGGTATTCCGTGAGGGGCATGGCGAGTTCCTAGAATTTTTTATTTTTTGTCGCAAGTTAGTGGAATATGAGACTTTGTAAGATAAAAATAAAAAATCATCATCATTTTCAATCAGCATTGTAGAACCTCAGGAATCATGACAGGTGCTCAGAAAGTCAGAGCTGCTTCAAAAAGCGGAAATTCACATTTTTGTACCATAGTTTGTAAACGCTATAACTTTTACCCAAACCATTTATTTTTTTGCCCAAACATTTATTTTTTTATCAAAGACATGTAGAACTATAAATTTAGCGAAAAATTTATATATGGATGTCGTTTTTTTGGCAAAATTTTACAGCTGAAAGTGAAAAATGTCATTTTTTTGCAAAAAAATCGTTACATTTCGATTAATAACAAAAAAAGTAAAAATGTCAGCAGCAATAAAATACCACCAAATGAAAGCTCCATTAGTGAGAAGAAAAGGAGGTAAAATTCATTTGGGTGGTAAGTTGCATGACCGAGCGATAAACGGTGAAAGGAGTGTAGTGCCGAAGTGTAAAAAGTGCTCTGGTCATGAAGGGGGTTTCAGCTAGCGGGGCTGAAGTGGTTAATCAGTGATAAATGTGTTTTTTGATTTTTACATTTTTTTTTACTTTTTTTGACCCAGACCCACTTGGTTCTTGAAGATCCAGTGGGTCTGATGTCTGTATAATACAGTACAGTACACTATATAGTGTATTGTACTGTATTTTACTTACACTTCGAACAGATTTATGCTTCTAGCACAAATCTGTTCAGCACCATGGACAGCAGGATGCATGAGAAGGCGTCCTGTTGCCATGGGAACCTTCCCTGTCGAAGGGGAAGGAGGGGAGCTCCCTCCCTCTGTCACCCCATCCTGTCTGGGGCTGCAAAGGCACATGGAAGAGGGAGGGAGCTCCCTGACCGTTAAACCTTTCCATACAGCGGTCCGTATGGACCGAGGGATGGAAAGGGTTAAACGGCTGACATCGCAGCACAGATGTCAACTGTTTATATCAGAGTGTCAGCAATGTGCTGACACTCTGGTATAACCACTGTCTGGGGGCTGCAAAGGCACATGGAAGAGGGAGGGAGCTCCCTGACTGTTAACCCTTTCCATAAAGGGTGGACCACGGTATGGAAAGGGTTAAACGGCTAACATCGCAGCACAGATGGTATAACCACTGGACACCAATGAATATTCAAGAGGAGGCGGTCGCAATCCCACCTGCCACACCCCTTGCACCACCTGCCGCCATAATAATCATTCAGGGGTGCAGGGGTGAAAAATCTATATTTACGGCATTTTAAAGTTTCTGAAACTTCAGAAACTGCAGAAAGCACAGCAAACCGCAGGTCTGAATTGACCTGCGGTTTGCTGCGATGGCTGACATGGGTGGGGTCACAGGACCTCCCCCGGCGCATCTAGCCAAGGTGCCTGCTCAATGATTTGAGCAGGCACCGGGTTCCGATTACCGCCCGCCGGTGATCGGGACAATACATGACGTACCGGTACGTCATGTGTCCTGCAGAGGTTAAAGACACTGCTGTGAGGTGAAGGACTATGGCTAAGACACCAATTACCCAGACTGTTATTAGGCCAGTACAAGTGCTAAATTGCAGCCATCAAACCTGCCTCCATATTACTTACCGGTGCCAGGAAACTGCACTTGAAATCAGCTGCTGCACACCCATCTAACAACTATTAAAAAACAAGTACAACAAAAGCCATATAGGGATTTAAATTAAAAAAATGTATACTTAACTCATCCACTTGCAGCCGCAGGGACACTTGCTCCTCAATGCAGGCTTTAGGACCTAATATTCCAAGCATGGTGATGTTACACATGTGTTTTCCATCATGTCCAAGAGTTTTTTGTTTTTTTTATAGATGTGTTGGCCATTATACAGACTGGAGGCACAATTTGGCTTAAATATATATCATAATGGGCACTAAGGGGTCATTATTCATACTGAGTTGCACTATGTGGCAATTATTCATACTGGAGACACTATGAGGGCAATTTGATGTCCAGGAACCTTGCTGAGGGCATAAAATATACAGAGAGCAGTGTAGAGGTTGGGATATAAAAAATAAAAAAAGCCAGTGAACTACTACATCCATTTTTGATGCCCGTTTTTAACGGCCATTAACAACTGATGCAAAATGGCCATTAAAAACCGATACATAGCCAGAAAATAGATGTACACACAGCATGTCCATTTTTAATGGCCAGAACTTGATGGTTTGCCAGTATGTATATACAGTACATACCAAAAGTTTGGACACACCTTCTCATTCAAAGCGTTTTCTTTATTTTCATGACTATGAAAATTGTAGATTCACACTGAAGGCATCAAAACTAGGAATTAACACATATGGAATTATATACATAACAAAAAAGTGTGAAACAACTGAAAATATGTCATATTCTAGGTTCTTCAAAGTAGCCACCTTTTGCTTTGATTACTGCTTTGCACACTCTTAGCATTCTCTTGATGAGCTTCAAGAGGTAGTCACCTGAAATGGTTTTCACTTCACAGGTGTGCCCTGTCAGGTTTAATAAGTGGGATTTCTTGAATTATAAATGGGGTTGGGACCATCAGTTGCGTTGTGGAGAAGTCAGGTGGATACACAGATGATAGTCCTACTGAATAGACTGTTAGAAATTGTATTATGGCAAGAAAAAAGCAGCTACGTAAAGAAAAACGAGTGGCCATCATTACTTTAAGAAATGAAGGTCAGTCAGTCCCCAAGTGGTCTGTCAGTCAGTCAGTCTTTGAAAGTGTCCCCAAGTGCAGTCACAAAAACCATCAAGCACTACAAAGCAACTGGCTCACATGCAGACCGCCCCAGGAAAGGAAGACCAAGAGTCACCTCTGCTGCGGAGGATAAGTTCATCAGCCTCAGAAATCGCAGGTTAACAGCAGCTCAGATTAGTGACCAGGTCAATGCCACACAGAGTTCTAGCAGCAGACACATCTCTAGAACAACTGTTAAGAGGAGACTGTGTGAATCAGGCCTTCATGGTAGAATATCTGCTAGGAAACCACTACTAAGGACAGGCAACAAGCAGAAGAGACTTGTTTGGGCTAAAGAACACAAGGAATGGGCATTAGACCAGTGGAAATCTGTGCTTTGGTCTGATGAGTCCAAATTTGAGATCTTTGGTTCCAACCACCGTGTCTTTGTGCGACGCAGAAAAGGTGAACGGATGGACTGTACATGCCTGGTTCCCACCGTGAAGCATGGAGGAGGAGGTGTGATGGTGTGGGGGTGCTTTGCTGGTTACACTGTTGGGGATTTATTCAAAATTGAAGGCATACTGAACCAGCATGGCTACCACAGCATCTTGCAGCGGCATGCTATTCCATCCGGTTTGCGTTTAGTTGGGCCATCATTTATTTTTCAACAGGACAATGACCCCAAACACACCTCCAGGCTGTGTAAGGGCTATTTGACCATGAAGGAGAGTGATGGGGTGCTGCGCCAGATGACCTGGCCTCCACAGTCACCGTACCTGAACCCAATCGAGATGGTTTGGGGTGAGCCGGACCGCAGAGTGAAGGCAAAAGGGCCAACAAGTGCTAAGCATCTCTGGGAACTCCTTCAAGACTGTTGGAAGACCATTTCAGGTGACTACCTCTTGAAGCTCATCAAGAGAATGCCAAGAGTGTGCAAAGCAGTAATCAAAACAAAAAGGTGGCTACTTTGAATAACCTAGAATATGACATATTTTCAGTTGTTTCACACTTTTTTGTTATGTACAGTCATGTGAAAAAATTAGGACACCCTTTGAAAGCATGTGGTTTTTTGTAACATTTTTAATAAAAGGTTATTTCATCTCCATTTCAACAATACAGAGAGATTAAAGTAATCCAACTAAACAAAGAAAACTGAAGAAAAGTCTTTTCAAGATCTTCTGTAAATGTCATTCTACAAAAATGCCTATTCTAACTGAGGAAAAAGATAGGACACCCTCACATGTATTCCCTCTTAAATTGGCTCAGATCTCACACAGGTATATCACACCAGGTGCACATAATTAGTAGATCGTTACTCTGCATGTTGAATGAGGCTTGCCCTATTTAAACCTCAGACATTTAGTTTGGTGTGCTCCTGACTGTTGAAGTGAGAGTGAGCACCATGGTGAGAGCAAAAGAGCTGTCAGAGGACTTCAGAAAAAAGATTGTAGCAGCCTATGAGTCTGGGAAGGGATTTAAAAAGATCTCAAAAGATTTTGAAATCAGCCATTCCACTGTCCGGAAGATAGTCTACAAGTGGAGGGCTTTCAAAACAACTGCCAACATGCCCAGGACTGGTCGCCCCAGCAAGTTCACCCCAAGAGCAGACCGCAAGATGCTAAAAGAGGTCTCCAAAAACCCTAAAGTGTCATCTCGAGAACTACAGCAGGCTCTGGCTACTGTTGATGTAGAAGTACATGCCTCTACAATCAGAAAGAGACTGTACAAGTTTAACTTGCATGGGAGGTGTGCAAGGAGGAAACCTTTGCTTTCCAAGAGAAACATCGAGGCCAGACTGACATTTGCCAGAGATAAAGTTGACAAAGACCAGGACTTCTGGAATAATGTTCTTTGGACAGATGAGTCCAAAATTGAATTATTTGGACACAACAGCAGAGGACATGTTTGGCGTAAACCAAACACAGCATTCCAAGAAAAGAACCTCATACCAACTGTGAAGCATGGAGGTGGAAGTGTCATGGTTTGGGGCTGCTTTGCTGCAGCAGGACCTGGTCAGCTCACCATCATAGAATCCACGATGAATTCTACTGTGTATCAGAAGGTGCTTGAAGAACATGTGAGACCATCAGTTAGAAAATTAAAGCTGAAGCGGAACTGGACCATGCAACATGACAATGACCCAAAACATACTAGTAAATCAACCAAAGATTGGCTGAAAAAGAAGAAATGGAGAGTCCTGGAATGGCCAAGTCAAAGTCCAGATTTGAATCCCATTGAGATGCTGTGGGGTGACTTGAAAAGGGCTGTACGTGCAAGAAACCCCTCAAACATCTCACAGCTGAAAAAGTTCTGCATTGAGGAGTGGGGTAAAATTTCCTCAGACCGATGTCGAAGACTGGTAGATGGCTACAAGAACCGTCTCACTGCAGTTATTTCAGCCAAAGGAGGTAACACTCGCTATTAGGGGCAAGGGTGTCCTATCTTTTTCCTCAGTTAGAATAGGCATTTTTGTAGAATGACATTTACAGAAGATCTTGAAAAGACTTTTCTTCAGTTTTCTTTGTTTAGTTGGATTACTTTAATCTCTCTGTATTGTTGAAAGGGAGATGAAATAACCTTTTATTAAAAATGTTACAAAAAACCACATGCTTTCAAAGGGTGTCCTAATTTTTTCACATGACTGTATATAATTCCACATGTGTTAATTCATAGTTTTGATGCCTTCAGTGTAAATCTACAATTTTCATAGTCATGAAAATAAAGAAAACTCTTTGAATGAGAAGGTGTGTCCAAACTTTTGGTCTGTACTGTATATATAATATTTGGGGAGGTTCTGCTTCCTAAGCTTTTCAAAGTTTTTTTTTTAGTCAGCAGCACACTTTTCTGATTCTATGCAGGAGGCTATTGTGGTGGTATTGTATAAGGTGGGTGAGGATCCTCTTTCCACCGACTCTTATTGCTCCATTTCTTTCTTGCTGGTTGATATTAAGATTATCACAGAAGCCATGGCCAATAGCTGGTCACAGATGGTAACTGGTTTGATTCATCCCAATCAAATGGGATTTTTCCATTGAGATCTACAGCCATTTAAGGGACACTTCAACTAGAAATAATTTTGTCTCTTTCATTTCAGCAATGTTATTCTATTGAATAAAAAATCAAAATATTGTCCTTCTGTATCAGCACAGAGAGATAAAACTCCTGTATAGATAGTGATCATATTGTTATTTTACTGCTGCTGCAGAAGAAAGGTGTTATCTGTAAAGGGCCCTTTACATGGGCCGAGAATATGCCAGTGTAAAGGTGCCACTGATACGCTCATAGGGTAATAGATCATTTTTGTGGACACAAAAATCGTCTGTTTGGGCATGAGAGATGGCATTAGTGATCGCTCCACCTCATACTGTGGAGGAGATCGCTGCATACAAATATAGATGGCCTTGCGGTTCGCCCGGCAATCGTTTTGTGGCGAACTTTGCTTGTTCGCGATTAGCTGAAAATATGGCAATGTTCGCATGCGCCATATTCTTTTGCATTGCGCCGAACTTTGACCCATGACACATCCATCAGGTGGGATAGGACAGCCAATTGAGTTGTTTCAGCATATGGACACCCCCCCCACCCTATAGCAGAACTCGATCTGGAAGCCATTTTACATTCTGTGCTTTGCCAGTGTAGGGAGAGGTTGCCTTGTGGAGCAGGGACAGACTTTTAGGGACACCAAACGCTAGCTAATAGGGCCACAAAAGTCCTTTTAAGGATTGGTATAGGTGTGCTATCGATAGGTGTGATATACTTATAATATACTTTCTAACATAGAAAGTATATTATAGTGCATTTGTATTGTGCAGCAGTTGTGTGCGGTTCTGCTGCAATACCACATCTATATAGAGGGACAAACGCTATTGGAATAACTAATTGCAACTGGTGTGATAAACCTGTTGCCGCCCAAAAAACTGATTGAGGGTTGTGATATACCTATACTATACTTTCTAACATAGAAAGTATATTATAGTGCATTTGTATTGTGCAGCAATTGTGTGCGGTTCTGCTGCGAAACCACAGGGATATAGAGGGACAAGCGTTATTGGACCAACTATTTGCAATGGGTGTGATAAAGCTGTTGCCCCCCAAAAAACTGATTGAGGGGTGCGATATACCTGCTTCCACAAAATACTATTAGAGGGGTGCGATTTGCCGGCTTCCACCAAATATTGACTCAGGGGTTCTATATACCTTTTTCCACAAAATACTGATTGAGGGGTGCGATATACCTGCTTCTACAAAATACAGATTGAGGGGTTCTATATACCTGCTTCCAGCTTGGTTTCTTTTCACCGCGCCAGTGGCTGCTCATGAGCGACGCATGCAGACTTCTGCGGCCATTTGATGAGATCACCAAACTAGTTGTACAGGTAGTTGGTGTGGCTGGTGGTGTGTGCCTGTATGTGAGGAGTGATCTGAAGCCAAATGTGAAAGAGGTAATTGTGGGTGAGGATGGTGAGGATGTGGAAACCTTATGGGTGGAAGTTCAAAGGGATATAAATGCTGAAAAAATAATACTTGGTGTAATCTATAGACCCCTAACATCACAGAGGAGATAGAAATGCAGCTGTATAACCAAATAGAGCGGGGGCACAGGCTGGTACAGTGGTTATAATGGGAAATTTTTACTTCCCAGACTTTGTCTACGGTCATGGTTCTGACTCGACCGCAAAGGGGAGAACATTTCTCAACTTGCTGCAGGCTCACTTTATGGGCCAGTTTGTAGAAGCTCCCACTAGGGGCGATGCTCTGTTGGATCTGGTAATTTCTAATGATGCAGAGCTTGTTAGTAATGTTACTGTTCGAGAAACACTAGGTAATAGTGACCACAATATAATTATATTCCCCCTAAACTATAAAAAGCAAACTCTGTCAGGCACAGCACACTGAAGACACTGAATTTCAAAAAAGCTAATTTCCCTGGGTTGAGGGCAGCATTTCAGGGCATAGACTGGGAGCAGCTACTGTCACATAAGAATACTGAGGATAAATTGGAGAGGTTCAAATCCACATTGAGTAATTGCACTAAAAAATGTATCCCTTTAGGTAACAAGTATATACGGCTAAAATTAAACCCCCCATGGCGTACAGCTACTGTAAAAAGAGCAATAAAAGACAAAAAGAGGGCATTTAAAAAATACAAATCTGAGTGGTCAGCTGTAGCATTTGAAGATTACAAAGGGCTTAATAAAATCTTCAAAAAGGAGATAAAATTAGCAAAGATACATAAGCAAAGATACATAATGAACAGCAGATAGCAAAAGAAAGCAAAACAAATCCCCAAAAGTTTTTTAAATATATAAATGCTAAAAAAAAAAATTGTTCTGAACAGGTAGGTCCCCAAAATAATGGTAAAGACGGGGTAGGGGGGGAACAATGAAGAAAAGGAAAAGGCAGAGTTCATAAATAGGTTTTTTAGCTCTGAATATACAAAAGAAGAGAAAGGAGCTGATATCTGTGGCGCCGGGGCTGTTAGCCATTCTGACATCGTTTTTTCGTCACATATTGTACTTCATGACACTGGTAAAATGGAGTAAAAAAATGTCATTTTTATTTTAAAAAAATTATACCAAATTTACCAAAAATGTTGAAAAATTTGCAAATTTCCAAGTTTCAATTTCTCTACAGAAGTAATACCTACAAAAATAGTTATTACTTTACATTGCCCATATGTCTACTTCATGTTTGGATTTTCATTTTGGGAATTACATTTTATTTTTTGGGGATGTTAAAAGGCTTAGAAGTTTAGAAGCAAATCTTGAAATTTTTCAGCAATTTCAAAAACCCACTTTTTAACCCCTTTAGGACACAGCCTTATTTCACCTTAAGGACTAGGCCATTTTTTGCAAATCTGACCAGTGTCACTTTAAGTGCTGAGAACTTTAAAACGCTTTGACTTATCCAGTCCATTCTGAGATTGTTTTTTCGCCACATATTGTACTTCATGACACTGGTAAAATGAAGTTAAAAAAAAATAATTTTACCAATAAACACCAAATTTACCAAAAATCTGTAAAAAATTGCATATTTCCAAGTTTCAATTTCTCTACTTCTATAATATATAGTAATACCTCCAAAAATAGTTATTACTGTACATTCCCCATATGTCTACTCAATGTTTGGATCATTATGGGAATGATATTACAATTTTTTGGGGATGTTACAAGGCTTAGAAGTTTAGAAGCAAATCTTGAAATTTTTCAGAAATTTTCAAAAAAAACAATTTTTAGGGACAAGTTCAGGTCTGAAGTCACTTTGCGAGGCTTACATAATAGAAACCACCCAAAAATGACCCCATTCTAGAAACTACACCCTTCAAGGTATTCAAAACTGATTTTACAAACATTGTTAACCCTTTAGGTGTTCCACAAGAATTAATGGAAAATAGAGAAATAATGTCAAAGTTTTACTGTTTTGGCAGATTTTACATATTAATATTTCTTTTCCAGTTACAAAGCAAGGGTTAACAGCCAAACAAAACTCAATTTATGGCCCTGATTCTGTAGTTTACAGAAACACCCCATATGTGGTCGTAAACTGCTGGACGGGCACACGGCAGGGCGCAGAAGGAAAGGAATGCCATACGGTTTTTGGAAGGCAGATTTTGCTGGACTGTTTTTTTACACCATGTCCCATTTGAAGCCCCCCTGATGCACCCCTAGAGTAGAAACTCCATAAAAGTGACCCCCATCTAAGAAACTACACCCCTCAAGGTATTCAAAACGGATTTACTACAAATGTCGTTAACCCTTTAGGTGATCCACAAGAGTTATTGGCAAATGGAGCTGAAATTTCAGAATTTACATTTTTTGCCAAATTTTCCATTTTAATCCATTTTTTACAGTAACAAAGCAAGGGTTAACAGCCAAACAAAACTCACAATTTATTGCCCGGATTCTGTAGTTTACAGAAACACGTCATATGTGGTCATAAAATGCTGTACAGGCACGCGGCAGGGCGCAGAAGAAAATTAATGCCATACGGTTTTTGAAAGGCAGATTTAGCTGGACTGTTTTTTTTACACCATGTCCCATTTGAAGGCCCCCTGATGCACCCCTAGAGTAGAAACTCCAAAAAAGTGACCCCATTTTAGAAACTATGGTATAGGGTTTTGTCGTTACTAGTTTAGGGTACACATATGATTTTTGGTTGCTCTATATTACACTTTTTGTAAGGCAAGGTAACAAGAAATAGCTGTTTTGGCACCGTTTTCATTTTTTGTTATTTACAACATTCATCTGACAGGTTAGATCATGTGGTATTTTTATAGCGCAGGCTGTAACGGACGCAACAATACTTTTTTTAGTTGTTTGTTTCAGTTTTACATAACAAAGCATTATTATTTTTTTTGTATGATTCTTTAGTGTCTCCACATTCTGAAAGCCATAGTTTTATTTATTTTTCGGTCTACTGTCTTGTGTAGGGGCTCATTTTTTTTAGGGGTGAGATGACGGTTTGATTGGCACTATTTTGAGGTGCGTATGACTTTTTGATCGCTTGCTATTACTCTTTTGTGGTGTAAGGTGACAAAAAATGGCTTTTTTTTTTTACGGTGTTCATCTGAGGGGTTAGGTCATGTGATATTTATATAGAGCATGTTATTACGGACGCGGCAATACCTAATATGTATACTTTTTTTATTTACTTAAGTTTTACACAATAAAAGCTTAAAAAGAAAAAATGTTTTAGTGTCTCCATATTCTGAGCCATATTTATTTTTTTATTTTTGGGGCGATTGTCTAAGGTAGGGGCTCATTTTTTTCGGAATGAGGTGACGGTTAGATTGGTACTATTTTGGTGGGTATACGCCTTTATGATCGCTTGCTGTTGTACTTTTAGTGATGTAAGGTGACAAAAAAATAGTTTATTTAGCACAGTTTTTATTTTTTAGGGTGTTCATCTGAGGGATTAGGTAATGTGATATGTTTATAGAGCCTGTCGATACGGATGCGGCGATACCTAATATGCCTACTTTTTTCCCTATTTTTTTTAACTTTATTTGGGGGAAATTACTTTTTTTTTCTTGAAACTTTTAAATATTTTTTGGGGGAAACTTTATTTTTTCAACTTTTTTTTCACTTTATTTTTTGTCCCACTTTGGGACTTTAACTTTTGAGGGTCTGATCCCCTTTACAATGCATTCCGATACTTCTGTATTGGAATGCATTGGCTGTATGAGTAATACAGTCGTGGCCAAAAGTTTTGAGAATGACACAAATATTAGTTTTCACAAAGTTTGCTGCTAAACTGCTTTTAGGTCTTTGTTTCAGTTGTTTCTGTGATGTAGTGAAATATAATTACACGCACTTCATACGTTTCAAAGGCTTTTATCGACAATTACATGACATTTATGCAAAGAGTCAGTATTTGCAGTGTTGGCCCTTCTTTTTCAGGACCTCTGCAATTCGACTGGGCATGCTCTCAATCAACTTCTGAGCCAATTCCTGACTGATAGCAACCCATTCTTTCATAATCACTTCTTGAAGTTTGTCAGAATTAGTGGGTTTTTGTTTGTCCACCCGCCTCTTGAGGATTGACCACAAGTTCTCAATGGTATTAAGATCTGGATGCTGTAGCTCCTATATAATTCACCGGTTTGAAAACCATAGCATTTATTGTATAAAATGAATAAATGTTCTGTGACCTAATCTGACATAAGGGAAAGGCTTGCATTAAGCTTGAAAATTAGCAGTGTCTGAAGGAATAGGATGGATTGGTGGTCCCTAAACCAAGTATTTACAATCTAGTGTCACAGCTACAACATTTAAAAAGGTGGGAATTAGAGAGTGAGCTAGACTCTACTGGTAAGCTATTGCAATATCATGTTCAGGCCAAGTTTTTATTTGAGGCCACCTGTGCCCGTGGCCGTATTGCTGCCCCCCGGCCCGTTTGCGGTCCGTATGCAGAACCATTAATTACAATGGTTCCACACAAAAAACGGAATTTACTCTGTATGTATCCCATTTCCGTATTTCCATTCCGCGAAAGATAGAACTTGTCCTATTATTGGCCGCAAATAACGATCCGTGGCTTCATTCAAGTTGATGGGTCTGCAAAAAATACGGAATGCATGCGGAACACATCCGTATGTCATCCATTTTTGGCGGATCCATGCCCACTTTGCCTATGTGTATACTGTTAAAACACATTACTGTACATTACATTAATGATACGAAATGTTATGTTTCTGTCTGCGATCTGCAAACATCGGATCGCATACGGAAACCATACGGAGATTTTTTGCAGAACGGAAACTGAAAGGAAACAAAAAACTGAACAATGGATCTGTGAAAAATGGACCGCAAAATACAGAAAAAGCCATACAGCAGTGTGCAGGAGGCCTTACTCGGTACACTCCCATATGCGACAACCTTAGCCTTAGGCCTCCTGCACACGACAGTTTTTTTTTCACAGTCCGCAAAAACGGGGTCCGTGGGTCCGTGATCCGTGACCGTTTTTTCGTCCGTGGGTCTTCCTTGATTTTTGGAGGATCCACGGACATGAAAAAAAAGTCGTTTTGGTGTCCGCCTGGCCGTGCGGAGCCAAACGGATCCGTCCTGAATTACAATGCAAGTCAATGGGGACGGATCCGTTTGATGTTGACACAATATGGTGCCATTTCAAACGGATCCGTCCCCATTGACTTTCAATGTAAAGTCTGGAGTTCTTTTATACCATCGGATTGGAGTTTTCTCCAATCCGATGGTATATTTTAACTTGAAGCGTCCCCCATCACCATGGGAACGTCTCTATGTTAGAATATACTGTCGGATATGAGCTACTTCGTGAACCTCAGATCCGACAGTATATTCTAACACAGAGGCGTTCCCATGGTGATGGGGACGCTTCAGGTTAGAATACACTACAAACTTTGTACAAGACTGCCCCCTGCTGCCTGGCAGCACCCGATCTCTTACAAGGGGATATGATAGCACAATTAACCCCTTCAGGTGCGGCACCTAAAGGGGTTAATTGTACTATCATATTCCCCTGTAAGAGATCAGGGCTGCCAGGCAGCAGGGGGCAGACCCCCCCCCTCCCCAGTTTGAATATCGTTGGTGGCACAGTGTGCGCCCCCCATCGGGCCCCCCCTTCCTCCCTCTAATGTTAGAAATCGTTGGTGGCACAGTGTGCGCCCACCATCACCCCCCCCTCCCTCCCTCTATTGTAATAAATCGTTGGTGGCACAGTGTGCGCCCACCATTGCCCCCCCCTCTATAGCAGTAACAACATTGGTGGCAGTGTGCGGCCTCCCATTCCCCCCCCCATCATTGGTGGCAGCGGAGTTCCGATCGGAGTCCCAGTTTAATCGCTGGGGCTCCGATCGGTAACCATGGCAACCAGGACGCTACTGCAGTCCTGGTTGCCATGGTTACTTAGCAATAGTACAACAGTAGAAGATTCATACTTACCTGCTTGCTGCTGCGATGTCTGTGAACGGCCGGGAGCTCCTCCTACTGGTAAGTGAAAGGTCTGTGCGGCGCATTGCTAAAGAACTGTCACTTACCAGTAGGAGGAGCTCCCGGCCGTTCACAGACATCGCAGCAGCAAGCAGGTAAGTATGAATCTTATACTGTTGTACTATTGCTAAGTAACCATGGCAACCAGGGCTGCAGTAGCTTCCTGGTTGCCATGGTTACCGATCGGAGCCCCAGCGATTAAACTGGGACTCCGATCGGAACTCCGCTGCCACCAATGATGGGGGGGGGGGGATGGGAGGCCGCACACTGCCACCAATGTTGTTACTGCTATAGAGCTATAGAGGGAGGAAGGGGGGGCCGATGGTGGTTGGCACACTGTGCCACCAACGATTTATTACAATAGAGGGAGGGAGTGGGGGCGATGGTGGGGGCACACTGTGCCACCAACGATTTATTACAATAGAGGGAGGGAGGCGGGGGGCGATGGTGTGCGCACACTGTGCCACCAACGATATTCAAACTGGGGAGGGGGGGGTCTGCCCCCTGCTGCCTGGCAGCCCTGATCTCTTACAGGGGAATATGATAGTACAATTAACCCCTTTAGGTGCCGCACAGGGGTTAATTGTGCTATCATATCCCCCTGTAAGAGATCGGGTGCTGCCAGGCAGCAGGGGGCAGTCTTGTACAAAGTTTGCAGTGTATTCTAACTAGAAGCGTCCCCATCACCATGGGAACGCTTCTGTGTTAGAATATACTGTCGGAAATGAGTTTTCACGAAGTGAAAACTTAGATCAGAAAAAGCTTTTATGCAGACGGATCTTCGGATCCGTCTGTATGAAAGCAACCTACGGCCACGGATCACGGACACGGATGCCAATCTTGTGTGCATCCGTGTTCTTTCACGGACCCATTGACTTGAATGGGTCTGTGAACCGTTGTCTGTCAAAAAAATAGGACAGGTCATATTTTTTTGATGGACAGGATACACGGATCACGGCCTCGGCTGCAAAACGGTGCATTTTCCGATTTTACCACGGACCCATTGAAAGTCAATGGGTCCGCGAAAAAAACGGAAAACGGGACAACGGCCACGGGTGCACACAACGGTCGTGTGCAGGAGGCCTTTCTGAGCTTTTCTTCCTTGAAGGATTTTAAGAATGAAAGCATTAGGAGAATGGCCTAGTTAATATCAGTTCACAATTCAGTTATTTGGTGAGTTATTGTGATCCAAAACCAGGTGTGGGTCAAAGACACAGAACATGAGGACATTTGTACATTACACCTAATCTCTGAGCAGGCTTCACTACAGGTTTTGGCCCATAATAACTGATGAAAACAATTGACCAAATAACTGAAGTGTGAACTTGGCCTTTGACAGCTGCAGCTGGAGTATTCCTTATCAGATACACAATTCTATAGGTTTCTGCAGTTGCCTCATGCATACAATGCTGAGACTCTCAAGTCTGTCTTGCAGGTAAAACACAGTTTCTAGTGGCAGGATCTGGCTGGTAAAAATAAATCCACACAGTGTTTAATACAGTATGTAGTGTCTAATTGTGTCCATAAACATTTACTTATCAAATTTTTGGATCTCCCTCTCAGCTTCAGGTCAAATAGGAAGGCGATATTGTTCCTACAGAGTACAGCCACCGGGAATAAGTCTTGCAATGGATCCCTCAGAAAACCTCATTGCCTGTCTCATACAGTGGGGAAAATAAGTATTTGATACGCTGATGATTTAGCAAGTTTCCCCCCCTACAAAGAATAAAGAGGCCTGTAATTTTTATTGTAGGTAACACTTCAACTGTGAGAGACAGAATCTAAAAGAAAATCCAGAAAATCACATTGTATGATTTTTAAATAATTAATCTGCATTTTATTGCATGAAATAAGTATTTGGGACTCCTGTGCTAGTGATCACTGGTAAGGGTACCCACATTTATCAATCATCCTGTGGGGAAACATCAGAACCCTTGGGATATACCCCCCTGTTCTGGCATGCTCTTGCATTACATTTCCACTGCAGTGGAAATGTCATTAGCTGTAGCACCCCCATGTATTGAAAAGAATACATATTAACAGTTGACAATGAACACTGATGCTTTTGAGGTAAGCACTGAATAAAGGTGATTTATCGCATTTGGTTATGTCCAGCAGGAGACATACAGTGTAATGAGATCTTGTTTCTGTGTAAAATATTTTCCAAATAAAAATTGCAATTAAGACTGTGATATAATTTGTTTTCATATTAAAAGATTGGTCATGTATGTTAATGGTGATTTAAATAATACATTACAATGCCATTAAGTGCTGCAGATTATGACCATCCCTCCGGTCATAATGACCCAGATTAATTTATTATGCGATTACAATTTCTGAGACACTAGGCTGTCAGCAAAAGCAACAGAAATACAAGCAATTCAAATGGTTTAAGCAAGGAACCAAACAAAAGATGGACATATGAATACCAAAAAATAAAATGCAGGGTTCAAATCACAGTTGTAGCCACCGTGCAGTGCTGGATCCAAATGACCTCACTGGCATCTCTGGTTTTGACAGGAGAAATATAAGTAAAAAAGAAATAGGTCCAAAATATTACAATATCACTTGTATTTCTGCCAAGATGATACCAATAAAAAACTATAGCTTGCCCAAAAAAACAAGTCACACACACATAGGTTTCAGAATACACTGACACATTGCAAACATGTATTAATAAAAAAATAAAACATCACATCTATATAGATTTGGCAGTATCATAACGGTACTGACTAGCGGAATAACCTTAGCATGCTGTAACACCGAAATCCCCCCCAAATAAAATCACAGAATTGTTTTTTTATTCTCCATTTGACCCCACAAATATTTTATTTTCAAAGTTTCTTAACCACCTCAGCTCCCCTAGCTTAAATCCCCTTAATGACCAGACCACTTTTTACAATTCTGCACTACGCTACTTTCACCGTTTATCGCGCGGTCATGCAACTTACCACCCAAATGAATTTTACCTCCTTTTCTTCGCACTAATAGAGCTTTCATTTGGTGGTATTTCATTGCTGCTGACATTTTTACTTTTTTTGTTATTAATCGAAATTGACTGAAATTTTTGCAAAAAAATGAAATTTTTCACTTTCTGTTGTAAAATGTTTCAAATAAAACTACATTTCCATATACATTTTTCACTAAATTTATTGTTCTACATGTCTTTAATAAAAAAATGCAACAAGTGTATATTTATTGGTTTGCGCAAAAGTTATAGCGTTTACAAACTATGGTACAAAAATGTGAATTTCCGCATTTTGAAGCAGCTCTGACTTTCTGAGCACCCGTCATGTTTCCTGAGGTTCTACAATGCCCAGAAACACCCCACAAGTGCATTTTTACATATACCCATGCTGGGTGAGAGAAATATCTCTGCAAAAGACAACTTTTCCAATTTTTTTTATACAAGGTTTTTATTTGACAAAGATATTTCTATCACCCAGCATGGGTATATGTAAAAATACAGCCGAAAACACATTGCCCTACTTCTCCCGAGTACGGCGATAGCACATGTGTGACACTTTTTTGCAGTCTAGGTGCACAAAGGGGCCCAAATTCCAATGAGTATCTTTTAGGAGGGCATT
Organism: Bufo gargarizans; assembly: GCF_014858855.1. Classification (NCBI taxonomy): domain Eukaryota; kingdom Metazoa; phylum Chordata; class Amphibia; order Anura; family Bufonidae; genus Bufo; species Bufo gargarizans. The sequence continues at coordinate 317,964,694 of NC_058080.1, forward strand.
TTTAGGCATTTGGATTCTCACGCTTTAGGGCCCCTAAAATGCCAGGGCAGTATAAATACCCCAAAGTGACCCCATTTTGGAAAGAAGAGACCCCAAGGGGGAATCGGCGAGTTCCTAGAATATTTTTTTGGGGCACAAATGCCCTGTGAAATCCTGAAAGTACTCATTGGAATTTGGGCCCCTTTGCGCATCTTGGCTGTAAAAAAGTGTCACACATGTGGTATCGCCGTACTTAGGAGAAGTAGAGCAATGTGTTTTGGGGTGTATTTTTACATATACCCATGCTGGGTGAGGGAAATATCTCTGTCAAATTACAACTTTGTATAAAAAAATGGGAAAAGTTGTCTTTTAGAGAGATATTTCTCTCACCCAGCATGGGTATATGTAAAAATTTGGGTGTAAAAATTTTTACACCCGAAAACACATTGCCCTACTTCTCCTGAGTACGGCGATACCACATGTGTGACACTTTTTTGCAGCCTAGGTGCGCAAAGGGGCCCAAATTCCAATGAGTACCTTTTAGGAGGGCATTTTTAGGCATTTGGATTCCAGACTTCTTCTCACGCTTTAGGGCCCCTAAAATGCCAGGGCAGTATAAATACCCCACATGTGACCCCATTTTGGAAAGAAGACACCCCAAGGTATTCCGTGAGGGGCATGGTGAGTTCATAGAAGATTTTTTTTTGGGGCACAAGTGGAAATGTTTTTTTTTTTTTTCCGTGAGGGGTATGGTGAGTTCATGTGAGATTTTATTTTTTGTCACAAGTTAGTGGAATATGAGACTTTGCAAGAAAAAAACAAAAACACAAAAACAAAAAAAAATCAATTTCCGCTAACTTGTGCAAAAAAAAAATCTTTTATGAACTCGCCATGCCCCTCAAAAGTGATCTTTACAGCGCTGCAGCGATTTAACAGTGTTTTTGCAGTGATCAGAAAAAAAATTCTGTCACTGCGGTGAGGCGGACTGAACGCAAGTGTGCGCACAAGATCAGGCCAGATCGGGCGAACACTGCATTTTTTGTAGAGCCTATAGAACATGTCCTATTCTTGTCCGCAATTGCAGACAAGAAAAGGCATTTTCTATATAGTTCTGGCAATGTGCGGATCCGCAAAATGCAGAAAGCACATTACTGGTGTCCGTGTTTTGCGGATCCGCGGTGTCCGTGTTTTGCGGATCCTTGCATCCGCAAAACGCATACGGACGTCTGAATGGAGCCTTACAGTGGGGTGATCAATGACGGGGGTGATCAGGGAGTCTATATGGGGTGATCACCCGCCTGTAAGGCTTCATTCAGATGTCCGTATGTGTTTTGCGGATTGGTAAAACACATACGGACATCTGAATGGAGCCTTACAGGGGGGTGATCAATGACAGGGGGGTGATCAGGGAGTCTATATGGGGTCATCAGGGGTTAATAAGTGACAGGGGGGGTGTAGTGTAGTGGTGTTTGGTGCTACTTACAGAGATGCCTGTGTCCTCTGGTGGTCGATCCAAGCAAAAGGGACCACCAGAGGACCAGGTAGCAGGTATATTAGACGCGGTTATCAAAACAGCGTCTAATATACCTTTTTGGGGTTAAAAAAAAATATCGCATCTACAGCCTGTGAGCGAATGATCGCCGCTGGCAGACTGTAGATCCACTCGTTTACCTCACGTTCCGCACACAGGAGCACGCGGTCACAGAAAATCTCGCCTCTCGCGAGAGGACGCGCCGGCGCGTCCAGCAGGAATAACAGGGCCGCGGCCAGTACGCAATCCTGCGTTCGGCGGTCCTGAGCTGGTTAATATATTAATAGAGAACATTAAAATATGCCATTAACTGTAGCTCAACCCTTGCTGCAAGTAGTGAGTTTACATTCAGTGACGTAATAGCATGGAGTTGTGATGCCACTGGCTCAGGAACTGTGCCCAAGCCATCAATTGGAGTACCACCAGGTTTATTATACAGCTTGCACCATGCTCTTACTAAAGGGAACTGAGCTAAAACGGATCTTGGCAGTTCGATCTCTTATATACTTCACAACCAGTCTCCCAAGCTGGTACTTGCCAAGCCTTAAGCTGCTTATCTTCTGCGATCTGACGAGTGCAGGTACATTCAGCTTAGAATAACCGTTGACCAACAGAACAAAGGATTCCCAACCAGTCTCCCAAGCTGGTACTTGCCAAGCCTTAAGCTGCTTATCTTCTGCGATCTGACGAGTGCAGGTACATTCAGCTTAGAATAACCGTTGACAAATATATATACTTCAGTCAATACTTACTTGGTTATGTAAGTGGTTAGAGACAGGGAGACAGTGTCGGACTGGCCCAGAGAATCAGATATTATAGGCTCCAAAAATTTGGGAGAAAACGTGTTTGGCTGTCTTTGGAGCCAATCACTTGCCACTAAGGTCTATTTCTGTGATTCAAAACCCATTAAACTTTTTCAATGATATAGGGGTGGGGCCTCAAGAATAATTTCCTCTGGTAGGTCCCAGGAACCTGTAGAAGCCTAACAATGGCCCATGGGCCTGCATGTACAGATGCCTTTAAGGCCTTGCCTTCTGCAGGGCTGAATAGGCATTATTACAGTTATTGCAGTGACTGACATAAAACATAAAATCCAAAATATCTCCCTATGATTAAGGATACATATATCCGACAAGTGTAACTGATTGCTGCTGTTTAGGATGGAATATGGATTTATTCTATTTTGGGCCTAGCTCATTGAGGTGTTACATTTGTTGCTGGGGGAGGAGCTTGTGAAGGAGTGTGTGTATATATAGAGACAGACTCATTAGCTGGCCTAATTCATTAGCTGCAACTACTAGCTTCAAGTACTACATTAAGTACAGTGAAGAGATATTGCAGGAGATAGTCAGGAGGTAGGCTGGAAGGTGGAAACAATACAAAAAAAGGGAAGATTTGTTTGATTTAAATTTACTAATTTTTATTTTCTCCTCTTTAAAATGGCAGACTTGGTTCAGTGCAGGAATTGTTATGCATTTATTTCATGTTCCACTCTTTGGAGATTCGGATGCTGTCAGATCTGTAGACAGTTCTCCTTACTGCAGCAGGAAATTGCATTTTTGAAATCTGAGATATTTAAATTATCTGTTAAACAAACTCCAGCTAGGACTACTGCAATGCCACTGCCACAGAGGACCCCCAGAAATGGCAGATGGGTTACTGTAGGTTCTGGAAGACTTAGAGTGGTGGATAGAAGACATGTCCCACAGTCGGTGGTTCTCCATAATTCATTTGCAGCACTCTCAGAATGTAAGGACAACATGGATATGGACTCAAGCACAGAGGGTGAGAAACCATCGACTCCTATGTCTAATGTATGCAAGACTGCAGCCAAGGACAAAAAAGACAAAGTGAAGTCTCAAAGAAAGCAGCTGTTGCTGGGAGATTCAATCATAAGAAGTGTGGAGCTTAAAGAAAATGGTTTTGTGAGATGTCTCCCTGGGGCTACTGCTAGAAGAGATAGAAGACGTATTATTAATATTGTTAAGCAAGCAAAGCAGGAAGGGGACGTGGATGTTCTTGTCCATCTAGGGACAAATGACCTGGCTTGCAATGAAGTGTCAGAGGTGAAAAAATCTTTTATCACACTTGGTAATGACGTACAGGATTTTGCATCCACCATTTCCTTTTCTGAAGTTCTGCCTGTGCATAATGTTCAGAATGATAGGCAGAGGCGCATAAAGGAGTTCAACATATGGCTTGGTAAATGGTGTCAAGAGCAAGGATTTGGCTTTGTTTCTCATGATAGCTCTACTTGGAATAGAAAGGAACTGTACAAAAAAGATGGTTTGCATCTTTCTCTCAAAGGAACAAATGTACTTAGTGAACAACTCCAAGAATTTGCGAAAGAGTATTTAAACTAGGAAGGGGGGGCAAAAGAGTGAAAATAAAAGAGTCCAATTGCCCCCCGAAACAATGCCAGAACAGGTCAGAAGCACAGAGGTTAAGAAATAATAAGCTCAGAGTCCTGTCTACAAATGCTCGCAGTTTAGGTAAAAAAATCAATGAACTTGGGTCAATAATGGCATCTGAGAATGTAGATTTAGTGGCTGTTACGGAGACATGGTTTAATGAAAGAAATGACTGGGACATAACCATACCAGGGTACTCTTTATACAGAAGAGACAGAGAAGGCAAGAAAGGAGGAGGAGTGGCCCTGTATGTGAAAGATAGCATTAAATCTAACCTAATACAAGTTGGTGAGGCCAACATAGAGTCAGTTTGGGTTACGTTGCAGTTTGCTAATCATGCAGTAACTTGTGTAGGTGTGATATATAGACCACCTGGTCAAGTTAAAGAACTAGATGATCTACTAGTTGAAGAAATAGCTAAAATGACAATGAAAGGAGAAGTTATCATTATGGGAGATTTCAATCTTCCAGATATAAACTGGAAAACCAAAATAGCAAGTTCTACCAGGAGTACAGATATTCTAAATTCCCTACTGGGGTTATCCCTACAACAAATGGTTGAGGAGCCAACCCGGAGGGAGGCCATTTTGGATTTGGTTTTCACAAATGAAGATTCGGTATATGATGTCATTGTAGGCGAAACCTTGGGATCTAGTGATCACCAGTCAGTGTGGTTTAATATAAGAACTGTGAAAGAGTCCCACCACACAAAAACAAAAGTTTTAGATTTTAGAAAAACAGACTTTTCAAAAATGAAATTAGTCATAAATGAGTCCTTATCAGACTGGAACGGATTACATGGAGTTTAGGAGAAATGGGACTACTTAAAAGGTGCATTATTGAAGGCAACAGAAAATTGCATTAGACTTGTCAGTAAAAGCAAAAAAAGGAAGAGACCACTGTGGTACTCAGCAGAAGTGGCCCAAATCATTAAAAATAAAAAGCTAGCATTTTGTAATTATAAAAAAAACCAGAGCAATGAAGATAAGGAAATCTACAAGATTAGGCAGAAAGAGGCCAAGCAAGTTATAAGAACTTCTAAAGCTCAGGCAGAAGAAAAACTAGCTCAATCTATGAAAAAAGGGGATAAGACATTCTTCAGATATATAAATGAAAAAAGGAAATTAAAACAAGGAATAACTAAATTGTTGATGACGTAGGCTGAGTACGTCACGCTCTCCGCCTCCCCCGTGGCTCAGCTGTCCTGCTGCTGCTCTGAGCTTTCGGCGTCTCATGGATCTCTTGGCGTCTCTGTGACGCTCCCTGGCCGTGTTTCCTCTATGTTGCCGCTCCGACGATTGCTCCGACTGCTCTACCTGTGAGGAGCTCATCATCAGCTTATATTTCCCCGGTCTTCGTCGATCCTCTCCCCTCCTCTCCATCCCGCTGTGGAAACTTGGAGTCGGCACCGTCTGGATTTGCCTGGATCGCTGGATCGCTGAACGGGTTTGGATCCTCACTCCTGCTGCCTCCTGCTCCTGCTGCCTGTATTACTGTATGTATTGGTCCTCAGACCTGCTGATTCCTGCTGATTCCTCCTGATCCCCCGTCCCTCTCCCTGTGCCGTTCTGATTAGATTAAATTCTATGGGACTCTCTCTTACCTGATCGTCCGATTTACAGCCGACTTCTCCCCCCATTTGTTCTTACTGATTTGCTTCCCTGTCACTGTTGTGACTAACCTCCCTGTGACTGTGTCTTTGTAATACTGGGATCAACCCTATAAAACTTTATTTTTGATAGGCTGCTGGATATTCGGCTTCTCCGTTTTGGCTGCTGGTGTCTCTTAGGAGTCTCTGGTCCTGGGGAAGGTTGAAACCCGGTGAGATTGTTCCTTTCTTTTGTTACCCCACTTCCTTTTGTCTCCTATACGTCCTCTCCTGCGGATGATAGCTGCTAACTAAAATCTACTTCGCCATCCTAAAAACACACTTGGTGCCTACAAATACTAAAAGTAGTAAACCATACAGTATCAGGTGGAAAGTGGAAGTGGAAGAGTGGAAAAAGTAAAAAAAAAAAAAAAAAGAATACAAAAAAGAAAAAAAAAAAAAAAAGGGGCGAAAGAGGGAGAAGGAGCAAAGAAAGAGAGAAGAAGAGATACAAATATAAAAGGAGAGTAAGGAAAAAAAAAAAAAAAAAAAAAAACACAGGGAAAGGGGGAGAAAAAAAAAAAAAAAAAAAAAAAAAAAAGGGAGGAGAAGAAAAAGAGAGTAAAGAAAAGGAGGAGAAGAAAAAGAGAATAAAGAAAAGGAGGGGAGACGGGAAGGGAGTAGGAGGAAAAGGGGAGGAAAAAAAAAAAAAAAAAAAAAAAAAAAAAATTATCAAGGAACCGACCATGGCTCCAAAAGCTCCCAGGCGATCGGCTGACCACTCAAGTCAGAAATCGGGGTCTAAAACTTACGAAACAACTAAAATAGACCAGTTCTTGAGATCTCCAAGGATTAATACGAGGGGCGGACAAAAAGAACTTGCCACAAAAAAAAATGATGATGATTCTGAGGTGATTGTAACAGAATTACAAAAAGCTTCTAGATACCCCGAAGAGGAAGACGGCATAATGGGGGAAGTCATCCCCAATGATAACTCCTCCCCGCTAGAAGAAATACTGCTAGCGGTAAAACAGAATGGGGATTTAATACAAGCTGTAACAACCCAGCTTGGGTTTATTCAAGTCGACGTCGGATTAATAAAAGATGATGTCTCCAAAATGCGAGATAGAGTTAAACTCCTTGAGAGTTCCGTCACCCTTATACAGAAGGATTCCAAAAAAACAAATATGGAACTATCTACATTTAAATCAGAATATAATCTCTTGAAGAAAAAGTTAGTGGACCTTGAGGATAGGTCACGAAGATATAATGTGAGAATAATTGGGATTCCAGAGGGTGTGGAGGAGAAAAACCCAACCGAATTTATACAGAAGTTAATCCTTGAGAATTTCGGGAAGGAGTCATTTTCTTCCTTTTTTATGATTGAACGAGCCCATCGGGTCCCAGGGGGAAAACCAATTCCAGGGAGACAACCTCGGACATTCCTCGTCAAGCTACTGACTTCAGGGGACAGAGATATCCTCCTGAGAAGGGCAAGGGAATCCCCACCGGTTATATATAACGGGACTAGATTGGCTTTTTTTCCCGACTTCTCGAAAGATGTACAAGAAAAGAGACGCACATTTATGATCGTTAAAAAGAGGCTAAGAGAAAGGGATATTAAATATTCTCTCATATTCCCAGCCAAATTGCGGATTGTTTTTAATGATAAAATCTTTTTTTTTGACACCCCAGAAGAAGCTGCGGACTGGCTTGATCGAAAGAATTGATAACTCAATTGGGTTATGTTTTGGTGGGAATAATTAGTACTATAAGGGGCTTATACCCCCAAAATGTACTTTTCCTTTGCTTCTTAATGAGGATGGCTGAGTGGGGGGGAAGGTGGAGGGATGGTCATAGGAAAGAAATCTACTACAAATGTGGTGGATTGCTTGTAGGTGGGGGGTGGGGGGGAGGGGGAGGTGGGGTTGGGCTGTGGTGCGTCAAAGTAGGTGTGGTTTCCCTTTTTTTGGTTTTTTGTTCTTTTTTCTTCTTTCTTCTATTTCTCCATTTTGACCTTTCATGATGACGCTGATTAGAATTTTTGCGTGGAATATACGTGGCTTGGGGGATAGAGGCAAGAGACAAGCGATTTTTGACTTGACACAGGCCCACTTACCAGCAATAGTATGCCTGCTAGAGACCCACCTTACTGAGGAGACCACTAGAGTGCTCGACAGGGGATGGGCTGTGCACACGTTCCATTCTACCCTCTCCAACTATTCGAGAGGTGTCACGGTGTTGATACACAGACTTATTGATTTCGTCTGTGAGGCATCCTCTGTCGACCAACAGGGGAGATTTATTTTCTTATACTGTAAGATAGGAGGGAAGATATGTATTTTGGCCTTTGTCTATATTCCACCGCCATTTTCTTTCTCGGTTCTTAATTCTCTTTTATTATTTATGGATAAATGGCCAGAATGCCCAACATTGATTATCGGCGACTTTAACTGTGTTATCGACCCTCTTCGCGATAGGATTTCTACGAGTGCTAGGAGTGACAGTCCGGTCCAGGGGTCCCCCCTGGCACGGTTCTGCCTGGAGGCTGGATTTGAGGACGCTTGGGAACATCTGGGACAGGGGAAAAGGGCTTTCTCATGCTTTAGTAAAGCAGGTAAATCGCTGTCCAGAATAGATCTTGTATTGATAAATAGTAAATATGTGAATCAGATAAAGCGAATGAAATACGAAACAAGGTCAGTATCTGATCACTCTCCGATACTACTTGAATTATGTCTATCTCAGGAAAGATATATACCAAAATCTCCTTTTAGATTAAATCCCTACTGGTTATCAGTTATAAAGACACATGAAACAATTCAAAACGAAATAGGTCGATTCTGGGAAATTAACTACGGTTCAGCGAAAACTCAAGTAGTATGGGATACTTTCAAGGCGTATATGAGGGGATTGATGGTTAGTAACATTGCGAACCTTAGACAGGAATATGGAAAGAAACAGAAAAATCTAAAAGAACACGCAGTGTTAGCAACAGAATCCTTCTATAGGAATAAGACGGAGAAGAATAGGCAAAATATGCAAAGAGCCACACAAATATATGCTAATTTTTTATTGGATAAGGCCCAACAGAACCTTTTTTTTAAAGGGCAAAAATACTTTACAGAATCAGGCCGACCTGGTAAACTCCTTTCCAGGGTAATCTCCAATCAACAACCCAAAAAACATATAGATAAACTTCGTTTGAGTGATGGTAGGATAGTCACTACACAGGGCCCGGTGGAGAAGGCCTTTCTTGATTATTTTACTGACTTGTATAAAGCTGATTCTAACATCACAGATGATAAGATAGATCTCTATTTAGATAGGATCAAGTTTCCAACTATTACTGAGTTGGAAAAGAAAGCACTAGAAATGGAGGTCTCAATACAGGAACTTGAGGGAGCTATTAAACTATGTTCGGCTAACTCCACCCCTGGTTCAGATGGGCTTCCATATGAATTTTATAGTAAATATGGGGACTGCATTCTTCCCAGACTGTTGGAGGTCCTTGCTGAATCAGTGGAGGATGGGATGTTGCCAGATTCAATGATGGAGGCCATAATAATACTAATACCGAAAAAAAAACAAGGACCCCTTAGAATTAGAATCATTTAGACCAATTTCACTGCTTAATGCAGATGTAAAGCTCCTTGCAAGGGTCCTGGCAACAAGGCTTTCCAGGGTCATCTCCTCCATTGTCCATCCGGATCAGTGCGGCTTTATCCAAAATAAGGGTACACATCATAATCTACACCGGCTCTTCTCCAATATTCAGGCCCCGGGGGGGACTGCCCGCTCCATCCTGTCATTGGACGCCTCCAAGGCCTTTGACAGGGTGGAGTGGCGTTTCCTCTGGAAGGTTCTTGCAAGGATGGGCTTTGGAGAAAGATTTATACGCACTCTTAAGCTACTGTATAGATCTCCAAGGGCAAAACTGAGTCTTAATGGAATCCTGAGCGGCAGTATTGATTTAAAGAGAGGCACCCGCCAGGGCTGTCCATTATCCCCCCTGCTATTCGATATTTATATCGAACCCCTTGCGATGGCCATCAGGCAAGATGATCAGGTTAAAGGATTCGGTACGTTAGGAACACAAGACCGCATCTCATTATATGCAGATGATGTTCTGTTTTTTATAGATCATACGGAAACTACTCTTCCGAGGATCATTCATATGGTTAAATTATTTGGTGAGGTGTCTGGTCTTTGTATAAATTGGGCTAAGACCAGTTTACTCCCAATAGACCCTCTGTCACAGAAGGAGGTTCCTGGTATACAGTTGGATATTGTTGATACTTTCCAATATTTGGGTCTGACTATATCGCCTCGGGTTGAAAATTTTCTACAACTTAATTTGATTCCTATAATAGTAAAGACCAGAGCTAAAATAGGAATCTGGCTGAAACTTCCCCTATCCAGAGCTGATCGAATCTCATTAGTTAAAATGGTGATATTACCACAATTTCTCTATGTGCTCAGGAATACACCTATTTGGATACAAGACAAACACTTTAAACTTATTGAAAGAATAATTAATGATTTAATATGGGGAAGAAAGCGAGTTCGAATTAAGTTGGAATATTTGTATAAATCCGTGGAGTCCGGGGGTTTAAATCTCCCCTACTTTAAAGGGTACTTTATTGCAGCTCACCTATTGAGGTGTTATGAATCAGAGAACAGCGCACTCTTGAGGAAGCTGGTAACTAGCCATGCTCATAATAATATTTTTACTTTGTTGGAATCCGGTTTATTGAAGAGTTATGAGCACGGCTATAGAGAAACTATTAATCTACTTCTGAAAATGTGGAATACAACTAGGACATGGTTGAAGGTTAAGGGTTCATTCACATTTACGCCTCTTTGGCATAATTTCTATTTACAAAGCTTAGATGATATTGCAGCTGACATATTTTGGCAGAAGAATAAAATTTTATATATTTCACAGGTAGTTAAAGATAGAGAAATTAAATCCTTTATAGAAATGACACATAATATAAGAAATCTTTCATGGTTTAGGTACTTTCAACTGCGATCTGTATTATCCAGTTTGGATGATAAGCGATTGTTGGATATAGATAATTTATCTTTTTTGAATGAGTGGGTAGGGGGTGCACTTGTTAAAATAAAGATTTCAAATATATATAAGTTATTACTTAAGGCACGGTTTAGTGATACACAGTCACCAGGACAAAAAGCCTGGGAGGCGGATTGTCCGAATTTACAAGTAGAAGGTTGGGAGAATATTTTTGGGAATTTGGTTTCAGTATCCCAGAACTTCAACCATGTTTTAATACAATTCTATATTTGTCACAGATTATATATTACTCCCGTATGGATGAAGAAATGTGGGTTAAGAGATATGTCCAACTGCCCCAAATGTGACATTGTAGGAGCGGACTTCCTCCATATGATATGGACTTGTCCAGAACTTATAAACTACTGGAATAACATCAATAACTGTATTATCTACAAATTAAAAATTCGAATTCCTTTTGAACCACAAGTATTCGTGCTTAATGATCTCTCCAAATTAAAAAATCATAAGTATCAAAAGATTTTCCTGAGTAGAATATTGATGCTGGCTAGAGTACTGATCAGCCGGACCTGGTTTGCCCGTTCCATTCCAGACATCAACACATGGATAAACCTAACCGATAAGGTTAAAAACTACGAGAAAATTTTATATAAACGGAGGGAGGTTGAGGAACAGTGGAACAAGATATGGGATGGCTGGAAGATTGATTGATTAGTCGAGGTCAAGTTGGTTTATTTACGGGGGGCCTGCTTTGACGCACCACAGATTAGGGATTAGGGATTAGGGGGGAGGGAGGGGAGGGTTTTCTAAATGAAAGAAAAGATGAATTGAATATATTATAATTATACATAATTAGTTGGGACACTAAGAATTGAGAGATTGTAAAAATGTCTGTAAAAAATGTTTTTGTAGTGTTTTTTTCCAATAAATCTTTAGAAGCAAAAAAAAAAAAAAAAAAAAAAAAAAAAAAAAAAACATACAATATGTGCAAAAATACTATTGCTGGATAGCTTCTTTAAATACAGTGTCTAAAAACTTAAAAAAAAAAAAAAAAAAAAAAGGAATAACTAAATTAAAAACAAAGGACGGAAGGTATGTAGAAGAGAATAAAGGGCTAGCCGACTGCCTTAATGAATACTTCAGTTCAGTTTTTACAAAAGAAAAAGAAGGAGAAGGACCTCCACTAGAAAGGATGACTAATAAATCGTTTGATGCATGTGTCTTTACAGAGGAAGATGTTCTAAGTTTGCTGTCTAAAGTGAAGACAAATAAGTCACAGGGGCCTGATGAGATACACCCAAAATTATTAAAAGAGCTTAGTGGTGAGCTGGCAAAACCGTTAACAGATTTATTTAACCAATCATTAGTAACAGGAGTCGTCCCGGAAGATTGGAAATTGGCAAATGTCGTGCCCATTCACAAGAAAGGTAGTAGGGAGGAATCGAGCAACTATAGACCAGTGAGTCTGACATCAATAGTAGGCAAATTAATGGAAACCCTATTAAAGGATAGGATTGTGGAACATCTAAAATCCCATGGATTGCAAGATGAAAAACAACATGGGTTTACTTCAGGGAGATCATGTCAAACAAATCTTATAGATTTTTTTTGACTGGGTGACTAAAATAATAGACGGTGGAGGTGCAGTAGACATCGCATATCTAGATTTTAGTAAGGCTTTTGACACTGTCCCACATAGAAGACTTATCAATAAACTGCAGTCATTGAGCATGGACTCCCATATTGTTGAGTGGATTAGGCAGTGGCTGAGTGACAGACAACAGAGGGTTGTAGTCAATGGAGAACATTCAAAACAAGGTCATGTTACCAGTGGGGTTCCACAGGGATCTGTACTGGGACCAATTTTGTTTAATATCTTCATAAGTGATATTGCAAAAGGCCTCGATGGTAAGGTTTGTCTTTTTGCTGTTGACACAAAGATATGTAACAGGGTTGATGTTCCTGGAGGGAAATGCCAAATGGAAAAGGATTTAGGAAAACTAGAAGAATGGTCAGAACTCTGGCAACTGAAATTTAATGTGGATAAGTGCAAGATAATGCACCTGGGGCGTAAAAACCCAAGGGCAGAATATAGAATATTTGACACAGTCCTGACCTCAGTATCTGAGGAAAGGGATTTAGGAGTAATTATTTCAGAAGACTTAAAGGTGGGAAGACAATGTAATAGAGCAGCACGAAATGCCAGCAGAATGCTTGGATGTATAGGGAGAGGTATAAGCAGTAGAAAGAGTAAAGTGCTTATGCCGCTGTACAGAACACTGGTGAGACCTCACTTGGAGTATTGTGCGCAGTACTGGAGGCCATATCTCCAGAAGGATATAGATACTCTAGAGAGAGTTCAGAGAAGAGCTACTAAACTAGTACATGGATTGCAGGATAAAACTTACCAGGAAAGGTTAAAAGACCTTAATATGTATAGCTTGGAAGAAAGAAGAGACAGAGGGGATATGATAGAAACTTTTAAATACATAAAGGGAATCAACTCGGTAACGGAGGAGAGCATATTTAAAAGAAGAAAAACTACCACAAGAGGACATAGTTTTAAATTAGAGGGGCAAAAGTTTAAAAGTAATATAAGGAAGTATTACTTTACTGAGAGAGTAGTGGATGCATGGAATAGCCTTCCTGCAGAAGTGGTAGCTGCAAATACAGTGAAGGAGTTTAAGCATGCATGGGATAGGCATAAGGCTATCCTTCATATAAGATAGGGCCAGGGACTATTCATAGGATTCAGATATATTGGGCAGACTAGATGGGCCAAATGGTTCTTATCTGCCGACACATTCTATGTTTCTATGGACGTTTTAATGAAGCTTCATGAGCACTGGACCTTTTCTCCATTTGGGTCATAATTACATGAGAATGCTGAGAAACTGGACATGGATACTTGAAAAGTTGCATGGTGGATCCTGTTATATGGGAAACTTTAGCATTCTCATGTTATGACTGTGGGTTATAGCAACATTGAACAAAGGGAATTTATTGTATCATGGATTCCAGAAAATCGCATGATCTGTTAAATTACATTATACAGCCCTGTTTGAGTGCGATATTTGCAGTGGATGCTAAGCGGAATGGTGGATCTGTTTAAGACTTGGGTACAAGCTACTGTATATTATATTCCAGGTGCACTCTGTATTAGATATCGGATTTCTGTAAGCACAACCAGTGATGCCAATAGCTGCATCTTCCTGGCCACAGTGTTGAATGGTTGCCTCGGCATTCCCTGCTGCATCTCCCACAGCTGCTTTTAAAGTACATATAAGTGGGGTGTATAAACTGCTAATTTTCTGCTGTACAATTTAAAGTGTCATCTAAGTGCTGCATATAATAATCCATAGCATACATTGATCGAAGGTGCAGATTTTAAATCTGCAGTGTGAGTTTTTGCTCCAGATTTTCACAGTTAATTTCACCTTTTGCTATGCATAGGCTGAAATCAGCAGAAAATCTGTGACAAATCCACATGTAACACTTTGTGTGGCTGTAGTCTTACACTTGTGAATGGGGGCATCGCTTTCCACTTCATATCTCATTATATATATAGCGTATACACATATGTGAAGACACTGAAATATAATATATATATATAAAAAATTCTACAGAATTTGATAGACCAGTTTGTATGTGGTCACAGTACGAATGGCCAAGGAACGTGCCATCTAGGTTTTTTAAAGCCAGTTCTCATCCAACATACACGATTTGTAAATGTGTATAAATAGCTAGCTTTCAGTCACTGGGAGTTGTGCATGGGGATGTTCTTAAAGGGAATTTGTCAACTCTAAAACACCTCCCAAACTAGAGTAAGTGATGTCTATCTTCATACTCACTTGTATTCTGACACTGTGTTCTGAGAAACCAGCAGCAAAATACATTGAAAGGACTCACTTGCTCATGCACATAATGGAGAGGTTCACTGAACAAAAGTGTGGTTTACGTTCCACTCTATAACCATCGATCACTGAATGAAGGAACGTTGTGCAAAAAATAATAAAAGTAACCTTTACTGGATATTCTATTAAAATCACAAACTCTACCTAACTAGCTATCGTTATAGTTGATAGGCATCTGTCCACACAATAAAAGCTGGCTCATGAAAAAAATAGGAGGATCCAGATGTAGGGTGAAACGCGTAGAGCAGTTCATGGGGGCAAAATTTATGTAAGACAGCAAATCTGCAGAGTTGATTCGTGCCTACATTTCTGAGACTGGGTGCATGCGTCCACTGTTGATAGTGTGGACGCATGACCTGTTGTAGCACCAGTCATTTACAGGATGTCGGCAGATGTTTATCAACTACCACTTAGGACTTAGGGTAGTGTGTCTGGCAAATCCGTCATTAGGCAAGGTCTCAAGCTCATATAGCTCATATGTCATAGCGCAATAAGCAGCATTCACCAGGAGGAGCTTCTGGGACCATATATAGCTAGTGGTGGCAAATCTTCAGCTTTACAGGTCTGGTATAGATAAACATAATGGAGAGGACTCAAAGAGGAGACCTCTGAATGGATATTACTGCTGGTTTATGGGAGCACAGCATCAGAACACAAGTGAGTATGAAGATAAAAATGACATAACTGGAGCCTGCATCATTTACACTATACACTGCTTACGCAAGTTTGTGGGTGTTTTGTAACCGACAGATGCCCTTTAATTCCAGAAAGAGGAGAATCTAAATTTATAAATTACAAGTCTTAATGGAGCTTTTCCTATAAAACTAGACTCCCAACACTGATATTGCAATACCAATAAGGAAAAGTCATGGAATTATGGAAATCACAAGATTGCTAAACAGGTCAATGAGCAGAATAACGCGCATTTAAATGCCTTGGCATGCTATCAAAGAGGTTATTAATGGTTGTCTGGGTAATGTTAGCCACGCTAAATGCACTTGGGCACGCAAATCATCAAGATCCACTGCTGGCAGCTCCCTTTGCAATTTCCGAGCAATGAAGATGTGCTCTATTGGAGACAAGAACAGAGATGCTGTAGGTCATGGTAACATGTGTAGGCCACTCAGGCTACTCACAGTAGAACCAGCAACACTTAATGTTGCCTTGCTGAAAAACAGTGTCTGAGACACGTTGGAAAAATGGGCATGCCACTGGTTCCATGACCAGATCAATGTAACTCTGAGCTGTTAGTATACCCAAAACCAAGAATAGAGGAGAACAGCTACCGTACACTATGCCTCTCCATACCATTATCCCAGAAGTGGGACCGGTGTGATGATCCCTTGTGAAGGCCTCTTGTGGTCACCACACCTACCTTCAGCTATCAAGATAGAAGCAGGACTCATCCACGAAGAAGATAGACCTCCACTGTCGTCTTGCTGAGCACCACGATAGCCTTTGAGAGCAGTATCGTGATGTCAATGGTCAGCAGGTCATAATCAGGTGTTAGTTAACGCATCATGATAAACACCCCCACAGTGCCCAACACACATGGAGCATGGGATATGCATCGAATTTGGAAACCTAATTAAGTTGTCGAAAGTCGTTTGAAAACCGCAGCGTCCTGTCCGGCTTGGGTATCAATACTATAGGACTGGCCCACTCACTTTTTGACTCCGATATGGCTTGTCACCGAGCCTCGGGTACCCGGTATGGTTTTAATCAGACTTTTGCCTGAGGCTCAGTGACAATGTCATGCTGGATTATGGAAGTGCATCCAGGGAGGTCCAAGAACACATCCGTGTTCCAACTAACAAACTCCCTGGCCTCCTTAGTCTGCTTAAAGGAGAGGCTGTCAGCAATTTTTACTGTGGCAGCCACCTCTCTTGCATCAGACAGAGGGGCTGGTACCTCTTCTCCTAGAAAACCACGGCTTGAGTAAATTTAGTGTGGGTTGTTGTTCCCAAGCTTCTTTGGCCACATCAAAGAGACCGCAAGGGTGTCTGCCATATAGCAGTTCGAAGGGAGAGAACCCAGTAGAGGCCTGGGCTACATCTCCTGCTGCGAACATGAGATGGGGCAGAAAGAGGTCCCAGTCCTTCCCATCTTTAGACACTACCTTTTTCAACATATTTTTTTATGTATGGTTAAACCATTCTACCAGACCGTCAGTTTGCAGATGGTAAACGTACATTCCTAGTTGTTTTATGTGCAGCAACTTACAGAATTCCCTCATCACCTTGGACATAAAAGGGGTCCCTTGGTCGGTCAGAACCTCTTTAGGTAGTCCTACTCAGGAAAACATCTCCATTAACTCCTTAGCTATGAGAGGCACTGCCTCTGGGTACCAAGTGGCGTAGTCTAGAATGACTAAGATGTGTTGATGCCCTCTGGCGGACTTCAGTACTGGGCCTATGAGGTCCATAGCTATTCGGTCAAACAGTACTTCAATAATCGGGAGAGGTACTAGGGGACTACGGAAATGTGGCTGGGGCAAGTTATCTGGCAGGTCGGGCAAGACTTACAAAACTCTTCCACTTCTTTGAATATGCTGGGCCAGTAAAACCACAGTAGAATATGATCCTGAGTTTTCTGCAGTCCCAGGTGACCCCCTGAAAACGTGTTGGTGGGCTAGATCTAAAACAAGCTTGCGATAAGCCTTGGGGACCACTAACTATCGGTTTCTGGTCTCCCCCCTGAGCTGGGCCATTGTGCTAGGGTTACCCCCGGTCTCATGGGTATCATTCACTCTCATAGCAGGCCACAGTGCCGGGAAGTCTCTCCCTATTATGAGTTCAAGATGTAGATTTGTGGTGACAGCCACCTTGTGGGTCCATCTACTGGACACTGTGGTTATTGACACTAGTGCGGTGGGGTAGTCTTTTAAGTCTTGGTGGATTCACATCACCCCAACTTTCCGGACAGTATACTCTGTGGACCTCACCAGGGTAGCCCTTACTAGGGTCACCAGACTCCCTCAGTCCAGCAGAGCCTCCGCCGGATTGTCTCCCACTTCCACCTGGCTCAAGTGATCTAGAGACTCTGGGGTAGCTGTTGCACACAGCCTGCTGGCATATAATGACTGACTGTAGCTATAGTTAGCATCCATGGGTTCCACCTGATGGGGACAGTCAGCTATTACATGGCCTGGCTCCTGACACTGCCAGCAGATTATCGGAGACAGGTCCATAGAGGGTACACCTCGGGTGGGTTTGGTTGGTACAAGTCGCTGGGTCTTGGATGAAGATTTACAGGGTTTGACTGCCCCCCTCCCATAAGAACCTCCTGTAACAGTCTTAGTAGCGTCATAGTGCTCCACCAGGTCCACCATTTCTAGGGCATTGCCAGAAGACACCTGGCCAAGTGATGGAGAAGAGGTGGCAGAGCCCTCCAGAACATATCAGCCAATAGTGTATCCAGCATTACTGTGGGACTCAGCACATCAGACTGTAGCCACTTTTGCAAGAGGTGGAGTAAGTCATAATACTGGGTCCTCGCAGCCTCAGCTGGCTTAAACCCCCACTGATGTACCCGCTGGGCCCGGACCAACACATTCACCCCCAGTCTTGCCAAAATCTCACCCTTTACTTTTTCGTAGTTGAACACTTGATCGTCCGGCAAGTCGAAATACACCCGCTGGGAATCGGATGCCAGGAATAAAGTGACAACCTCATCCCTCTGGTCACGGGGTTGCTTTTCCCTGAGGGCTACATTCTCGTACATTACCAGGTAGGTTTCGATGTCGTCTGCGGGGGTCATCATAGGAATTGTGGAATGGACTGCTTTCTGGGCATCGTGGACGCTCGGGGTTGCTCCTGCTGTCTGCAAAGCCATCATGTGTTGTAGCAGCAACTGGTTAGTCTCCTGCTGCTGCTTATTAGTCTCGCGTTGCTGCAGATTTCTCTCTCGCTGCTGCAGATTAGCCTCCATGAGGGCATTTTGTCTTGGGGCACTGGTTGTAATACAGTTGGTTTAATGTACGACATACAACCGTGCCTGAAAAATGTAGAAACTAAAAATATCGGCATTCACGCCAGCCTCACTGCTCTTCCCTGCATTGTCCACCAATTGTGGGGTTTTGCTCTGGTAGATAGGTTAAGCGGGCGCAGTACAGAGGCAAAATACAAGTTCTTAACTTAAAACGTCAGTGTTTATTCACACTTGAGGCAATTGCACAAAACAGCACATAACTTTGCAGTCTTGGTGTTAATTCACACACAATGGAAAGTCCATATAACACAAGTCACCTTGCTGGCAGTTCTGCCTCCAGTAGTCCACAGCAGGCTTTAGGGGTCTGTTTTTCCAGTGTGCGACTCTCAGTCCTCCAGCACAGCACAAGGCCTCAGATCCCCAAAACAGAGACCTCTCTGCTGAGCCCAGATGCCTGTTTAAGGACAGCCAGGTGCTGCCAAAACGCAGACCGCCACCTAAATTCCAGTCTGGTATTTGACTGGTATTTGATCTCACCTGGCTGGAAACCAGCCCAGCCGCACATGCTGGGAGGAAAATACCTGCCTTGCCAGAAACAACCCATCACTGTGTCACAATTGTAGGGGGTTAGCTCTTCTCCGGGGGTCATTCTCACATATACGACTTTAGGACACCAGGTTTCAGGTCCAAACAGTGCATTTATTTTACACTCCAACCAATACGGGTCATCATGAAGTCGCAGCTTCACCTAACACATGTGACATCCACATAAAATAATAAACACTTGCCCGGCTAGGCTCTAACTAACACAGAGTTTCCTGACTCACCTAGGTCTCAGTTCACACCCTGTGAACTTGTGCAGCTTTGTCAGCCAATGTCCCACAGCTGAGACCACACAGACAGAGCCTCCAGGCTTCTGTCTACAGGTAACACAGATCCCCCTTTCTGACACCCTGGGAGGTGCTTTATGCCAACCTGACTACATCCAGCTGGTCTCACCTGTGGTGGAATAGGGGTGTGGACCGCACTATCCACCCCTTCCTTGCCTCCAACCTGCGTGAGACCTGTCACTGTCTCATACAATATATATATATATATATATATGCTGGAGGGTTCTTCTAATGATATACCAGAGGTTTGTGTCGCAGAAACCCTGACAGCAGTTCAAAATCAAGAAAGACATTTTCAGAATTACCCGGCCGAACCCATGTCATAAAGCAGGACATTGAGACTGAGCCTGGACAAAAGGTAAGACAGAAGCCATATCGGGTACCAGAGGCTCAGAGGCAGGCCATCTCAGATGAAGTAAAAGAAGAAAAAAAAATTGTCTCTAGGGGTGATAGAGGAATCACAAAGTAGCTGTTCAAGCCCCATAGTCCTCATTCCTAAACCTGATGGTAGTCTAAGATTTTGGAATGACTTCCGGAAGTGAAATGAAATATCAAAATTCAATGATTTTCGTATGCCAAGGGTCGACGAGTTGATTGAGAGGTTAGGGCCTGCCAGATATATAACAACTCTTGATCTCACTAAAGGTTATTGGCAGGTTCCCCTTACTGAAAAGGCCAAGGAAAAAACAGCGTTTTCCACACCCGATGGCCATTTTCAGTATGTTGTCCTCCCGTTTGGCTTACATGGTGCCCCAGACACTTTCCAGAGGACCTTATTTTACAGCCTCACCAAGGGTATGCAGCTGCATATTTAGATGATGTCGTTGTTTTCAGTTCAGACAGGGAATCCCATCTAGAAAAAGTCCAAGCGGTTCTGGACTCAATTTCGGAAGCTGGTTTTACAGCGAATCCCCAAAAATATACCATAGGCTTAGAAGAAGCTCGTTACCTAGGCTACAACATTGGGTCGAGGAGTAATCAAGCCTTCAAATTGGCAAAATTGAGGCTATTAACCGCCTCCGGACCGCCTAACGCAGGATCGCGGTCCGGAGGCGGCAGCTCCAGACAGAGTCACGCAGCGGTGCGTCATCTCGCGAGATGCGAGGGGGGTCACGTCATCAGCTTCCCAGCCAATGATTGTGGCTGGCAAGCTGATGATTTTTTAAAAATCCAATCACAAGCCATCTAACACATTATATTTGTAAATATAATGTGTTAAATGGCTTCCCTACTCCTCTGCTGGTCCTTTTGGTCGGTTGGTCTCAGCAGAGGAGCAGGAATCACAGTGAGTAGCACCAAACACCACACACTTAGCCCCAGATCACCTCCCTGCACCCCAATTAACCCCTCGATAACCCCTTGATCACCCCTGTCAATCACCTAGTGAAAGGAAAAAAGTGATCAGTGTAAACTGGCACTTTTTTTCCCCACTGGTATTGACTGTTAGGTTTTAGGATAGTTTAGGCCCCTTGGTTAGGTAGTTAGCGATCGTTTAGCACCCAGCCCACCGCACCGCAGTCACTTATTCGCTGATTAGCGTATCGCTAATCAGCATTTGTACTTTTATAGTATCTGTAAGTGATCAGAACTGATCACAGTCAGATCTATAATAGTATTAGTGTCACCTTAGTTCGGCCTCCACCCAAAACGCAGTGTTTGCACGATCAGGCCTGATCGGTCGCCCACACGTGCGTTCACCCACGCCCGACCCGCCGCAGTGACAAAAGAACCTCTTTAGGTAGTCCTAAAGCGGCCTCTGGTACGTCGCTAGCCTCCCATTTGTAAGACAGGCTTGCTTTTTTTTTGGGTAGTCTCAGGGAATACCCCTAAATTTAGTAGCCCAAATGTCAAACAGGGGGTATTCTTCTGAAGAGGCCTACAGGCTTCTGACCCAGTCAGATGAGGAATGGGAACCCTCATCTGATTAATCTAGCGGGTCAGAATATGAACCTGTAAAAATCAGTGGCAGTCTGACACAAAGTTCGGACGAGGAGCTTGAGGTCCCTGATACCAACAGGCGTACCCGGCCCCGTGTAGCTAGACCACAGGTTGTGCAGGATCCGCTTCAAGGGCAGCAGAGTGGGGGTGGCGCTGTCGGATTACGTGGTGAGGCATACACCAGCAGCGCAGCCCTCCCTGGACCTAGTACCAGCACTGCCGTACAACCTGGTGAAGTGGTGAGCACCAGAAGGGCAGTTGAAGCTGGTACGGTGGCACGTGCAGTAGTTACCCGGTCTCAGCCACCGCACAGACAGGCCCGTAGAGCCCCTAGAATCCTTGAGGTGCTGGCACATCCTGATTGGCAGTCCCCAACTTCAGCCACACCATTAGTTCCCCCTTTCACCGCCCAGTCTGGAGTTCGGGTTGAGACAGCTCAGATCGGTTCGGCCCTGGGATTTTTTGAGCTGTTCTTGACTGCGGAGCTCTTGGACATAGTCGTGGCAGAAACAAACCGGTATGCCACACAATTTATAACCGCCAACCCGGGAAGCTATTATGCCCAGCCTTTCCGGTGGAAACCAGTCCAAGTTTCCGAAATTAAAACTTTTTGGGGCCTTCTCCTCAACATGGGTCTAACCAAAAAGCATGAATTGTGGTCATATTTGTCCACGAACCCAATTCATCACATGCCCATGTTCTCTGCTGCCATGTCCAGGGCACGATTTGAGGCCATCCTGCGTTTCCTGCACTTTAGCGACAACACCACCTCCCGTCCCAGAGGCCACCCAGCTTTTGATCGGCTCCACAAAACTCGGCCCCTCATAGACCAATTCAACTAGAAATTTAATACATTTTACCGGGCGCCTTGGCTTCAAACAATACATCCCAAACAAGCGCGCCCGGTATGGGGTCAAATTGTATAAGCTCTGTGAAAGGGCCACAGGCTATACCAACAAATTTCGGATCTATGAGGGAAAAGATCAGACCCTGGAGCCGGTCGGTTGCCCCGACTACCTGGGGAGCAGTGGGAAGACAGTCTGGGACTTGGTGTCACCCTTATTTGGCAAGGGGTACCATCTTTATGTGGACAATTTCTACACAAGTGTGGCCCTCTTCAGGCATTTGTTTCTAGAACAGATTGGCTGCTGTGGCACTGCGCAAACTAGTCGCGCGGGCTTTCCCCAACGGCTCGTTACCACCCATCTTGCAAGGGGGGAGAGGGCTGCCTTGTGTAACGAAGAACTGCTCGGCGTTGAAATGGAGAGACAAGCGTGACGTTTACATGCTCTCCTCCATTCACGCAGACACGACAATCCAAATTGAGCGAGCAACCAGTGTCATTGAAAAGCCCCTCTCAGTCCACGACCATTACCTTCACATGGGAGGGGTAGACTTCAATGACCAGATGTTGTCTCCGTATTTAGTTTCCCGACGCACCAGATGCTGGTATAAGAAGGTGTCTGTGTATTTAATTCAATTAGCTGTATATAATAGTTTGTGCTCTACAGTAAGGCTGGGAGAACAGGATCCTTCCTCAAATTTCAGGAAGAGATCATCGAGAACCTCCTGTATCCAGGAGGTTCCGTGGCCCCATCCACCAGTGTAGTTAGCCGTCTACACGAGCAACATTTCCCCAGTGTCGTTGCCGGTACCTCAACCCAACCATCACCCCGAAAAAGATGTCGTGTCTGTAGCAGTGGAATAAGGCGTGACACCCGCTATTTCTGTCCTGACTGCCCTGACCACCCTGCCCTATGCTTTGGAGAGTGTTTCCGGAAGTACCACACACAGGTACACTTAGCATAGGGATCACATACATCTCACAAGACAGGCACACAGGGCTATTAGGGCCCATTCACACACAGCTGCTGCAAACCTCTCCTTTCATCTTTGGGCGATTTGCGCTTTGCACATTGTCCCATGGGGAAGGAGAGGTTTGTCCTATAAACAAAAATCACCAGTAAGCAAAAAAGTTAACGTTCAGTTCAAAAAGTTAAAGTTTATATGTTCTGTTCAAAAGTTATTATAAAGTTAATAAAATTATTGCGTTGCGGCCTGGGTTTCTTTTTTTTTTTTTTTTTTTTTTTACCTTCCAGGTGGACCAACTGATCGACTAGCTGCAGCACTGATGTGCATTCTGACAGAAGCATTGCGCTGCTGTTAGATTACACAAAAGTCAGTGTATGCGGCGCGGCAAGACGAGATTTCTCCTCTGCAGTAAAAGATACGTTTGCTGAGGCATATGAGCTGAGGAGGCGGCGGCGTTCATATGCTTTGGCAAACACTTTGTGTATATATATATATATATATATATGTATATATAAAAATAAAAAAATCCCGGCAATGATTTATTCATCCACATCTATTGATGTGAATGGAGAAATTGGGTTTGCCAGGGCATACGAGCTAAGTGGGTATGGATGTTGGGCGGAGCTCCTATGTCCTGGCAGACGCCTTTCCCCTCTTTTTTTTTTTTTGGGCATTGATCGATGCGAATGAAGAAATTTTTGCCGTTCATTTTTTCTTTCAGCCCAGAGGCTGAACGGAAAAAAAAAATCTCATTACCCGTATGATCAATATAAGGAGAATAGCAGAAACTCCTAATGCTGGCCATACATGTAATGATTGTGGAGACCCTCAAATGCCAGGGAAGTACAAACACCCCACAAATAACACAATTTTGTAAAGAAGACACCCCAAGGTATTCGCTGAGGGGCATATTGAGTCCATGAAAGATTGAAATTTTAGTCTCAAGTTAGCAGAAAGGGAGACTTTGTGAGAAAAAATAAAATAAAAATCAATTTCCACTAACTTGTGCCCCCAATATTTTTTTTCTATGAACTCGGCATGCCCCTCATTGAATACCTTGGGGTGTCTTCTTTCCAAAATGGGGTCAAATGTGGGGTATTTATACTGCCCTGGCTTTTTAGGGGCCCTAAAGCGTGAGAAGAAGTCTGGGATCCAAATGTCTAAAAATGCCCTCCTAAAAGGAATTTGGGCACCTTTTTTTGCAGCATAGATGCGCAAGTGTCACACATGTGGTATCGCCGTACTCAGGAGAAGTTGGAAAATAAAAACTTCCATGAACTCACTATGCCCATCATGAAATACCTTGGGGTGTCTTCTTTCCAAAATGGGGTCACTTGTGGGGTAGTTATACTGCCCTGGCATTTTAGGGGCCCAAATGCATGCGAAGTAGTTTGAAATAAAAATCTGTAAAAAATGGCCTGTGAAATCCTAAAGGTGCTCTTTGGAATGTGAGCCCCTTTGCCCACCTAGGCTGCAAAAAAGTGTCACACATGTGGTATCGCCGTACTCAGGAGAAGTTGGGGAATGTGTTTTGGGGTGTCATTTTACATATACCCATGCTGGGTGAGAGAAATATCTCGGCAAAAGACAACTGTTCCCATTTTTTTATACAAAGTTGGCATTTGACCAAGATACTTATCTCACCCAGCATGGGTATATGTAAAATGACACCCCAAAACACATTCCCCAACTTCTCCTGAGTACGGCGATACCACATGTGTGACACTTTTTTGCAGCCTAGGTGGGCAAATGGGCCCACATTCCAAAGAGCACCTTTTGAATTTCACAGGGCATTTTTTTACAGATTTTGATTTCAAACTACTTCTCACGCATCTGGGCCCCTAAAATGCCAGGGCAGTATAACTACCCCACAAGTGACCCCATTTTGGAAAGAAGACACCCCAAGGTATTTCATGATGGGCATAGTGAGTTCATGGAAGTTTTTATATTTTGTCACAAGTTAGTGGAATATGAGACTTTGTAAGAAAAAAAATAAAAATCATCATTTTCCGCTAACTTGTGACAAAAAATAAAAAGTACTATAAACTCACTATGCCCATCAGCGAATACCTTAGGGTGTCTACTTTCCGTAATGGGGTCATTTGTGGGGTTTTTCTACTGTCTGGGCATTGTATAACCTCAGGAAACATGACAGGTGCTCAGAAAGTCAGAGCTGCTTCAAAAAGCAGAAATTCACATTTTTGTACCATAGTTTGTAAACGCTATAACTTTTACCCAAACCATTTTTTTTTACCCAAACATTTTTTTTTCATCAAGGACACGTAGAACAATAAATTTTGCGAAAAATTTATATATGGATGTCGTTTTAAAAAAAAAATTACAACTGAAAGTGAAAAATTTCATTTTTTTGCAAAAATTTCATTAAATTTCGATTAATAACAAAAAATGTCAGCAGCAATGAAATACCACCAAATGAAAGCTCTATTAGTGAGAAGAAAAGGAGGTAAAATTCAAGTAGTGTAGTGCAGAAGTGTAAAAAGTGGTCTGGTCATTAAGGGTGTTTCAGCTAGGGGGGCTGAGGTGGTTAAATCAAACAGTGTTCAAGCAGATAGTCCACCTCTGGGGCAGTCCTCTAGTAGACATGTTCACAAACAGGCAAAACCAGAAATGTCATCTTTTTTTTCCCTCTAAATCCAGAAGATTCTCCAACTGGCATAGACAGATGCCTTCTCCCTACCTTGGCCGAACGATCTTCTATACGCCTTTCCACCCATAAGACTAATTCCAAGGGTTCTACGGAAACTGAGGCAACACAGGACAAGACTAATTCTGATCGCCCCCGTCTGGCCCAGAAGGTCATGGTTCACCTGGCTACACAAACTATCAGTAACAGAACCATGGATTCTGCCAGACAGACAAGACCTGCTTGTATCAAGGACCGGTTCACCATCCAGAGGTAACCAACCTACACCTAGCAGCATGGTTTCTGAAAGGTCTATACTAGAGAAGAAGGGCCTTTCCAGAGATGTGATTAATACCCTCGTGTCATGTAGGAAAGACATCACTTCTATATACCTAAGAATATGGAAAAACTTCTTAAATTTTTCCACGGTTCCAATAGACCCTTTAGGTCTCCCTCCTATGCCGATAATCCTCAATTTTCTTCAGAGTGGCCTAAACAAAAGACTAAGGGTTAGTACATTTCTGTGAAGGGTCTCATTTATCCAGCACATTGTATATCTGTAAAGAATAAATCAAGGCAACTGGACGTACTGTAGATTTCTTGAAAACGTTTCACTCGTTCTTCCAACGAGCTTTCTCAATTCTGAGTGACTGTACAAAAATTCGGGGAATAAATATGTAACTGAATCAACATCTGGTAATTATACCCAACATTGGGTCGAAGGTGTTGATACCATTATCCTAATTGGAGTCAGTAGGTGATAAAGACTTCCCAGAAAAAGGTGTCAAGACAGCATTGTATGTGGCAGACAATAGATGTCTAACCCCCCCACCTCTATTCAAGCTTGGCTTCTCCATTTTTACATAGATGGCCTCCTTCATGCCTCGTTTGTACCAGTCGACCGCCTTATCTAAAACATGTACTTGACTGTCTTCAAAGGTGTGACCTGTTCCTTTTAGATGTAAGTACACGGCTGAATCTTGACCAGAGGTTTTGGCTCTTCTATGCTGAGCCACACGGTGATGTAGTTGTTGTTTTGTTTCGCCGATATACAGTTCTGAGCATTCCTCATTGCACTGGACTGCGTACACAATGTTGTCCATCTTGTGTTTAGGCGTTGGGTCTTTGGGGTGAACCAGTTGTTGCCTCAGTGTGTTGATGGGTTTAAAGCAAACAGGAATGTGATGTTTATAAAAAATCCTTTTGAGTTTCTCAGACACCCCAGCTACATATGGGATAACCATATTCTTGCGTCTGTCATGCTTTTCGCCCTCACTGGTAGTCTTGGTGCTCTTTCTTCTCCTTCCTTCTTTTTTAACAAAGGCTCAAACTGGATACCCACAAGTTTTAAGTGTCCCTCTGAGGTGTTTGAGTTCCTTTGCCTTGGCCTCTGTGCTGGTGGGGATTTTCTCTGCCTGGTGGTGTAGAGTCTGGATGACTCCTAGTTTGTGGTCTAGAGGATGGTGGGAATCAAATAGCAGGTACTGGTCTGTGTGTGTTGGTTTTTGATAGACCGCTATTCCCAGCTTCCTTCCCTCTTCCACTGTTATAAGACAGTCCAGAAACGCTGCGTGAAATTGATGTTATGATCCACTGAGTTGATGTGGTCGGTGAAAGCCTGTAACTCTTGTTTATGAATTTTAACCCAAGTGTCATCCACATATCTGAACCAATGACTCGGTAAAATTCCCTTGAAAGTGGTCAGGGCTTTCCTTTCTACTTCCTCCATATACAGGTTCGCTACAATAGGCGAGACTGGCGATCCCATAGCACAGCCATGTTTTTGCTTGTAGAACTTGTCCTTATACTTAAAGTAGGTGGCACTCAGACAAAGGTCTAGTAAGGCACACACTTGGCCTGGGCTGCAGCCTAAGGTGTTGTCTAGTAGCAACTGTTTCCTGACGGTTTCAATTGCCTCTGTAGTGGGTATGCAGGTGAAGAGGGATGTAAGATCAAGGGTTAGTACACTTAAAGTGCATGTCACAGCTCTTAGTATGTATTTTGACTTCACCTTAGCCAACCATCCTAGGGTGAGGAGATTTTTTAAAGCTGTCAGTCATACCAGACCAATATCCAGAATGTCTGCTGCTCCATGGGACCTGAACTTAGTATTGTCCAGTATGATAGAGCCTCCATTTGAACCTCTACAGGATCTGCCGATAAAGTTACTTTCCTTTAAGAATGCTTTTCTGGTGGCCATCATCTCTGCCAGACGTATAAGTGAAATTTCTGCCCTTTCCACCTCTCCTCCCTATACTAAGATCCGGGAGGACAGAGTAATAAACAAGCCGGACCCTTCTTTTCTCCCCAAAGTAGTTTCCTTTTTTCACAGATCTCAGGACATCATCCTACCTTCATTATGCCAAGCTCTGAATAATGAAAAAGAAAGGAAGTTACACTGTCTTGATGTCAGGAGATGTCTCCTAAAGTATCTGGAGATGACTGAACCCTGGAGGAGGTCCTCTAGACTTTCTGTGCAGTTTGCTGGAAAGAACAAAGGTGATAGAGTTACATTCAGAACACTATCTAGATGGATTGTTGCAGCAATTTCTTTGGCCTATTCCTCGGCATGGGAACCTTGCACTTGGGATTTGGGACACATTCAACCAGGTCCATTTCTACCTCCTGGGCAGAAAGAGCTGAAACTTCCCTAGAGCAGATCTGTAGGGTCGCTACTTGGAAATCCCCTTGTACTTTCTTCCACCATTACAAGCTAGATCTAGACTCCAAGGATCAACTATCCTTTGGTAGGAAAGTTTTACAGGCTGTAATCCCTCCCTATTCTAGTCTTTTCTCAAGGGTGCTGTCATGGGCATAAGGGAAATATAAGATTACACTCACCGGTAATCACTTTTCCATGAGCCCATGACAGCACCTGCTACTTATTCCCTCCCCAAAAAACAAAAGACATAATTCTATAAAAAAAAAAAAAAAAGAGTTTTTGGGATGTTGTATATGTTTTGGGACAGAGTCTCGCAAATAACTGGTGGATAGAGGCCGGTCCCTCCTTAAGAAGCTCTCCACGGAAGTTCCTGTTTCCTGTCCTGGATGGAGGCGGGCTCTCTCAAGGGGGCTGTCATGGGCTCTTGGAAAAGTGATTACTGGTGAGTGTAATCTTATATATTCCACCTAGGTTTTTCACCTATACATGGTGAAGGGACCTGTTCCTAGCCCTCGAACAACTTACTCTGCAGCCACTTGATTATTGCAGCTGGGCTGAGGCCTACTTAAAAAAAGAGCCAGGCTGCATTATGGGAGAGAGAGGCAAACAGGGTAGTTGCTCTGTGTGAGCAGAAGGTACAGGTTGCTGTTACTCTGCGTTATTTGGGACAGTCAGGTACGTTACTGTCTAGCTACTGCTCAGACTAGCAGGAGTTTCTTTATGTTTTCTTTTTGAACCGTGCATCCTGTAAATGTGCTGTCTGTTTACGCTGACAATAAATGCCAGAAAGGACCGCGCTTTGAAACCTTAAAGTTTGTCTGGGTCTCTATAGCATTGGACTTGCTCGGACCAGTGAGCTAACTAGAAAAGTCCACAAAAAAAAAAAAAAATTATATATATATATATATATATATATATACACACACACACACATATACACAAAATGGAAAAATCCAAGGCAGCACAAACCGTAGCCAATGTCAGGAGTGCACGCAGTTTAGACGCGACCCTCCGTCAAGACATACAAAAAAGAAGGAGACTGCAGCACTTCCAGTAGATGAAAAAAAATGTGAAGTCCTTTATTCACCCATACGACATTTCAGTCCGCTTTCTAGGACCATTCTCAAGCCTCAAGCTTGAGAACTGTCCCAGAAAGTGGACTGAAACATTGCATGGGTGAATAAAGAACTTCACATTTTTTCATCTACTGGAAGTGCTACAATCTTCTTCTTATATATACAGTACAGGCCAAAAGTTTGGACACACCTTCTCATTCAAAGAGTTTTCTTTATTTTCATGACTATGAAAATTGTAGATTCACACTGAAGGCATCAAAACTATGAATTAACACATGTGGAATTATATACATAACAAAAAAGGGTGAAACAACTGAAAATATGTCATATTCTAGGTTCTTCAAAGTAGCCACCTTTTGCTTTGATTACTGCTTTGCACACTCTTGGCATTCTATTGATGAGCTTCAAGAGGTAGTCACCTGAAATGGTCTTCCAACAGTCTTGAAGGAGTTCCCAGAGATGCTTAGCATTTGTTGGCCCTTTTGCCTTCACTCTGCGGTCCAGCTCACCCCAAACCATCTCGAATGGGTTCAGGTCCGGTGACTGTGGAGGCCAGGTCATCTGGTACAGCACCCCATCACTCTCCTTCATAGTCAAATAGCCCTTACACAGCCTGGAGGTGTGTTTGGGGTCATTGTCCTGTTTAAAAATAAATGATGGCCCAACTAAACGCAAACCGGATGGAATAGCATGCCGCTGCAAGATGCTGTGGTAGCCATGCTGGTTCAGTATGCCTTTAATTTTGAATAAATCCCCAACAGTGTCCCCAGCAAAGCACCCCCACACCATCACACCTCCTCCTCCATGCTTCACGGTGGGAACCAGGCATGTACAGTCCATCCGTTCACCTTTTCTGCGTCGCACAAAGACACGGTGGTTGGAACCAAAGATCTAAAATTTGGACTCATCAGACCAAAGCACAGATTTCCACTGGTCTAATGTCCATTCCTTGTGTTCTTTAGCCCAAACAAGTCTCTTCTGCTTGTTGCCTGTCCTTAGCAGTGGTTTCCTAGCAGATATTCTACCATGAAGGCCTTATTCACACAGTCTCCTCTTAACAGTTGTTCTAGAGATGTGTCTGCTGCTAGAACTCTGTGTGGCATTGACCTGGTCTCTAATCTGAGCTGCTGTTAACCTGCGATTTCTGAGGCTGGTGACTCGGATGAACTTATCCTCCGCAGCAGAGGTGCCTCTTGGTCTTCCTTTCCTGGGGCGGTCCGCATGTGAGCCAGTTTGTTTGTAGCGCTTGATGGTTTTTGTGACTGCACTTATGGACACTTTCAAAGTTTTCCCAAATTTTCGGACTGACTGACCTTTATTTCTTAAAGTAATGATGGCCACTCATTTTTCTTTACTTAGCTGCTTTTTTCTTGCCATAATACAAATTCTAACAGTCTATTCAGTAGGACTATCAGCTGTGTATCCACCTGACTTCTCCACAACGCAACTGATGGTCCCAAACCCATTTATAAGGCAAGAAATCCCACTTATTAAACCTGACAGGGAACACCTGTGAAGTGAAAACCATTTCAGGTGACTACCTCTTGAAGCTCATCAAGAGAATGCCAAGAGTGTGCAAAGCAGAAATCAAAGCAAAAGGTGGCTACTTTTAAGAACCTAGAATATGACATATTTTCAGTTGTTTCACACTTTTTTGTTATGTATATAATTCCACAGGTGTTAATTCATAGTTTTGATGCCTTCAGTGTGAATCTACACTTTGAATGAGAAGGTGTGTCCAAACTTTTGGTCTGTACTGTATATATACACACACACAGTGTATATATATATATATATATATATATATATATATATATTTATATGGTTTGGACTAGTGTGAAAAAAAATTTATAAAAAAGTTTTGTATGTATTCGGCAGAAGAGGCATATGCATTTATCTGCTCTAATACAGAGAGTGCAAGCAAGACAGAACAGTTTCAAATTTGGTCATTGTCTGCTAGCACTAGTGATGATGAACCACAGCAAAATCGCAGACGAGACTCTGAACTTGGCACTAGCGCCATTGACCCCGAATGGATGCCCACAAAATCATATGCTCTATCTGTTCTAAATGTAATTCTATCACAGGCATCCGTTGTGATGTTATGGGGTTTAGGGGGGGGGGAATTTTTAAAAATCTTCTTATCAGAAGAACTGATAAATTTATATATGCTGCTAAATTCATCGCCAGTCACCCCACCTCATATTACAAGAGTGGCATATGGTGCCCTGTTGTTGTGGTGGACATTTAAAAAATTTGCGGCCTCTTTCTAAATATAAGTCTCGCAAAAAAAAAAAAAAAACACTACGAGATCTTATAGGACATCTGATGTGTTGTACGATACCCCCATGTACAGGGAAGTAATGACAAGACAGCGATGTGAGACAAGCCTGCCATTTCATTTCGCTGACAACACACAGTGCCCCCCACATGATAACCCCAGCCATGACAGGCTTTATAAAATAAGGCCCCTTATAAATTATTTAAATGAAAAACTTCAAGAGGTCTACACCCCAGAAAAAAATATTGCCGTGGACGATTCACTTGTAATTTTTTAAGGCAGGCCTCAATTGCCAAAGAAAGGGCACTATTTGGACTAAAAATATATAAGCTCTGTGAGAGCGAATCTGCCTGCACCTATAAATTTAGGGGCACATTTATTAAGACCATAGTTTTAGACGCCGGTTTTAATAAAGGCCCTGCGCTGGTGGTGGTTCCGGTGAAGTTATGAAGAGGCGCAGGCCTAAATGTAAGACAGCTTTCTTGCAAGAGTAGAAAATGATGAACGAGATAGGCCTGCCAGCCCGGCCTCTTCCCCACCCACGCCACTCCCACAGTTTTAGACCTGGCGTGAGGGTGGAGAAGTCGCAGATTGCGTAGCAACTAGCCGATGGGGCGCCATCTTCGCCTGAAGTACACCTAATTTAGGCATATTTCCGAATAGTAAATGACCCCCTTACAGTGTATTAGAGCAAAGTACCTAGTTACCTAGTACCTAGTTTTGCCCTCCTGAATGCCCCTTTCCCTCAATGTGACAAGTGAAATAGTGTGGGATCTTTTGCACCCTCTATTAGATAAGGGGTACAACTTGTACGTTGACAATTATTACACCAGCATACCCCTTTTCAGGTGACTTTTAGTCAGAAAGAGAGTAGCACGTGGCACCAAATGCCACAATCAAATAGGCCTGCCCAAGCCTTTTCTTAAACAAAAATTGAAGTCTGGGGAAATAATGGTCATTTGCAATGGGGACATCCTAAATTTCCTTATAATGACATCTATACATCCAGACAGCAGCAGCCCTATTCCTGTGCGCGGCACAAATACCACCGTCTGTAAACCTGTCTGCATACAGGGTTACAATAAATATTTGGGTGGGGTGGACCTTGCAGAACAAATGTTGCAGTCCTACAGTGCATTCAGGAAATCTTGTATATGGTAAAGGAAACTTTCAACCCACCTCATGCAAGTAGGCCAGTATAATTATTTTGTCATGTTCCAAAAAGAACAAATCATTAAAAATGTTATATTTTGAGAGCAGTACCAGGATAGCATGATCTAGTCATGCCAGCAGAATTATCCCAGGGCAACATTTTCCATCAGAGGTGCCCCCTACTTAAAAAAAAAAAAAAAAAAGTAGATCCCAAAAGAGTTATAGAGTCTGTTACTAAAATGGGATAAGGCAGGATACCAATATCAATGTGACACCTGTCCAGATAGCGTGGACTTTGCATTAAGCAGTGTTTTCGCATTTACAATACTTCCCTAGATTATTAATTTAATCAATTTACATTTTTTTTTTAGCTCCTTTTATGCACCTTTGGCCATTTTTAACTTTATTATACAATCCACTCTTTTTTTTTTTTAGACAAATTTCTAAATGTAAAAAAAATTCTCACCCCTTGATGAACACTTTAGGGGGTGTAGTTTTCAAAATGGGGTCACTTTTTGGGGGTTTCCACTGTGGGGTACTTCAGGGTACCTTCAAATGCGACACAGCGCCTGAAAATTATGTGAAATCTGCCGTCCAAAAGCCATATCGTGCTCCATCTGTTCTAAGCTCTGCCGTGTGCCCATAGGGCTGTCGACAACCACATATTGGGTGTTGCCGCATTCAGGAGAAAATGGGTAACCAATTGTGGGGTGACTTTCTCCTGTTACCTCTTGTGACAATGAAAAACTTGGCCTAAGGTGACATTTTCCAGTAAAATATGTAATATTTCTTTTTCACAGCTAAGGGTTTCTAAATTTTATGAAAAGTATGTTGGGCCAAAGTGCTCAAGTCACTACACCCCTCGAAAAATTATTTGTGCCATCATTTGTACTTCTCATTTTTAGAAATATCTGTGGCTTAGCAGGTGAAGGTGGAATCTATGTGGCTTAGCAAATGTAGTAAAATTTACACCAGAAGCTAATGTGAATTATAGTTGAAGTTACGCCACGTCCTACCTGGCACAGATTAGATTTTTTATAAATTACACACATCTCACTCCAGTGCACAGGTGATCAGGCATGGTTAAGGAAATTATAGTCTTTTTAAATCTGCCCCAATGGATGGAGCAGGAAGCAGAGAGCTCTGTCCAATGTTTAGTGCTGGGTTACCATTCACTTGAATATAATACACAGTGGATGGAGATTTCTGCTTCTGACTTTGTCCACTGTGCTTTTCTGGAGACAGCAACTGCAGCAGTTCGGTTACAGTGCTTAGCGTGATATTCCATGGTACAACTGAACTTTTTCCTATGGTCAATGATGAGAATGGCACGACACAGGTATCGTCACTGCAGGGGCAGGCTGACTTGAAGCCAAGAGCTCCTGGAACATACACCTCCGCATTTCTCAACTGCTCCTGTTGAAGACACTATCGTTACATAAATCACTCTCTCTCTCTATAAAGCCAGTTCAATTAACTCTGTGAATACAGGAGTAAAGCACTTGAAAGAGCCTCTGCCACATGTCGCAAATGTAAACAATGCGGCGCTGAGTATATCAAGGAAGTTTTTGAGAGCCAGAAAAACGTGAAAAAGCTGTAGGGCATTGTAACGGCACCGTTTCAGCAGACAAGGGGTTAAGATCCGTTCAGGCGATATGCCCCTTTCCGAGAGACAGGCACAGCTACGGCAGAACACCAACCTCCCGAACTGGATACAAAATAGCACTCCAAACTGGAACCTCGCAAGTAGCTGCCAGCAGACGAACAGGAAAAGCGTCCAGTCAGCTTACACTCCTGGCAATCAGTCTCCAACAGCATACAGGGAATCCCCCCAATAACGAGACAAGGCTCCGTCTTGAGGGTCAAACAGTGGTCTGACTGTACTTCAAGTACAGCCTCTTTTATTGATAAAAACCAAACATAGTACTGCCCACAGGGTTTTGAAATCCAACCAATCAGTAATTCACAACACACACAATGTAAATACAGCAACAAATCGTTCCCGCCCCACAATGCATCATGGTTTCCTCCTCTCTGCCTGGGAGACGACCGAAGACAATCCAATTATCTCTCAGGACAAAGGGAGGTCACCAATACACATGTGGAGACAACAGGACAGACATCACCATTTAAACACACAATGGGACAATGGGACAATAGAACCACACCCAGCATATTCCTCCCAAGCTGACAAGTTACACTTATTATAAGTTGTTATAACTTTGTGAGGTTACATTGTCCATACATATAACTTACATCAATTTAAACAGTATAACTTGGGGGACAAACCTATCCAAAATTCCCTGGAATAGGTTCAGGGGTTTAAAAGTTACTATGGGCCATAATCCTGAGGCAAGAGGCTTTTAAACAGCCCCCTCCAAAACCCAGTGGCGAGGTTGGTTTCGCCACAGGCATTGGGTGGCTATTTCGCATGGAGGGAGAAAACTTGCAAACAGTAAATTTGGTCCTGAAAAAAAAAAGCTGTTTGGTGTCATTTTTCTATTCTTTTTTATACCGTTTACTTGATGGGGTTGATCATGTGATATTTTATAGATCCGGTCATTATGGACACAACGGTACCAAATATGTCTAGGTTTCTTTTTATTTTTACGTTTTACACAACAAAAACACTTTTAGAAAAAAAATCATGTGTTTCTGTTGGCATTTTCTTAGAGCCATATTTTTTCATTTTTCTGGCTGTAGTCAGTAGTCAGTAAGGGCTTGTTTTTTGTGGGACGAGGTGAAGTTATTATTGCTACCATTTTGGGGTACATACGACTTTTTGAGTGATGTATATTATGTTTTTTGTGAGGTGACAAAAAAAAGCTGTTTTGGCCAAATTTTTCTTTTTTTTTTTTACACCGTTCACTTGATGGGGTAGATCATGTGAAAATTTTTTTTAGCCAATTGTTACGGACGCAGAAATAGCAAATATGTCTATTTATTTAATTTTATGTTTTACACAATACGAGCATTTTAAGAAAAAAAATCATGTTTTTGTGTTGCATTTTATTTAGAGGCATATTTTTTTTATTTTCTGGCTATGGTTTTGTGTGGAGGCAAATTTTTTGCGGGATGAGGTGACGTTTTGATTGCTACCATTTTGGGGTACATACAACTTTTGGATTGAGTAACATTATGTTTTTTGGGAGGTGAGCTAACTAAAAAATCTATTTTGGCGAAATGTTTATTTTTATTATTTTAACCGCGTTCACCTGATAAGGGTAAATCATATGATATTATTATAGAGCTGGTCGTTGCGGACGTGGTGATACCAAATATGTCCATTTTATGTTATTTCTTCTATTTTTAACATTTTTTAAATAACGGATTTGGGGAGAAATTATTTATTTTTTATGTGAAATTTTTATTTTTATTTTTTTATTTTACACTTTGTGTCCCCCATAAGGTCATACAAAACCTCTGGGGGACATTAAACTTCATTTTTATTTTTTATTTTATACTATTCTCCTGTAACTGGGGCTGACATAGTATTCCCAGTTACAGTGGAAATACACCCCCCAGAGAGGCTGCACAGCATAATACTATACTGTACAGCCGCAGTGCAGGGCTGATCGAGGTCTATGGAAGACCAGTCAGCTCCTGCACTGCCCCAGCCCCGATGGTCACATGACCACCGAGCCGGGACAGAAAGTGGCATAGCGCTTCCGTTCGTTGAGCGCTGTATATACAGTGATCTAGAATGCAGGGACACCCAGGAACAGTCCCTGCCTTCTCTCTGGGGTGCCCTGCTGTCACTGACAGCGGGCCCCCCACTTGGCAGCTGCACGATTATTGTGCAGCTACTATGTCTGAAAGGACGTTCAGAAACGTCGGATCAGAGATAAACCCGACCGCCCAGGATGTCTATAGTAAATGGGCGGTTGGGAAGTGGTTAACTAGTCCATTTATCCTTTATTGTAATTTCAGACAACTGCATTAAAGGGGTTGTCTGAGACACAAAAAAAATAAAGTGTGTAAACTAAAATAAATAAAAATAAATCACCTTTATACAGTTCTGCCAGCTGAATAATAGTAAAAGCAGATGGACAGGAAGAGAAGGGCACACATCCTGTCAAGACCTGCGCAGGACTAACCAATCTTCCTTTCACAAGATAGTATAAAGGAGCGACTACTTAAAGTGCCTGGAGAACCCCTTTAAATGTTGTAACAAGTTGCTGTAGACACCTGGCAAAAAAGAAGTTATTAGCCTGAATAACTCAGAATGTACACTTCTATTTCCCAGCAGGGGAAAATGAATATTATTTCTCAGTAATGGATGATGTGATTTGTACTTAATTCTGGTCTTCATGTCTTTAATTAAATATATCCATCTATGTTCTGAGGCCAGTTCTGGTAATGTTTCCTGATATTACTGAGTAGAGGGGGGCCCCAGGGCGTCTGGCTGACACTGCTAATGAGCGGAAACAGTCCATGTTGAAATCAATGTGCAATGCAGCTTCCTGGGTCAATGCTGACAGTTGTTATCTTAATAAGCAGCTGCTAAGGGTATTAATACTAATGTTAACCTTACCGCATAAAATGTAAGGGATCTGTCTGGATATTATCTTAACGTTCTTTTATAAATACTCTTTCATAATATTTTATTGATGTTTAGGAAAAACAAAGACACAAAGAGAGGATGAGCGGTTAAGTTGAAGGATTCTAAAGGTGTTCAGTTATGAGCAGTAAGGATTGCCACTGCTGCTTTTAGGCACTTGGGGTCCTGGGTCCAAATCCAAAGGACAATGTCTGCCTCGAATTTGTATGTCCATGCCCTGTTTGGGTTTCCTCTGGGTTCTTTAGTTTCCTACATGCCTAAAACACACTGATAGGTTTATTAAAACCCTATAAAATCGATCCCAGCATGTTTACCTGTGTGTCTAAAGGTCCTTTTACATGGACCAATGCAGAGGGAATTATTAGGAACAAGTTCGGCATCCCTGATAATTGCCTAATCATGAGTGGAGGTGAATGCTGCATTTACATGAAGCAATAATCTTTGCAATTGTTTGACCCCATAGAGATTTCTTGTTTGTTTGCAGCACATCCATGTTTACATTGGACGAACTGCTGCTGGCAAATGGTGATCTTATGTATCACAATTGTTGAACACTTTTATTGTGTACCCAATGGCATGTTTACACAGGGCAATTACTAGGATCCAGTGATTGTAGCACTCACCATGACAATTGCCCCAATCTTCAATCCATGTACAAGGGCCTTTAGAAAGTGAAATTAGAATGTGAACCTCACTGAGAACAGGGACTGATAAATTGACAGTGAGTAATTCATATAATGTTTACAATAATGAATAGCATCACTGTTCTTTGAATGACAATGTCAAAATTAACATGGCCGTAATAGAATCATATTCACTTTAAAATTCACCCCCAATGGCTTTACAATGAAAATAAATTTATTTCATACCAAATGACAACATTTCATGTTTTAACACAAGGTAGAAGTAAGATAAAAGTTATGGAGCTATAAAACACCACTAAACAGTATCAAGAAATGTTGCAAGCATCAAGAAAGTAATGATTAGTGTTGATCGCAAATATTCTAATCACAGATTTTTATCGTGGATATAGGCACTTTGAGAATTTGCGAATATCTAGAATATAGTGCTATATCTTCGTAATCGCAAACATTCTAGATTTTCTTTCATCAGTACCCATGATCGCACACTGCTTCTTGCTTGTGGGTCAAGGAGAAGGCTGCAAAATCTTTGACTTTAGGAGTAGGGTTGATCGCGAATTTTCGTTTTTTAATTGCTGATAGATTTTCGCAATCAAGAAACTAATAACTGGAGATCATGAATTCTCGAATATATGATGAATATTTCTCCAAATATTCAGAAAATATTGCGAATTTCAATATTGCCCCTGACGCTCATCACTGGTAATGATCACAGATCTGTTGGTTCTCAAATCTCAGGGGATATTATGAATAAGGTGCAGCTATCTGGACTTAATTGCTCTGTTACAGATTAACCCTGGCTCTCAACTATGTGTCATTATTTCCTGAGTTAGCTATTCAGGTGACTCCAATATACAGCTGCTGAATCTCATACAGCAAATACAGTAACCCATAGTTTCACATTACAATAAAAAGTTACATGTTGCATATGATTCAATTTTATTACAAAAATTCTTCAATGTGACAAATGTATTATTACTATTTAAAATTAAGCCAGCATAAGTCTAGATGACAAAAGAATAAGATGTGCCATGGTAATCACTGTGGCTCATGATGTGTGATAGAATTGGCAAGACTTGACAGACATGTTACATGCTTTTATTGTACTTATACAACCTCTTGGTTGGTCTCATTTAGACAGTGGAGTACCTTTAATGGAGTCAGACCACGTAACTGCAATAGTGGCCTGAAGGGAGGGGACCCAGTGATAAACATTTTCTCTTTTCGATGTGAATACACTGCATTTTCATGCAGCCACCACTAGGGTGAGCTCAGTGCATACAGATTATTACAGCTTAAATTTCAGTCAATTGTAACTGCATAAATTCCTAGCTGAGCTCCCCATGGGAAGCAGGAGATTTATCAATGTATTTATGTGAACTGTCTAGCATGAATATATTAAGAAATATGTTAGAATAAAAGCCACTGTACTGACAATAGAAGTAAAAAAAAAGTAGGTGAGGTAAAGAATGTATGTTTATAAAAAATAAAAATAAATTTTGTTTAATTAAATAAAAAAGTAAATTCATTAGAAATCTGTGATGTTGCTCTGTGTGCCTGGGTGTGATTGATGTATGCGTATTGGGAAGCTGGGTGGGTCAGGAAGGCCCATACTAAGTTTTGCTATGGATAAGATAAGATCTGTGAACACCTCTGACTTTAGACCTGTATTTTGCACCAAAACTGTTGTGCAAATCATTATCAAATTTGGTGCTTTTCATAAAGATATATTGGTATTCCTGGGTTGCAGTCCTAGTAAGCAGCAAGATCTTTTCAGGAAGTAGGTCCCAACTTCCTCCTTAATAATTTGAATAAAAGAATAAAAAATGATATATGTTTTGTAGTGTCCATGTAAACTCCAATAGGTGTGCAGGACCTTGAGAAAACTAAAAATTAGGATTGTTGAACACATCAGAAATATCAGAAAGGGATCAGACACATATAGCATATCTGCACATAAAAAATAAATAAAAAAATAGGTTTAAGATTTATGGGAATGGAACATGTGTGGAACAAATGAAGAGGAGGTGACCCAGTGAAACATATGAATAAAAAGGAGGCTGAATGGATTTAAAACAAAGGAACTTTGCAACCTAATGGCTTAAATATTGAATGGGACATAAAGTCTGTGTGTATGTATTAAAGAACTGCTTTGTGGAAGAATGGTTGCTAATAGATAATTGAGTTCACAACACCCTGCCCACAAACGTAGGAGATCGAATGCAACACTTTGAGGAAAGAGCGAGGGTAAATATCCCAGGAGCGGTACTGGAGCAATACGGGATAAAAGAGAATTAAGAGAGATATGTAGAGTGAAGGGGAGAAATCCAATTGCTCTAGGTAGTAGAAGGGTTCAAATAGATACATACTATACAGGAGAGATAGATGGGGCTTCAGATAGAGGTTGGTAGGGAGCTACTTGTGGTTCGTCCCATCTAGGAATCTCTGCCATTTTGGAATAATAGGATCATATAGCACAGGCTACATGGGAAATACACGATACACAGGTTAAGCGATCGTAGTAACGATGCTCATTTAAATGGTTATCATTTTTGGAACACTGGAAAGTATGTTTTTAAGATATAAGTGACAGTTTATTTAATGGAATAATTTATGATGTTTTTAAATATGCAATCAACAATGTGATTTTAAAAATGTAGAAAGCGGTTGTGACATATTATGCTCTGCAAACAAATACCTCCCACACTAGCAAAGACACAGACGCCCAAGATGAAGCAGAGCGAAACCCGTGCCGTGCAAGACTCTACATTATATGATTACCGAGTACATAATTCTGTGAGTAAAATAAAGTGTATTGGAAACTTTTACATTCGGATCTGTGCTTTGTTAATGTTCCTTACTGTTTCTGTTTCCGTAACTAAAGAAAGAAAGAACAAGAGGAACAGCGGCTTTGAGGACTAGCATTATTTTCACTTTTCTGCACTGTAGTTCATATTGGTGCTTTTCATGACTTTGCTTGGATATGGTTAATTTGTAGACACTTTTCAGAACTGTAAAGTGAGTTTCAAAATGTGTCTAAAACACAAAAATTATTTGCAAGGCATGCACATCAGTTTTTGCTCAAATTTATGCAAGAAATCTGGCCCATTTGGCTTAGTAAATGTTTCTCGTTATTTCAAATCCTTTAAAAATGAGTTTGCAGCAACCTTTCATCTACATCAGGCATGCTCAACCTGTGGCCCTCCAGCTGTTGCAAAACTACAACTCCCATCATTCCCAGACAGCCTACAGCTATCAGCCTACAGAAGGGTATGGTGGGAGTTGCAGTTTTACAACAGCTGGAAGGCCGCAGGTTGAGCATCCCTGATCTACATCATTGCTGTACAACCTAAGGTATGCAATGCCATCTGCATAGAAAAATGCTCATCTGTGTGTGGCTACTCGCATGTAGTTCACATGGCTAAGACATAAGGAGTGGCACACACCTCAGGTGCAGGGACAGAAAAGTACTAATGGCGCACTAGGTTATCACCTGTTTCGGGGGAATGGGAATCCCCTA
Organism: Bufo gargarizans; assembly: GCF_014858855.1. Classification (NCBI taxonomy): domain Eukaryota; kingdom Metazoa; phylum Chordata; class Amphibia; order Anura; family Bufonidae; genus Bufo; species Bufo gargarizans. Next base: position 318,006,262 of record NC_058080.1, read on the forward strand.
ACCCCTGTTGGGCACTTCAGAAAGGACTAACAATTAGAGGTGATAATCTATAAATGTAGCTCAATTCAACGTAATAGTAACACCTGTAGGTAGGGACAGACATGGGCAGTGAGCCCTGACCTAGAACCTAGACCTCTTTTCCTACCTTGCAGTACAAACCCTAGGTAGCAAGATGGCAGGTTGGCATTTTAGACATTAGACATTTATGGCATATAATTTTTATATACCATAAATGTCTCAGTTGGGGATATCCTTTTAAGGCTTTCTCTTCCAGGAATGTTTGGACATTTTGCATTTCTGATAGCCAGGACACTTTTTGCAGTCTTGACTAGGGATGAGCGAACACCTGGAAGTTCGGGTTTGCCGGGTTCGGCTGAACTTCGGCTCAAAGTTTGGGTTCGGGACTCGAATTTGACCCCAAACACAAACCCCATTGAAGTCAATAGGGACCCGAATTTTGGGCCACTAAAATGCCTGTAAATTAGTCATAGTAAGGGTTAGAGGGCTGCAAAAGGAAGCAAAATGGGGGTAAGAGCAAGACAATTGCCCTGCAAAAAAATGTGGATAGGGAAATGACATAAAATAACATAGAATAGAAAACATTTTTAAAAATAATAATCTTGAACTATGAGGCGGTGGTCAAAGTGAAGTAGGAGGTTGAGGAGGCGGTGGACTTAGCGACGTAGGTAGAAGTGGGGGTGGAGGAGGTAGCCAACACTGTTTTTGTTTGTTTTTTTATTTGTATTTGTTTCCTTTATTTTTTATAAATTTGGGAAGACCCCAAAACATTAGGAAATAGAAAAGAGAATGCAAAGAGAAAGTGCGCTGGAGTATAATAATGGCTGGGTGCGACCGGTATACTTGTCTATTCAGCACAAAGTACAGACAAATCCTGGCGGATCAATGCCTGGTTTATTTTAATGAACGTGAGCTTGTCCACATTTGCTGTGGACAGACGTCTGTGCTTGTCTGTGATCACCCACCGTGCCGTGCTAAACACACGTTCGGACAATACACTGGCAGCAGGGCAGGCCAGCACCTCCAAGGCATAAAGGGCAAGCTCAGGCCATGTGCCCAATTTGGAGACCCAGAAGTTGAATGGGGAAGACCCATCAGTCAGTAAGTGTAATCGTGTCCACCATGTTGCTGAAAAGACGTTCCATATCAGCTGGTGGTGCTGGTTGTTGTGGTGTGCTGACAAAGCTTTTCCACATTTCGGCCATGCTAACTCTCCCTTCTGAGGTGCTGGCGACTTCTTCCTCCTCCTCTGCCTTTGCCTTGTGTTTCCACTGAGCCCCCGCTGTCAGGTGGGAATGCCATCAGCAGCGCGTCTACCAGCGTGCGCTTGTACTCACTTGTGAATGACTGGCCTGATAACCGTGAAAATAATCCCTCTTCCTCCTCCTCTTGTGCCACATCCTCTTCCATCATTGCCCAAAGTGTTTTTCAAGGAGACGAAGAAGTGGGATATTGCCTGCTGTGCTCGCACAGTCTCTCCAGCATGTGCAAGGTGGAGTTCCACCTTGTGGGTACATTGCATATGAGGAGGTGAGCGAGAAGGCCGAAGTTACGCTGCAGCGCAGACAGGCAAGCAGCAGCAGGGTGAGAACGCCGAACGCACTTTCTGCAGCAGCTCTGACATATCGGGGAAATTTTTCAGGAACCTCTGCACCACCAAATTCAGCACATGTGCCAGGCAAGGGATGTGCATCAAACCGTCTAGACCCAGAGTTGCTACAAGATTTCACCAGTTATCGCACACCACCAGGCCGGGCTTGAGGCTCAATGGTACCAACCACTCATCGGTCTGTTGTTCCATGCCACAGCTCCTGCTCTGTGTGGGTTTTTTCCCCCAAACAGATGAGTTTCAAAACAGCCTGCTGTCGTTTCCCCCTGGCTGTGCTGAAGTTGGTGGTGAAGGCGTTATGCTGACTGGATGAGGAGGCGTTAGAGGAGGAAGTGGAGTAGGAAGCAACAGGAGGCAAAGATAACTGTTTTGCAATCCTCTGTGGCGGAAGGACATGAGCCAAACTGTTATCCGCCTCAGGCCCAGCCACCACTGCATTTACCCAGTGTGCAGTTAGGGAGACATAACGTCCCTGCCCGTGCTTACTCATGGGTGGGTAGGTGGGTACCTTCTCTTTCTCTCCAGTGTTTGGGAGATGGACAGCTGAATGCTTCCATGGGACAGTGTGGAGATGCTTGGTGATGGAGGTGGTTGCGTTGCTGCCACATCCTCTCTTTGGGGGTGGCAGGTGCCACTGTCACTGCAGAGGGGGAGGAAGAGGCAGAGACAGCAGCAGAAGAGGGAGCAGGAGGAGCCTGAGATATTTTGTGGATTTTGAGGTGTTTACTCCACTGCAGCTGATGCTTTGCATTTACAGTGGATGCCTGGTCATGCAGGTGGTTCTCAGGTTTAGAACATTTATTAATCGCTTCAGGCTCTGATTGCACAGCGTTCAAACCAGTTGTGTCTTGTTGTCAGCACATTGTCTGAAGAACTGCCATGCCAGGGAACTCCTTGGTGTGCTCAGTCCCTGGGTGCGTTGGGCAGTAGCAGGCGTACTGGTTAGGGGATGGCCACTCTGCTTTTGCACCCTGCTCCCTCTTTTGCTATGCGGCTGGAACTGTGTGACCACCACCTCTTCCTTCAAACTGCACACGTCACTCGCATGACCTTGATTCCATGTGGGGTCTAGGACTGCATCATCCTCCACATCATCTTCCACCCACTCTTCACCCCTGCCCTCCTTGCCGGTCTGCACACTGCAAAAAGCCGCAGCAGTTGGCACCTGTGTTTCACCATCATCAGAGACGTGCTACGGTGGTCCTTCCATGTCCACATCCACAAACATGTGGTTGGGCATCGGTGCACTCAATGTCTTCCACTTCTGGGGCAGGGCTACAGCCCACAGAAACCCTACCAGCAGAATCATAAAAAAGCATAAGAGACTGCTGCATGAATTTGGGCTCAGACTGCTTGGCTGATTTGCAAGGGGGTGAGGTGAAAGACAGATTCCCATGGGCTACAGGTGCCAACTCTGCACTTTCAGCAGGGGACCGGGTGGGAGACAATGTGAAGGAACTGGAGGCACTGTCAGCCACCTAATCTACTACCGCCTCTACTTGTTCTGGCCCCACCATTCGTACACCGGTATTTGGACCTACAAAATAACGCTGAACGTTCTGTCGCCTATCTTCACCTGAGTAAGGTGTTTCATTTGGGCGTGTAGCCCACGTCCTCTTCCTGCAACAGGAACTCTACCAACACCAGCAGCACCATGACCAGGGCCACGTACCTTTTTAGATGCTCTCCCCATTCTTTGAGATCACACACCGAACTAACAGAGGGATTAACTATATTAATTTGCCTGTTACCTATGCAATGCAGGTGTACCTTACACAAAAATTGGGTATATGTCACCCATCGAGCTAACAGACAGATTAACTATATTTATTTCCCTGTCACGGATGCAGTGCAGGTGTACCTCACAACAAGAATGGGAATACTCTGTCCTGCAATGGCTTTCACTTCAACTTCTGACTGCAGATACAAAGCAGATCAGGTGTTGTCCACACAAGATTAATATTCTCATAACCAGCTTGATATGAAAGGTCAAATGCAAGAGCAGGAAAAACTTTTGATTCAAGAAACCAAAATTCGGTGGGATCACACAACGCTGGTGAAATATGTTGAAAAGTCCATGATTCAACATGGACTAAGAATTTAAAAGATACCGACCACATCTTTTCAAATACCTTTGTCTCACAATGGAAAAATGTATTAACTGAGTGCTCTTTGCAGCTAATGTCCTTGATCATTGAATATGAGAGTGAGAAACTCACAACTATACAACATGAAATAGAGACATGCAAAAGCACTTTGAATAAATATGAGACTATAGAGATAGAAATAATGGATGGCACACTAATATCTGGTGTTGTATGGATGAAAAATTAATATACAGTTTATTCACGCACATAGTTATATAAAATGATGAAGTAGAAATAGAAATAGAGATCGGAAAAAAGGGGGCTACGATAGCCAGCATGCCATAAGTGACTAAGAGATATTGAATTCCATATTATATGTAGTGCATGCAACAACTATCAGCCGGACATTGATCCGAGATACCTACATTCACTGCTACCTATCTATAACCAACCAGAGAGAAAGCAGAGTTCAACTACAAGCCCTGCGTAATCCTGAATCACTCACCAGGTGGGATGCCACGTGGAACGCCAAGGGCAGCGGGACTTGCGATCCAGCCGGACAACAGACAGGAGAAGAAACAGCACAGAGGAAAGAAAGTATCCACATATCGGGGAATGGTAACGTATGAAGTATAACGTTACAATATATCATAATATCAAATGAAATATTACAACTAATAATAGATTCTGGGACTGTATCATCCAAGACTGAACAGCGCATCAAGCCACAGTCTATTCATTAAAGGAGTGATCTGAACTAAGGATAGACCATAGGATAAAATCCATCAGTATACTGAACAACATAAACCTCCAGTAACTTCCTCATAATTGAATGGGATATCTATTTATATGTATTCAAATGAATATTCAGTGGTCAATCTTTGAAATTGATTATTGAAAAGAGACTTTTTATTTTCTACTTTTATTTTTCATTTTCATTTTATTTGGATTTTTGACTTATATTTTATATATTCTTCCAATTTTGGAAAACATTGGACTTTTATCATATCTATTGAACCTCTACCGCCATTGCGCATTATTGCCACCATTGTTAATTAATACAGTGGGTTGCAAAGACTGCTATTGCTAATACTGCTACCTTTCATCCACTGTTATTTTCAATAATACTACCATCAATATTGTGGTTTCTATCACTTATCATTGAACAGAATGAATTTACACTATTATTATTAATAGCATTTACTTTTTTCCAATCTCTATTTGTACTTCACTTGTATTTTTTTTAAAAGCTGGCTTGTGTGACACACAGGAGTGAATAAAATCAGGTGGAGGTGCTCACAGTAAAAGGCTACATTCACACGTCAGTATTTTCCTATATCCCGATTTTCGGTCCGTTTTTTGCGGATCCGTTGTTCCTGAAAATGTTTCCGTATGTCATCCGTTTTTTGCGGATCCGCAAAAAACGGAAACATGTATAAATTTCAATAATCAAATAAAGTTGTTTGGAATTCATTGAAAAAAAATTGAAAGAAAAAAAAATTAAAATAATTTGTTATGTGTTTCCAGGAACGGAATCCGCAAAAAACGGATGACATACGGAATGACATCCGAATGTCTTCCGTTTTTTGCGGATCCATTGACTTTGCATTGTACCAGGATCCGATTTTTGCGGAACATAATAGGACATGTTTTATATTTAAACGGACATGCGGAACGGAACAACGGAAACGGACAGCACACATTGTGCTGTCCGATTTTTTCCAGGACCCATTGAAAATGAATGGGTCCAGATCTGGTCCTGATCTGTTCCGCAAAAAACGGAACAGATCAGGAAAGAAAAAACGGACGTGTGAATGGACCCTAAAGAGGATTCGCCCCTCCTCTGACAAATGAGCAAAGTGAAGATAAGAATACTGAGCACTCTCACTTTATGTAGAATCATACAATTTATTGAACATATAGACGCATAATCATGACTTATAAAACAATAATATCTGGACACTAATATGATTTATATAAAACACTAAAATACTACCTAAAATTGTACAATAAATCGCTAAATAGTAAAATACCACGATATGGCTATGAGACTAACAAGTCCATATAAATATGTGGACAATGGGGTTGGATCCAGACTAGCCGCTGATACAGATCTTGTGGCTAAAGGTTATCTTCTCTAAAAGTCCTTTTTTGTCCCACACTTCAAGTTCCCTCTTTTAAGGATTTAAGATACTGCAGTTTTGATAGTTATCCCTTGGTGAGTGTATTATCGCGGCGTCCCGCCGGCGGCTAAAGCATGCAGCACGAGGATACAAAGTATCGTGTTTGAGTTAAGCCGATGTGGGAGAAGGCGATTTGAGTCTCAGGGAATACCAGCTCTTAGGAACTACGGGGCGGTACCCAGAGCACTTCAGAGGCACGGTAGTGGAATCCTGTGAGTTCAACAGCTACAGTACGATTCTTTGACCGCAAGTACATCAGCAGAAAAATCAGCGCTGCGCAGTGAGTATAGTGGGACGCCGCGATAATACACTCACCAAGGGATAACTATCAAAACTGCAGTATCCTAAATCCTTAAGAGGGAACTTGAAGTGTGGGGAAAAAAAAAGGACTTTTAGAGAAGATAACCTTTAGCCACAAGATCTGTATCAGCGGCTAGTCTGGATCCAACCCCATTGTCCACATATTCATATGGACTTGTTAGTCTCATAGCCATATTGTGGTATTTTACTATTTTGCGATTTATTGTACAATTTTAGGTAGTATTTTAGTGTTTTATATAAATCATATTAGTGTCCAGATATTATTGTTTTATAAGTCATGATTATGCGTCTATATGTTCAATAAATTGTATGATTCTACATAAAGTGAGAGTGCTCAGTATTCTTATCTTCACTTGTATTTTTTTATTTCTATTTTTTATCATTTTCTACAACTAACTGCGTGAATAAACTGTATATACATTTTTAATCCATACAACACCAGATATTAGTGTGCCATCCATTATTTCTATCACTATCATTTACAAAATATATAGGCGACGGGTACACCTAGGATTGGCGAAGAAGGTCACGGCACTCCAAAGGCTATTCAGTGTTTTTATTACACCACAAAATCAGCAGCAACGTTTCGACAATAGTCTTTTTCAAGCTTGAAAAAGACTATTGTCGAAACGTTGCTGCTGATTTTGTGGTGTAATAAAAACACTGAATAGCCTTTGGAGTGCAGTGACCTTCTTCGTTTTTTCTGGTATCTGTGGGGTCTATGAGGCCGGGACCTGACGTCACGAGCACCGCCGCAAAGCCTTTTGAATGAATTCAAGTAAGTGGTGCTGTCCTACCACTCTTTTTTGTTTACACCTAGGATTGAGCACCTTTATGCAATGGTCCGAAGGAGGTGAGCCGCTGACATTAAATCTGATCTATTCCAAATATGAGACTATACCTAAATATACTATGATGGAATAGAAAATTGTGGCTTCGGTGAAACAACTTGAGGAGAGCATAATTAAAACAAAGCACAAAAAGTTCCAGAAGGATCTCTATGATTATAGTATCAACCAACCCCCAAGTCTATTTTAAAAAAACAAAATAAAAAAATCACAGAGAAAACCATCGAAATCAAATATATCACGTAAAGTCAGCTTTAACTCATCGGAATTGGAGACATAAGAGATCACCAATGACTCCCAGGTCTATACTCTGGAAACACATGACAGTGCAAGCAAAACCATCATATTATAAAAAATCAAAGAAACAAGTAAGACAGGGAGATCCCCCAAAAAATGACCGAGAAGGGACGGATGAAAACACAAAAAGACCCCATGCTATGGCCACCCGATTACAGATAAAATGTAACCTCTTCAGGACACATGACGTACTGGTACGGCGTGTTGTCCTGGTACTTAAGAACACATGATGTACCGGTACGTCATGTATAGTTCCGATCACCGCCGCCTGGCGGGCGGTGATCGGAACCTGGTGCCTGCTCAAATCATTGAGCGGGCACCTTGGCTAGATGCGTCGGGGGTCCTGTGAACCCCCCATGTCGGCAATTGCAGCAAACTGCAGGTCAATTCAGACCTGCGGTTTGCTGCGTTTCCGGGTTATTCGGGTCTCTGAGGACCTGATAACCCGGAACAGGATGGTGAACGGTGGTGTGATTTTACCCCACCAATCGCCATCCTGTGATCCTAAGAGGTGATGTGACATCACCTCTGATTGGTAGGTGGGTGGGTGGGCGGGCATTTCAAATGTTGCCAGCGCTGCTCTCCTCCTCATTTTGTGTCCCGGAGCAGAGGAGAGAGGAGCGCTGCAGTGCACGTTGACGGATCTGAGCCAGCATCACCCCATCTGTGCCCCAGCACCCATCCTTGCCCCCCAGGACCCGATCTGTGCCCCAGCACCCCCCATCTGATCAGCAGGTAATTAGGGAAAGTCTAGGGAAAGGTTGGGATAGGCAGGGATAATAAAGGGAAGGTTAGTGTGAAAAAAAGTTTTATTGCATCACCCTATATAGGGTGTCTGGGGTCCACAGCACAGCTGTGTGACCCTAGACCCCCCAGGGGTGCTGCCGCTTGCCCCCCTGCCCCTGCAACTTTTTTTGGAACGCAGGCAGTTTTTTTTTTAGTTTTTTTGTGCGTACGCTGACTGTGGCCGGCACTCTTAGCATCCGGCCACTGTTAACACATCGTACACCCCACCGCTGATCAACTTCGGATGGTTGATCAGTGGTTTTTGTCCCTTTTTTCTTTACTGTTAGTTTTAGGGATAAGTCCGTGAACACCCATGCCCCCACACACACGCACACCAAATAAAGATTTACACGCACGCACATACACACGCAGACACACACTCCCCTATGGCCCGCCGGATGTTCTCAACCGAGGAGGCATACGCCCAGCTTGCCTCCGAGTCCCAGTGAGGACGAGGATGACCCCACTTTCCTGTTGTCATCCGCGTCCTCCTCATCATCTAGCGATTATGATGAGCCCCTAAGGCGGCGGAGACGCCGCCAGACAGAGCAAGGGGACCGCCATGTTAGGGACTGTGTGGCCCATCCTAGTACTAACAGCTCTGGGGCTCGTACTAGTTTTCTGGCCCACCAGTTAAATCCACCGGAGCCCCCTGCCGATGAATTTGTCTGGTATACCCCAGAGCGATTTGAGCCCGTGATTCCTGATTTTGTAGGCCAACCAGGATTCCAGATTTCCACAGTGGGCTTCACTGAATATGACTTTTTTAGTCATTTTTTCAGTGACCAACTGGTAAATCTAATGGTGGAGTAGACGAACCTGTACGCCCAACAGTTCGTTGCTCAACACCCGGGCTCATTTTTGGCTAGGCCCGGTGGCTGGACGCCGGTCAGTACAGCCGAGATGAGGACATTCTCCCGGTTTGAGGCCATCCGGAAATGACTGCATTATTCAGATAATGCAGCATGTCCCCCCCCTCCCCTCACCGAGGTGATCCTGCCTATGAACGCCTGTACAAAATCAGACTGGTCATCGATCACTTTGGGGCCAAATTTGTACAGGCCTATGTACCTGGAAGGGAGGTCGCGGTTGATGAGTCTCTCATTGCGTTCAAGGGGAGACTCATTTTCCACCACCAATATGTTCCCTCAAAGCGGGCGAGGTATGGCGTGAAGCTGTACAAACTTTGTGAGAGTACCTCAGGGAAAACTTACAAGTTTTGTGCGTACGAGGGTCGAGATTCTCGTATTCAACCTCCTGAATGTTCTCCCACTCTGGGTGTTAGCGGGAAACTTGTGTGGGATCTTATGCACCCACTGCTAGATAAGGGTTACCACCTTTACGTGGATAACTTTTATACTAGTATCCACTTGTTCCAGTCCCTTGCAATCAGATCCACGTCCGCTGGTGGGACCGTGCGGAAAAATCAACGTGGCCTCCCTGCCCACCCCCTCCAGGTACCTATCCTCATATCATGGGTTCCAGGCTTTGTGTCTGTGGCAGGTAGGTGTTACTTGTTGCATTTACCTGCCATTGCCATAAGCTGTTCATGTTTCCCTTTTTATGTATCTTGGCCAGTGAGACTCCTGTTCCTACGTGTCTAGGAGGAACAGGTCGTCTTACCCTGCTCCTAGTCCAGGGCCACCCTGAGGGCTAGTAGGAATATTAGGTTACGGAGTATGAGCCCTCCTACCATCAGGGTCGGCTCATATGGCTAGGAGACAGGGTCAGAATTAGGGACTGATAGGAGGTGACCTGTTCCCCGATTCCTGTCCTGGCCTTGCATCGACCATCCATCTTCTGGCATCGCACGGCTGAGGGTTTTCCCCATCATCAGCCGTGACAGGTTTCTGGAAGGCTGATTTTGATGGCCTTTTTTATTGACACCATGTCCCTTTTGAAGCACCCCTGATGCACCCCTAGAGTAAAAACTCCCTAAAAGTGACCCCATCTAAGAAACTACACCCCTCAAGGTATTCAAAACTGATTTTTACCAACTTTATTAACCCTTTAGGTGTTCCTCAACAGTTAAAGGCAAATGAAGATGACATTTCAGAATTTCAATTTTTGGTAACCTTACCTCACAAAAATGTAATATGGAGCAACCAAAAATCATATGTACCCTAAAAATAGTCCCAACAAAACAGCCACCTTATCCCGTAGTTTCCAAAATGGGGTCACTTTTAGGAAGTTTCTACTCCAGGGGTGCATCAGGGGGGTTGAAACAGGACACGGTGTAAATAAACCGGTCCATAAAAAATCAGCCCTCCAGAAACCACACGGCGCTCTTTTCCCTCTACGCCCCGCCGTGTCTACCAAAGGGGTTAAAGCAGTGCGAACCAACAATTATTGCTGGATGTTATAAACCTGCCTTACTGATGAACACTGCCTTACTGATGACCAAAAAGATGTTCGGTGTCTGGGTCTGAACTTTGTGCCTACCACGGACTTTGATTTATCTTCTACCATTTTTGACATCAATAAGTTTGTGGGGAATTTAACCCTTAGGTCCCCTTTCACATGTGCGAGTTTTCCGGGCGGGTGCAATGCGAGACTTAAACGCATAGCACCCGCACTGAATCCTGTTCCATTCATTTCAATGGGTCTGTGTACATGAGTGTTATTTTTCACACATCAGTTCTGCGTTGCGTGAAAATCGCAGCATGTTCTATATTCTGCATATTCACGCAGCCCAGGCCCCATATAAGTGAATGGGGCTTCAGTGAAAAACGCATTGCATCTGCAAGCAAGTGCGGATGCAATGCGTTTTTCACTGATGGTTTCTAGGAGATATTGTTTGTAAACCTTCAGTTTATCACACACGTGAAGAACGCATCAAAACGCATTTCACCCGTGCAGAAATAACTGAACGCAATTGCATACAAAACTGACTGAACTTGCTTGCAAAATGGTGCGAGTTTCACTGAACGCACCCAGAACGCATCCCATCCATTACGCTCGTGTGGAAGAGGCCTTAGAAGACACTTCCATGATGCAAATGACAGATCTGGGGAGTTGGAGACAGACACAGAATTAAGTGCTAATTTACATACCAATTTTTCATTCCAGAAGCAGCCGTCTCTGGTTTGCCTCACGAATCTCCAGATAGAAAATACTGATTTTCCAGAGGCAGTAGGGGACAGGATTTTAAGACCACTAATCCACACTATTACCTATTTAAATCTCCCACTCAAGGTACGGTATGGACACCTTCCAGGAGGTTATAGTAGAAGAACTTACTGCAATAACATAGTACATAAGGCCGAAAAAAGACATTTGTCCATCCAGTTCGGCCTGTTATCCTGCAAGTTGATCCAGAGGAAGGCAAAAAAAACCTGTGAGGTAGAAGCCAATTTTCCTCACTTTAGGGAAATAAAAAATTCCTTCCCGACTCCAATCAGGCAATCAGAATAACTCCCTGGATCAACGACCCCTCTCTAATCGCTATAGCCTGTAATATTATTACGCTCCAGAAATATATCCAGGCCCCTCTTGAATTCCTTTATTGTACTCACCATCACCACCTCCTCAGGCAGAGAGTTCCATAGTCTCACTGCTCTTACCGTAAAGAATCCTCTTCTATGTTTGTGTACAAACCTTCTTTCCTCCAGACACAGAGGATGTCCCCTTGTCACAGTCACAGTCCTGGGGATAAATAGATCATGGGATAGATCTCTGTACTGACCCCTGATATATTTATACATAGTAATTAGATCTCCTCTCAGTTGTCTTTTTTCTAAAGTGAATAACCCTAATTTTGATAATCTTTCAGGGTACTGTAGTTGCCCCTTTCCAGTTATTACTTTAGTTGCCCTCCTCTGGACCCTCTCCAGCTCTGCTATGTCTGCTTTGTTCACAGGAGCCCAGAACTGTACACAGTACTCCATGTGTGGTCTGACTAGCGATTTGTAAAGTGGTAGGACTATGTTCTCATCACGGGCATCTATGCCCCTTTTGATGCAACCCATTAGCTTATTGGCCTTGGCAGCAGCTGCCTGACACTGGTTTTTGCAGCTTAGTTTGCTGTTTATTAAAATTCCTAGATCCTTTTCCATGTCAGTGTTACCGAGTGTTTTACCATTTAATAAGTACAGGTGACTTGTATTATTCCTTCCCATGTGCATAACTTTACATTTGTTAGTGTTAAACCTCATCTGCAACTTATCTGCCCAAGCCTCCAATCTATCCAGATCGCTCTGTAGCAGTATACTGTCCTCATCAGTGTAAATTACTTTACACAGTTTAGTGTCATCTGCGAAAATTGATATTTTACTTTGCAAGCCTTCTACAAGATCATTAATAAATATATTGAAGAGAATAGGGCCCAATACTGACCCCTGAGGTACTCCACTAGTGACAGTGACCCAATCTGAGCGTGCACCATTAATAACCACCCTCTGTTTTCTATCATTGAGCCAGTTACTTACCCACTTACAGACGTGACCAAAAATACATGACCAAAAATCTCAAAATTACAAAAATCACAATCTAACAAGAAAACAAGAGGATGCTCTGAGGGAGTTTGAGGGTAAAACAGAAAATGGGAGATAAGGGGGGTTCAGTGGTGGTTTTAAAAAAAGATGGAAAAGATGGGAGATTGGCTGGACTCACTGTTACAGCCTTTAGTGAGAAGAGTACCGGGATATACCTTAGACACCACTGATGTACCCAGAAGTGTCTATAATAGACAGTGGCATAGGGATTATGCATGGCTGACAGATGTATTTTTGCTTTATCCCTCCATTCCCCACAATGTAGCTATCCTTGCACTGGATGGAATATGACCTCCACAGATATAGTAAACATTCAAATGAATTTATAGACTATACCATGGAGAGCATGTTATTATAGAAATACAAAGTCTTTTATTGGACATACACTTGTATAAAACATAGAAATCCGTATACATAAGCAGCATTACATCACACAGGATGATCTCCAACGGTCTGTTCCATTATAATAAATATAATTTTGCAATAAAAAAATCCCTGGCTGTGCAATACAATAATCAATCACAGTCTTCAGTCAGCATATATAAAGTGCATAGTGCCTCAACTTAAAACATGACATAGGGAAAGAACATGCAGTACAAATAAATACAGACCAGGTAGTCCTGGATCCCAACACGTGTTTCGCAGTCACTTTCTCAAGGGATACTGATGGTGTCTCTGAACTGGTCATATATAGTCTCCAAATTAGGTTAATTATACTCTGCTGGGCCGCATATTTAGTAGCTAAAGACGAAAACCGGAAGTGCGATGCGTTCCACTCTGGAACGCATCACATCACTTCCGATTTCGACTCTGTCCGGACATCAATTCCTTTCCTCATGTTTAAAACTGTAGATAGATGGATTCAGATAGACTCATGAAGTATGTGGATTTAAAAGCTAGAAGGGGGTCATATTTATCCCCAACGATGTGTAGGCAGACCTCTGCGGCAGGCATAGGCAGGATGCAACTAGACCGGAAATGATTGAAAACCGGATATCCGGTATGCATTCCACTGTGGAACGCATCGGCCCCAGGTACAGCCGGTGTTCTGCCAGATTTCTATAGCTTGCCGAAAGTCATCGCCTTAAAGTGACAGTCACCTCCAGTAAAATACAGCATCTACATTAATTTGTACCCTCGCGGGCTTGCTTCGCTCGCCACGCATCGGGCTCGGCCTTGCTGCGCTCGGCATTTAGTAAAACTAACTCTATGCCGCCATTGATAGTAAAGAAGGAAATGGATGGTAAAGAAAGACTATCCATCTCTTTCTTTAACATCCGTTTCCTTCTTTACTCTTAATGGCGGCATAGAGTTAGATTTACTACATGCCGAGCGCAGCGAGGCCGAGCCCGATGCGTGGCGAGCGAAGTGAGCCTGCGAGGGTACAAATTAATGTAGATTAATGGAGATGACTGTAACTTTAAGAAATCTATACCCTTAAGTCTGCGCACGCGCGGTGTGCGAACTACTCCAGTGGAGGCAGCAGGAATGCTTCGCTGAAGTGCGCTTGCGCAGCGCGCCACGTGACTTCCGCTATAGACTTTCGGCAAGCTATAGACTTTCGGCAGAACACCGGCAGACTGCTCTCCCATCTACCAGCAGGCTGCCAGCAAATACCAGGAAATCAGCAACAGGAGGTGCATCATGCGTTCCACTCCGGAACGCAGACCACATCCAGCCCTATTATTCAATGCAAGAGCCTTCTTTTTTATCAATATATCACAAATTGACCACCTACATTTAGGAATGCCACAATCATCTCCCTAATTGGCCTAATAAATACATTCACAAGTTGTGCATAAATGACAAGATATTCAATTATATAATATTCAATCTAAATAAGACCATATATATATATATATATATATATATAACATGGATTTGAACACTTAGCATTTATCCAAACATTTTAGTGGAGACAAAAATGTGAATAAAAAGTGATAGTGCGCAAAATAAATAAAAAGTGAAAAAATTATAACAAAAGAAAAATAAATGTGATGAACGTGAAAAAGTAAAGTGGTGAGTGCTGCATATTGAATACATATATCCAATGATAATAATAATACTTATGCAGAATGTGCTACATACATATTGACATCTAACCCATCGTACTATATCCGTGAATATATCTATTCAGTGTAAATCTGCTAGGAGAGCAGCGGCAAGGAGGGTGTATAAATGGAGAATGTATAAAGTGCTTCTATCATTTTTTTAAAAAAAACTGTGGAAATGGCAGAGGTCCGATTTACACTGAATAGATATATTAGGAGGTGCATCAGAGTGGAACGCATGATGCACCTCCTGTTGCTGGTTTCCTGGTATTTGCTGGCGGCCCGGTTTTCATCTTTAGCTACTAAATATGCGGCCCAGCAGAGTATAATTAACCTAATTTGGAGACTATATATGACCAGTTCAGACACACCATCAGTATCCCTTGAGAAAGCGACCGCGAAACACGTGTTGGGATCCAGGACTACTTGGGCTGTATTTATTTGTACTGCATGTTCTTTCCCTATGTCATGTTTTAAGTTGAGGCACTATGCACTTTATATATGCTGACTGAAGACTGTGATTAATTTTTGTATTGCACAGCCAGGGATTTTTTATTGCAAAATTATATTTATTATAATGGAACAGACCGTTGGAGATCATCCTGTGTGATGTAATGCTGCTTATGTATACATATTTCTATGTTAAATACAAGTGTATGTCCAATAAAAGACTTTGTAATTCTATAATAACATGCTGTTCTGAGTTTAGTTTTGGGTTTACACTTGATAAGTTTAGGACAGCAACTATACCGGGCGTTTATTCGCTTGCGATTTTGGATGTCTATACCATGGAGGTAACATCTTTCCTTATGACACATAATTATTTTTCCTTTGATAACAAATCTTTTGTTCAAACAAGGGGCGTGTCTATGGGAGCAAAATTCTCACCCTCATTGGTGAATTTAACCATGACTTATTGGGAAGAATGTTATATAATCTCTGAAAATAATCCCTTTTCATGCATGTTGGTCTGGTATGGCAGATACATCAATGACCTGCTCCTTATATGGGGCAGCGATGTGTCTGCCATACCGGACTCCATTGATTACGTTAATAATAATTAGTACAATCTAAGATTTACTCATCACTTTGATTCACACACTACTAGCTTTTTTGACCTGAAACTGACGGGGATTCGTGACCACATTATTTGTATGGAAACATTCTGCAAAGAAGTTTCAGGAAATACAATATTAAAAGCCAATAGCCATCATCCTGTTCACACACTTAAAGCAATCCCAGTTGGAGAATTTATACGTGCAAGCAGAAATTGCAGTACAAGTGATGCTTTTTCTAGTGAATCCCAGTCAATCTGGACACGCCTGACTAAATGAGGTTATCCAGACTGGATGTTATCCAGAGGTTTGAACATAGCTAGAAATAAATCTAGAACAAAATTATTGTTCAAACCTTCAAGAAATAATACCATGAAAAAAGATAAAATAACCTCTGAACAACCTACACTTGTCCTGACATATAGTCGCCAGTTCACAAAAATTCAACATGCGATTAATAAATGTATCCAAATTTGGTATGAAGATGACATACTATATGATACAGTTGCGAGAAAAAGTATGTGAACCCTTTGGAATGATATGGATTTCTGCACAAATTGGTCCTAAAATGTGATCTGATCTTCATCTAAGTCACAACAATAGACAATCACAGTCTGCTTAAACTAATAACACACAAAGAATTAAATGTTACCATGTTTTTATTGAACACAGCATGTAAACATTCACAGTGCAGGTGGAAAAAGTATGTGAACCCCTAGACTAATGACATGAGGTGTCAGCCATCTGGAGTCCAATCAATGAGATGAGATTGGAGGTGTTGGTTACAGCTGCCCTATAAAAAACACACACAAGTTCTGGGTTTTCTTTTCACTAAAAGTATTGCCTGATGTGAATGATGCCTCGCACAAAAAGCTCTCAGAAGACCTACGATTAAGAATTGTTGACCTGCATAAAACTGGAAAGGGTTAGAAAAGTATCTCCAAAAGCCTTGCTGTTTATCAGTCCACGGTAAGGCAAATTGTCTATAAATGGAGAAAGTTCAGCACTGCTGCTACTCTCCCTAGGAGTAGCCGTCCTGTAAGGATGACTGCAAGAGCACAGCGCAGACTGCTCAATGAGGTGAAGAAGAATCCTAGAGTGTCATCTAAAGACTTACAAAAGTCTCTGGCATATGCTAACATCCCTGTTAGCGAATCTACGATACGTAAAACATTAAACAAGAATGGATTTCATGGGAGGATACCACAGAGGAAGCCACTGCTGTCCCAAAAAAACATTGCTGCATGTTTACAGTTTGCACAAGAGCATCTGGATGTTCCACAGTAGTACTGGCAAAATATTCTGTGGACAGATGACCAAAGTTGAGTTGTTTGGAAGAAACACACAACACTGTGTGTGGAGAAAAAGAGGCACAGCACACCAACATCAAAACCTCATCCCAACTGTGAAGTATGGTGGTGGGGGCATCATGGTTTGGGGCTGCTTTGCTGCGTCAGGGCCTGGATAGATTGCTATCATCGAAGGAAAAATGAATTCCCAAGTTTATCAAGACATTTTGCAGGAGAACTTAAGGCCATCTGTCCACCAGCAGAAGCTCAACAGAATGGCTTAAACAGAAGAAAATACGCCTTCTGGAGTGGCCCAGTCAGGTCCTGACCTTAACCAGATTGAGATGCTGTGGCATGACCTCAAGAAAGCGATTCACACCAGACATCCCAAGAATATTGCTGAACTGAAACAGTTCTGTAAAGAGGAATGGTCAAGAATTACTCCTGACCGTTGTGCCCGTCTGATCTACAACTACAGTAAACGTTTGGTTGAAGTTATTGCTGCCAAAGGAGGTTTAACCAGTTA